>NC_046262.2:6949822-7549822 GCF_009819885.2 Catharus ustulatus | reverse complement strand
CAAAAACCTGAGCAACATTGCCAATAATTGTAGGTCTGAATGTGGAAACGATGGAATAAAAATAAATACATAAATATGATCAGCACCACTACCAAAACCACACTGCTTTTCTTCCATCTAAAAATGAAATTATTATGTTGCTTCTGGTTCTGTATGAAGTTTATCTTGGGATGACTTGCTTGCCATTGCAAGTAGAGTGCTAAAGATAGAGCAGGTGTGTGCAACCTGCAGTATGCAGTTGTGGTCACGGGAAAAAGTAACTATTGAGATACAGATTATGTTGCTTATGAGCCAGACATGACCCATGTGAATTAGCCTGGAAATCCTGTGGATCTCCAGCTGAGTTCTCTGCTTTTCCTGACTTAGCAGATGTGGCACTGGGCAATTCTACTGTTTGCTCTCCTACTCACCTGTTTTAAAATTTTGTGGTACTGCTTGCTGGCCTTAGTGTGACATGAAGGTTAAATGTAAGCATGTTGCTCGGTTATGGTATTTCATTGACATACTCTGAACATTCGAAATAAAACAAAAATTTTGGGGTCAAGGAAAAGACTGAGATAAGTATATTACACAGGTTTGTAGCTTTCGTTGTTTCATACATAAAAATACATGTTAAAGAATGCCTTTCTTGGTCATGTCTTAAAAGAGGATTGGAAAAACGCACCCAAGTAAAAAGATACTTGGAGTGAAATGAAAAGGCATATTTTATATATAAAGGGCCATGCAAGCAAACTGGAGATGTGCTCTGATGGATTCTGAGCTTATGGTGTCTTTAATTATAGATGATTAACAAATTTGGTAGTTGCTTTGCAGACAAGTATGGAGACAAAAATCCCTGCTGGGAAATGCCTGCAAACTAAGACCTCATTCTTGGTGGTGTGTGTGGAGGTGTGTCTAAGTCATTAGAAGTAGCAATGTTAAAACAACAACAAAAAATTTGCTTTTGTTATGTTAGGGAGAGACATAGAATTTTTGAACTATTTCATTCAGAGTTGTGAGCTTGCAATAGGGAAACAGTTTGGAGCCAGGTGCTTTTTGGTACACCGTGTACTCAGAATTAAATACGGACTCACCAATTTAGACCAGCAAATTGATGAGATGTGCTAATTTCTAAGCTGCAAAGTATTGGGAAATTTAGAGAGAGCACCTCTGGCATGCAGAGCAGACTGTTGTACTGCAGAGAGTCTGAGCTGACCTCTTGTCAATGTCTCATTTAAATCCTGAAAAGAAGACTCTAGGTAATTGGCAAGTATCCTTATTTTAATATGCGGCCATAAAAAGGTAACGTATGATGATTTTTAACATCAGAAGATTAACATTTTACCTTTAAATAAAATATGATTAACTGGTACAGAATTAAAAGTAATAGAACTGAAATATTCAAACTATGACTCTGTGGTGTCAGATTATGCATCGAGTGTGACAGTTTAAGTACTGAAGTGATTTAAAAAATGAGTCAGCTGAAGGATGTATATCCCAAGCAGTGAGAATAAAATGGAATAAAACAATTGTGGCTATCAAAACTTTCTCAAAATGTCCTGGCTGAGTGAACAAGGAGACCAAAAAGTGGTGGTGTTTACAGTGACTGGGTCTTGCCTGGGTGCCAGTGCAGATGCAGCGAGGGAGTAGTGCATGCTGTAATGGCATCCTAATCTATAATTTTAAGCCACCAAATCATGATTATGTTTAAATTTAGTACCCAGGCCAAGACTCTTCTTGGCTGCTGGGTTTGTCTGCCTCCAGGAAGGTTCAAATATGATTGATTTAGCAATGCTTCTTTTCTTTCAGCAGTTTGCAGTCAGCCAGGCTTTTTCTTATCCCTGTAGAATTTAATTTCTGGTGGATTGGCACATGTTTTGATACATGAAGCTACATGTTTGCCATCTGAATTACTTAGTGTTACTGTTTGGAAATGTGAAAATGCCATCGTGAAGGTTTGTCATTTGACTTCTGCATATTTTAAGTCCTTGTTAGTAAAAATGATGCTTTTTCACCCCATCTAGTAGTTCTGTAAATTCAGCTTGGAATGTGACAATAAAGTGGCATCTTGCTGTCTTTTTGAAGTCCTGTCCTGTAAATGAATTTTTAGAGTGCAGTTTGGGCATTTAGTGATCTTCTTGAAGAGGTTGTTTTTGGCATGTTTGTGCACAATAAGCTGTGACACTTTGAGATTGTGTAGGAGGAATCAAGAGGAGGATTGGAATATGGCTTATTCCAAAATGCAAATATAAAAGAAGGGGTAAAGAAAATGTATTATGGTCACGAAGACTGGCAGGTCTAATTTTGTTTACATGCAGGGAACTTACTGAAGTAAGTGTATTGCTTTCAAGTAGTTTCTTCAGAGAGTAGAATTTTTGTAATTATATAAAAATGCAAACCAAGCATTTAACAGTCTTTAAAATGCATTAACTCTTCCAGTGTGGGTTTCTTCATATTTCATTATCTTCAGGGAGAAGTTTTTGGTTTCTATAAATATTGCTGGACATATTGATGAAAGTTCCTTAGGTGATTTTAAAGATGTTACTTTACATCACTTAATGGTGCAGGGTAAGAGCACAACTTTTAATGTCCAGCTGTTGCTTCAGGTAACTGGGCAAGTCTTGCAAGGCCTTATTGCTCTGTTACAGTGAAAATAACCGTACTTAACTTGCCATTGCTCTTTGCTTTAACCTGCTCATAAATCTACTGCATAAATTTTCCCTCTGAAAAGAGGGAAATTAAAAATGAGAAGCATGTTTCTAATTATCTGCAGAGTGAAGTTATGGGAGCAAGTGAAGTGATCTTACCTTCAGGACCAGATTGATTATGGGATGGATTGCCTGGTATTGTTTCTGGTAGTGTGGGGCTAGCTTTGGTAACCCAGAAAGTCTTGTGGTTTCCTGTTTCCCCAGAAAACCATCTGGGTATTTCCTGGATCCATGTGTTCTGATGCACATACAACGTGTGAATCCCAGTTGATTTTAATGAACTGTTTATATTGAACTTCTCTTATGTTGGCACGGTTCATGTTACTATATTACACTTGTCTTTCTGGAAACAACCACAGGACAGAGCAAAGATTTTAGCAATGGTATAATTGCATTGTTCTGACTGGACACTGAATGCATTGGAGATTCTCCTGGCTCATCTACAGGGAACATATGACTATCAGGAATCTTCTGGCTCTTTAAAACTGTCCTCTTAACATATTTCTGTTCCTAGAGCTGTAAATACCTGCCTTGGTTCATTTGTTACTTCTCTCGTCTCTGCCATTTTTTAAGGATCAGTGTCTTAGAAGAGCTTCTGATTTTTTTTTTATGACACCTCCTAATTTCCACGCTAGACACAGTCACAGCTAGCTTAAACATGCTTGTTCTTGTGCCAGTGTTTTGCTTAAATAGATCTTCCTCTCTTTCATGTTTATGTAGAAGGGATTAGAGCAATAGATATTTCCTCTCTCCGAGGGAAAAGAGAGACAAAGTGAGAGAAGATTCTCTTGTATGAATGATGGGAAGTCTTGGCTTCTGGATTAGAACAGACTAGAAATCTGAGTGAAATGGAACAAGATTGAGAAGAATTGTATGACTGAAATGTCAGAAAGCCTAGCTAGCAAAGTCAGAACAGCAATGTGGGCTAATTGGGATTTGTTTGCTTTTTCTTGCCTATAGAAGTTGTCTTGATGAAGTTCATCTTTGCAAAGCTGGATAGAAAAACTTATCATTGGTGTTATAGAAAGTCCCCAAAGGTCAGATTAAATGCACATGTGTATTATCTAAAGTAATGATGAGCAGAACAAATTACAATGTGACTTTAAATAGGCATCTTGACTTCCCCCATGACAAAGGTGTCAGTTCTTCCTGTTAGGAATTCTGTTCAGTCTTGCTTTATCAGCTAGGGACGCACCACTATGGGTGTTCTTTTGCCTGTTGCTCAAGGACATAGAGGTGTTGAGAATGGTTTGAATTTTCAGGAAAAAAAGGGCAAAATGTAGCTGGATTTGCATTAATTGTGTAGCTAGTGGTGTCTTGGAACTTTGGTGTTGGTGCTGCTCACAGTAAAGTCAGGGTTTACTTCCCAGCATTATGATTTCTACCTTTTAAATACCAATAATAAAGTAATCAGAGGTTTGGGAGCCTCATCTGCAACAAATTTATATTTTATTTGCTTTTCAGGTTATGAGTTTTCACTGTGCATGAGGAAATAAACATGGCTGAAATAATTCTGACAGAAATTGCAGGACAACTGATGACTAATTCAGAGCTGCTAAGTGCTGTCCTTGGGTGTTTATTTGGGCTCTGTCTTCGTCTTCATCTGTCCCTCTTTTGGATGATATGCCACTTTTTACCATTTCCATATCTATTGCTCTTTGTAGACAGTAAAATGGATTCTTACCTCATATTTCATAGAAAACATATGAAAGGAAAGCTCTGCAATTTATATCTTACTGAATGAATCATTATTTTCTGCTGGTCCTTGAAATTAAGTAAAGTGTGGGTAACTTGAGTTGCAGGAGCTTTGCACTTCATAGTTTTGACATAAAATTACTGTGGACATGCTGAATCATTGGTATTTTGTCTCTTTTATATCTTTAGACCTTAAGAGCAACCCAAAATATGTTTGTGAGCTGTAAAAAAGACTGGTTCTTTCCCCTCACTCTCCCTTCTGTCCATACAGTATTGCTTAATGTGTTCTACTTCCTTTTTTTTTTCAATGTCAGGAATTTTATTTTAATAGGACTTGTGAAATCTGGAGACTTATGGAAGATTACTAAATCTGCCAGAAGTTTATAAGGCTCATGAAAAGTATATGAGATTATGCATAAACTCCTTTTCACTCTTTGGATCTGCTTGCTAGATGATGTGAATCTTCATTCGTGAGGAAAGAAGATTTCTGCTCTGTATATTCTCCAAATTTTCCTAGAAGATAATTAGTCTAACTGTCTTTGAAGTGTGTTCCTTAATGTGCATCTATTTTTCAATGCTGTGTATTTTGAAAGGGTTGTGTTGTGTATTTGCTGTAGATTGATCCAGTTTGTGTTACTTTGTGTCATATTTTGTATATTTTGGAATTCAACAATATTTTTTCATGTTTGCTTGTCAATGAAGATTGTTTTTAGTCTGGATCAGTATGGATGTAGGAGGAGGCAAGAAGTTTTAAGGGAAGGCACATAATGGTGTGAAGCACAAGACTTTGTAGTTTCTTTGGGTAGCTGCATGGAGGACAAGCATTTCTCTCCCTTGTGGACTGCAATTACACTGTTATATCACATGAAGAGAACTAGGGATGGTATCTTGGAGTTTCTACTCCATACATTCTGAAAAGATCATGCTTCTGGATATGTTATCTCTGTGACTTTCTGATAATCTTCCTAAATGATAAATGTAAGTGATGACCCCGATGCTGCCCATGCAGTCTAAGCTGTAGTGCACTCGTTGGAAAGACGAGCTGGAGGCCACTTTGCTGAGTCCTGCGTCTCATCCTTGGTAGTGCTTGTTTCCCAGCTTGATCCCAGTGACATCTGTGATCCAATGCTTTGGGTGGGCCTGCAGCTAATGTGTTCAGAGAGTGCCATGTGTACCTGTAACATGGTCATATCCCGAAAGGAGTGCAGTAGCCAGTCACAACACAAATTGTGAGTGCAGTTCATGAAATTGTTCTCTCCTGAGGAGACTCGGCTATAGATTTATGTGAATGCACACAGTATTTATTTTTTCTACTCATCTCCCATTTGTTGATTATGTGGTAATGAATATACAAAGAAGAGAGAAACTGAGTAGTAGTAGTTTATTGTATTAGATATATTTCCCCTGAATTTGTTAAAATTTGTTGCTCATCTTTGCTTGAGATGAAATTGAGATCAAAGAACCCTAATTCCAGAGTCTTCTAAAGTCATCTGGGTAGCGGACGGTAATTTTTCCATGCTTGTAAACATTTATACCAGAATAATCATAATCAAAACACTTTTTTTTTATTAAGGACTGTGAACATAACAGTTTCGTGTTTACAAAGCCAATTTGAGAATCAAATGTAGTGCCAAGATAAGTCTCTGGTAACAGGAGAATAATTCACTAACACGAACGTTAAACTGCACTGAGTGCACATTAATAAAACAGATACATAGAGGGATGGTGTCGCACTGCAGGATGTTTGTCAGGTTGTTTTCATTGGCCTGACAGAACTCCGGTATGAAAGGTACAGAGTGTGGACAGATTCAGTAATGAACTTGCATACCAAATTGGAACCCTGGTCAACTGGGAACAGACTTGCTGACAGAGATGAGATTCCTAGTATAGCCATGTGGTGCTTTGTCTTATTTAAAACTCAGTTGGCCCCTTGTTCTCTAAGTTTAATAGAGATGTAGCCTCTGTTGCCACAATGTCAATTTTGCTGCAGTTTGTCCTGCAGAATATTGAATGCTATATGCCTTGCTCTGTGAAAAGGATGCATTAGGAGTCTTGGAAAACACAGCAATACTCAAAATAAATTTTGATTAAGGTTCATTTACAAGAGGAGTCTCCCACAGTTTTTATAGCCTTGAACAGACAGACAATGGTTTGGTGAAATAAACTGTTATATGCAAAAATTACAACAGAATTTATAGTGGTTAGACAGCCTTGGTGCAGTGCTAGGAAATTCTTGTTAATTGATCCTTCCATTTTATTATGATGGATCTTGTCTAGAAAAGAAAACCACTTCTAGCATCTTATATATTTTACTCTTTCTTTTCCAATTGTTTCTTAGATTAGGAATAGAAATCTCTTTCAGCAACCTTTTGACTTATGTAGCGGTTGTTCTTAAGCAGGCATTGAGAATTAAGTGAACTAAAGACAAACAACAATTTTTTTTTCATGTAGAGCTGATCAGCATTTTAAATTTCTGTTTTGAAGGCATTGTTAATATTTTGAAATGCAATTTTGTTTCACTAAAATGTATTTCAAACAAATTCAAAGATGCCATGTTTTGATTTTATATTCTTTCATGACACAGTGAGCGACTCATGATGTGATCCTGCTGTTCTGATGATTGTGCTCTGACATAATGGAAGTGATTTATTTGTTTTTTGAAACTGTGTCAGTCTGTCATTGCAACATGCATGGTGTATCAATACTGAATCAGTCATCCAATTAGACTTTCAGCTACTGCTGAAAAAGAATTTTTTTTTTTAAATGAGCAAAATGTGACAATTTGTGATAAAAGAAAACCTTGACAAGCAACCAAACATCAGATACAAAATGAAAATATTGTCTACTTTGAAAAAAGAGAAGATTTTCTTGAATTTCATGTTGATTTTCTTCTGTTTTGAAATGTGATTTTGATGGAAGGTTGGTGTTGTTAGCAGTATATATTAGAAAAAAAACCTGAAAGGTATCTCTAGGCATCCTTTTCTTTTCCAGCAGAGGATGGATCACTTTCTGTCTTTCTCTCTGGCTGCTGGTTCTATGTATGGATAGCCTGAATTTAAGTTTAGATTTTCGTTCTGATTTGGAAGCTTTGCCATAGCTGTAAGCCTTTGTCTAGAAATTTGAATTGTTTCTCACTCAGCAAATTAAGCTCTGCAATGTCCACTGCTGAGAAGCTTTTCAAACTGTCACAGGTTTCCTCTGTCCTCAGTTGTGCTTTGTGAAATGCACAAAGTTTGGGTACCTATCCCAGAAATTTGTGGTAGGGGTTGCAAAAATGGTGAAGTTGGCCAGATTTCAAAGGGCCGTGAGTATATTGTGGGGAAAGTGACAGGTAGGTTCTTTGATCAGCATTAACTACAATGCCAGTAAACCTTTAACTTAGCTGCCATTAATTCAGCCCAACTGAAATAGCATTTAGAGTTAATGAAACTAGTTTTAACAGGATCTGCAATGCTTTCTCTGTGTGAACGTGTGACATTTTACAAGTGCATTGCAAAGACTAAATTGATTCTTAGAAGAATACATTTCTCTAGTCCAGACAAGACCTAATAGATCTTTTTCCTAGATAGCAGACTTAACTTTTTCCTAATTTTCTCTCTTGATTAAAATCCTGAATGGGAGGAGGTTTCTACTAAATGTCTGCTCAAAACAAGCTTAGAGAAAATGGAATGTCAGCCTTAAAAATGTCACTTTAATAAGGTTTGACAGGATAAGGTCCTAAAAGTCTCCTAATGATATATATGCAAGTATGGAGTATGTATGCTTGCTGTATTTGGAATCAGTGTGTGCAGGAATGTATATTCCAAAAATATTGATGACGCTGTGCTGGGGAGACTGCTAGGAATAGGGAGCACTGGCAAAGAAAAAGGACTGGTAAACCCAAGATACAGAGGTGTATGAAAGGGAACTGAATATTCAATACAGACAGTAAAAAATTGGTATCAGGCTGTTTGGGAAAAGAGGTAGATTCCCTATAAATGAGAGAAAACAGCTCTCATAAAAAACTCCCTGCCTATTTATACTTAGATTTCATAAGGGAAATGGTACAATTCTAAGGGATATTTATGCTTTTAGGGGTGAAAATTGAAACAATTTCCTTTGTGTCTCTGTGTATGTGCGCAAGAACTTGTATTATTCTAACATTTTTTTTCATAGTGCTGACTATGTTTTTAGCACAGAATATACTCTAGTTTTGGTAAGTTAATTTTTGTCTATCCATAAAATTCTGCTGACTTCTCTTTTGTGTCTAAATACTTGACTGATTATTGAATTCCATGCATTTATGCATACTTCAGAAGTCTTATTTAACAATTAGTGTCTGGAAAATCAAGGAAAGGCACATGTCATGCATGTGCCACATATTTAAATCACACTTTAAAAAAGCCATCTGCTCAGTACTTCATTTTTAGGCTGTTCTCTGCTCTACAGAGAAGTGTATCATTAATAAGAGATCAAAACTAACCTAGGTATACCTGTTAGGCATAGTTTAATTTCTCTGTGTATATGTGTGTGTGTGTGTATTACCAGATGCCTACATTTCCAAACCAGTGACAATTTAACCTAAACTCTAGAGGGTGACATTTTGTAGCTAGCAAGCAAGCTTATAGAATCTGGACAAAGACAATAGAGTTGCACATTGACTGTGGGCAGTACCTACTAATAAAACTCAGAATTTTTATTTGTGATTGTTTTTCTGCTCTTACATAATTTGAAATTGGGTAACAATTCTTTGGAATAAGCTATAACCACTTATGTGTTTTAATAATACAAGATCTTGCAATATTGTCCAACAGTTGTTGAATTTATTTTTTATTTTCTTGGTTCAGAGCAGGGAAATTACAGTTTTACTTTGTTTATCTGAAACTGTTATCTAAAACAATATTATGGCAACCAATTATTCTGTGTTTAATATTAGTGGGCAAATTCCCCAGACTGTCTAAGGTTGTTTAATATCCCCTTGCAGTGTTTGGACAATGGACTGATGTTATTAGAAACTATGAATCAAAGTTAAATTGAGGGTATGAATCATGTTTAAACTGCAAACAAAATCATGATGATGTGAAAGTGCAAGTAAGTAAAGGAAACCATAGGATAAAATAATTGCAGCTTCTTGCCTAGGTACAGGCTGGTTAAATCCTTCCTGATGGGTGTGCATCTTGCGTAGGTGATGCCTGCCCTGTGCTGCATTTTCACTGTGCTGATGTGACTGTTCTGTAAGCACTTGTTCTGCAGCCTGGCCGTTGGCCTCTGCTCCTCATTCACATCTGAAAGAGGGGTGGAGATGATGCAGATGCAGCCTGCCTGATGCAGTCTCTGGTCCTTTCTACTAGCTTATGGTGCTGCCATTCCTACCAGGAGACACTTGAGGATTTGAGAATCTAGGGGTTTTCAGGAGAAGCAGTCACTTCTGATTTTTAGATCAAGAGGCAACAGGATTGAATAAAATTAAATTACTTCTATGCTACTAAGACTTCTGTGAATTTGATCAGTGAAGCTTGGGTTAGAAGAACAGAAATAATTATACCTTGGGCTTAGAAATGTCTGTGTTTGCTTTCTTCCAAGGTAGCGCAGGTGATGTGAAAACACTTCTGTATGAGCTCAAAGTTTGCTTTTCCTGAAACATGCTTTTTGTGTTTTCTGCAGCTGTGGAATATATTTGTTTGCTATTGGCTACTAGTAAATTATGTCTTTGTTTCTACTTCTACTAGACTGAGTATTTTTAGTGTCCCACTGTCTTCTTTGAGGAAGTGTTTTGGTAAGAGCTGGTTTGGGCTTATTTAATGTGAAAACATGTGCACATGTATGTGTTCAAATATTTAGCTAGCAGTCGCAGAGCAGCAGGATGTATGCATTTCTCTATCCTCTTGGATACATCTATCTCTGCATCCATTTGTGGATGCCCAAAGTAGATGCTTATTGGTATAATGAGTTCTTTCCTGAGAAGCACAGGCCAGGTCCAAATGTAACAATTTGTTGTATCTGACTGCCACTAAACAGTGTGGGAAGTGTTTAATGCCTAAGTATGGGAGTGTGTCTTGAAAAGTATTAAATCCAAGAAGTGCAAGGAAGAGCAATGAGAAATTTAAAATAAGGATGTTAAATGTATCTAAAAGCCACACAACTCTTAAAACAGTAAAACTTCCTTTCCACAATCTGTGTGTTAACAGATCATGTGATTTTCATTTGAACTCTGGATGCATGTGTGCTGATCTCTATGCAGACTCTTTTCAGTAATCCATGCTGTTATCACTGTGTTGGTTTTAAAAATGTTAGCTCTCTACAGCACTGAGGAACTGCATGGTAAACAAGCCTTTTTACTTATCCTTACCTTAGACTTTATGTGCAAACCTTAATACCATATTCATATAAGGTCTGACCTTTCCTACAGTTGCAAACAAACCTCCAAATAAACCTTGAATTATTAAACTACCCTTTATGTGAATGTAATGCAGTTCTCATACTATTTTATATTTCTCTAGCTTGCATGCTTGTATTACAGAAATGCATTCAAATGGCAGACCTGTCCTTCCTAAGCAAAATAGGTTTATCTTTTTCTAATTAGGCAAAAAGTTCAGTCTAAAGGTTTTGTTTGACCAGAACTGAGATCCTATAATAAACATTGTAGGCACAGAAGAAACTTCTATTGACTTGTTAATGGATGTGTAGGGATCTGTTTCAAGTCATATTACAGGACTACCATAATAAACATGGGAGATTAATGTTATTAATTTGAAGACAATGTATGACAGAAGTTCATGTTCTAGTAACTACAGTAGTTTCACGAATACAAGCCGCACGGATTATAAGCCGCACCCCCGGTGCCTCGACAATGTTGCTGTCTTTGTCAATAGATAAGCCGCACCCCGAATATTAGCCGCACTTTCGTTCGTCGCGAGAATCCGTGCGCAGTTTTCACAAATTGGCCAATTAGTAAGAGGATCGCGGCATAGCGGGCTTTACTGGCTCGGGGCGGGGCCAGGCAGGCTCGGCCCGCTCATGGTTGCCGACGGGGCCGGGTGGCCCAGCTCAGCGCCACGGCTCGGCGGGGCTGGCCGGGTGGTGCTGCCGCCGCCGCCGGGCTCGCTGGCCCCCCTCTCCCGTCAGCACCGCCCCGCTGCCGCGTTCGCTCGCCCGGCTGGCAGGGCTGCCGCCGCCGGGCTCGCCGTCCGCCCCGCTGCCGCTTTCGCTCGCCCCGCGCCGCGCCTCGCGAGCGCCGCGCCCGCCCCGCGGCGCTTTCGCGGCTCGCGGCGGCGCTTTCGCGGCTCGCGGTTCGCGGCTCGCGGCGGCGCGCTCGCGGCTCGCGGTTCGCGGCTCGCGGCTCGCGGCTCGCGGTTCGCGGCTCGCGGCGGCGCTTTCGCGGCTCGCGGCTCGCGGCTCGCGGCTCGCGGCGGCGCTTTCGCGAGCGCCGCTTTCGCTCGCCCCGCCGGCAGGGCTGCCGCCGCCGCCACCAGGCTCGCCGGCCGCCCCCTCCCGTCTGCACCGCCGCCGCGTTTCCTCGCCCTGGCCGGCACTGCAGGCCCCCGCACCGCCGGGCTCCCCCACGCTGCTGGCCCCGATTATGCTGGGCTTCCCCCGCTGCCAGGCAGCCCCACCCGCCGGCCTTCCTGCTTCTGCCATGCTCCCCTGCACTGCTAGCCCCAGTTCTCCCGGGCTCCCCCGCCCTGCTGGCTCAGGCTCTGCCGCCCGCCCCCGACACTGCTGGCCCCGCCTCTGCCAGGCTTTCCCACCTCTGCCGGGGCCGGCCGGGCTCCAGCTTGGCTTGGGGCTGCCGCGGGCTCTCACTTCCGTGTTGGCAGCTTTTAGAATTTTGTTAATAGATTAGCCGCCCCGGAATATTAGCCGCACTTCCGGGTTTCCACCAAAATTTTGGTCAAATTGGTGCGGCTTGTATTCGTGAAATTACTGTATGTTGTTTCTGTTTAATTGTGTGCATGCGTGAACAAAATATTGTCGGGTTGCAGTGGTGTGTGTATTTTTATTTGCATTTTATTAGCAATTCATGGTGGGAAGGTGAAACCAACGGTCATGGGCTGAGGAGCTGTTATGCCAAATAAAATTTTTTCTTCCTTTAAAGGCGCACTTTCCCTGGTAGTCAGCCTCATGAATTCCCAGTCTTGACTTTCTGCAGATCAGAAATGGAATTTTTGGGTTTTGTGATGGGAAGGGTAGAGATCGGAAAGTGGGAGTGAATGTATGGGGTCAGACACATGTTCTATCTTAAAAAGTAAACTGTCTTAAAAAGTGAACTCGAGTTTTTGATTGTGGGAAAAGAAGAGACACATTTCACGTTAGCATTTAAGATTTCCTTTAAATGCCAGTCTGAAGCAATTTTTGCAGTTGCTCTTAAAAAAAGGTGCAAAAGTTTGAATTGTATGGCTTTTGGTGGTATTTGAAAGACTTCTGTGGTATTTTAAAGACTTACAGAGGACTGTGCTGTCTGTAACAGTGCTGGTTTCAGTTATGGCTATGGCTCATGCACAGGAATAGAGATGTCTTTGATTTACACTGCTTCATTGCAGGCATCTCCTTGTTTAAGTCAAGATTCCTAATTTAAGGAGTAAGCCAATCTCCTGGATATAAAAGGAAAAAAGGGTAAGAGAAGAATTATGGCTTATGTTTCCCAGGTTGCCGTAACTTCTATTAGAGGCCCTAGGAGTTAAAATTTCTTTTAAGAGAACGTATGACAGTTTGAGACAGGATACGTGAGGTATGCATATGTTAATTACAGCTAATGAGAGATGTGAGAGGGAGCACGAGTAGTGCTTGGTTCTGCACCTTAACATGCAGTAACATGAGCCAAAATACCCCAAGTGTGGGGGTGTTGTTAGTGAGACCAGTCTAGGAATTTTACAGTAGGTTTTAGTGAGCTTTTTGCATATGTGGTGTTAATAAGTTCATTGTAGAATTTTGAAGTGTTTAGTTTTTCAGTTATACATGGTTTTATTTTACTGTTTTTAGTAAATTGTTCTGTAAGTCATACAGAATATATGGTATGGATGGAGTAATGTTTGTAGTGAACTCTGAATTTTTGCATGCATTGCTGCTTGTTGCTTTTTTCTTGTGAACCATAATGGTGGATTAAAATGTTTGCATTTATTTTGCCTTAGATTTTGATACATTTCAGTGAAAATGACAATCCTTATTATTGTCATAGGAGCCACAGAGAAGATAGTCAATGTTCTGAAAGAGACCACTTTAGTGGTCACAGAATTGCTTGAAAATATAGAAGAATTTCTGTTCTAAAACTGTAATTCTAGGCTTGTCATTATTGCTTGTCTAGGCAATAATTCTAGGCTTGTCATCCTAGAAAGGCACCTTCACACATCTTTAATTTCTATAACTAGTTTTAATAATTTCCATGGGACCGTCCTGAAAATAGACCTTTTCTCAGCTATGCCCTGGTTATGCAGGTCAAACTGATTTATTTTTTGCTATCACTTTATTTTTGTGATCTGGATAAGCATGCATAAACATGAAATTATGGATATTAAGCTGTACCTAGCATTTTATATTCTTTTCCATGCAACTTTTTCCTTTTTCAGAGGACAAACCATAAAAACAACCTGATGAATACTTTACTTTCTGGGCATAGCACTTTGCAATCTACCTTGAGAGTAGGTAGGCAATTCTAAGAATTGTTCACCTGGTAACAGCATTGTGTAGAACTCTGCATGAACTGGGAAACTATGGTGTGTCTTATGAATTGCAAAATTACACATAGGTTTTCAAGGAAGAGGGATAGTGTTGTTGATGACATGGGAAATTTCTAGTGTTTTTTTGTACTTTGTAATTCTAAAAATAACCTGAAACTTGGCTTTGTATACATCATGGCTTTTTTCTTTCCGTGTTCATAAAATTAGAAAGGTGATGTATATATTTGTCTCTATATAAATACTTCAGGATTTATGAGAACATGCAGGGTTACTGAATTGAAATAATGAAGTTGGAATTTCATGGAATGGTCATCTTCTTTTGCAATATAATTAGGAAATGCAATAGCTTCCATTTTATATGTGCAAACAGAAAATGTATATGTGGAGCCAATGGGTATATATCTGTGCTAAACTTTATATTTACTCAAACCTTTTGACTGTATTTGAATCTTCTTCTAATTTCTTTCTTGTAACTAATTTACATAATGCTGCTGCTCACTTAAAATCAGCTCATTCTAAGGAGTGATATAATGTGTTGTGCTAATCTAGGTCCTTTCGTTCTGGGAGATCAGTGGTTTGCAAATGCTCATAATTCTGTCCTCATTCTGTGAGTTAAAATGTATTGCTGCCATCTCATCTTCATAAAAATGAAGAAAATGAAGTAGAAATTTGAGAATTTGTTCAACATTAAAGGAAGGTTGTAGTAGAACTATGTTTAAAATTCAGATGTCTTTATTCTGCCACTTGTGTTTTCCTTTGATTTTTTTTGTCTTAATTTCTGAGCTTGCATAGTAAAACTCTGGGAGAAAACTTTTGCCTTCACTGAAGGCAGGACTAGGACTTAATTCAAAAACACATGAAGATGAGCTCTACTGCCAATTAGGACAGCCTGCAGGAGGCTGTAAAAAGACTCTTTGCTCACAAAGAAAGGGGACTTAAGATTCCCCCATCCAGTATTGCTTTTGAAGTCCCTTTCGTAAAGATTGGTATTAAACCTGCTTATGTCAAACTGTATCATTTTGCTACTTGCAAGAACCTATCTGACAATGGTTCTTGCAAGTTACTGCTGCTTTTGTCTTCCTATATTCTCACTTCAGACTCAGCCTTAATCTCCTCCTGGAACATTTAGGCATTTTCCATTTGTCTGCACATGGACATTAATTCCTTAGACAGCTTTAGGGTTTCTACAAAATCAAGTGGTGTAAATTGAAACAATGCCTTTTGCCATTTCCATGTTAAGCATCCGTTTGGATGTGTGGCTGCTGATACTTTATCTTGTTCTTGAACAACTTTATATTGCAAACTTAATTTATTGTCTAGTGGAGATACAGTGAGTGCAATATGGTATCTGTCACCTTTGGCAACATGGTCCTTGAGTACGTGGAGGGATTTACATCACAGAAAATATCTTAATGCTTGTGTGTTGAAACTTTCCTTTTCCAGGAGGAGTAGTTTTAAAACAGAGGAACCTGACTGATGGTTTTTCTGTTTTCTGTCTAGAGATCCTTGATAACTTAAATTAAGTTACTCCAGAGTGTCCAAGAGCAACCCTTCCTTTTGTTTTAATCATTGCATTTTTGTTCCCTCTGTTAAGAGGGTTTTTTGGTGATTGGTGGCAGCCTGTGTGAGGAAGCTGCATTCAGACCATGTCCAAAAACTTTGCTGGAATAATACACCTTTCTTCAAAATATTTAGAGCATGCTTTTGTAACTTTTCTTTGAATGTACAATTTTTGTATCCTTGCAATGATTAGGAAATACTGCTTCCTTCTCTCCTGCTTAGGGAAGGAAAGAAAAGACTTGCATACCTGTAGAGGGGTTTCCGATCCAGCCTGCATGGTTGGTGGGATGTGCATAGATTTCTGTTCTAGCTGGAATTATGTAGTGGGAGAATTGATCAAGTATATAATGCTAGGCCACTTTTCCTTACTTACCTCCCAGAGGGCAGCTGCCATTTGCAGACAGATATCCAGCCTGGTGAGATCCAGGCCTAACAGAAGACATGAATTTTAGGGATCTAATGGAACACTTCTAAAATCCAGAAGCTTCAGCTTGGGAGATGGAGAGATGTAGTGGTTTTGGGTACAGTGAAAGGTGGTGGGAAATGTAAATTCTCTTTTATAATTGAATGCAAATTATCAGCAGGATTTCTTTATAATATTGAAACTTCAGAATGATTAAGTTGGTGTGACCCTCACATGAGCAGACAGACAGTTGTGGATAAAGAGTGACATGAGCAGCAGTCCTCTTTCCTTGACATCATGGAACAGCCTTCTGTGGCTAAAAATTGTTTGTGTATAGAATGCAAATGAATTCCTCTTTGTTTTTGCTTAAACCCATGAGGATGAAATTTCTGGCACGGAACTGGAGCTTTTTAAGGACTTTAGAGTTCAAATGAAAATATGCCTGAATTCTCTCATTAGCAGCTCATCTGTGCAAATGCAGGGGACAATGGCATCCAACAGACTCCTTTCAAGTAATGGCAACGCTCTGGTTTTTAATGCCTGAGCTGTATCTTCCTACTTAAGACTTGGAAGTTGCTAAAATTCCAACCAGTCTTGTTTTGGAAGGGAATATGCAGCTGAATATGCAAAGAGTGGAAAGGATGAGGATGAAAGATTGTTCTCTGAGCAGTGAGAGGTGCTGGAGGGTGGACAGCTACTGTGCTTTCAGCCTTTCTGTGTAGGTGGTTCTTACAGAGTTGGTAAAGCACCAGTGGTGAGGGATTACCTGGGGGAAAAAATGCTTCCGTTGCCCTGGTTAAAAGTACAGTTCTTTTGCTGAAGTTATCGTATACTCTGATTGCCCAAGAATGCTGTGTTGCATGCTACAGGCAGGATGTTCTTTTCAAATGAGCTGCTTTTCTCCTCTCTTGATTTTGTTTAAAGTAGTCACTTATGCTTAAATATTAGTTTTGAGGTTAACATAGGGTGATGTAAGCTCTCTGGCGGTCAATATTGAGAATAAACATTGGGTGGTGTCTTACCCCTTTTCAAAAAGGTATTCCATACTCCCCATCATTACCTTCTCTTTGCAGATGATTATGAAGAAAATAAGTGAAGGTATGATATTTAAAACTTGTTCCTCCTGTAGTTTTCAGACAGCTCTTTACCAGAGTGATCTTTATGATCCTTTGTCTAATTATTAAAGATGAAGGTCATAGATCAGGACCTTCTAGTAAGCTCCAAACTGCCATACTTTAATTTTCATCCATGCTTACTTTGAGCCAAATCTCAGTTAAAGCTTAATTGCCCATATTGTGTGTCCTGATCTCTGAAGGTGGCAGATTATTTTCCAAATGAACAGCATCAACACTATTGCTTTGTATAATGATATCTCATAGAAAATCAAAAAAGAAAATTCTGCTGTTCATTCTACCCTGAGGTTGGGACCTTTCTGCACTTTAATCTGAGATACTGTCTTCAAACAGGGTTCAGTTTTGTATTGCAGTAATCCCAACAAAGATGTGCAAGGCTTTTTTCATGGGTGTCTTGTCAGACACACTTAGTTAAGATAATCCATGTTTTTCTACATCAGATAATACAAACATTAACCCCATGAGGCATTACCTTTACGAAACAGATTTACTCTTTTAGGAACCAAGAGAGTAGAAGTAGATAAGCATATGGTAGCATTAAATTTGGCAAAAAACACAGAGTAATACCATTGTGAAAAATAATCCAGGTTGTATAGTAGCTATGTATTATTGGTGTCAAAAGTGTTAAAAATTTCAGGCTTTTAAATTCTAAGTCCTTCAGGGTTATTGAACACACTGAAAGTGAAATCTGTGGAGAGAAATGTGACAAAATACCCTAAACTGATTAATGATATTTATGATAGATCTTACAAGTTGGAGTTTGAATTTCCTTTCTTATCTCTGGTGTTTGTGATGCCCCACTCTTAAGAAGAAGGGAGCACCCAAAATTTGTAGATGCTCATGGTTAAAAGGAACAATAGGAGTCAGAGGGTCTGCAATCACAAAGTTATATTCATAAATTGCACACTTGGCATGAAAAGTGGTATGTCAGTCCTCGGCCTGCTAAAAACACATGCCAGTGGATTTAGCATAAAGGGTTAAGGTGAAATGGAAGAGAGAGGGAGAGATGTATGAATTAAAGAGTGTTCAAAAGAGGGGTAGGGAGAAAGAGAGATCACCAGAGAGATCCTGGCTCCATTGCTGATGCAACTCATGGGGTGTGCAGGGTCCTGGGGTGCACACACTCCTGGGCTTTGTGGAGGTCCCTTTTTATAGATGAGTTCCCATGGACTGGAGGTAAATTTCTCCCTTTCTGTATGATTTGGTTACTGTGGAAATGGGTTAGAGGCTTCAGGGTATTTGGTGGTCTCCATATCCTTCCACAGCCCATGTCTGCTTCTTGACCTCATTCCCACACATGTGCTGTGTTGTGCTTATCTCCAGGAGCCAGGACAAGGAAGTTTGTCCTGGAAAAGTGCTACCTCTTTCTCTAGCCACATCCTGGTGTGTTAATCCAGCTATCCTTGGTTATTACCAGCAATTCTTGTCTGTTTTTAGCAGCAGTCCTTGCTTGTCTCCACAGCCATCTGGTTATTGGTGTTTGAGACATGCACGTTAGCTCATTTACCTTCTGGGATACTGGAGAGTGGCCAATCTTCATGGATTAGTCAAGTGTTATAGAACTTGGGTGAAATCTATATTTTAGGAGTAACTTGAACTGGGATGACAATGCTTTAAAAGAAACAAACCAAAAACCAACAGAGGAGTGGAATTAACAGAATGCATGAAAATACGTAGTTGAATGGAGCACAGTAGAGAAGTAACACTGGAATATGTGAGATTGATTAGTCATGGTTATTGTCTGTGAACCTTCTTGAAAAATGAGGCAAAACTATTTACAAGGGCCTGTAGTGAGAGGACAAGGAGGAATTGCTTCAAGCTGAGTGTATAGGTTTAGATTTGATACTAAATTCTTTGCTGTGAGGTTGGCCAGGCATTGTCACAGGCTGCTCAGGGATAGATACCCCATCCTTGGAAATGTTTAAAGCCAGGTTGGATGTGGCCTTAAGCAACCTGATCAAGTGGAAGGGGTCCCTGCCCATGGTAGGGGGTTGGAGTTAGGTAATGTTTGGGGTCCTCTTCTTACCCAAACTGTTCCATAAGTCTGTGATTGACCTGAGAATGTGCAGTGTGTTACTGCACGAAAGGGCAAGTTTTTGGGGCTTGAATGAAGCACTGTGTTCTGTGGGAAACATCTGGAAAAAGCTCTTCATTTTTATATCCCCAAGGTTCACATTTGTGGTGAAAAAACAGGTAAAATAAAAGGCAGAGGAAAAGTAGGGAGAGGAGATGGACTCACAAAAACAATAGGACGAGTAGGCGTTTTTATCCTGTCAGGATAGCAATTACAGCTCTGTGGGCTGTTGTTGGTTTGCAATTTACTGTATGCATTCAGGGAGAAGAGAATTTCTGATCTTTATAATTTAGAATCACGATGGTGATTAGCCACAGAAGAAATCAATACGTTTCATGTTCAAATTGAGTTTACCAACTTGATTATTACACCCCCTACTTGAGATTTATTTTGAAAGCCGATTGGAATATTCTGCTGGAGCACTGCTTGCTGCTTATTGCAGCCGTGTGTTCCATGCTGAACATGGCACACTGGAGATCTCTGGTCTACTCCCCTGCTTCATGCAAAACTTTTCTTAAAGTGCTGTGGCTTTACTTTTGCAGCCTCAATTTGTCTGTTTCAAATGTGACTTGTTTGGTGCTGTATTTATGCTTTTGTATTAGGCACATGCATTTACAGTGTTTTTACTAGGATATCTGCCATCCAAATATCTTGCAAATCAAGATAATTAAAAATGGAAACTAAATAGATGAGATTGTGGGGTAAGCATTAGTGATTAGATCTGCTTATGCAGAACATCTTTGAAAGCAGATACAGGTCCTCTTTGAAGTCTAGAGAACAAGGAGAGTAAAGGCTGAAAACACTGTGGGTAGCAAGGTAGAGAAATAAAGCACTGAAGTGATAGGAAGAGGTGGAGAAACCAAGAAATGACAGCTGAGACACAGACACAATCAAGATTGAGTATCAGATCGAACTAAAATAATGAATTCCTATAGCTGACTGAATTCAGGATACGTTTGGGGAATCTCATTCAGAGAAAATACAAACTCCAGCAGTTGTTTTATGATCATGATGAGGAAAGAAGTAAGGTGCAAAGTTTACGGCAAAGATTGTATTCAAGTGTGAATTATTTTGAACAGGTACAGTCTTTCTGTTCTGCATCTGAATTTCTAAGGTAGTAGGTGCTGAGCCAGAGTGATATGGGCAGCGGGCAGTAATAAAAGTTTACCTGAATCTGACTTTCCAGTAAAGATGTGGATAGGAAGGTAGAAATCTGAATGTAGTGACAAAAAAAAAAGCTGGTGAAAACAGTTGCCATCAAACTGGCAGAGCCTATGGAGTAAAATGCTCAATAACAAGATGATAGTGGTATGAGGTTCCCAAGAGTTACAGAAATAGGAGAACAATTGCATGTCTTGTGGTTCCAATTAAAAATTTACAAATTGAAGAGGACATTACAGATTTAAAACAACAGAAAACACAGCAAGCTGAATGTGTTACGGAGACCTGCTGAGGGAAAAGTGATTTGATTTTGATTGTCCTCCTGACTTGTGACATTTTTGGAAATAAAGAGGCACTAGAATGATACAGGGACTGTGTGCTGCATTTAAGGATGCAGCAAGTTCAAAAAGAAAAAGTGTTCTCTTTCACTTAACCGAAGGAAGACTTTCAGTGAGCAAGGTCAGCCTATTGTTGGAGAATTATGAGAAGAAATATCAAAATCAGCTTAATGGTACTTTCTGGTCAGAAGAAAGAGAAATCAGAATTAGAAAGGTCTTAGTTGTGCCAGTATGGCCATCCATAGCTGCAGTATTTAAATTATTTAGAAAAATGGGCATGTGCTTTGTGAAGTCTTCCCTCATACAGTTAAAGAAAGAAACCTGACATAAGTAATCTTGTGTTTTTTGAAACTGGCGCTAAATTGCAGGATCTCAAATTTTAATATTTTAAAAATTTATTTATTTATTTATTTATTTATTTATTTATTTATTTATTTATTTATTTATTTATTTCATTCCAAGTGCTTCAGGCTTGCCAGGCCCTTTTACTTAAAACTGTAATCTAGAATAGGCAAAACTTAAAAAGTGATAGTTGCTTGGAGCCAAACTTCGAAGAGAATTTTACACCTTCAAAGCTTTGTCATTCCTGACAGTCTTTGTGTCGAACTGACTGCATCAGTGTTTTTTTCTAATTTGATACTGCAGTTATGGCGTAGTTCTTACTACTTCTTTGGACTTCTGTTCTAAACTGTTGCTCCCTGTTGGCCAAAAGGATTTTTAAGCAAGTATCATATAACTGTGTTGTATTTGACATGAAAAGGGGCTGTGCAGAAAGTGGGAGCTTGGAGCTGTGCATTGTCGGGAGAACAAGCCTGGGATGGTGCTTTTACCACAGTCCTTGTTCCATGTCAAGCCTGTTGTACATTTTCCTAAAACATTAACCTGCTGTGAGTTTTGTAGACTCGCTTCTCACTTCCGTGAGTGTAAGGGTGGGGATGCTGTGAATCTGTGAGGGTTCTGGAAAGATGAATAGTGCAGCTTTTCAGAAATGCCTGGTGCATGGGGAGATGTGGTGAGGAGCAAGAACGTTATTCAGGCTCAGACAGAGCATGAGAGCATGTGGTGGGAGAGGATGTTAATGTAGCTGGTTAAATGCCTTTGGGAGGCTGTGAAATGCAGAACAGGGTAATGTCCAGGAGAGTGTGATGTGGTTAAATAATACCTCTCTTTGGCTGAGAGTCTCCCAAGGAGGAGCTGGGCTGTAGGGGTTACTGGGAGAGAGAATGGCAGTGTATAACCTTTCTTTTAGGCGGGTTGAGATTTGCTGTTCTTACATTTGCAGATTAAAGGCTTGGATCTAGCTTGTGACCTCTCTTCACTCTAATTTTTGAAGTGGTGTTCTGGCGGGCACAGCTCTGTTGTTACTGTACAACTCCTGTGTTTTCTCTGTCCTGTTCCTGAAGAAGTATCTATTTCCCTTGATTATTTCACTCAGAAGTCTTGGTTAAAACATGATGTTTTTTTCTCTTCATTCAGATACTTGTCTCATCCTGCTAAGTATCATGTGACTCTGTTAGTAAGACTTGTGTGTTTGCCTATGTTCTGTTTAAAAAAGTAGGAATTATACATAAATTCATTGGTATGTATTTGGGTGAGTTTCCCTTTGTCTGGAAGAGTGGCCCGTATCTTTGAGCCATTTTTACTAATTGATCTTGAATTACTCTTTAGTGTATTTATCTTGAATTGATTTTAAAATTGCTCTTTATCTACTCACTAAAAATCAAATGCACTACGTTTAATTCCGTTGAACATATTTTTTCGTTTGAGATTGTTTTTTCTAGTAGTGGTAGCCGTGTGTTTAAAACGTTCGGGTGGATCTGTTTGGAAGGATTGCAGAAAGCCATAAACACAGAGGGAACTGGAAGCGGAGCGGGGTTTTTCTGTGTCCAGAGTGGTGACCCAGGGGTTGGTGGCTGTGGAAGGGGGGACAGCGTGGGTGACATTCCCGAGCCGGGTTTTTGGGAGCCGGAGCTGTGTCGCTCCGTGTGGCCACCAGGTGGCAGCGTTGGCCAGCGAGTGCCGTGTCCAGGTACCGGGAATCGAATGATGGCTTTGGGCTTTCTTTTGTTCTCCTTCTTCCCCTCTTTCCTTTTATTTCTTCATTATCCTCTGCAGCCAGGAGCTCCAAATTTGAACAAACCGCAGGTTTCATCTGTCTCTTGCAGCGTTAATTTGTGAAAGGGTCTGTTTTTTGGCCGTGGTGTGACGTGCTAAGAAATCGTTCAAGGAGTGAGAGCAAAATTTCTTTGCAGGAGGGTGCAGAGTGAGGGGAGACACTGCTTTTTACTTGGCTCAAGAAGGTTCGTTCTTATCCCAAACCACATATATCTGTCCTTTCTCTACCTACTTACAGTACAAAATGTCATCTGGAAAAAAAATTAGTTATAATGTAGCGGCAAAACTGTTGCCTGGAGAGTGTGCCTGCTGAGAGCCAGGCGCAATTTGGAAACAGTAATAAGTTTCCCTTGATAGGATTATTTTCACTCTGCTTTCAGGGGGAGAGAGGATGGAGAAGTGTTTGTTCCTAATGGGAATGCCCTTGAAAGAACAAGTAGACGCAATCAAGGGAAAAATATACATATTCTGCAGTTAAGATTGTAGTTCTTCCATAGACTAGAATAGATTCTAGTTAAATTAGAAAAGAGGTAGATTATGTGCCTAAGTTCAGTGCAGCAGTACCAGCCCTGCAGCAAATGTCAGCATCTCAGCAGTGATGAGAGGTGTGTGGTGTTTGTGGCATGAGATTATTTTGGGGTTCTTAGTCAATGACTTCATTTATGTAGCAGGAAATACAAGACACTTGTACCAAATTCATATCATCCTTAATGCAAATAATACATTCAGCACCTTCCCCCACCAATCCTGTGTCTTGTAAATAACATCCCATCAGTTTTTTGGAATTAAAATAAAAAGCATTAGGTACACTGCATGTTCTACTCCAGATGTTGAAAGTCATCTTTTGTTTTTGCTGCCTCCCCTGACAATTTTGCACCCCTCCTGCCTTAAGGAAGTGGAATAAAAAACCAATTGTCCATTTGTGGTGATCTATAATTAAATTGGCTGCAAAATATGAGAATTCTTTTGGTGTTCTTTGTTGTACAGCAGTAATCATGGGTGGGTTTATTTGTGTAAGGTAGTTGGAGAGTTCCTTTTTGTCTCTGAAAATATATTGAGACCAAAGTGGTAGGGTTTCAAAATGGTCTAGAAACCATTAAATACCAGATTCTCTCTTTAAAAAGTGTCCAGGTAGATTTGAAGAGAGGTGAAACTGGTGGGAATGGCCATTCCCCAAGACACTGGAAGAAAATAAAAAAGAGGAGGTACACAAAGTAATTTTTACGTATTTGTTATGTGTTCACATTGTAAATACCTACTGCTGTAGCTTTGACACAGTCAGTATTGCACTGGGCCTGCTGGTAATGAGTGCTGTGACATTTATCTTTGCTTTTTGCTACTTAGTTTGTACCTTCTTTACTTTTAAATAATTCCTCATGAGAGAATCCCTGCTAAATCAGGGCTGCATATTCCAAGTTGCCTATTAAATTAGTGTGAATCTGATGTATAATTCAAGCAAATCACTAGTAAAAGATTTAAGCCTTTGTCAATTATCTACAATGATTTCAGCCAAATTTCTAACTAGTTACCCAACGATGTGCTGATCTGTCTTGTACCTTCCACACAGTATATGGAAGGTTTTTCCATTAAAAGTGGAGTAAGAGGGATATTTTCCCTGAGCTGTGATGAACATGGCAGCAGTACAAGTGGCATCTTAAGAGGGTTGTACCAGTTATTTTCCAAAAGAAAGGCTTTTCAGCTATTTGAATTCCTGGCATGAGGGACTGGGTGGCTCAGATATGACCCATTTTAGTATTGATTAGCCTGGTATACCTAAGTCTGCTTCTTCTTTGATACCTGCGGCAGAAGTGCCAGTCTCTGCACATTTTCTCTGGTGTGGTGGTGTGGAGGCTTCCATACCTTTCCTGCCACACACCAGACAGACCAGGATATGCTGTGGACAACTGATTCTTATCACTCATCTTTTGGGACTGAGGTTCTGCTCTGGAAAGCAGTTTTTACTCTGTTTTTATTCTTTATTCTGTTTTTGCAATGCATTTTCTTCCAGTTATTATTTGCTCAACTCTTACTTGTAGGATGTGACAAATTTTAGAGTCCTGGGACTGCCTGTATATATTTCTGCAGGAATTTCAATTTTTGTAAATTAAAACCAGTGCAAGGACACATCATCTAATATCAGGGTGAGGCTGACCAAATTAGTGCATGTTAAATTAAATATTGCTGGTACATAATGGGCTTGAAGAATGTGATTTTTTTTTTTTCTTTTTGATACCATTTTCTTTCAATTTCAGTACAAGCTACAAGAAACAAAGAACAATTTGTAAAAAGTTTTTGGTCAGTCAAGATTTCTATGTGTTTTGTGCTGTGTTTCTGGCTTGACAATCTGTTGTCTTGACCCTTGCTAGGAAAGAAAATATTATTTCTAGTTCTAGACTCTTGCTAGGAGAGAAAAGATTTCTAGTTCTGTGTTTGGCTTCAGACTCTTCAACAAATGTGATCGTGTTTTTTCAGGGGTGGGGAATTTAGGAAGAATTGTGAGGATAATTACTTAGTTTAGCTTAAAAATATTTGCTATTTAAATGAGAATGTATAAATCTGTTGGATTTGAGCGTAATTTGATGAATTTGGCATCTGGGTTGCATGTTACATAGAAAAGCTGCAAGGGCAGACATACCATTGACATCAGACAAGCTGGACAAACATATTAAAAAAACCCCAAAAACTCCAAATACTAATACTTTCCCAATGCAGCAGTATACAGATTCACCAGTGTCAATGAATATTGTTCTGCTAGTATATTTCTTATTTCATGCTTCATTTTCTCTTCTCCCAGAGCTAGAAGTGTCGTAAAGTGTTTTGCATTCTAAGTACTAGGGATATAGTGTAGAGACAGTATTTGCCATGTTCTAAGAAACAGAAGTCACACAGTGAAATTTAAAAAAATTGAATAGACAGTTACACCTCTACCATTTTATAAAAGAAATTGGCAAGAAGTAAACATGTGGGCCTGGAGAAGAAACTGTGTCTGTATGTGGATGACTCCTTTTTTTTTTCCCCCATGCATCAGAACTGAGAGAGGCACTCACCATAGTCAGGTCTGTACTTAGGCTTTGCATATTAGCCTTCACAGCAGTTAATGATATTTAGGTTCAGCCTAGCTATCAAGAGGCAGGGAAAAAGAAAAAATGCAATAAAGAAGTGGCTCAGCTTCTCTCAAATGGGCTTTAATTGAGCTTTTTGTGATGAAAAGCTAATGCTATCTGTTTCCTAGAGATGACTAATTCTGTGTTCCAGTTGTTAACTGAAGAGATAGGACTGTAGTTAGAGACAGCTTGTACCAAAATATGGTAGCAGGCATTTGGTCTTTGACTAAAGGTTTTAAATATATTAAGTTATGCTGGAGGGGGAGGAAGAAAAAACTCTCTGTTTTTGTTACAGGTTGTACACTTAGCTGTAACAAATAGGAACACTATGGCTGGTGCTAGACAAATATTTTTAACATGGCTGTTTCCTGCCCTAGTTCTTAGAACAGGAAGTAAACATCTGTATCAGAGAGGATTTGCTATTACCACTGATAATTGCAATGATTCTCTTCTATGAAAGCTACTTAACTCCAACAGCATATTTAACTACGTATTTTAACATATTTGTGCGGCGTGCATACAAATAAGGTCTATTTTCAGTAGTATTCTATACCTCATTTCTGCATTTATCAGCTGTAATACATTCCAAGTGCTTCTGTATATCATTGAAATGAAAGATTTTACTGCAACTTAAGAATGAACATTTATGCTTCCAGCTTCCTCCGTTTTTTTTGCCAAGGTTTCTTCGATCTAAATACAGTGAGGTGCAGAAAAAGGATAGTCCCAGAGACCAGTGGTGTTCAAAATACCAGTGTCTGAAAGTGTTTCGTCAGATTGGTAAGCTTATTCAGGCAGAACAAATGAGAACCAAAAATGCAGATTCTGTCAATAAGTCTGCACTTCATCTCTTGCTGAAGCAGGGAACATTACTAGATCTCATGTTGCTATGCCTGATGAGCTCTTTCTGGAGAAAGTCACCCTTTTTTTCTGTTGAGTTAGAGGTATCTGCTTTAACAGTCACAAAGGAAATGTGAAGTCGGACATTTAAAATGGGTCATAATGCTTATTTGTGAATACCTTGTGCTTAGACCTGTGGAATTTGTTTTCTCATGAGAGTTTCAGTCTAGGAGGTGGCATATTGGTAGTAATGTTCATTTTCTTCTTATGCTACAAGCTGGAAGATATTTAGCTCCCAGAACACTACTTAAGTTTAAATGTGGGGGTTTTTTTACCCCTCCATTTTACAGCCTTGAAAACTCTGTCACATTATAGGCTCAAAAAAGTTACACAAGAGTGGATCTCTCTCAATGTAGTGTAAGTGGAATGGGCTCTGTTGGTGAGAAAGGAAAACACAGTAAAACCTTTGTATCAGTTCCTGCATGGCTGAGTCTGCAGTGAGCTTCAAAGGTCTTGCATCTGAGGAAAGTGATGACATGAAGAAAGTGTTCTGTGTGGAAGATCATGTAGAGATCAAGAGAATTGGAAACGAAGTCAGCAAAGTAATATTTCTAAAGAAAACCTTGTATAAGAGAGAAAATAGAGGATAAGTTGAGAACTATGTCTAATATGAAAGGTTTTAGGAACAGAAGGCATGAAGGTGAGAGCTGAAGGAGGAACCAAAGGGAACTGTTATGGCCATAAATATGTCATGATGACTGTAGCAGGACATGAAGTGAGAGAAGCTGAGTTTTGTAGGACTGAGTGAGGAGTGGATCTTGAATTCCTGTGTAAGGTACTGGGCAGAGAGCTGTTACCTCACTGTTGAGGTGAGACTGCATCTAGCAGCTGTGAAATTTGAGGGCATGTGCCTGTACTGGGGCAGTTCTGCTGTTCCATTTAAGGTTTCCCTCGGGGGGTGTGTACGTAGCCCTCCTGATTTGACCCCGATTCCAGTAGAGGCTGCATTGTCTAAGTGAAACTCTGCACCAACAGGCCTGCTGTAAGCATCAAACCTCTCTGATATAACTATTTCTAGCTCTTCTAGTTGTGGAGAAGGTGGCTCTTCCTCTCTCAATCAGTATGCTGCTGAGTTGCATGGCCTATGGCTATGAGGACTGAAAAATACTGAGGAAGTCTGAACTTCAGCATTCATCTTACAGAGGTGACTGAAACTCCTTGTCCCTGTCCATCCATTTCAACACCAGAACTTTCACTGAAAATAAAAATTGTGTTAAACATAATTCAGAGCCTTATAATAAAACATGTCACGTGGTTAACCTTTAATACAGTGTAGCATTTAAAGAATAGTTTGCATCTTTTGCTGGTAAATTACTACATAAATATTTAGATTAGGTGTGAATAGGAATGTGGCATTATTTATGGATCCATATTTCTCTGGCATTTCAGATGCATGGTTGTTTTGCTCCTTAATAAATGCAGACATTAAAAGAACAAGCATACACAAAGTGCTAATTTTAAAGCTTTGCAGCTCAGGGGAGAAAAATCTCACCATGTTTTGTTAGAACTGCTTGTCGTCTCCTTTTGCACAATAGAGGGAAATCTTACAAAACACTAGAAGTTACATTAAGCTCCTTTATTTCTGGTACTTGTCATGGAGTGACATGTCTCACCTGCTAGTGCAGATTGGTAGCAGAGCAACCTGTCAGATCTGAAGATGTTTTGGTGCTGTCTGTTCCTTCCTGCTTCAGAGGCAGATGTGTTATGGTACAGTTACTGCTTTAATTTTTTTGTCCCTATTTTGCTTCAGTTCTTTCTCACCTTAATCCTTGGATAAGGAAAGGCAAGAATATATGAAATGTCTTACTCATCAAAACTTGAGAAAAGAGGAAAGTGCTGGTTTAACCAGGGATTGACTGTTAGGGAGGCTGCCCAGAAAGCCACATCAGCAGCATGGAGTGCAACAGGTCAGAGAATGATGCTGACAGAGTGGCACTGCAGGCTCCAGTGGAAGCAATCTCAGGGGTGGGTTTTCTTACTTCTGTGAAGTCCTATAAATCACTTACAGTAAATTCACGAATACAAGCCGCACTGAGTATAAGCCGCATCTCTGGGTGTTGGCAAACATTTCGGTTTTTGTCCATAGATAAGCCACACCCGAATATAAGCCGCTTTGTCGTTCGCAGCGAGGACCCGCGTGCAATTAGTAACAGAACCGCGGGAGGGCGGGGTTTACTGGCTGAGCTAAGGCTGTGCAGGCTCGGCCCGCTAGGGGCCGCTGACGGGGCCAGGTGGCCCAGCCCGGTGCTGCCGCTCGGGGCCGGCCGCCGCGGCCACTGGGCTCGGTCACCCCGGGTCGGCGCTGCCCCGCGGTGGCAGGCAGGAACGGAGCTTCCCCTGCTCCTGCGGCGGCGGGCGGGGACGGAGCTTTCCCGCGCCTGTGGCGCCGGCGGTGGGCAGGGACGGAGTTTCCCCGCTCCTGCCGCGGCGGTGGCGGGCGGGGACAAAGCACCCCGTCGGCTCCCCGAGCCGCGGCAATGGCTGCGCGGGGCTCCCGTCGGCTCCCCGAGCCGCAGCAGTGGCGGCGCGGGCTTCCCCCCCACCTCCCCGGGCCGCGGTAGGGGCGGCCCGGGTCCCCCCCCCCCTCCCCGGGCCGCGGTAGGGGCGGCCCGGGTCCCCCCCCGTCTCTCCCCTGGGCTGTGGCAGCGGAGGAAAGAGAGCTCTCCCGCCTCTCTCCCCGCCCCCCGTGCTGCCTACAGGGAGCCAGGCTCCACCCGCGGTGCAACAAAGTAGCGATTTGTGACAATCGCAAAATGCCGACTTTGCAGCTGCTCGGCTCAGCACTCTGGCAGGCGCTTCTGAGGTTGTATTAGCCGCTCCTGATTATTAGCCGCATTTCCGGTTTAGGAGCAAAATCTTAGTCAAATTGGTGCGGCTTGTATTCGTGAAATTACTGTACCTTGTCTGTATCCCAACTTCCCCCATACCAAATTAAGGAGAGATGCCAAGCAGCTCTGCTGCAGTTTTGGCTTTTAAATTAATCCTGCACTAAAGAAGTTAAATCTTTGAGGGCTATTACTCCTTCATAGTCTCCATGATGTTTATCAATGAGAAAATCTGACTAAATGTTCAGTGCTTTTGTGCCCTTTATTTGTCTTCTGTTTTGAACTTCTGGGAGGAAGGTTGCTGTCCATATTGATTTATTTTTTCTTTAATTTTATTGTGGTCCTTTTCCTGAAAGCCAGTCACTTGTAGTCCAGGGTCCTTGCAAGGTATTCATATACAGTAATTTTCCCTTTCTTACTGGCAGGCAATAGACATTTCCATATGGCTTTGTGTGCAGGTTATCTTGGTCACCTCTTGATTGGGAAAACACCCCTGATTTTTCTAGGTCCCTGTTATAAAGCCTTTCAGTGTTTAATTTTTTCCCCCATTTCCTTATGTTGTATTTAGTTTGATGGCTCAGAAATTTATTATAACCACAGGAATGTATTTGACAAGAAGGCCTATTCCATTCCTGAGTTGACTAAGCTCTTCTAAGCATCCGTGGTGATCCCTGCATTATCAGCAGTTGCTGTATGCATGGAGTCATCTCACTGTGATTCTGACTGCATTGCAATAAGTAAAGAATTTGCCAAAGAACTATTTGCTTACTCAAATATTAATCCTGTGAGAGGAGTATATCTGAAAGTATCATTTTCTTGCTGCCAGTAACTGTCTTTATGCAAACTCTTTTCAGCTATTTTTTCTACTGATGAGCACTTTTGAGTTTAGATTCAGGAATTCCTGTCTTCAGGAGTAACAGCCCTCCAGCACTGATACCCTCAAGGCTAACACATAGCAATGTTTCTCTCAGATGAATGGAGAACTGTAGTGGGAGGGAAAAAAAGTCATAGCTATGGCGATGAGGTTTTCTCTCTTCCCTACAAATACCTTGGACTTCAGTGGTCCATACACATCAGCTGTGTACCTTACAGTATTCTTTATAAGAAGCCAAGAAGAACCTCCAGGATGTCAGCTCTTCTTTAGTGGTAATAAATGTGAGGGTTTAGGGATGAGTATTTTTTTCTTCCAGGAGGTAGCAACTTCTAAAACCTCGTGACTGTTTTTACCTGAAAGCATGGATGATTCCAAAAAGCCTGAAGTTCAGTGTGAATGGGTCACTCTGGCCTGTCTCAGCCAATTGTATTTTCTGATACAAAATTAATTAGCCAGAGTAAGTGTTTTTATCTCCAAGAAAGTAGAAAAGATCCAAGGACTGTATATATGGCCTGTGGAAGTTAAGTCTTTGCTGTCAGTACTTCCCAGGAGAGTCATTCCAGGTAATTAATTTTCTTTCTCTTCAATAATTTCAATGATTTGAAAACCTTTTTGATAGCCACCATAGGATGGCTTCATAAAGTAAGGTGTGAAGGAAAGGGAATTTTGTAAACATTCTTTCTAACAATGTGCAGGGAGTAGCAATTCTTTTCAAGTGGTTCCAGAAGAGGTATCTTCGCTATTCTTAGAATGTTTTAATGTGTTTAACTTACTAATTACATAAACATAAACCAAAATGCATCTGTGCAGTATTAAAAGTCCAATGTTACAATACAGTACAGTGGCCACAAGCAAAGTATAAGGGCAGGCTAATACTTGCCTCCCCTGCAAAAGTCTCATAAGGTCCAGAAACCTGTAAAAAAAACCTGCTGCCAGAGTGTTTCTCTGTGTTTGATAACACTGGATGGTGGTGGTGGTGGTGTTTTTAGGAATTTTTTAGGTGAGTCCTTATAACCACTTCAGTTCTCTGTGGGGAGCAGTTCCACGGGAACTCAGGAGGGCTTGTAGACACCTGGATCTGCTCAGTTGCTGGACAAGTGCATTTTCTCTGTCCTGAGATGTTTGCAAGGTCATAACAGTTCGTGCAAGAATAGGGGCCAACCTGCAGCCTTTGGTCTCCTGAGAACGTGAAACTGCAAATTTTTTCCTTTCCTTCATATAATTCTAAGGTACATTGTTCTGGCCTGCCCTGGTCTGTCTGTGGACACAAGGGAATGTATTCTGGGGAAATGTTGTACTGTTCTTACCTTACAGCTTCCTTTTCTTTTCTGATCATCTAGATCTGAAGATTTTTAAAATGCCTTTTAATTTGAGGAGCTGGGGGTCACATTACCTATTTCTACATCTCAAATTGCCAGGAGGAAAGGGTACCATGATTCATTAGGTTGAGAAAGCAGAAGTTTCCTGTCTTAAAATATTTGAATAGTCTGGGTACTGAAAATGGTGAGGGAGCTGAAATCAAGAAATGAAATCCGGAATGTTGGCAAAAGAAATGATTTTTATTTTAAATTTCTCCAGTTTTAGACAGCCCTGTTTACCTACACATGTCTCTAATTCTGAGTTGTGAAGCTTATTTTTGAGCACTGTTATTGCAAAAAGAGTCTATCACCAGGAAGAGCAGCAGAACACACCCTGTTTCAAGCAATAATATTTGAATCCTGAGTGCTGTAAATGATGTAGAAATGTGCATGTATTAATGAGGGGTATAATAGGTTTGAGTGAAAGCGGGAGATAAGATGTGTTAATCTTGTATATTAAATAGTCCTACAACAATGAACCTTATAATGAGGCTGTTATTAAATCTTTCCTTCACTGGCCTCAGTTCAGGGAAACTAGTGCTTCTGAGTTTGGCATGTTTAAAGCCAGATTTCACAAGAAAGGACCAACTTTCTGAGGTTGTCATTTTGAAGTCCTTACCACATTAGAGATGTCTACAACACATGGTGGAAAAGATCTTTCCAGCACTCCATCATGTAATATTTTCCTTTTTTTGGGTTTGAGGACATGTCCTTTAATATTAGTGTGCTGGTATGGAGTTTGTTTTGACCTCAAGTGTGTCTTAGGAAAAGGAGCACTGAATTTTTCTCGTCAGCATCATGCAAACAGATTGTGTTCTAACAGGGTTAGAAAGACTGTCAAAATAGCAATAGTTTTAAAGGAAAAAAATTAATTATCTAGAATGATCTGTGGTTTTTACATTTGGTGCTCTTCTAGCTATAGTGCTGAAGACGGTTCCATAAGAAGGGCAAGATTCCTTGGTTCACTGGTATTTATTTTTTTTTCTATTTTTGTCCAGCAACATTTACAGATTTTCATCTTGCCTCTTGTACCATTTGCCAATGGTACAGTCAGATTAAAATCTGAATGCTGCTGTCTGATTAAGTTCTAGTTTAAAAAGAGGAAATAAGAAAGTTTAAATACCCAAGTCTGATTCCCACTGTGGAAGATAGAGAGTGACAACCACGTTAGGAAGCAGTGAACAAAAGCTTTCCCTAACATCCAGATTTCCTTTCCAGTAAGGACCCAAACGAGGTCTTTCTCATTCTGAAGGTGGTGGGAGCTGGGCTGAATGAGAGAAGAGACTAATTTTCTCCATCAGCATTATTCCTGAGAATTTGTATTTGAGAGTAAGGAAAAGGTTCCGTGAGAGACATCAAATATATAAAATTAAGAGTGACGATTGATTGTTACCTGCAAGGAAGCAAGAAGACAGACACCATTGTGTATTCTCAGGTGATCCCCATTCTGATAGTAACCAAGACCAAATCTGATTAGCTTAGTTATAAAACGAGTTGATGTTTTGTGATCTTACATTCTCATTCTCTGCAAAGCAGACACCTTTTTGATTTACTATGCATGTTCTTTAATTGAGATGGAGGTGCTGTAGCTCTGCTCTCAGTAAGTTCAGCTTGTACATTCCATTTCTCTTTTTCCTCTTCATCCCCTTTTCTCCACGCTTCTGACTCCGAGCTCACATTTATCCTGTTAAATAACTCCTCTTACTGTGTCTAAACATAAGAGGCTGAGCATCCTTTCTCAGATACCTCAATTCCCACCTTATCTCTCCTCGGGCTTCTGCCAGGAGCTCCATTGTCAAATTAGAGTAAGGAACATGTCTGTTTTAATATCGAGTAGTACTGAGATGACAAATGGCTTTGTGTAAACGGTAACAGTGGCTACTGTGAAAATTTTTTTAATTCTCACAAAGGCCTGCAACTAAAGCAGCAAATATTCCCAGCGATGGGTGTTTCAGCTGCAACTGCGTGTGGGGCAGAGTGCAGTTTGAGGAAGAAGAGTATCAGGAGGGTCGCACGGCGGATTTTCACCTTTCAAAGCGATGCTTTTGGGTTTTTGCATTTTGAGAAAATGAACCCGAGCGTTTGTGCGGGGGCGGCAATACCCGGGGCGGGCACAGGGTGGCGCCACAGCCCCACTTTTCGGCGGCCGGTCAGCGCCGCTGCCGGCTCTGCAGATGCACATATGGCACAGTATTATCGTTTTATGGTTACAATTATGAGCAATTTGATACAAAATGAAAGCTAAATTATGCAGTGTTCCTTTTATTTGTTTAATTTTGCGCTCTAAATATGTAGAAGGAAAAATAGCGCCGGTATGGTGTGGATAGTGGTAGGTACAATGCCTCCTTTTGGCTTCGTGTTCTTGCACTGCGCAGGTTGTGATTATTTTCTCTCGTACATGATGAAATGTGTGGAGTTGTTCTCAGGTGCTGGGACCGTTTCGCACAGAAATTGTGTATGTCTGAGTCTCCAGGCTCCTTTCTTCCATAAAAAATGCATGGAACATTTACTGGCGGGTAGACAAATACATAAGTAACAAGTTCCTTCACAGTTTCCAGTGGAAGAGGCTGGGTAGCTGTGCCGTTTAAGCAAATGCCAAAGGAAGTCTTTAAATTCTGAAAGTCACTATAGTCGTTGGCAGAGCTCCCCTGAAAGGAGCAAGTATGTTCTGAAAAAATTCCTTCTTGCAAGTGAGGAAGATTTCCTGCTGTTGCAGTTCTTAAGCTAAAAGTAAAAATTCTCATGGCCCATGCCAAGACCAGTATCTTGTTACAATGATCTGGGGTCCAGATTTTGCATATTCAGGTTCTTAGTTCTTCTGTCATCAGATCCCTTACATTCATTATTATGAAAACGCATATTTTTGCCAGTATATGTAGCAGCATAATTTGTCTTCTGTGTGTTATGTTATTCCTTCCTTTTCAGTAAAAGAAAGTTGCTGGCAGAGCCAGGCTGTAATATAAACCTTTGCTTTATTTTTTTTCTCTTCTTGTAAGTATTCTTTTGTTTGTATTAATGAAGATAAGGCTGGAGATGTGCTTTCCACTTGGAATAGAAAATGCGAGCTCTGAGATGATATTTGCATTTATTGATCCCGGCACATCTACTGGCATATGATGGCGTGTGATATTTTTGTCCTTACCCACCTTTGAGCCAGAGAACATGGCAGATAAGCTGTCCAGTTTGATTGGCATATCCTGTGGAAAGGATTTTCAATACGTAGGATCAAATCCTGTACCCTAAACTGCTTTTGCATTTTCACAGTATCTTAGAGACTTCTCTGAGTTCATCTGCTATATTGGGAATTAGTTTTAGGTTTAAATGGTTTCCTTGCTCTCATCAAATCATACAGGCTATCTTCTTCTTTGGCCAATTTTAGATGCACTATATTTGTATTGTGCATCTCAATATTTTCCAGTGTGTTAAAGCAAACTTGGGAATTTCATCATCTGTGTGGAACAGAGCATCTTGGTAGATGATATAAAACTTAGGCTGTCTATAAAAGAAATTACAAAATTACAAGTACTAGAATAAATCATACTAGTGAGTTTAACCAGAGTAGGAAATCTTGTATATTCTATTGCTTTTTCTTTGGGATCAGTTTTAACAGGAACTCTACAGGTGCTGTAAGTGAAAATGGAAATAATGGAAGCTCTTCAGCTATTTAAGAAACTATTTTTTAAATTTCTTTTCACACCTGACCTCTGTAAGTCCAGAGACTAGATGTGAATTTGATGTTTTTTGTGTGCTTCCTGAAAACTCCAATGGACTGCCCTGCTTTGTCCCTAACTTTCATAACTCGGTAGCTTTTCTGTAGGTAGGTAACCATAACTTAACTAATTTGTATGCACCATATGCAGTCTCGGCTCACTTCAAAGTGTAATCAAGTCATGAACTAATTACAATACCATATTCCCAAAGAATGTAAATTTAATTTCCCTTCAAACAGAATGGGAATGTATTAAGCAATTCCTTTATATGAGAGCTGTGGCATTCAACAACATAATGCTGATGCTTCAAACAGAAGTAAAGTTCTTAACTTTTTTGGACCTTGTGACCTTTTTCCCTATGCATCTTCCCTTTTTATTCTTGCATCTTGAGTTAATTTACTGACTGGATAACAACATTAAAATATTCAAGTGTAAATTAAAATGTAACTGTTGGGCTTCAGATTGGAGATCACTCTGTCTTATTGTATGTGACTTGCTTCTTTATAGTGTTTTCAGAATTGTGCTTCCTAAGGCATTTGGATTAGAAGGAAATTGTGTTTTGAATTGAAGGCTCATAAGGTTCATACTCTCACCAGATGATTTCTTTAATACATCGAAAAGTGGATGTGCAGAAAGTTCCCTACAGGTTCTTAGCATCACTGTGCCAGGGAGTCCACATAAACTCAGATATATAAGAACGAGCAAAGTGAAGTTGTTCATAAAACATTTTATTACCTTCGGTCTTTGCAGCAACTTCAGAGTTTAGATAATAAACCTTCATAGAAGTTACTAGTCTCTACCCTTTCTCAGAACAATTATTCACATAGAGTCAAACCACTTATTTTATTTCTCCTAATTTTAAGGCAAAAGAAACAGGGTTGACTTTGATCCGTGCCTGGATAGCCTGATTTCTAAAATGCAGTCCTGTTGTTCTTCTGAGATGAGATTGTCAAAGCGCAGGACTGTATGTATTAAACACAACTAATATTTTAAAATTAAATGTGGGTCAGCTTCCAATGAAGTATGTAATTGTTAAATGCTAAAGGAAAGAGCTTAGAATATCTTAGTTTATATTTTAAAGTGTTCCTTTTAGATGTTAATTCATTAATACCAGCAGTTTATTTTTATTCATATGACTTTTCATATGTAAGTAGTTGAAGCTGCATTATTTTAATCCTTTCTTTGGTTAGGAAGAAAAAAGCCTGCAGGTGGAAATCAGAATGACATACATATTGCTTCTTTCCCAAAAGGCATGGTATCTCTTTCCTATTGATATGCAAAATATTAAGGCAGAAAATAAACCCCATTGCTTTAAGTGTCAAAATACTGTGAAAAATATATGCTTGGGTGATGCATGAAAAAAAGTGTGGGTCCACTTCAAACTGAACACACTTGTAGTGGAATTTGCCATCAGTCTGTCATGGGTCTTTGGGGCTCTGCAGGCTCTATAAATTTGACTCCCTTGCACTATGAGTGTTCAGATGAAGCTTGTTCCTTAGCTGTAGCTGTAGGGATGGCATGTTTGGAGACCCAGCTGCATGGGTTTTAGCCTTTGCCCGAGTTTGAAATGCTGTCTTACTCTTGCAGCATTCTCTAAAGTCATTTTTGGGCTGCTAACTGTACGGTGAAATGTCGTAGTAGTATGTAGTGCCACAGTTATGGATGCAGTGGTGTGTCTGCTAAACAGCTGTGAGCTTGCTGTGGCATTCTTCAAGTGCCAGGCACAGGGCAGGAGCATTTTGGAAGAGGTATAGTGTTGCAGTTGCTGCCAGAAAAGAAGCAATCCCCAAAGAAGCCCCACAAAAACACCAAAGTGAGGTAAGTTAGATCAGGCATGTTGTTCTTGGTGCTGTGCTGCTGGGATTGTGCACAGCTCCTTGAATGGGTCTGGCACACACACCTGCTTGGAGAGCATGCAGACAAGCTCAGGTCTGCCTGCAGTTTATCTGAATAGATTTTTCTTGGGAGAGCAAACACCTCTCAGGGCTTAGTGTAGCTTTCTCCATCCACTGTCAGTGGCATTCCCTCAACATCTCCTTCCTTGTCTAGTTTTTCTCATAGAATTTGTTTTCAAGGGACTACTGAGGCAGTGAAAAGAGTTGAGTCTACTGAAACTGCCAACATGATGATAATTAGTCGGGTTTCCAGATGCATAGGAATTAAAAAAGGCCAGTGCTTTGTGGCTCCTGGGTCGTGATTGCACATGTGAAGAAACTTTCTTCATCACATCACAGAAGGTTTCTTGTATCTTTACCACAGAGTTCAAGTTAATGCTGTCTGATTTAAATTCCAATCCAATTTGTGTTTGACTTTTTTTTCCCTTTGATTGCTTTATTCTTCTTTGCATATCTCTGTAATAGTTCTGAGTCTCTAGAGAGTCTTCCATTGGATATGGGGGCTGATGGGACTGCAGCATCTGGTGACTGAAGACGGAGATTCAGCTCCTGTGTTCTGTTCTGGCTGCGGATCAGAGAATGCAGTCCTGACTGAAAGTCCAAGCTGAAGCTACAGTCAGGGACTACAGGAATGAGTCATCACTGGGCATCTTGTTTGACACTTAGGAGGTCTGTTAGGAGTTTTCTGCATGGGTGAATGCAGCAAACTCAGACTCTAGCTAATCAGGTGCAATATGAATCTGGTCTGTTAATGCTGTGCCTGAGCTGTGGTAGTTTGCCATGCAGCTGAAGGATGCATGTCCTGGAGCTGGCTTGAGGAGTGTGGAGCTGCTAGGCTGCACCTGTGTACTCGGACATGCCCAAAGACTCCCCCTGACACAGTTTCCCCATGTGTAAAAAGGGAACAATAGAGCTACTGCCTGTCCCAAAAATCCTCTTTGCAAACCACAGAGGAAAGTGTCACTAGGTGAGGAGTTCTCACAAACACTCTGGAAGTACAGAAGGGCCTTTGTTATTAGATTGATTGCAAAGAATCTTGTTAGCTGTATTTTCTTCCCTTGCTTCTAGAAAAGTTTTTTTCCCAGCCTCACTTTACTGTGATTGAAAGCTGCTTTGAATTTATTTATTTTTATTTTAATAAAGTGAGATAAAACTAAACATTTATTCCTAAATGATAAAGGCCCCCAAAGAAACCTTCTTTCTTAGGAGAAGATTCTCTGTATCTTGTGGTTTGTCTCTTTTTCTCCCTTACAGAAGGTGATATAAGTAAAGCTGAGTTTTGTTAAATAGTCTGAGGACTGTTTACTGGAGCAACATGGTGTTGGCTTCATTTGGAAACCTGGATCTGAAGAGACCAGTAGTTAGTTTGAGTTGCTGTAGCACAAACATTGCTTGCACAGGCATGTGGAGGCTGATGTGTTGAATTCAAGAGCTTCTTAGGTGGATGCTGGATGCTCTGAACTAAAACATTTCAGTTTTTAAGCTGGGGCTTCACTTCTACACAGTGGCAGTGGGAACAATGGACTGGGAGCAGTGAAGGAAGTCAGTGGGTGTGCTAGAGACTGGCCCTTCTCCTCCCAGTTTCTGGGGAAGCAGGAACTGTGGGTTTTTTTTTTTATACTTCAGCCTGTGGGAGGCTGGCAGTATTTCAGCAAAGAGTAAGCTGTGAGTAGTTGAGGTAGCCGTGGAGCAGACTTAAATGCCTGAGGATTAAGAGTGGAACTGAAGGATGGGGTTGAGACTTTGCAAGGTGGATAAACACTCCCAGACAGGTGACTGTTTCTGGAAGAGGTGTCCTCTGTTCCCAGCTCCACTCCCTCTGCTTGCCTTGTGCCAGATCTTGTGCCTGGCTGTCCTTTTGCCTCACTGGGACAGTTTGCTCAGGCCCAGAGTGAGGGATTTGGATGGCAGCAGAACTAGTGTGGATGGAAGGAGTGAGTGGGGAGAGTGTCTTCGGAAGCAGTTGAACATTAGGTTTGCTGTGCCTTCTTGTGAAGCTTCACCCCAAGGAAAAGCTCTTTGTTTGCTGCCTGGCTCCCTGGACATGCATTCCTGTCTTCTGGAAATGTGTTGCCACTGTGTGCTGGCAGCCCCTCCTCTCAAAACCAGCTATCTCCACTGAGGTTATTATCTCTTAACAGTCATAAACGAGCTCTTAATGCTTTGACTTACATTCAGTGAAAAAATTAACTAATTTATTCTATAAAATATGTAGCACTTGCAATATGACACATAAATGTGGCTGTTGAAATCCTAACCTTTGCATTTCTAATTTTATTTTCCTTTTTTGTTTCCCCCCCTTCACATACAACCTTGATACTTTACTAATAAACTGCATAAAAAGTATTAGTCTAATACATTCAAATGCATATTTCTTGGACATAAAACTACCGTTCAGTGAAATGCCAAGTACCACTTCTCTTGGGTAACTAGCATCTTGCAAATCCAATATTTGTGCTCCTGAACACATGAAGAATTATCAAATGTATCCATTTAGGTATATTACTTTTTTTGGAATGCAAATCTGTAGGACTTCTCCTATACTGTTTTTTCAACCTTACAACTTTTTTTTTATTTTTTTAAAGCAGATTATGAAAATATTTATAACATGCATATCTGTTGAAAGAGTATATTGCCTTAGTAGGTGCATGATCTTGTTATATCTGAATGAATTAAAAATTTTTGTGGTTGTGTTGTGTATTGCCTGGCAAATTTGTAGGAGAAAAAAAGTGAGATCATCTTGCTGCTTTTAGCAAAAATTTCAATAGAACGAGAGAATAAGATCTAGTATTAAGACTTCCTGAAATTTTTTTTAAGACGACATTTTGCAGTAAATGTACCAGCACATTTTTGAGAATTGCCATACTTTCAGCTATTCTGCCTGCATCTTAAACAAATGAACTCTTTTTTCATATTTGAAAATTCATGTTTACTTAGTAAGCAAAGCAGAGTTTTAAACTCTAGACTGTGGTGGCTGTAACAATACTTTGCTTAATGTAGAGTGATTGTGTGAGTGAGGAAGGTTTTAATCTTCTAATGCAGCGAGTTTTACCATGGCTGACCAAATCTCAAGAATTTCAGGGACTTCTCAGCCACCATTCAAGCTCATGTGAGGAGTTGCTCTTCCCACTCATGATCGCATAACTGACCTTTGGACAATCAGGATTTACTTGCATACTTTGCTAATGTTAACTTTGCTCGTCCTGTTTTAAACCATATTTTAAATAAATTTGGCAGCCACATACAGGAGGTGATGGCATCATGTGTGCTGTGAGGGCTCTGCAGTCTGTAAAACACAAATGGGGCATATTTTTAATGGTGCCTGGGAGTGTGAGCAGTCATGCCTGGCTTTCCAGTAGGACTGATACCAACACTATGGAAAGAGTGAGGATGGCTGCCTGGCCATAACTTGTGTGCCCCAGGGCTGTTTAGGGTGCTTGTTTCTGGTGCCAGCAGTGTTGTAGCTGGAGGGAGGGGAGGGCAAAATCTGTTTTGTGGGGAAGGGGTTGCTGGAAGCAAAGTGAATTAAGAGGGCCGTAAAAAATTGATAAAGATAGATAGGACTGTCCGTTTTTATATTCTGCCACATAACATGGGTTTAAATGAATTTCCCTATAATTTGTCTTCAAATACTGACATTTAACTCTTAGGCTGTATAAATGAACTGGCTTTTGCTAGAGTAAAATTCATGCCCTGCGTCCAGGCTAATATGTTCACCTACTATAAACATTACTGCCTATGGTTACAACTGGAATAAAAAATTCCTTTTATATACATCATAGCTGGCAGAGACTCCTGAGACCACCACAAATCACTTCAGCCTTTTGGTGCTCTCTGACGAAATGAACTGAAATGTAAAACAGCTCCGGCTTCAGGCAGGCTGGCTCTGGAAAGCAATTAGCTTGTTAAGACCATTGTTTGTACCCTCCCATATTTCCAGGTGCTGAGCAAAGTTGTTGTGAGAGCTCTCCTGATTGATTTCAGCATTGGGGTTTATTAACCTTCCATTCCTTCCTAAAATGTTTTGCTTATTCTCTCGGTAGCCTTTTATTTAAAGGAAAGAAAACCAACCAACCAACAACAAAAATGGATCTCTGGCAAAGCCACCCCTCCTGCAAAAAAATAAGAAGTGAGGGGGGAGGGAAGGCAACAAAACCAAACCAAAAAAAAAAACCCCTTAGGGTCATAACAGGGAATAACAAAGCAGTGAGTTATTTATGCAGCCATGATTGGCAAAAGTGATTGCAACATGAATTTGCCCAGAAGCAATGATTAGATCATAAAAATGTTAAGGAAATCTGTAACTCAACACCGTTTTAAAGATTGAAGAAGTTTTTGTTCCCTACCTTAATTGCAGTGACTTGTTATTAAAGTATTTATTCAGAGTAATCTCTTTGGACAGCGAGCCCTTATCCCATCTGCATGCATAATTAAAAGTGAGGGGGGAGAGAGGGGAGCATAAATGGTTTACCATGCTACATGAGCAAGGGAGGGAATTACACAATGACAGGTGAAGAGCAGATTTATCTCCTGTTGGAATTTCAATGCTGCAAGCAAGGCAGGACACTGTTGCTAATATCCTTGCAAACACCACAGTTGCTGCTTCTCCATATTACTGTCCAAAAATTATTGCTGGTCTGTAAAAGGCCTGTAGCACTGCATCTGTGGCTGTGGGGTTTTGAGCCATTGGCACTCAAGCAAAGAGATTGGATTTGGGTATGTGGGCTTGTGAATCGATGTCTGTGCTTAAAAATGGACTATTTACTTACTTGGCTGGCTATTTATTTATTTATAAATAAACATTGGTAATGGCTGGCTTTGCTGAATACGAATACGAGGGTTGTAGCTGTTCCAGCTGAAACAATGTCATCACCTGCCTCCTGCTGCTGTCTCTTTTCCAATGATAAAAGAATTTGGTGCAATTCTTCTTTTCCACTCTGAGTAGGAAGAAGGTTGTACTTGAACATTCATCTCTAGGCAGATTTATCATCATTAGGCGCTACTCAAACACACGGTATCTGTTTTTAAATTGAACTGTTATGGACCTAAATCAGATTTACATAGAGTAAGTTGGTATATATTTGGCTATAACTGTTTGCTAAAGAGTGTTTTTCCCTTAACTTCTGATGTCTCACCTCTCCAGCAGCAGTACAGAGAATGCCAAGAACTTTTGAGCCTTTATCAGAAGTACCTGGCTGAGCAGCAAGAAAAGCTATCACACTCCCTTTCTGAACTCAGTGCTGCCAAGGAAAAAGAGCAGAAGGTAAGCTCTTTCTTGCCATCTCCTTTTTCTTCTTTTTTTTTTAAATGACCTAGTCAAAACATCTTTTTGAGACTGTGAGTGTATTATCTTACATCATAAAGTGTTGAATACTATTTTGTGATTGGTTTCCCATGAGTCTTTGCCTTAATAAATGGATTGCAGGAAAACAAAGAGAAAAACCCTGACAAGTTTTGAGTCAATAGAATGGGTGAAGTTAATTGACCATGTTGTAATGGAGTAGGAATCATGGGAACCCACACCTTTGCCAAGGAGAAAGTTAAAATGCTGTTTTGTTTTCTGTTCTGTTATTTAAACAGGAAAATAATTGCAGTTACTGTAGATATATAATTGCAGTCACTGTAGATATAGCCTTTCACATTTTCACTGTGGCTTTTGATGATTGAAAAGGGCATTACAGATGATGTATTTGGTCAATAAGAGCTTTCTCAAGTCTATAAAGCAGCTCATCTGATTTGAGCTATTTATAGAAGACCTGCAGTTCTACATGCAGTTAAAACCAGCAAACGTTGACTAGGGATACATGTTAAATTAAGTGGTAAAATGTTTCTCAGATGTAGGTGCCCAAAGCCTTGAGAACATGGTTGCTTGAGATTTTCTTCTGGTGGCTAGGTGCTCAGTTTGCATCTGTGCTGTTGGCAGATAATACCCTGGAAGAGAAGACTGCCTATGCAAGTGCTCTACTCCATGTTCTTGCTGTTCTCTGGTAGCAGCTTCCATCTGCAGATCTCCAGAACCCATCCTACCTCAGACCATGCCTTTTTATACAGGTTATGTCCTTGATCCCCTCTTGTGCTGGAACAGTCTTAAAGGCTTATTTATTACAGGGCTAGAAATAAAGTCATCATCATAGAGTATCCAAAAGAAGGCCTGATTCTGACATGTCAGTGGATCCCTGCTGTGAGGATTATGCAGGGAGATCCTGCTTCTCAGGAGACTGGAGACTGTGCAGGAAGGAGTCTTAATTCTCTCAGGAAGCAGGTAGCACTATTCTGTGACTTCACTGGCATCAGGAATGTTTTTGGGTTTTTTTGTCTTAAATAATGTGGTTTTTTAGCTTTTTTTGGGTCCAGCATTGTTGGACGCTGAGCTGTTTGTCAGGCTTTTAACCTTTTATAAACATTTCGTTTCCTTTCTTTTGTGTTTATATCTGTCACCCATTTTTGTGATGGCATTGAATTCAAAACAAGAATATCCTCCCAGAATGGAGGATGTCTTGTATGATGTGTTGCTGCTTGTATGACATGCAACTTGCTGGGGATCTCCATGGAAAATAGACCAGAGGAGTCCATGTAGTCCAAAAGCACTGTGGTAACTGTGTTTTAGGTGATGCCAATCCTTCTTTCAGCTTTTGCCCTGAATGTTTAATTTCTAGCCTTTCAACTTCGAATGCATTTATCCTATACTGGGTTAGCCCTTAGTATTGAGGGATCCAGTGTTATCACATCTACTGGACAAAGACATGGAATCAGATTTTAGGAAACCTTCAGCCCAGTGACTATCAATTTAGTTCAACAATCCACATTCATCTCTTCTTATTCTTCTGTCTTCCTAATCACTCTGTCAGTGTATACACAGAGACTTCTTTAAAATTGTTTTTTGGCTTCATGTGCAAAGTTCTATTAAGCTTGTAGTTGAATCCATTATTTCTTTTCTCTATATTTACAGGTACTTTTGTCCACAAATGCAAATTCAGATATTATATCAAGGTTTGACATTTTCTATATGGTTGCATACTCTACAGCTCCAGCCTAGCAGGTCTGAAATTAGCCTAGTCCCCTTGTTGTGTGCAAAGCATTGTAGGCATAGATAAAAACCTGTCAAAACATGCTTCAACTGGTTTTTCTTATAGTGTGCAAAATGTTTCTGATGTTTTTAGCCTTCCTCTTCAATTTTCTCATTCTTTGCATTTGGCGTTGTAAATTGTTACCGTTTTTCACCCAAACAAGCACTTTGTGCTGCGTTTCTCCTCACAGTTTACAAACTGAAGAGGTGGGCACGGCTGCCTGGTTCTTTCCCTCACTCCTTCATGGGACAGCTTTGAGACCCAGGAAGGGTCGCTGGGTGCTTCTTGATGGGACTTGCCTGTTACTTTCACACATCTTTTAATACCTGACCTGTGAGCTCTTAGTGTCCTGATGTGTCTCTCTTTATTCTGTTTGAGTGCTGTCTTCAGCACGGTAGTTCAGGCCAGCACTGTTGTGTCTGCCTGATGGAGAGCACAGCAGTGGGGGGTTTTTGAAAGGGAAGAATTGGAAGAGGACAGACTCAGAACACTTTCCTCATGTTCCAAGTAGTGCCCATGCCAGTTCCTTCTGCCCCACGGGAGCTTTTGTGTTCTCCCTTTCTGTTTTAAAGGAAGACTTTGACAAGAGCAATCTTATTGAAATCTTAGGATAATGAATGTCTTCATGAGTTTTATTTGAATCCAGATCTGTTTGAAATCTTTTCCTTTCTGCTTGATTTTTTTCTGGGTTAAGGAAATCTTGGATATGACTAGGTTTAAAGCAAGATAACTAGCTTGCTACATAGTTTTCTCTTCGTAGAACTGTCTATGAGACATAATCAATGTTTCCTAATACAGGACACTGCTGATCTTACCGGGATCTCTGTTTCTATGTACGATGTTGTTCTGATTTTCCTGTCTCTTGCAGAAACAGTGGACTGCACAGCTGTACTCCGTAATGAAGCACTTCTTTGTTCTGCTTGTTTTGAGCTGTTCTTTCTTGCTTCTGTTCACTTTTCCCCCTTTTTCTTACTTGTTAGTTTGGAGTAATTTCTAGTGCTACACCTTTGTCTTAGCACCCCCTGCTTCGCTTTTCTCTTGCCTGTCTCCCTCATTCTTACCCCACCATGATTCGGATCATGAGCTGTCACTTTCCCCTGGGTTTAGATAGGTTTTTGGAAACACCTCCTTTCAGTGTTTAAATGCAGGGTTTTTGTCAGAATAAGACAATTAACAGGTCAAGAGAACAGCAGAGTTACCGAACATCGAGGGCATTGTTGTAAAAAGAGGTGGAATTCTATAGGATGTAAGCGACTGCAGTAGCTGTGTGCATGTGGCTGAAATGCGGCCGTGGTTTGTAGCTGTACTGAACTAATGCAGATGCTTTGGTGTTAACTTATATTTTTGTCTGTTTTAGTATCACCTAACGATAGCAGTAACTCTGAAACCATGTTTTCCTCTTAGCTAATATTGCTTCTTTATAATGAAAGTCAACCCTCAAAATGTAAAGAAGCATCCTGCTACTAGTGAAATAAAATTGCTGGGAAGATGGTAGTAAGATGATTTAAGTCAGAACTCTCGTGGAGTCAATAATCAGTAACTGGAACATGGAACTTCCTTTTTTTGTGAGATAAAGTTAATTCCATTTGAAAAGATACTTAAGGTGACATGAATTGAATTATTCAAACTGGCCTTCTCAGCATTAACTCTAGGTTAATATCTCATGATGCCTCTGGTTTCATTATAGGAGTTTTAAGTACATAACTTTTTATAATAAATTCAATACCTAGAAGCTGAACTGAAATTGGTTTACCTTCTACCAACCCATAAAAAGAAGCATTAATTGTAAAGTGAATATTAAAGTGGTCGCTAAAGTTGACTCAGATTCAGAGAGATAGCACTTTAGTGAAGGAAGAACTCTACTGAAAAATAGGCTTCTGCCTTGCTGTTAATAGAAAATATCATTCATATTAAAATGTAGTTAAACTTTTCTATCAGAAATGATTTTTGGATATACTCTCTGCAGCACCCAGACGTTCAGTCTTTGCCATTTTCAGAAGCTTTACACAGACTTGTAAAGAAAATTGCCCTTGTTCTAGGTAATCATGTCTGACCTATTTTATATACTCAGTACTTCACTGCCATCTCAAACAGTGGCAAGAATCCAGTTTGATTTGGCACGTTCTGGCTGATGAATTTGTAGATGTTCTGCAGTGTAGGGTAGGACTTGAGGCACAAAAGTTGGACAGGCAGCTGAGTTTTTGCAGAACTGGGGCTCTTGAGGTCTGTCACCTTAAGGAAAGATAATACCTGTAGTCTTAGCACTGCTTATTAATGTTAATCTTTGAATTTACAAGTACAGCTGGCAGCGTTTGCTTCTTATTTGTGGAAGATTACCAACACATCTGCTAATTCCCTTGACTCAAGATGCTTGTGTGTGTGAGACTCCAGCTCTTCCTTGTGTAGGAGAAGCATGGATATCTAATGGGATTGTAGACGGAAAGGAATATCAAGAATTTATTTTCAATGGTGTATCATCTCCCCTCTCCCTCTATGTTCTGATGTCTGCCTCCTCTTTTGGGCTTTGCCAGTGGCTCTCATTTGGCATAAGGTACTGTTCAATGCTAAGCACCATGCAAGCATCCTCAAAGACATGCTCTGGGCATATGGTAAAAATTGACTTTTGGGAAGGCTTTTTTTTAAAAAAAAGCCCTTTTTAAAATAACGTTGATATTTCCCTTGAATCGCTTCTTAAAAATTGTTGAATGCAGTTGTATCACTTTACAGTAAAGTCTGAAAAATCCTTTGTCTGTAAAAGTTAGTAAGCCTTGCTTTCTTTTGTTACTGGCAGCTATGATTCTTGTCCATTGTTTTTTTCCTTAATAAGGGTGATTACATACTAAAGATTCAAACATTACTTATTTGATTATTAATTTTTTCCTTTGAAAAAGATATTGAAAGACTGCAGTCTTCAGAAGCCTTTCCTTTGTGATTGTCCCCAAACTTCCCCAGTTCCATTTTTTTTGAGCATAGGTCACCTTTAAACACATTCTTAGGTTGCTTAAAGAAAAAAAAAATCTGACATATGTGAAGTGTTTTGAATGCTATAAGGTAAACCTTCATTATAGAATTGTCTTTGTCTGTTTACCCAGCTGTATGGGAGCAATGGATGAGCCCATCTGAAAGATACTTGAAAACGGGGATAATAAATAAAGAACTAATTTGACTAGGGACTCAAGGGTATTGGAATAATTTTGCAAGGCCAGACAGAGAGAATTTTAGCATGAGTAACTGTCAGAAATAGCCTTGCCTTACCTGTGTTACTTTCTGCAAATCCTCTGATCTCTCTCTGTGCCTCTCTTATCTGTAAAAATGAGATAATGTTTTTATCCTCATTCTTTCTGGTTTTTTTAAACTGAGAATGTCAGGTTTTGGGTGCTTTTTCATGGGTGTTCAAAATGATTAGCAGTGATATTTCAAACACAGAGTGATCTGGAATAGACTACACTGTAATAGCATGAGGAAAAGCAATGTTTTTTTCCTTTTACCTCTAAGATACTAGGTCATAGTTAATTTACCTGTCTTTTCTAAAAAATGTTAACACCAAACAGGAATGCAGATGGATATAAATATTTAAGCAAAAAGGAAATATCAGTATTGCAATACTGTGCATTGCTATCATTCACAACAGAATTCCACCCACACTCAATCCCCTGGGATGTGTGCCACAGTAGAACTGTTTGGCTTGCCCAGTCTATTTTCTTGATGTGAATGACACTGTATTCCTGATGATAAGCACTCCACTCTCAGCTCACTCAGTTCACCTGAGATCTGTGCCAGTTCACCATCTCTTTGTTCTACAGTTTTTAATCAGCCTTGTCCTCTAGTCTCTTTTAAGGTATTTTCATTTTTCTTTTGTTTTCTTCGAATATGCTTCTTTCAATTTCATCCATTTAGCTTTAAAAACTGTCCCTCCTTTTGAAATCTTTTCCTTGGATGAACAGTCATCTGTGGTGTATATTTTTCTGTTGGGGAATAAATCTGGAAGGAAGACAGTGCCTTCCTTTCCATTCTCTGAGATCAAAACATCCTCTTGGCTTTGTAGGCTTCTGATGATACTGTTACACTTGTGAAACGCCACCTCTGGATTTACACGAGAATTTAAATTTGCAGCAGAACTGCCTGTCCTTGAGAAGCACTTTGCAAACTCTTAGATCTGATATTGCAATTTCTCCAGTCGAATATTGTAGTGGCTCTTGGGAGAGTGAATTGTGGCCATACTCACCAGCATCCTCTCGCTTTGATGTAGGAGTAAGGCTTTCTTCAGCAGATTCAAGGCTGCATATGAATGCACGTGCTGTCAAAGACTTTGTGTTAAGCTGCAGGCCTTGAGGAAGGAAACTTCGGTTGTATCCCTCACTTTGTGGAGTAAACTTTACCTGTTTATCTGGCAGTCATTAGGAGTGTAATCATGCCAGCTGCCTAGCCATATGCTGTCACTACTGTTGTACAGTCCATTTGACCTATGCACATGCTCTTTGATTCAGCACTATTTAGCCTTTTTCAAAACTTGAGACTCTTGAAAATCAGTTTCTCATGTACTTACGTCCTTGATTCACCAGTTCCCGGTTCCTAGACTTGTCTGATTCCTCCAAGAGTGGCATGTCCTTCATGTTGTGATAAACATTACATTCCTGAACTCCAGGAGAATCTACACTGGTAGCTTGCAAAGCCCAACTGAGCCTAACTTTGTTAGGCTTGAAGCTTTGAAACTTTGAAGCTTGCCTTGTTTTGGTGTGGTATAGACCAAATAATTAGCACAGTTCCCATCCATCTTGAATTTTCCTTTAACTGTTGTGTATTCTCTCTTTCACCTTTCAAGAAGGAGATCATCCTGTGAGAAGATATTTTAGCAAAAAGTGAAGATGTTTTTGGGCCAATCCAGCAATTGGAATCCTATTTCTGAAAATGCAAACAGTTAGAGTTGCCGTTTCTTGCTTTTGAAATGAATAGAGTCTGTAACTCATCTAGGATTTCATAATCTAAATGCCCTTATTCATCACTGTAGATTACTGATAGTGTGATATAAGTGATTACTATATTGAAAGATAAATTGCTTGCCATCTCTTGCCTGCAAAGCACACATTTTTGTGTGTTGATCAGGTTGTTTAATTAGAGGTGTCTTTATTTAATGAAAGCCAGGTGATTATCAGTTCAGGGCACTAAAGGTTGGTCTTTGTATGGCAGAAAGATTTTTCATGAGAGCCGAGGGTGTAATTTTCTTTCAGCTAAGAAGGTGGGAATTCGTTATCTGTCTGTACCAGGATGATTGCCTGCAGAAATATCTCTTCGAGTTAGTTCTGAATACCCTAAGATTTAGCTTGAGTCTTTCATTTTGAGCTGCAAAAAAGTTTGAAATTAAAGTTTTTCTGATGCACAGTTTGCCATTTGAAGTTTGTAAGGAGTCTCCTTCCGGGATTTTATCCACCATAGGACAAACTTCTTAAGTTCTCGAGACATCTGTACTCATTTCCTTATATAAGCAGAATGTAACTGGTGAAGTGGCTTCAGCACAGACCAGGCATCTACAGATTTACTGCAAGTCTGCATACATGTTGCATGTGATTCTTGGTTTATAGTAGCATGATTATCTGTCTCTGATCCAGTGAATGTAATAAATATCATTACAGAACAATTTTTGGCTGCTGTCTATTTATGGCAAATGCCAGAGAATGTCTGAAGTGTCTCTCTGAGTTACAGTAACAGACACTGCTCTTCGTTTTGAAACTTTGTTTGTATAATTTCAGATTTTGGAACATGGGTAGAAACAGATCATGTAGACATTCAGTGCCGTCATGTGCTAAAGATTTTTCAGAGTACAATCAACAGAAAAAGAGATACATTAGTTTCTCCTGTCTATGCAAGAAAATGGTCAATATGAAACAGAAGTATTCAGTGCTACCTACACATATGCACAGGCTCTCAGGCTGACTGAGTTACTTACTAAGATTTAGAGTATGGGAAAGCAAATGGTGTCCTCTGACCTCTCTTGGAAGTCTGGATTACCTTGAAGTTGGTCTCTGCCTTGAAAGAAAGTAATTTCTCATTAATCTTTAATAGATGCATTAAATTCCATGTTAAATCTTTCCCCATCAGTTCTCCATAAGTGGTAGCAGTTCTATTGACTGGAGCAGACCAGAAAGAAGAAGATGTCTTCTATTTTCTGGTGTGTAGTTTCAAAAACTCCTCATACTCTCTGGAGCTGAGTCATGAACATCAGTACCTTAGTTGTACAATGCATCTGATGAATGTCTCTGCTCTAAAACTTCAGAGGAATTTTCACAAACACCTACTTGGTGGAATAGATAGGAGGTGGTGTCGACCTGTAATTTAATAAAGCTTTTGACTCTGTCTTCTGCAACATACTCCTGGGGAAACTGGCTGTTCATAGTGTGAATGGATGCACTGGTGACTGGGGGAAAAAAACTGTCTCATGGCCTGGCCCAAAGTGTGCTGGTGGATGGAATTAAATCCAGCTGGGGCTGGTCACCAGTGGTGTTCCCCGGGGCTCTGTACTGGGGCCAGCCCTGTTATTTGTACTGACGATCTGAATGAGGTAATCAAGAGCTCCTTTAGTCAGTTTGAGTACAACACTGAGTTGGGTGGGAGTGTAGATCTGCTGGAGGGCAGGAAGGCTCTGCAGAGGGCTCTGCACAGGCTGGATCCATGGGCTGAGGCCACTTGTGTGAGGTTCAACAAGGCCAAGTGCTGGGTCCTGCCCTTGAGTCACAACAGCCCCCTGCAGCTCCAGGCTGGGACAGAGCGGCTGGAAAGCTGCTGAGAGGGAAAGGACCTGGAGGTGCTGGTTTTCAGTGGCTGGACATGAGCTGGAGTGTGCCCAGGTGGCCAGGAAGGCCAATGGCACCAGGCTTGTGTCAGCAATAGTGTGGCCAGCAGGAGCAGGGCAGTGCCCATCCCCCTGTGCTGGGGGCACTGGTGAGGCCACACCTGGAATGTGCGTTCAGCTTTGTTTCCTCAGAGCAAGAAGGGCACTGAGGTGCTGGAGCATGTCCAGAGAAGGAAGTGGAGCAGGGAAAGAGTCTGGAGCACAAGTCTGGGAGGAGTGGCTGAGGCAGCTGCAGGGACTCAGCCTGGAGAAAGGGAGCCTCAGGGGGAACCTTTTCACAATGCTATATGAGAATGCAATCTCTCTCTGCAAGGACCTGAAAGCCAGGTGTGGGTCATTCTCTTCTCCCGGGTAACAAGTGACAGAACAAGAGGAAATAACTTCAGGTTTACCAGGACAGCTTTAAATTGGATATGAGAAAAAATATCCTCACTGGAAGAAGTGTAAACTGTTAGCACAGGCTGCCCAGGGAAGTGGTGGAGCCATCACCCCTGCATGCATTTAGAAGATGCGTAGATGTGACAGCTGGGAACATGGTTTAGTGGTGAGTGTGGCTTGATGGTTGGACTTTGTCATCTTAGAAATCTTTTCCAACCTAGATGGTTGTGTGTTTCTAAGAACTTTGGTCCCTTCTGTGACTAGGTCAAGGACTACTCTTGTAGGCTGTCACTTTTAAACCTGAGCAGAAAAGCTTTTATTCACAGTCATATTGAGAACATCATTTTAGTCAGGAAGCATTTACGTTCATGGTTACAGAAAATGAGACTGAAAAATTTAATGGAGAACTTGTCTCCTTGAGTGAGAGCACTGGACTGCAAAGGTAGTTTGCAGTTAGCCTGTGAGCAACTGAAGTCACTCATCTGGATGTTAAGTGACGGGTGTGGAGACCAATTCTTATCCAGAGATCCATATACTCCTCATATGAAATGCAACATTCTGCAGTTAATGTGACTTCTTTTTGAATACTTATCCTTCAGAACTTGTTCAGCTCTGGGACTCCTTGTCATTTGTGGTTTTGGTGTATTTGAGAGTGTCCTGTGTTACGAGTGTTCATGTTTAGGCACCAGTTGAAGGAGACAGGATGGTTATTTTTAGCTGTAACTTCTGCATTAAGTGTGAGCACACTTCCTTGGGGTCCCTGGGGATTTTGAGGTTGAGAGGGATAGAAGACCTGGGATGCACAGTGGTGTTCTGGTATTAGCATACATGTGGGAAACACTTGCTTCCGACCAGCCACTGCCAGTGCAGAAAGCCGCCTGTTCTGTGTTCCTGGGTGCATGTGCAAACATCATGTGAATGAATACACAAACTGACTTGCAAGTAACCTTTTCTTTTTTTTAGCAAACCCATGTTTACCACCTGTTGAAGAAACAAACCTATAGCTGAAACATCAGCACAAGTTCAGTATTCCCACTCGATCTGATATATATGTAAACAAACTTTGAATAATAATAACCTGTTTGGTTGTGTGACTATAGTATTCTAAATCTTAATATCAAAATAAGCCCCAAATTTATTTATTTATTTATGACGTGAACACTCTGGTTAATCAGCTGATGTCAGCCTTTTGAAACATTACTGCATGCTCTTACTGTAGATTCCAAGCTTCAGGTAAAATCAGAGCCAGGAATAGGTCTGGATGCAGTCCTTTTTACTTCCAGAAATGAGGGTTCAGATACATACACGTTTAAAAAGGTCTTTAAATATTTAGACCATTGTTTTTTATTTTTTCCATGGGAATATCATTAAAGGGACATGAGAAATTTTGATTAATATTTTTCATTACTTGTGCTGACTATGAGAATTCTACATGCAAGTGTGCAGCTGGGACTGCTACTGTGGTCACCCAGTACTAGCAAATAGATGACTTGGGATCTAATTTTCTTCTATTACTGTATCACCATCAAATTATTTAATTGTTTTCTGGATTAGTTTATTGCTCTTTAAATAGGAGATGTTGCCCAGTGCTTTTCAGAGAATGTAAGCTCGGTGAATTTAAAATGTTTTGTAAATGCAAAGCTGAGTTGTAGGTCTAGTTGTGAGATGTGGTAAGGAGAGCTCAATTAGCCTGGGACTTCTCCATACATACGTTAATTCTTACAAAAAATTCTTATTCTTCGCTTGTGCTTGGGTTAGAAAAAATAAGTACTTAATATAGGGAAATCTCCTCCCTCCACTGCTGTATGATACAAGGCAGATACACATATTATATGATCCATTTCATGGATTTGTTTATTCATCAGAAGTAAAAAGAATATCTTAATCTGAAATGGAGAGTATGTGCTTCTGTCAGTAAAATACAACAAGAAGAAACTGGAGTCTTTGATTATGTTGACACACCCCTGTGCATTCTTATTATCAATTTATTTAAGGATTAATTATGTTATAACAGTTTATTGAAAACACTGTGGTTGTAATGTGCTTATTTAAAAAGAAGTAAATGTAGAGGACCACAGATTTGCTTTATAAAAAGTATTTGAATACCTGCAGCTTTTCCCTTTCAGTGCTTTGTCAGTCAGACCCTGTAACTCAGTGGACAGTGCATATTGGAAAGTTCCTCCCTGATTCCTTCTTTCTGATGATGAGTGACAGCAGTGTCAGTCACTCTTGGGTCCCTGTGTACATGGCAAGAGTAAAAGTGTGAGGCACCTGCAGAAAGTTACTCAAATCCAGCAGATGATTCAGTTTAGATTAATCTGGGCATCTTCTTTCTGAAGTCCTTGTTATTTTTTATTAAATATCAAGATATTCAATTTGGTTTTTCCTAAATGATTAGATGGCATCATCAGTAAGATGATTGACACTGCATGTGAAATGCACAACCCTAAGTAATAAGCAGGAGCTTGCTTTTTTCTGGTTTGGCTTATTGATTTTGAGAAATATTATTAAGGCTCTTTACGTGTTGGACTAATCCCTTCTCTTAAAATTGCTAAGTATTTTGAACATTTGTCTTCAACCTTTTGGACCTATAAGTCTACACTTCTGTGTGGGAACAAAAGGCATATAGCAAGCAGGCTGTCAAACAGAGCTGGGCAAATCTAGAGATGTTCATTATTCCCTTTTAACCCTTTTTTTCTCTAATAGAAGCAAGCTAAAAGATTGAATTAAGAGGTTAAGGCTTCTGTTAAAATAAGCATGGAATAAACATTTTAAGGATATTAACAAAAACACTTTGAAATGTCAGAAACACTGTCAAGTGGAGGGCTGGTAATTTTTAAAATTATCAGACTCCTAGGAGAAACCTTTTCTTACTTTGGGTGTAATTACCAATTTTTTTTCTCTCCATATTAGTGAGCAATCTTTCCCTGTCATGATTTGATGCACAGGATGCCTTGAGTGAGAGCTAAAGTGGAACTTGCCAGCCATCACAGTAAGATGCACTATTTCACAGTGATAGAGGGCAAGAAGGAAGTTTATTCTGGGGACATCTGGGAGCAAATAAGGCTAAGTTATTTGGGTGGCAGAGGCTTCAATGTGTGTGCGAGCAGATATGATCTGTTGCAAGGCCAGCCAGTAAGTTGTGGGTACATGTGACACCCCTCTGGGGCAGGAGGTCACTGTTCTCTTGGTGCCAGACAGAGCTGGGAGCTGCTGCTGCCATCACAACCATCATCATAGTGGGTTGGGAAAATTTCCTTTCTCTCATGGTTGTATTCAAGTAATGAAGATTTAGACACCTCTAACAGAAAGCTGTTCCTCCCAGAAACTGGTCCTCACAGTTACAGTTTTTACATGTATTTATCTCTTTTCACAAAGGGGCAATTAAACTCCCATAAGTCTGCCAAATTTATTACATTCTGTCTACCTAAATATTTCCTGTCATTTCAGTTGAATGTGGCATTTTCCGGTTCTTTTTATCTTGCAACTGCTTAACTGTCACACATTCTTTCTGAGCTGGCTAAATGTCGAGGGTGGAATAAATTATTACTCACATACTGTTATTTGTATAACTGTACTATTTGGATTGGGGACCAGTATCCTCTTGTATTAGGTAGACATCTGAATTTGAATCTGAATGATGGTCACTGTTCCAAAGAAGTCACAATGTTCATGTGTTGAAGCATTTTTTTAAAAAATCAGTTGGATATGAAAGCTGCTTTGAAGATAAATGCAGCATGATTAAATTAAGTATTACTTACTGATATATATTTCTTGCATAAATTTGATTTTCTATTTACATTGCTTCCTGAAAATGCCATTGTTAATAGAGTTCTGACATCTTATTTCCCTTATTGCTGTCTCAGTAGCATTTTATTTCTGATGCTTTAATAACTCAGTGTAGACTGAAAGGATAAAACTGAGGGAATTGACTGAACTAATTAGACCCTGATTTGTCTGGCTGTCCAGTGCCTGACAAACGTGTCTTTGACATAAACAGAATAAAACATTTCTGCTATTAGCCATTTACAAATATCTGTTTTGGCAGCAGAGCTTTGAAACTATTTAATTCTCAGGGCATGTTGTGCTGGGTAAGGAACCAATTCAGGATTTTTCTTTTGCCATTGTGACTCCCCCTTCCTGTCTGTGTTGAAATAGAGTCATATTTAGTAGCTTCACAAAAACTCAAAAACAGTTAATGCACTTAACACCCTAACAAACTGAGTATTTCTGAGAAAGTGGAAATGTTCCCATTTCAATTTTTGGTTAATGACACACTTGAGTATGGGATCTGAAATGTCAGTCTTTGTATTTTCAAACCTGTAGAAACTTGAATAAAGCTTATACATAAGAGCAATCAACTCTGATAGCAGTAGGCTAAATATCAGTTTCTGAAAATAAATTTTATATGAATCTATTCTCCAGACAATTTGACTTTTAAATGTTTAAAAATGTGACATCTTTATATAAGTGAATATAGATTGAGGCAGGAGCTATAAAAACTTGAAGTTTCCATGCATCACCTACTTTTCACTATCACCTGTTAAACAGCACAACTGGATACAATGTGGCTTTACTACTTTCCATTGCAATAATTTACTGCCCTTCTGACCTATAAACAGATAACCATTAGCATGACTTGATACTGTTAGAAGTTTGGATACATTCTCAGGTGTAATTCATGGTTTTAAATATTGTATGTGTGAAAGGTTTTATAACCCAGCATTTGGAAGAGGCAGCATTACATTTCCTTGAGCAGTGTTCTGGGAGTAATGATTTGTCACTGCAGCCTTGTTACAGGGCTTCCAGAGTGAGTGTCTTCTCACCTCCTCCTGGATTGCTGTATCCTTATGTAAGGACCATTGAAAAATTCATTAAGCACCTTCCCTTTTGTCATTGCTTTCTCTGAGGGTGACTTCACTGCAATCTGCATGCAGAAAGTTTTTGGTGAGCTCAGTTATTGATTTACACTTAATAACTTCCTTGGAGTGGGGAGGTGGGAGACGGAATTTGGGAGTGAATGTAAGTGGCTCCTTGTCCTGCATCTGCTACTGATTCACTCTGTGACCTTTGGATAATGCAGCTTTCTGTGCCTAAGCTCACTATTTGTGCAGTGAGGTCAGGAGTGCTTCCCACCAGCACTTGTAAAGCTTTTCAAGTTCTGTGCTTGAAAACCACAAGAGCAAAGCACTGTTGTGATTCATAATGGCATTACTCCATTTGTACTGAAGTCTTCTATTAAGATAACAGCTGGGCTGGGGTAAGAGTGGTGAATCAAGTCTGTTGTCCCTTTTCTATTTTTGAGATATAAAATAGCCATAAGAAGTGTTCATCAAAATGGCAAACCATTTAAATGCCTACAGGGTTGTGTTAGACTCCTCAGGTTGCTTCTTCTGATCCTTGTTTCTCATTTTGTCCTAAATAAGGCCCAGAGCACCAGGTGACACATGACTTTTCACATTTAATTAAACTGAGGGTGTGGTGATGTGCCTGAACTGTGCCTGTTCATGGAAACCAAAGGATTGACACCCAGTAGTGCTGCTGGATAGGCAGTGAGCTAATGACCAGTGAGCACTTGGTAAGGTCCATTTAATCATTGTACCAGTCGGTTATTCAAAAAGGTTAGTGGCATGGGGAGTAGTCTTAAAGCATGTCAGCTAAAAGGGGTGTATCCTTCGAAGAAGAGTGCATGGAAGGATCTTGAGTGACTACCTAAAGACTGTATGTTAGAGACCTGAGAAACTTAATCCTTATTGCTTTTATAAACTTGGTTTTTAAAGCTTGTTTTAGGACATAATTGAGAAGAGAGGTCATAGTAGTTGACAAATATTCTTCTTGGTAAGCCAATACAGCTTAAGAATGATTGAAGATAATCAGAAGACTTCTGACATTTACATAATGTTTACCTAAAGCAGGCATTGTAACTCGTTTGTTACAGGAGTTATTACCTGGAGATTAACAGTAAATGGATGAAATGAGAATGTAAGAGCAGAATGAGAGAAAGACAGAGAGTAGAAACAGGGAGATGACGTAGCTATGCTCCATTGGTACTTGTGAACTATGATATTGCTATCTCAGTAGAATTGATCCAGGTTATTATTTCTTGAAAGGGTACTCTTCTGAGATAGGCATTGTGAAGAATATCTGTAAGTGCATGGTAAGAGGGCTTTGTGGATATCCAGAGCTGATATTTCTCTCAAACTTGGAAGAAACTCTGTCATGTACTCTATAAGAAAGGGTAAGTATGTGCCTTTGCTACACAGTGGGTGTCTTCAGTTTGCCAAGTTCAGCTGCCCATCAAAGATGAGATCATTTAATTAAAAAAAGGCTTTTATGCTTTTGTGGTAAGCTGTAGAGAGAATGTGGGTAGGGAATAAAATGATTGGAGGAACAGTAGAAAGTATGCAGCACAGGTCAATGAGAGGTCTTCTGTAATGACAGTAATTGTTGGGAACATTTTAAAATACACTTAATCAGTATTGGGATTATAAAGATTTAATATCTGACAGGCAGAGATTTCTACATAGCCATGATTAGAGAGCTTGTTTAGGCAGTGGAAGATCTCTGCTGAACTAGTGGATATTGGGTTAGGGTCTGACTGTGGCCTAATTTTATATCTTTAAGATTTTGGAGGCATGTTGGGATTTGGTGTTGCAGTTATGCTGCATTACTGAATTGAAATTAGTTTTTCATACATCAGAAGCAAGTACTACACACTTGTAGTTTTACTGAAATATTAATACAAAAAATCCCTTTCATTCCTCAAATGCTCTTAAAATGTTCTTTCTAACAAGATAATAACTGTAACCTAACAATTTTATATGCATAACCTTTTGTAGGCCAGGCAGGATGTGCAAGCAGAAATGGCAGGTTGTAAAAAATTAGTGTGGTTGTTTGTATTGTGTTAGTGTTTAGAAGCTCAAGCTCCATTCTTTTAGGTGTAGCCTGAATACTAAAGGAAGGTACAGATTTCTGACCCATGCTGCAATTCACATCTGTGTGTGGTTTCTTTACTGGGCAGTCTGGTGGTGTTCTGGGCAACAGGATCCTGAGCCTAGAAATATATACTGACCACCAAGGGAGCTGTCAGGTTTTGTGTACTGCTGTAGTAAACTAGAAACAAAATTCAGATTTTCTGCTTTATTTGTGTCACTGCAGAGGTGCAGGAAGATGGAGGGGCCACAGTCGTCAATCTTGGAGTAATTTAGGAAGGTGCTGCACATGTAAATAAAACAGGGTTCCTGTCCTGTCTGATTTATGATTTGGGGTGCAAGCAACAGAGAAATGAAAGAAAAATATGTAGGGTGATAACAGAGATGGAAAGACAAGGATGTCCACAGAGCATATTGCCCTATGCTTGCTGGGAGCACAGCAGTGCTCTGTGCCTGCCTCGCTGTTACCTTCTAGCAGTAGTTACCAGCAGTTGTTGTTAGCCCTGGTGGGGCATGCTGTTGTGATTACAATCTTACCTTTTCCCCCCCAGCTTGGATTTCCCATGTGATTTTAGCAATATTCTTATGGAGAACTCTTAGAGCAAGATAGGAAGTGAATGTTTTATGGCAGCTCAAATTTGTGCTGGAAAATGGCTAAAAGAGTTCTCTTTTAACCTGAGCACTTAGTACAATATTTGTGGCAATCAAGAATGCAGGAAATGAGGATGCTTTGTAGCAGAGTTAATGAAGAAGATTTCAGTGTGTGCAAACCCTTGGCTGCAGTTACGCTGGTGCTCAGAAGGTGCTTATTTTCCTGTCTTTCACTAAGTCCTTCCCTGCTCAGGCAGTCTTGCAGGAGCATTTTCTGTCTGTGGCAGATGAGGCACGGAGGAGAGGGCCTGTGGGAGATCACATGCTGGGTCACCGGTGAAGAAACAGGATCTTTATTTGTTGTTTGTTATCAGAAATGAATTGCTTGAGGGCATGGTTGTGCCCTGCTTTGGTCAGGTACCCCCTGAACAGGCTGATATGTTGTACCACATAGTGGTATTAGCTCAGCTCCCAGAAGCAGCAGAGCTGCATCAGTAATTAGTTCTTCTCAGCAAGCTTAATTAGCAGGCTCAAGCAGATACTGCACTGACATGGATACTTAACTTCTGGTTCCCGAGCCAGCTTAAGTATGTGTGCAAGAGCCAAGCACTGTGCAGTGTGAACCTAAAGTTTTGCCATCTTTGCTTTATTTCATTTACGAAGCAGACCTTAAATCTCCTTTTAAACTTCTTTCCTCAAACTTTTGCTACAGCTAGTGCTTTTAGAGGTTCTTTTTATCTATGTGAAAAGGGAATAAGTACTGCTTTAAACAAGGCCCATACATGTCTGATTAGAGAATATTATTTTTGATTAAAATCCATTGGTTAATTATTCAAACTTTTTTTTTGTTGCTTTTATTATTATTTTTTAAATCAAATCCCATTTCAGTCATCTTTTTAGGCAGGAGATGATATATATAAAATGATCTTAGTGTTTATTTGAACACCCAAATGCAATAAATCTGTTCAGTATTTCAATAGCATGCTTATTAATAGAACACATTATTCTGTTCAATATTGCATTGTCTTTAAAATTTAACAGAGCATTAGTAGTAATGAAACTAGCTTAAATCAATATATCCCTGTTACGAGCCCGTCTCGGTGAGGAAGAAAATTCAAAAATTTGCCTGTAGCACAATAACTAGGTGATAGTTGCACAAAGAAATCTAAAAGGAAGACTTTCAGCTAACTTATAATTTCTAATTTAGAATGTGTGCAGATCACAATATATTAACATTAGTTTTAATATAAATCTTTTCAGAATTAAAAAAAATCCCCAGAAAATACTTCGACTGCTTAGAATTAAATTTTGGTCTCACTGTCAGTAATGAAAAAGCTCCAACTCACTGGAGTAGGCTTTGTAACTATACCACATGCAACAACTAAATTGAGTATTGTGAATACAGTCCAGAAAATATCGCAGATATTTTCCTATTCAGTTGCAGAAATTGTGTGAAAAAACAAGTGCGCAAAGAAAAACTAAAATTAGATTTAACATTCTCAGCTTGGCAATCGCACGCTTCCATTAAATGTATGGGCCAGAATTTTTATACTTAGATGTCTAAAATTAAACCCCCGAATAAAAGACCTGATTGTAGAAAGTGCTTAAGCACAGTGTTTGTAAAGAGATGCATGCCCTAGTTCTGATAGTTTAATTTTAGTTTTCTTGGTGGGTTACTGTCACTTCATTTCACTCAGCATTGCTGCAGAACAATGTCCTGTTCTCTTGACTTGGGCTGGTTGATTTGAATGGCCGTGCGTGCAGGGATGTGCCCTTGCAGCACATCCAGTCAGGTGGGTGAAACTGTGTCTTACAACCGAGTCTTTACAGGTAAGGAGGCAGAGAGAAGACCACTGAAAGTCAGACCACTCATTCCTTCTAGGAAGCTCTTAAAATGTGAAGTAACCAGCTGTTGCTGTGGGGAAAAACTGTTTGGTTTCCCCTTTTGAGAACCAAACTAAAACACTACACAAATTGATTTTCCAGTTTCTAAAAGGCAATTTGGGGTTGCATCTCAGTAGTGTTTGCTAAGCATGCTTACATATTGAACACTTGGTGGCTTTTAGTGTGGTTTTTTTGTTGAGTATTGCCTACAATTTTTTGCATTGATTTCAGCTTGCTTAAATCCTCCAGAAATACCCACTACCCTCCAAAAACCAAATCAAAACAAAAAAGCACACACCGAAAACCCCAATAAAAACCTCCAAAAACTCTCTCCCAAAACTTGAGAGATACTGTGGAGGAAGCAGTTTGCTCGTCTTCTCTATCATCCTCCACCCATGGAGCTGAAGATCTTCAGCAAACGTTGCCTCACAGTGCTTTCCTGAGATGGGTAAGTGGTAAAGTGTTGCAGATGGGTATCTTGAGTCATGGATGGTTTGAGTGATTCACTGTTGAGATATCAGTGGTGGAGACTGATGAGTGACAGCATTCCTGCTCATGAACTTGCTAGCTTTTTCCCCTTCTTAAGATGTTGAAATGTAATGAAACTTAAACATTTTTAAACAACTTCCAGATTAAATTTTAATAGGAATGAAAAATGAACAATATTCTTACAAGTAAGAAATGGTCTTCATTATTTTTTAAAGTTCGTATCATAAGGAACAGCACCATTAATAAGAGCCTTGAGTTTTTTTATATTATGTACACTGTTCAGATAGAAATTTAACAGGGAATTTTAATGAAATGATGGCAGAAATCACATTTTTATTACATCCCTTTGCAGAATATTTCCTGTGAGACCAAGATAGAGAGAGGCCAAAATTAATGGCTTTTCATAGGAACTCAGTGATAAGTTATGGAAAGCTTATAGAGATAATAATTTTAGGCTGCTGTTTGGATAGCTAAACAGCCTTATGGAGAATTGCTGCTTAATAGACATATCATGGGAATTAAAGACATTTGGATGTTAATTTGTATACTTATTTTTGGTATAGGACCACAAAGAGAAATTCATTTTACAGATACTTTGCCTGCTGCTCTGTAGAGAGAGGGAAAGAATTCACTTATTGGATAGTTCCTGTCACTCGACCGCTTAAGAGAACATGGAGAGTTGTCAGGGGGCTGCCTCTCTTTCCCTTTTTCTCCCCTCTTGTGGTTTTTAATCTGAATGTAAGAGAGCATGATAAGATCTTGCCATGGTTTTGTTCTCATTAAAAATTAAAGAAATTGTTATTTTGGGAAATGAGAGTTATGTTTAGGGAAAATAAGCACCAAAAATATTTATGAAAATCTAAGCAATCTAGCATATTATGTTGACTTACAGTTGAGCTTGTATTGCCCACTTGGCAAATATATTTTACCATATTGCTTTACAACTATAATAATAAATGAACATATACTAAAGCCCCCATCTACTATGGCAACTGGCGTTTTAAAAGCACTTCACGTGCTCAGTTTCCTGTATTTTAAATGCAGATGTTCATCCAAGTTTTAATACCAATGGGAGGCCCTGTTCAAAACCTGCATTAGAGTGAAGCACAAGGTGGCAATAAACTTAATTCGGGCTTTTATCTTTCTTGGTTCCACCTCAAAGCTTTTAAATATTGCAGTTCTGAAGTGCGAATTTCTTTTGTGTTAGTCATTTCTGCGAACACCTGCGAGCGGCTGGGTTTAATTGGCCTACAGCTGGCACTGACTGTATGTGCAGGGGCTGGGGGAGGCACTCCTGATCGGCTGCCTTCGCGGAGGGCATCATTATCTCCTCGCCTTCCTTTTCAGCTCCCTTTGCTTTCTTTTTTTAAAATTTTTTTTTTGGTCTTATATGCGGGTTAGAAAGGTTTAGGGATTAAGGACCGAAAATAGAAGGGGCTCCAGTGAGATTTGATGGCTCCTGGATGAAGTAATTTCGGCAAATATATCTGCATACATCAACACCTTATTGAACAAGTCAAGCGTGGATTTGCTAATCTTGTTAGTCAATTTGCAATACTTCTGTGGCTATCACAGAGGTGACTGTGCCAAGGGCCAGGGAGGGTGAAGTGCACAGCACAACAACAGGATAGAACAACAACAGGATAGAACAACAACAGGATAGAAGGAGGGAGTAAAGATTTTAAAAGACCCTTCTCCATGTCAGCTGTTACCGGTGCAGTGGAAGGTGTCACCTTACATATAGCTGAAACAAAATGAGTACAGTCCTGTGTACAGACATTTTTGCTTTGCTTTAGTAATAGATGGATTCCTTTTCATTAAGACTCTCTGGATCTCAGTAACTCAGTTTAAATTAACAGACTTCTTGTTTTCCTGAGTGTTTTGTCCTTCAGCTTTGAAATAACTGTTACTCTGCTTGTACTTGATTTTTAAGCTGGTTTTCAGAATTAGGTACTGGCATGACAAATCTTATTTCATACAAGAAACTACTGCAGAGTGCTTGATTAAAAGTTAAGAGGAAGTAAAATATTCTTTACCAGTTGCTGCTTTGTAACAGATCAGTACATTGTTCTCTACCTATTGGCTTCCCTGGGCTTTACAGATGAAGTTGAATTATACAATCTTTTATTGAAACAGAACAAGGGAAGGGAGAAATGCAGCCAAACCACTTGAACTAAGCCAAAATGTCTTAAAGGTCATATTTACCAGTGCTAAGAAGGAGAAAATAGTCTTTATGTGGAATACATTATTCACTACAGGAGCAAAACTGAAGTTTTGAATCTAAATTGAAAGCTGTGAACAGCCACAAGCCTATAAATACAGCTTTTGGATTATAATAGACCTTATAGTCTTTGTGTGTCCCTTACAATTTGTAATTTGGAGAAGGGTGTAGTTTGTGAATCTGGTGAGTTTGCTGCATCCTTTTTGCTAGGTGTATTTCCATTAGGGATTCACTGTGTGTGACCTGTAAGGGCCCTTCAGGCCTCTGCATTGTGAATCCTCTGTGCTTTGTAGCTTAATGGCCAGGTGAGACTTAGTCTAAAGCAAAAAGATTACTTAAATAGGCATGAAAACTAAGGAAATGCCTCTTCACTTTCCTATTAAAGCAGCACATATATTACTCTATCTAAATTTCTTCATTTACATGGGCCACAGTCTTGTTGATGATTGACTGTTCCAGCAAAAGGCATGCAACTATTATTTTTGAGCAAGTAGAGTTACAAAAAATGAATGCACACTGGGTGCAAAGTGAGTACGGGAGATATAAGGTCAATTAATAAACTCTCCTAACTTTGTATCTTGGTTTTTTTTTTCTTGCTGCTGTTTTATGGGATCGCACTCCTACTCTTTATGTCAAGCTTGTTGCTTCCCTTTAAAATATTTTTCAGTGCAGATGGATACTTTAGGGAAATATGCTACAGAGTGCACCATTGCTAAGCAGAAAAGTGATGCACACTGGAAAGAAAGAAAGGGTAACTTTAGACTGAGTCTGCATGGGTTGCTGTGTTCAGATACATGGACAATATTGGTGGGATAATTTAGGTTGGGGATAGCTGAGTATAGGGATTTTTTCAATCTGACTTCAGTACAATGTCTTTCATCCTTCAAGGTTTCCATTAGACACTGTCAGTGTGACTGACTGCATGCCCAAGAAAGTGTAGCAGCATTCCCTAACTTCAATACAACTTGTTCAAGTTTCCTATTTGTGCTACCCAATTGTGTTTAATTGGAATACATTAATATAGCAGACACCTTGCCTTCGTCTAACCAGATTTAGGGCTGAGAACGAGTAGAAAGGTCTTATCTTAATGAAAATGAATTTTCTTCTGTCTGAACAATAATGCAATAAAATGATCAACCTTCTTTTTTTAAGCTGTTAATTGCCTGCGTGTGTAATGCTACCTAGCGACATTTTTAGCAGTGCCTGGTGAGGGCCCTGCTGTTGGTCAGAGATTTTCGGAGGGGGCTGAAAGATAACATTATTAGTAACAATTAAGACAAATGTTTCTTTTGTGGCTTCAGGAAGGCTCATTTAGCAAAATCTCTCAAAGGCAAGGCACTGAGCATTTGCAAGGCTTTATTTATTTTGTAGGAAAGTAAATTGTTTGAGGGAAGGGAGGAACTGGAGTGTAGTTTAGACCCAGCATAGCAGCAGTCAGAGGTGTTCCAGTAATGGCACCAGCGCAGACCCAAGTGCAGATCAGTGGGATTTCATATACAGTAAAGGGTGAGAAACAGCTACCTTGAATATTCTTCTTACAGTAACAAAATGCTTTAGTTCCTGAATTAATTAATCAAAGGCCCTGGACTGCAATGTCATTATGAATAGTCAGAACATTTTCAGCTTGGTGCTTGGCTCATCAGTCTGGCAGACACTGAACTCTGTCAATCCCTATTGAAGTTGTGCCAATCTTCTCAGATGAAGTTGATTGATGTGAGCCCTTTCCTCACCATTCATTTGGACAGCCAGACTGTGTGTGACTAAATTCTTGGCCATCACAGACATTCAGATGAATTCATTTTGATTAGTTCTAGTTGAGACTTTGGGGAAACATGAAGACTGAATTGCCGTTCTTTTCCTCCCTTGCCCTTTGTCATTCTCGAGCTCTTCCCTTGTCCATCCACAGCCATTATGCTCATGCACGCGTGCAAGTGAATACACATGCACACATTTCTGTTGCTAGGCATTAATCCATGGGTCCAGGCAGAGTTCAAGAGCTTTTTTATACTAATTGTCTTTTACCAAACTACTTCTCTTCTCTGTACAACGCAATATTGGAAAATCGTGCTGTTTTCTCAGTTGCAGCATTTTAATGCTTACTCTGTCTTCAGTGAGTTGCTTTGCTTTTTTTTCTGCTATCTGGGACAAATTTAGTGTAAATTAAATGACCAGTTCATTTTTTTGCGCTCCATAGGCTGCAGCAAGTAATAAACAGCTTATGTAATCTCCTAATCATCAACTCAGCCAAAAAATGTCATAAAACTCTGCAGTATACAGCACCTCGCAATGATTTTTGTAGCCTGCAGAAACTGTATATTATGAATATGGTTTCCTATGGGTTTTTTTTTTATTTAAATTGTCATTATACTCCATTTGCAGAAAAGAGAAAGACTTTCTTTTCTTATTAGATGTTCCATTTTAAACCCATATTTATTGCCTTTCTGTGTGCTTGTTAATTCTACTTGGAGATTGTTGCTTGCTTTCATTGCATTGGAAAAATGATGCAAATATCAGAAATATTAGGGACAAAGAACTTCTGTAGTCTTCCCTTCTTTGTCCCCCTCACGTCTAGAGTTTTCTGGGCTTCTCTCACATGTCCAGTGTTACTTTGGTAATTCATCTTACCCTTGCATTCTCCATCTATATGTGTAACCAAAATTTTCATCTTTGACTCCTTGTTCACGCTGTAGGATATTTCTCCTTCCAGATCTTTTGTTAAACATTTTTGTCCAGCCTAAATAGCATGAAAGTTGGTTTCCATTGCTTCCCATGGGAGGCTTCTTTTGTGGTTTGCTATCACAAGCATTTTTATAGCCGTTATTTCCCATTTCATCATTTCACACCAATTTTTAGTAGCCTGTATAACTGTTGCCTATTGTTTGGTATTAACCTGTTAGTGCATTATGTTTTCCTGGTTAAATGTTTGTTGTTTAACCAGATCACTGGTGTTATAAATCCCTGTCTGTATCTTAATACATCTTAATTTTTTTAATGGTAGTACTTTGAGAATGCATTATAAACAATATGCTCTGTTTCGGACTTTGTGGTATGAAATACGGTGTTGAGCATTTTCTTCTCAAACCCTTTTAGAGGTAATTTTTCAGTTTTCATGGTGCTGTCATTGATGCCAGCCGTGTCTCAGCTAGTCTTCCTTAGTGCAATACATTGAAGAGAATTGATTTGAACAGAATGATAGATCAGTCTAAAAGTTACTTTGGGGAAACTTTTTAGGGTGATCTTACAGTATCAGAAGTATTTGAAATACGTTTGTGTTCCTTCAATTCTAAGGAAATATTTCCTTGGGATTCTTCTGAAGGACTTCTTTGTTAGGGCTTGGAAGGGTGATTTGCTACTCCCTTACAGTTGATCCTCTGCCTTGGGAAATTGGCCCTCTTAATTCTGTTCTGTGCAGTTCTCAGTTTTATATGTAGCTTACTTTACATATTTAAATATATGTTCAGATAAAGTGATTTGACACGGGCTTGAACTAATACTGCTGATGCTGAGTGTTCTTGACTCTTTGAAATTGTTGAAAGGTGGGAGCACTCAGTTTCTCAGCACCCTTCCAAACTACTGTATTACTCAAATGCCCGAAATGTATTTTATATGGGCAGCAGAAACTGCCTTCTGGTGAACCGTCTCCTTTCTTTATAATTTGAGCTAAGCAATTGCTCAGTGCCATTTCATGGAATTGTAGTGAATTATGTATTTTCAGGCCCAACCACTTTGTGAAGGAAAACAGTCTTTTAAGGTGAGCTGATAGGAGCCTGAGATGCAGTACAACATAGCTGGGATTTATCCAAGAGAAGTAAATGCAATATGTATTGAGGAGGAAGTGTAATGGGAATCGTTTCTGAAAAGGAATTGCAAATTCCTGCCTAATGCAAGGAGGGAGGAGCTGGCTCTCCTTTCGTGGTGGTGTAGACACTAGAAGAGAAATCCACATACAGGTTTATGGGTCGTCATTGCCTGTGGTGCTCTTGCTAAGTACCTTAATAGAACAGTGTTTGTGAAAGGATATGAGTTTAAATGCTTTAGTAAACTACAGAAAGATTTAAAAGGGGGCAAACGTGGGTGTTCTAACTACGTACAGCTTTGGCAGCCTGTCTGCTTGTTTAATTACTGTAACACATTTGACACGGTTGAAAACTTTTGAGTTAAAATCTTTGTGTGTATTTTATGTAGAATGATGTCTTTTATATTTTCTCTTCTGGATTGATAAGTCCTTTTTTTTTGGGCTTTATTGCTGTAGTACAGCTGTTGGTTATTTTTCTTTTTAATGCTTAGCCCTTGCCCAAGGTGCTTTAAGGGGAGGAGGAGTACATCAAAATAATAATTTTTCTTCTCCTAACGTTAAGATATGAGTTTTTAAATGACTCAAGCCAATTTATTGCAGAGTAGATTCATTGCAGATACACTCAAAATCTATCGGATTGATTGACGATGCTGTTCTATTGACATGTCTGTTCCAAAAGAGAATGTGGGATAATAGGTTGAAGACTTGATGAATACAGTTTTGTTTAGAGAAAATTATATTTTGGTGCATTTGGTATATTTGTAATGTAGGAAAGACTTTGAAAGTTACCTTCAAAAAGTGTCTCTAGAAAGGCTTCTACTGCTGATACCAAACCTTGTGGTTATGGATGGTTCTGGCATTGCTCCAGTTCCAAGGAGATCCCACTTCTGGAAAAACACAAACAAAATACATTTTTATGGTTTTTGTAGACTGAAGGTTAAAAAAACCCCATCAAACAAATCTAGAACTTTAGTTTGAACTTGACTTATGTACAAGTTGTATTTGTTCCTTTCAAATATTTGTGAGTTAAAATTTTCGTAATTAAAATATTAATAATTTTCCACATCTCTCTAAGTGAGCAGCCTGGCTTGCTCGTTGCACTTGAAAGTGGAAGGTGGTACTTCTTTTCAAATGCTTCCAATTTATGTAATTATTTTTGTGAGTTTTATGAAATAATGAATTTTAAAATTGGTGGAATTCGACGTGGCATAATTCCTAACAATACATGTGAACTGCTAAGATTCGCAGGGAAATAAGCTAACAGATTCATCTTACCATTGTTTTATTGAATCGATGCTTCCGTCTTTACTTTGAAAAAGAGTATCAGATTGTGTGTTGAAAGTTCTTTTTCATCTTTTCCACATTAGTTTTACTTTCTGAAGCATGACGTCCCCAAGTTTAAATCTGAATTTAGAGCAGAGGCATAGTCTGAGTGAAGCAAGTAAGAGACACAGGAAGGAAAAGATTTATTTCCAATTCTGTCTTCCTTATGGTTTATGTATGGCAGAAATGAAAGGCTTCTCCCAAATGAGTTCTGCGTGAGATGTTTGTTTCAAGTGTTTTTTGACACAGCTTGCTGATTTAATGATTAAGTTTTCTATCCCACAAGTCTGTGGCTTAGCATTCCCGCCAGCTCTGTGAATTTGTCTTCAGGCTCTCCCTTCTGTATTGAGGTGGGGAGGAATAAGGACCAACAGTTGTTGACCTTCCTTGGGCCAACTTCTACTGCCGCCTTAATTTGAAGAGTCCCTAAAATATGCTACCTTACTCCAGCATTCACACCTGGGTCACTGGTCAGCCTGGGGTGGGAAAAAGAAAGCCATGGAAGAAGTGAGGTTGTGTTAGCAAGCAGAGAGCAAGACTCTTGCCCTGTTTCTCAGGCACCTTCAGTATGCATTCAGTAATGCCCATGTCTTTGTCTCTGCTCCATGTGCATGGGGAATGGGGATTTCAGGATGAAATAGGGCTCTCCAGCAGAGAAGAGCACCAAGTATTATTTAGTCCTGATGCCACTCTTCCAGCAATTATCATAACCTCATTTATTTTTCCTCTCAGCTCTGATATGGGGACTGCAGTTTTCTGTGCTGAAAGAAATTATGACTATTACTTTGGTTATTCTACTTGGATAATGGCATGAGTATGGTACATTCAGGTGCCAATTTTTTTTTCAGTTGGAGAATTGAATTCAGAGGTTGATATTCATACAGTTGAACACCTACAAATTTCAGTACAAAATACGAGATTCCTAGAGTTCTAGTTAGTTGCTTTTGATGAAGTGAAATAAATTAATATTCTCTTATTAAAAGCCCGGAGAAGAAACCAAAATACAACTCTGTATGCATGATTCTTTTTAAAAATGAAGGCTAAGAAAATCCCAATTGATACATATAAGACACAGCTTTTTAATTTATTGCTCAAGCATATGCAAAAAAGGCATTAATTTTCAATAATATAAAATTCTCGATATGTAGTGCCTGAAGCTATGGTTTTGAACCTAAATTGCATGTATTTACTAAGCCATATAGCTCTGCAATGTGGAAAATGGGAGTGCTTTTCAAATGTGTGCAGGGATTGCTATTACTAAAACCAGTTGCAGTTTATAAGTGAGAAAAATAAAGCTTCAGATGGCAGATGAAGAGACACCTTTATTGACTCCATATGCTTGACTGCATGAGGTGCGTTCCTGAAAATGGGAAACAAGTGCCATATTTTAAGGAATTTCAGAAGTCAAGCATCAAGGGGTAATAGAGTTGACCTCTAATTTCAGAAATCACAGGCTAATGTTTGAGAACATTTCACTTCCAAACTTTATTTAAAGCTCTGCTTAGCACTCAGTTTTATGACAGTAAGGATTTTTGGCTGGGAGGCACATCAGTTATACTGTTACCTACCAGAATTTTTCACTTTAACAGCAGACACCAGTGGCCTCTAGGAATGAAATGCTGCTGCTTACAAACTGTGTAGAGGTGTGGCTGGACTGGCCTTCAGTCCTTGGTTTCAAATACATGGTTTTGCATCTTCTGTTCTTTTTGCCTTGGACAAAATACACTATACTTGTTTGATTTATTTGTAAGAGGAGATTTTTTTGATTCTGAAAGGCTTGTTGCCTCCTTGGTGTTAAAATATTTTAACTGGCATTTTTCTATCTGCCACTTCCTAGAGTGTCCATTATCCATTGCTGCCATATGTTATCTAAAGGTTGAGTCTTGGAATTCTCAGTAGGCAGTTCTCAGCACAGGTCCTGCTCATCTTACAAAGGTCTCACAGAAATACAGGGTTTGAACGTGTATTTAGTGCAGAATTGATTCCACCCTCTGTTTCTTCCACCTAGAAGTAAAGGTTCAATGTAAACACAGAGTTACTCTTTCCAAGATGATTGAATTTTTGCTTTTGGTATGGGTGTGTAAATTTTTAGAAAAGTACCCATTTTCCCACTAGATGAGAAACTTCCAGTACAGGAAAGGTAAAACTGTGACTTTCACCTGCTCTTAACTTGACCATGTTCTTGTATGTCTGCTTCTTTTGGTATGAATAGAAGTTTTGTCAGCATGGTGTCTGCCACCAGTAAGATACAGGAACGTACTGAAACATCCCTTTGCATCTTCCAAGTGATTATTAGTGTAGCAAAGTACCCGTCATCCTTTATGAAAAATGAAGGGAGAAATTTAAATGTATTTTCTGTAAAGCAATTTTCTTTGGGTTATTCATAAATATCCATATCTGCTTTCTGAATATAGAATTTGAGCCTTATTAATACATAATACATAAATTTCTACAGGAGCAAAAGATTTTTTTACCATCTGGACTCTTAAAGCGACAGGTTTAAAGATGATTAGAATACTGTGGATGAATATAGCTTCTATTAAAAAAATACAAGATAGGTATAAAAGCAGATGTGGGGCAAGATTTCTAGGTAGGCTTACTATTTTTTGTGAAACTAAACTGATAAGACTGGGAAAATTAATAAGTTTCTGGGTAGTCAAACTTCTTTTGAGATCTGAAAAAAAACCCAGCAGATTTCAGAGGTAAATACAACTTGAGAAGAATTAAATTTGTTTAAAATCTAGTGAGGATAGTTAGAGGTTTGTCCATCAAGTGTAAAATCCCAAGTGATCTTAGCGTTATTCAGCAACTGCTTCACTAGAATTCATGGTTTGATTTCGTATATACTAATTAGGTTTTTTTCAAGTGCAATTGTCTTGTACAGATACCAGACTGGTCTGTGTTTTTAGCAATCTGCTCTCATGCTTGATAATGCTTAAAGGCTGGAATCCTGTTTACAGTCCTGCTTGTGCTCATTTCAGATTTGGAGGAAAGAGGGAGTTAGTCTAAAATACAAAGTGATTAGTGGCAAAGTCAAAAAGTTTTTTCTACTGAATTACTCCTTTGGCAAATGGCACTTTTATTTACAGACAGACTATTTGAACAATTAAAATGAGCTTGAAACAGTCCTGATGCTTCAGCACCACAAATTAGAGACTGGAAAATAAGAGGAGGGAAGGCACTGTTTTCATGCTAAGGTTTCTCCCCTGCACTACTGCTGAGGGAATGAGCTGCCACATCTGCTGTGCAGTGACAAGATCTGGACAGGATATGTCCAGAAGACCGTGTGGGAACAGAATACAGGCAGATGATGGAATTGTTTGAGCTGTAGGCTATCTATGCTGTCACATTTAATGGCATATATTCAGCATCATCACAAGCAATAATGAAGCAGAACACAAGTATGTGAAACAGTCCTTTTTTCCCCCCACTTTTCAGAAATGAATTTCTTGTGTTTTTTTTAATTAGACTGGTGCAGAAACACCGATTTTCTTGATAAGGGTATAGCAGCAGTGCTAAGAACATGGCAATTTAAGCATTTTTCAATTTAGCACTGCTTACCCAAACCTGAATAAAAAAAGAAACTCAAAATGAAAACAGGATTATTCCTGGTAGATGTTTTTGCAGCAACCTTACAAAGTGAGCAGTATCAGTGTAGCTGATTGGATTTCTCTTTACATATAAAGTTACTGATGTTTTGGATGTAGATTGCAGTTTTGATTTAATTTTTTTCCCAGTGACTTTATATTGGCATTCAGATTGATTCTAGCTATCAATTTCAGACAGATTAATTTATGAATGATTTTTTAAAATATAAAAATAGTTCGTAATTCTTTTAACTCCTTGGAACTGGTAAACCAGAGTAGCCCTTCTGCAGCAGCCTCCCATTGGACTGCAACTGCAGCTATTGGTTTTCTGTTCCTCCAGAATTTGTGCTACTTCAGCTCTGAGTTTTATAATACCTAATGTGTTCAGCAATCTGTTTGTGACTGAGATTCAGAGAGGTCCTGTGTATTTTTTGACCTCAGTGTCTTCTTCTATAGAGCAAGGAGAAGAGTGCTTAGTTACTGCCAGGAATATATAAATACCTCTAAAGGTTACAAGTTCTCTCAAAGTGCCTTGTATTTCTGCTGATTTAATCTTAAGTGGAAAACTGTGTAAATGTGTAGAGGGGGCAGTGGGGGGAGTTCAATCATCAGATGTCAAGTTTTGATTTTTTTTTTGGTAATGATTTGTGCAGTTGTTAATCGGCAGCTGACTCCTTGGAGGGGACTTCAGGGAGATCATGTATTTAGAAACAATCTGGCTTCTAGTATTTTTCTCTTCATTGTAGCTTTCTGCCTTTGTTCTTTTGTTCTCTATTATGAAGGACATTTGCATGAAAACAAGATTTTTGTTTCTTAAGAGTTCAACTGCTCCTGCTGCTTATTCCCCACCTGGCCATAATCCTCCATTTGTGACATCTCAATTGGTGGCTGTGCAAATGATTATGATGTCAAAGACAGGATTATGACTTCAGGTGAGAAACAAACAGCAGGAACTGGTGAACTCAGGAGAAATATACATCTAGATTTTTCTCTAACCATTTTTATGCTAAAAGCACAAGGAAAATGCAGACAATAGATTATGTATGCATATATAAAATAACTGATGTATAAGCAAATTGTATCATACCAGTGAGTAAAATGACAAATCTATTTTTTAAATTGCTTCAACTGTTCTTATTCTCTAGTTTCATTTACAGAAAATTACATAGTCTCCAATAGAATAGTATCCAAAGGCAGTGTGATTAGGACATTTATTTGGTTTTACCAGGTTGGAACTCTTGTGAGAAACTTGTTTGTTGTAACATGAAGTCTTAATTCAATAATAATAAGGTTTGATGGAAAATGTAGCATCAGACCCAAACTGTATGCTGTTAATGAGTTAGTGAGGGTCCCCGGTGACATCATGGTTTTGGACCAGATCAAGTTTATGCAGTGGAAGGTTCTTGAGTTCATCTGAGTCCTTATGTGTGGCTTTTTTTCCCCCCTCTCATTTAATACTGTGTTCCTGAGGACCTCCATTGCCCCCAAAAACTAATTCTCTAGAGGATTTTTGCACAGTACCTCCTTCTGAAAGTTCTTGTCTGCAGTCCTATGACAGTAAATGACATGTATTGCTCTGCAATCATTTGCCACTGTGCATTGGGGTAGTGGGAAGGATTTATTTGCTATAAAAGCTTTGCAGGTATAAGAATTACATTGCAAGGAGGGTGTTTGTGTGTGCATGTGTTACAACACCAGTTAATGTAACTAACACCTGAGATTATCTCTTCAGTATGTTAGTGGTGGATTCTGAAGAAATTGCTCCACAGAAATCTTCCCTAGGGAATTAGCTCGTATGCTTCTACTGTTGGAATTGTTGCAGTCAGAGTTGCCACTTCTGCTAGCTAATGTTAAGGTCATCATGTTGACAATTTTTATTTAGGAAAAGTTTTCCCTTCTGCATTACTTCAAGAATGCTTATTTATAGGTGCCTTCTGTTTTTCTTTTGAGGTATTTTGCACTTTTTTGATGTAGTTTGTGAAATAAAATGGAAGAAATTGTGTTATCCTATAGGCACTTACTGTTCTATGTCACAGTGACTGGGTGAAAATAGAAGGGAAGAGAGGAGTTAATAATCACAGAAATAAAGACATGGAAAATAATCAAATTCACAGTTTTGGTATTTGAAGTACTCCAGCTTCAGAGAAAGCATAGGGAGTGTTTTTGTTGGTTTTTTTTTTTTCCAAACAGAATTGAAGTAGTTATCTTCAGGAAGCCAATAATTAAAATTAGAAAGTTTGTAGCATTTTTATTGCAGGCAATTCTAGTGGTGAGATTAACATTAGATAATCTTATCATGAAATAACCAGGCACCCTGTGATGATCTGACACATGAGAGGCTGCACAGAGCTTCTGGTCCCCCAAGGGCTGTGATTGTTTTATGGTTTTATCTTATGATAACTGTGCTTTGGTTTTGCCCTTTTCTGAGAGTTTCATATGGTACACATCCCCTCCCACCCCCCTGTAAATTTGTAATTTAACACTACTCTAGGAAATGGCAAATCAGCATGAAACTATTAATCTTATCTCGTATCATGAGACAGACACTGATCCAAGAGATGTGATTACTTTGCTTCTGGTCATTATCCAGACTGAAAGCTGGGCTTGGGCATTTGTATCATCAACAGTTCTGCCATCAGAAAGCAAAAGATTTCAAAAACAAGGGGAAATTCTATAATCAATCCAGTTTAACATTTCATGCCAAAAATACGGTGTGGGACCAAACTCCTTTTACTCATCACGTAGCGATCCGCTGCGGTATTAAAGCCTTCATTTCTGCCCTGTGTCTACAGCTTCTTTTCCTGGACATGTAAAGCATAATAAAAGACTTGAATGTCAGGCATGAAGACTTTAAATAATATGCAATGATGAGTTTAGTCACAATTGCCACAGGTTTGTCGTGCTTCATAAGAATTTCTGAGATGGAGCTTGCAGTCAGACTCTTTGCTGCCAAGTTGCTTTTTGGTCTTTTTGAGAAGGATGGAAACTGGCTCGTGTTCAGTCCTGCAGAACTGGACTAGATTGAACTGCTCTGGAAATAGCCAGCTGCATCCCCTCCCCTCCAATGAATATACTATGAACAAGGAATTCAGTTTTAATTTGTATTACAGTTCAGCTAATTAAAGAAAACTCATTTTAAATACCTGACTGAACCAATGTGATTCAGGTTTATTCCTTACTCTTCTCCCTTCCTTTGTTTTCCGCCTCCCACTCAGTTCTTCTGAATACTTGTGACTTCATGTCTTTTCCCCCATCAAATTTGTGACACTTAAAAGATGTAGTTATTTAATATGTACCTATGAGGGATATTCAATCTGGTTTTTTGCTCCTTTAGTAGGGTAGCACTTTCTGCTCTACAACAATATTTGCAATTTTTTTTTTTTTTTACTATTTACAAATCCCAAGGGACTTTACAGATATGAAAACATGCGGTGAGAATTTCTTCTCTGTTCAACTGGATGGTTCAAACTCTGTTCCTGGAGGGAGTGAATTTTACTGTTGACCTAATTCTGCTCCCGTTAAAGTTGGCACTGAGTGGTTTTAGAGATTTTCAGCCTCAAAGCGTTACTATTCTTTGTTGAATCCAGAGTTTAAGGAGGAGAGCTGAAGTGCAGCTCTTTCAGATGGAATAAGAAAGGCTTAAGCCTGGTAATCAGAATACATTTATTAACTAACTCTGTCCAAAGAAGTGGCCTGGGAACCCAGATAGAGGGTTCAACTTGGCATTAGAATTTTGTCAGAACTTCAAAAATTTATACCTTTTGGCATCGTGGCCTGTCTCTGCTTTCTGCATCATGGGCTGTTTCAGCTTTCAGCATTTGTTCAGACTTACTGTGCAGATTGACTTCACAAAGTGGGGAAGGATGAACCAGAGGAAAGGTAAAATATAAAACCAAAAACTTCTAGGGTTTACCCTGGGAAAAAAAATTCCCATCACAAATTGGTTGCCTTCTTGAGAATAATTAAGGTCAAATTTTGGGTGTCTTATATGTGCTACATTAATTGCTATCATGTGGGGAAGAGAGTTTTTCTTTTTTTGTATTCATCTTGGTTAGGATACTGGTTGGAAATGGCTCAAATGAGGTGTGGAGTGCCTGCTCATCACAACAGAGCTCTTAAATTGGCACAACACAACAAAATAAAGGTTCTCTATTTAAAGGAAGGTCCACATCTGCAGTAATGTAGGGGTTCACAACTGGAAACTGTCCTTCCATATGCCTGTCCTGCAGCTTGTAAGCAGGACACAATGTTTTGCTAATTATTAATATGAGACTATGATCACTTACTTAATTACGTTGTATATTTTTGTGTACCTATGACCAAGGCCCAGCTTTGTGCAAAGACGTCCTTTCCTCTGGCTCTTGCAGTTGCTGAGACTGAGAGCTGTATGAAATTAAGTCACTTTAGTAAACCTGTGGATGGTTTTACTTGGTCTATCTGTCCAGACTGCAGTGCCACAGAGTAAAAGCGATTGCCTCACAAAGTCACTGCTGCCCTGGAGTAGTGAAGGGCCTTTCAATTTATTCTTGGTCATGCCTTTTTAACTTAATGTTCTTCTTCACACAAGCTGGTAGTGATGGATGTCCATTCAGACAACCTAATGGCCTCTGGTTACTATAGAAGAGCCTTTATATCAATATTCTGCAGCTGAGACCCATCAGGTTGGACTGTCAAACTGCTCTACAACACATCTAGCACCATTTTATGCAAATAATAGCTATGACAATATTGCTATACTTTATGGTATTAAGCAAGACTGTAAAAGATCAGTTTCCATAGGTCAAGAGGAAGTTGATCTTTGTAGTTTGATATATCAGAGGTCATTTCCCTCTGTCAGCGGTTGCCACCTCCAACAGTACTAAACCCACTTCAGAATGCCCTCAGCTCTTAAGGAGCCTCAGCCATACATGGAATGTCTGCTGGGACATTGTGGCGTTTCAAGAGTGGTGGGAATGTTGTGGAGTCAACATCTTCAGGGTGAGCTCCAAAAGGCAGCAGCTGGTTTACCCCGGGAATGAGATATTGCTATTTGCTCCATGCCTGTTCCTATTCCTTGATTCAACTTTGCATACAGTCTTTCATAAGTTAATTTATGTACCTGTTTGACATACTACAAGCCTGCCAAAGAGAAAACATTTAATCTCTCACTGAAACCACAGCTATATGCCAAGAGTACCTTCAATTTTTATGTTCAGCAAGGTGAGCCTTCCAGACTCCCATGACATCATTTGCCTGTGTTGCTCAGAGGTCTCAGGGACTCGTGTCCAATTCAGAGACTGTTAGAGTAGGTAACAGATTATGAGGTAACTCAGGTGTAACTTCCTCAGGACTGGTTGTGTTGTGCACAAAACTTCCAGCTACATATGTTTTTAATCAAAAAAGTTCAAATCCTTTCAATTTGTAGAGCGCTCTTCTTATGTAACTGTAAATTAAGATGTTGACTTCTTGCTAAGGCAAGAGAATCTGACAAGATCGAGGATATGAACTATGGAAAGACTGAAGCAGGAAGTGGAAGCATAATATGTATGTAATATACAGAGTTGTGCCACCATTCAGGTACAACTTAGTGTTCTAAGCACTTTGGTGGCAACTCTAATGCTCTATTTCTTCCTGTTTATTTATCTCTCTGTTGCATTGTTGCAGTGTGTTGGGAGCATGCATGCTTGTTCACTGTTACTCTAATATAGGAAATAGTCTGTGCTCCCATTTCTTTGGATTCCAGCAGGTTAGTTTGTTAGTTTCTTCACTCCATTGTTTCAGTAAATTGGTCACCTTGGCATGGTAGCAAGTTTTGGCATGACAGTAAGTTTCTGGATGTCACCTGCTCTGGACTGGCAGTTTCCTCTCTCACCTTCATACCCAGTGAGAGAGACACAAGGACCCCTTTTGTGTTTACTTAGGATTAGCACGGGGTAAAAAACCCACACAGGCTTGGATCTCAAAGCTCACAGCCTTGTGTTCCTGATGAGACTGTGAGCAGTTAGACAACTGCTGTCTTATAAATAGTATCTCTACTTTTTTGAAATGTAGAGAGGTCAGGTATTATGGTTCTGACTTGATTCTTTTAGAAGACACTGTTTATTTTCTACTACAAAGACTATTCACCACGTTACTGTGTCTTGCATTAGCATTTGCCAGTTAATGTAAAACTCTGTACCAGTCAGGTCCTGCTGCATTAGTCTTGTTCCAGTCTTTGTTCCGAAGAGCAGCATCATTACAAAATAAAAGAGTCCTTCTAAAAAGCTTTTATTTCTTGTGTGAAACTTCTTCTTTGACAAGATGAAGTGAGTCAGTCTGTCTTTAATGGGGTTGCATTGAAATGTCTGCAACTCTTGTTGTCATTCCTTGGCATGATCGTTACTTGAGGGGCAGATTAGAGGTCAATCAGCCAGAGCCACAAGGGCGCCCACAGCTAGCCTCAGGATACTCCCTACAAATGTAAGATCAAAAGGGCAGGCATATGAAAATTACTGTTTACTTTTTATGAATTATTTCCCAGAGATGGGATCATTAGCAGAATCTAAATGCTGTCTAGCTCTTAGTGCAAGGACACTCCTGACAGAATGCACTCGCTTAGGCACACCTTTCCACTCCTAAAATCAAAACATTTTCTGCTTCTGCATGTGTGGGATTTCTTTATTATTTAAATAACTTTATGTTTGTTTTGGTTTTTTTTTTCTTCTTTTCCCCAAAACACTGTCCCTACTTCTGAATGTGCTTTTAATTCCTAGATGTCATCTATTCCTTTCTTTGTGTAGCAAAAGTATTTCAAAGCCTTCATCCATACCCCAGGGATGCTCTAGGAGACACCTGAAGGAAGTAAAACTTTGTAATTTTCAGAGTGAACAGTGGCTGTTACTTACAATTCATCCCTGGTCAGTGGGTACCAGAAGTATCCCTACTGCAAACAGGGGAAAGGTGATATTGGCTGTCATGGTGAAGTGCATGTTGGCAAATGCTGATTCAATGTCTACTTCTGCAGTAATCTTCATACATCAAACTCTTCATCTGCTTCTCCAAATCAGTATATGGCTTCTGTTTGATCACAGTAATCAGGGCTATTTAGAAGGGTCACAGTATATTTGCCCTTTTGTCTTGTGTCTGGAGGTATGAAAGCATGACTTTAGAGCAAATGTTGATTGAATTCTAAAGGGACTGGTAATAGCTGGGAACATGTGTAGCCTGTGATATGCTAAACTTGTGATTCCAAGTGGAAAACTGTTTGCTTTTTAAAGTAACTTTGAAAAAGTTACCTTGAAAAACCAAATACATGGTAGATATTACTCTTTAATGAAAACCAATATGAACTTCCCTCTTATCGTCCAACATGTTACTACCCTTAATGTGAAATAATCAAATGCTGCCCAGTGTAGCAATGCAGCTAAATCTGGCTGCCAACCAAAATAAAATCCCTTATAGCTATTTTTGTATGTTCTTAAAATGTGTGCTGAGAGATTAGGCAGTTGTCTTTTTTCTCCCCTTTCTGCTATTTTTCTTAAAAAGTTTTAAAAGTTTAAAAAACCATGGAGAACTCTGTTGCAGCACCCTCCTATGATAAGGTCAGGGAGCAGAAAATCCAGTGCTGTGTTCTTTATCTAAATCCTTATTCTTGCTAATCTGGCTAGACATTTTGGATACGTGTGTTTTTACTTATTTGGCATGATGTTTTCTCAACATCGTTTTTTTGGCATTTATCTTGACAGCAGTAGCTAGAGAACTTCTTGCTAGTGTTTAAATGGATAAGCTGAGCATCTCCCTTTCTATCTGTTTCTTTTAGTGTTGGATAGATCTCAGTAAACTTTTTAATCCTTGCAAAGCAGTGGACAAAGGAAATGTGTATGCAGGATGAGTGAGGTTGCTGGGTCCTCCAAGACAGGGGTCTGCAAGTCACCATCTGGAGGTGTGGGTCTGCAGTTTAGCAGCCTTCAGAAACCTGAAACTCTAAAAATATATAAAAAATATTAGTACTAGGCAGAGTTTAGGCTTGTACTGAGCACACCCAATCTCTGAGTTTTCTACCATATGACTTGAACTTCTCAGGGTGGATCAGCAGTGGACAGGGTGTCATGCTCACAGGCTCATGAGATTCGGAGCCAGGACGTGGTGTGCTTGCCACCATTTCATGCGACTTTGCACTGAGGCAGAGCAAAATATCTAATGGTGCTGTTCGTCTCATCATCTTTGTTGTTGATATGTTCTTCTTGTAGTCATTGTGCACAATGGTTTTAAGATATCTTTTACTGTGTCTGTGCTTTGGAGGGTGTTACATGTACTTTTTTTATGATGTAGAGCAACATTAAACCCCTCTGAAGTATTATGTCTTGAAGCCAGTACCCAAATCCTGATGGGTTTTACATCACTGGTGTCTTCAGTGCTGTTTGGACAGAAGAATGGTGGAAGTCATTTTGCCACCCACATGATGAGGAGTAGAGGTGCACCTGTCAACTGATCACGGCTAAATTACCATTTCCATTTCCCTCTGTGTAGCCTTATCTTTATAGGCAGGTGTATCTCTGTTGGGAGAGGGGCTATTTTTGGCTCTACTGTAGGAGAGCCTGGAGGTAATGAGTTGTGCGTAGTAAATCTTGCTTACTCCATAATTTCCACTACATTTCAAATTAAGGGCCTAAATTAGGGTTAGTGTCAGACTTGCTCTTTTGCTATGTCCTAATTTTGTTTTAAAAGCACATAGCTAAGGACTTTAATATATTTTAGATTCAGGGCTTGTAAGTTATACTAAAATCCCTAAGGGAGGCAAAATAACTTATTAAAACCTTGCAAATGTTTTTGACTGCTGCATTCTATTATTTTCTATTCCAGTGGTAGCATACAGCCTCTGCTGCTGATGGGTGGAGGAACGCAAACCTCCAGGGCCCATTAGACTTAACTTGTTTACTGCATTGATATCTATATGTTAAATGACAAGAGAGTTCAGGTTATTGAATAATTTAAAATTCAGCTCTAATTGGTGTCATATGACCTGGAAAAGGCCATGGATGACGCCAGGAGCATGCTGTGAAATTCTTATAAATAATTCATAAATTAGATCATTCATTTGCCTGGATGTCTTGTTAAATGCAGAAGTTTGTAAGTAATAACTGATGATATAACACCTGTAAGTATTTAGTTCATATGCTGGAAGGTAATCTACCTTGATGATCTTCTAGCACAACCTGCCAGAGTACAAGAGTTAATTGCACTAGGGAGAATGCACTACATTTATTTGGGATGGGCTTTGGCAAGGCGTACGGTGCAGATGTTGCATTACACATTCTCTATCAGCTAGACAACTATTCTGTATATGCCCATGTTAAAAATGCAGCTCATCACTCTTTTGCCCTTATTTCACATGAACTCCAAATGCACTGGGAAATGGTAGTGACCTGCTCTGCTCACAAATAGTATAGTTTTTGAAATATTTATCTAGGTCTTGAACTACTGATTCTTCAGTAAAATAAAGGGCAGAAGTAAAAAATTGAAGTCAGAAGATTGGGATTTTTTTTTTTTTATTATTTTTATAATGTTGGCAGCACATTGAATCTTAATAGTTGGACCTGTGCTGTCAAGATTAGTGTAGTGGCATTTTTCTATAGTGCAAACAGGAATGATACAGTTTTGTTTAGAAAAGCAAACATGTTTGCTTAAATTTAGTGGCCGGGTACTGCACTGCCTCATGTGGGTACCGTGTGGGCTTAATGGGCATTTTGCTCGCTGTGACTTCCAAGACTTGGCACGCAGACACCTCTCTTTAGTTTTCTTGGAGCACTCTATTATTAACTGTCTTATCAGGCAGCATAAAACCAGTCTGCAGATCTGAAATGGGAGCCTTTGTTAGAGATTATCTACAGTGTTTGGGTAGCTGGAGAAGAAGGGTGGCATGTTTATGAATGCAAAATATACACTTAAAGCTAAGCGCCAGCAAATGCTCACATGCTACTTTGAATGCAGGTTTTCTGTGCACCTGGCATGCCGGCTCAAACTCTCTTAACAAAGAGGAGAAAAAATACTGAAGGCAGCACAAACATCGGAGGTGTTCCTCTGCTGTCAGCTAGCAGCTATAGATTCATTTTTTTTGTGATGTGATATTACTTTTTTTTAGCTATGCCTGTTCAGTATATTGAGTTCAGTAGATTTTTACAGGAAAAATACAGGTTGGTGACTGTCATTCATGGTATCTTTCGTTTGAGACCACTTGTTTTATTCAGTGGAATATGGCAATCATAGCTATACATAATTTCTACAGAAAATAGTGCTTTGTTTCTTGCTTGAAAAATGGTCGTCTTACCTTAGGAGTTATCTACTGTATTTATCTTAGGTAGTGACAGAGACAGTTGCTGTACTATTACATGGCACTTTGTAATAACTGATATTGGGTTATTTATGGTACAGATTTTAACAAACGATTATATGAGTTAAAGAAAAAATTTATAGACTTCAGTAGATCCTACAAATCCACTTTAAAATCTTTATGCTTTTTCATTCTCCCTGATAAATTCTTACAGATTCTTGGAAAGAGTAGCTCCTTAATCACTAGTAAGGTACTTCAGATAGTCCTATAATTTGATGTAATTGTTCTTACAAACAGCATTTCTGTTGCCCAAATGTCTGAGCTTATTTATAATATATCCTCCTTATTTTGCTGACAAAAGCAAGTGCTTATGCTGTTGATAGACCTGAAACCTAAAGCCAAACTTTATTCAGATGAGACCCATATATCAACCATTCAGAGTGGTGACTGAGTTCCAAGTTTACGTTGTGTACCTTAGTGAGGGTGCCAGCTGGGTCACTGATGGAAACACAGAATTGTTTAGGCTGGAAACCACCTCTGAGTCCAGCCATTAACCCAGCACTACCAAGCCCACTACTAACTAATCACCACATCTGCACGTCTCCTAAATGCCTCCAGGGCTGGTGACTTTACCACTGCCCTGGACAGCCTGTGCCAATGCTTCCAGTGAAGAAATTTCTCCTAATAGTGTTTGCTGACCATGTCCAAAGAACAACTACACTGGGGAAGAATCTTAAGTAGATGCCCTTAGTGCTCTTGAAGGTGTTTCTGTGTATGGTAGTCTCTGCGTCATCTTTAAAAATCTTTAATTCTCTGTATTTCTCCTCTGGTTGCTGCTTCTGTTAATTCTGCTTGGTTTTCTTCAGGATCCACATTTAGATCAGCACAACAGATTAGTTCTGAATCAACATGTTCCTTCCACTCTTTCTACCCCACTAAAAGAAACTCCTGAGCTGAAAATCCAGATTAGAGAAACAGCCTCAAGATACAGCTGAGAAATATTTTAGTTCATTGTCCCTTTTGCCTGTATTCAGACATATTTCAGCTAAAGACTACAAACCTGGGTGCTATGAACTAAACTCTTAACACTGTTAAGCATCTCTTGCAATTTTGCCCTGCACTCTAACAGCATTGTATTTTGCTGGGACCCCAGCTTTGTCCCTCAGAGTGCAGGACTTCTCAAGGTTTCTGGGCTGTTTCTTAAACATGTTTGTACATGTAATAAAATCTGTCAGGACCTTGCCTGTGCTAATATTGTAAAGATATGCTCAGTTACTAGTTCATCCCTTGCAGTACAAAGCCCTTTGTGCTGTAACTCTGCTTCCTCTGCCAGCGCTGTGAATTAGAACTGCAAAGCACACAAGTTGCATTTAAGAACAATTTGCAGAGATCATAATGCTGCATGCATAAAACTGGTGCACTGTTTGTCTGTTCGTAGGAAGTTTTAAGGACTGGATGTTTGTTTAAGCTCTGCGCTGAATCCCTGAGCAAAAATTACTGGGGTTGCAGTAAAGACTTTGTAGACCTCCACACGTCACCGTCTTTAAATCCTTCTAAAGATTATTAGGACCATTTTTAGTATCTCTTTGTTTCAGAAGAGTTTCACATCTAATCAAGTCTTATTAACTCCTTTTCTTACAAGGAGCAGTCTGAGTTTGTTTAAGCCTCAGTTAACGGAACTTGTGTCTTTAAATACAGCACAGCAAGCCTGGAAGAGCTCCGTGGAGGAGAAAAGCACAGCTGTTCCATCATGGTCCGTCATGGTTTCCATGTGTCCCATAGGCAGTATCTTTCTTAAACTCATCTTGTAAAATTACCTGATTCCTTATGCTTGTGTGTCTTTCGACTCACAGTAGTAGGTGGGTCTTTAGAATATTTTTTTCCTCTACTTTTCCCCTTTACCTGGCCTGCATTTTGCAGATCTGTCGTGTCACACGCAGGTCTCTTCTGACCCCACATCTGTGTAAATGTCAGTCCATTTGCCCTGCAATGTCTATCATCCAGCTGTATTATCAATTAAGACTTTAGCAGAAAACCCACAGATTTCTAAAAGAATTGTTGACTAGTTTCAGACTCCCAAATAGTTAATTTTTCTTTGGAGTTAGACCCTGCAAAGTGCTGAGTAGCCATCAAAGACATGTTGGAGCTCAGTCTTCTGCCTAACATGACCTCCTCCTTCTGAAGGAATAAAAAAATCCCACTCACATTCAATGACATTAATGAGAATTTTCCCCCCTGCAAACATATTGTAACTGTGAAATAACATTAAAGTTTCTCTGCCTTGTTATGAAGTCTTTAAATGTCAATGCCATTTCTGAGACCATCAGGGCAGACTTAATGGCAGCCAAGGTCAACAAATGCTAACTGGTACCTCTCTTTTAGGGCCTTTAGGGACTCTTAATAGAGTCTCAGTCATGAAGTTAATTTGCAATGTGGACCTTTATTCTTAAACCTGATGATTATTTTGTAACATCTTCATTCATGTGCTTAGATTTCTTAACATTCTCTTGTCTCTCCAGTTAGCAGAACTGCTAAAATAAAGATCTTCTCAGACATTTCATCTTTTGAGTTTCCTTTTTTTTTATGTGTGTTCTTTTTAACTACTATTTATGGGCTGCAGAAAGACAGGTGTTTGCTTTGTGTGACCACCCTACACTGCCAGCCCTAATAGGATACTCTAAGAATATCTTCAAGTCTGAGACCTTCTGCTGTCCATGGGGACTGGGAAGCCCTCCACCTTGAAAGTCTCTTCCTGTAGGTGCCCTAAATGCTCTATAACCAGAAGCAGGTGATGTGGGAAATGAGAGACTGCCTCATCCTTTCTGTATTGTCTAATTCATATTAAAAGGGCTCTGTAGCCTTTATTTGTCTAGAAAATATTGCCGACAAGGATGGCATGCTACAAATAATAAATAACAAAACTTCGTCTTTTTGGCAGCATGTTGCATTTCTGCTCAGTTGCCCTGCCAGCCCCTCTGACTTTAAAATATTTTAGTGTCCTGCACTTTTCACCCAGTCCAAGCACCAGACTTTCCTCAGACATTTAGCACTGACATTAATGCAAATGCCTCCAACTCACTGGGCCCTTTGGGGCAAAACATGACATCCTTGGCTTTCAATCACATGGCAGAGAAGATATATTTGTATGCACAAAACTGGAAATAATAAAATATCAGTATTCAGGTGCTAATCCACATTAATTTACATTCTGTGAAGCCTACAAGAAACTTGTAATTGGTTGTCTTGAAGGGCAGCTGAGTATATTTGGTATTTTGTTTATTTATTAAAAAAGAATCTAAATTATACATATAAATGTTGCGTAGATTTGTGCTATATCTCTCTTCTAATCATTACTGGACACTTGCTTGCATTCCTAAATTCGAGTGTTTTGGGTCTGACTGACTGTCTTGCACTCTGTATGCACAATACCTAGCTATTGTAAGCATTCCCAGAGGGAAAATAATTCTTTTTTTTTTTTCTTTTTTCATCAGTGGATTCCATATTTCTCTTCTAAACTACTTACACTGCAGTGGTTTTGCTATCTTTTACAAATCTGGCTTCTGTAATTAAAAAGGCCCATATCTTTGTGGAAGGTCCCAAAGGCTGGAGGAGCTTAAATTTAGTTTGTTATTGAAATTAATGCACAGTTCTAGCAAAAGAAATGTATGTGCCTGTTGCACTCCTGTGATGTGCATAAAAGCTCAAGTACTTAACTGCATAGATGAACCTTAGTGCAAAGATACTCCAGGATGTAACTAGGATTGTGATGTCTATTACATAATATCCATGACTATAACAAAACCACTAGAATTTGCTTATACTGGGTTGACGAATGTGAATTACACTTGCTTGCTTTCTTCAGAGTTTTATCAGACTATAATCACTTGCACAGCTTAATTGAAAAATCACTTACGTTTATAGCTGTATTTAAACATGTTTTGTATTTAAATGACAGCTTTTGATGTACAACCATTTTTTACAGAAAGTAGTTGGTTTTTATCTGTGTTTCTGTAAAGATATTTCAAAAACTCTCATCAAATTTCCAGCGGTAAGTAATATACCATTCAGTGCAAGGTGAAATGTTTTACATCAAATCTCCTGCTGTGTAATAGCCAATCAAAGAGTATTTATAGTGGCTGAATGGATTTTTTGGCTTGGTATTCAAAATTAAACATTTCCAAACCTTAACATTTAAGGTTTTTTGCCACTCTTCAAGTTGATTTTATTTAACCCTAGATGCTCACAACTACTTGATACTCTGAAGTGACTCATTTTATGCTGAGGATCCTGCAGACAGCAGTTTTACATTTATTACACTTGTGTAGATGGAATGAAATGTAGATTTGATAGCAGATTTGTGTCTGTGTTCTGGTAAACATTTTGTCGGGTTTGGCTGTATGTCCATCAACATGGACCAGCAGCTCTGTTTCAAAGAGAACTTGTTTGCCAAGGGTAAATGGTGAACAAATATTAATTTTAGTGATTCACAGGGAATTGTTTCTCCTATTGCAGGTATCCAGTAAGAAGACCTTGTGCCAACAGCCCTCTTTGGGGCTGGACAGCTCCTACTTGAGTGTTGGGGGACCTTGGACTCTTCATCAGAGCAGTAGAGCACCGAAGGCTGGAAGCCCAGCCCGTGCTGTGCTGTCTCAGCCTTGCAGGAATAACCATGATTACAGGACTGAAATGCACTACAACCATCAGGAGTGTCTGAAGGAGTATCCAATGGAAAATGACTTCCACAGAAAGTGCAACAACGTGATTTCCCCAGCCAAGCAGAGGAGCCCTCACCATGTAAAGCAAGCTCAGGAGATGGACCAGAGAGCAAGTGAATTTCAGAGCACATGCCCTCAGCAAGTGAGTCATGGCTGTGCCTGGAGGCACGTGGGGAGCTCAGGGAGTGTGGAAGAGAGCTGCTATGTCAGCCAGGTACTCAGAAACCAGTCTGGGACAGTTCACAAAACCTGTGATCATTCCAGGCACTGTCCAGGTTCTGGGCTGAAACACAGCACGGACTCGGAACCTAAGGAAACAGAGCTGGCCAAAAGGTTGTATGAAGAAAGAAGGCAGAAGCTGCTTCTTCAAAAAATGGAGCTGGAAATTGAAAAGGAGCGACTCCAACATTTATTGACTAAGCAAGAAGCAAAACTGCTCCTGAAACAACAGCAGCTACACCAATCTCGTCTGGATTATAACAGGTGATTTTGAGACTTACAGTTTAAAAAAAATTCTAAGATTTCTAATGAGTGCACAGGCAATAGTTGATTTAAATGGGAGAATAGAACAAGACAATAGATGGAATAAAATTTAAGGCTTATGGCACAATTTCTAAGAGTGATTCAGAGGAGAAGAGCTTTTAGTATGTTAGTGTATACTGTTGAGAAACAGCATGACAGCTGTGGAAGGCAGGCAGAGGAAAACAGTATGTGGTAGAAAGAAAGGCAGAGGAAAAGCACTGCTAAAAGACTAGGTTGGAAAAGAGAAGCAGTAGAAGAAAATGAGAGGTTAATCTAAGTGCAGGCGCTTGAGAGGAATACAGACATTTGGCATTAGGGCAGTGTCACCCTGGATGACATAGCTGTGGCATTCTTCCTTCTTCCTTCTTTCCTTGGAAAGGTCAGTTTTGAAGTGTTGCACCTTGCTAGGTCCAGTATTTCCAGATATTCCAGTATTTCCAGGACTGGGAGGAGTGTGTTTTACAGAAAATAAGGAGATCATTACATATATACACACACACACATATATATATATGTGTGTGTGCATGTATATATTTTTAAGTATGGAATATATATTTTTCCCCCTTATATTTATGGAAGAGGAAGGGAGCTCAGTGTAGCAAAGACATTTTCTTTCCAGTGATGTTAGTGAAAAGGGAGAATGCCAAGACTGAGGCACAAATATGTGCTTAAAACTTGGAGATGGATCAGCCATAGAAATGTGAGATGTGTCTTGAAAGGCCTGTGAACTTGTTGCAGAAGGTTACACTTCTCTGGCAATGTAAATAGAGTCTTTGAGAAAGAGGGAACAACTGGGTTTTTTTGCATGATGTTGAAGTGAGCAGGACAGTGAATGGAGACAGGTTAAATTAGCCACTGTAACTCAGCTGGGTACTAGCATTTCAGCATTAGGAAGGAAAAACAATAGAGAAATCTGCAGTCTTTTGGAAGAGGCTGCAGGAGTGTTTCATAGGAATGGATATTTCTATACAGTTTTAATATGGCAGCTGCTGACAGCACTCCCTGAGAGTGTGCATTAGATGACCCCTTCCTACATCTGTGTGCTGTAACCACCATGGAGGAGGAATGCATCACTTTCCTTTCCTCATTTCAACCCCCCAGTTACTTTTCAAACTGTAAAAGAGAGTACTGTAATCTCGGTGGTCTTTTGTTTGTCTTCTTGGATTGTTGTTTACATTGAAAATAATGTGTTTGTGTGGCTTTAAAAGTATCTCTCTTAGAGGAAATGTGCGTGTTGAAAATGACTGAGGTCGCTAACAAAGGATTGTGACTTCAGGTGAGAATTAAGTAGGAACAGATGGATTCTTAATCATCAAATGCCTTAATTCTATGCATGCATCCCTCTAATGAAAAACAAGTAGATATGAAGGACATGCAAACTGAGTTTTTTGGTGGATTTTTTTTCTAATGGAAATTTTTCAGGTTTGGAGGTGTAAGTTCAGAAAAAAATGCATCTTAAATATCTGTAATGATGTGGTTGTTAGTACCATTATATCTATTATAGCTACTTTTTTTTTTCTGGAAAAAATTCCTTTATGGTTTACAGAGCTTTAGTTACCTAAAAAGAATTCTATGGAGAAAAGTCATATATGATCAATGTGAGGACTTAGTATTTTGTGATCTCTTCTCAGAAGTACATATGAAGCCAGATTTGCCATATTCTTTCTATGAAAACAGCTAGAATATAACATGTTTTTTCTAAAAAATATTTCAGTATCTTTAGAATTAAATGTTTGATATTTAGAGGTAAATCTGTTAGGCATCACAGTTCTGTTTCAGTTCCAGATATATAATTCACTTTTGCACTTGGTAACAGGGTAATTTTATATACTGCTAACAATAAAAATTTGTTTAGCTAAGCTCAAATACCCTTTGCTTTATTGTCAGGAGGTTCTAACTGAATTAGAACATCATAACAATATAAAAAACAGTACAAGAAGAATCCTTTTACAGAAAAGTGTTTATTTTTGTCTGTCCTTCTGCCTGGGTAGAGTGCTGGTTAAGATCCTGGCATTGAGTGGCAAATAAGAGGTTTGACCACTTGCAGTTATTAGCAATTAGTTTTTCTAATATTTTAGCTAAAGCGTGAATTGATTCCTTTTTTTACCACACTGTATCATAACTGCTTTTAATTTCCTGCATTTCTGTATTTAGTCTCATGTGACTGTAGTACTCTCAGTTTATGTGAAATAGTTGCTCTGCTATCAGAAATGCTGTGTGTATGTGCAGTTCACTGGTTCCTCCTGGTTCAAGCCTCTTTGGAGCAGACCAGTGACAGCAAAGCTTGGAAACAGTAATTTTAGTCAAATAAAAAAGAAATACCTCTGTCTTGACTTTTCTGTCTTTATTGGAGAGAAATAATCTGTTAAAAATGGAGCATCATTTGTGGACCCATAGTTTGAGGACACAGAACCACCTTATACAAATTCTGTTCCGGCTTATGCATGGCACCTTTGAGCTCTGGTGCTGCAATCTGTAAATGAGATTTTCTGTTTCTCTAACAAAAAGACTGTGGATTTTTCTCTTATTTTTTTCCCTTTCTAATGCTGAGATGCTAGTACTCAACTGAGTTACATTGGCTGAGGTTGTCCCAGTGGTAACCCTTAGATGCAAAGGCACTGTGCCTGAACCAGCCTTCCAGTACAAAGGTATATTTGAAAGTGTGAAGATAATTGTGAGAGCATCTGCATTTAGTGTGTGTAAGTGCCCTGTTTGTAGACACATAGGTCACGTTTTAGTGGCAGGTTCCTGATGTGGTTTGACCAGCTGTAGAACCAGCTAGCTAACTAACTCATCTTTTCCAGGATTAGAGGCCATGTAGCTGGCTCAGAAGATGTGCCCATTGCTGAAGCACCCAGAGAACTTGCTCTGATGATGAATGGCAGCAGCATGGGGCTAAGGTAATTTCTCTCTTCACTTCTAAGTGCTTCACAGGGTCAGTATATCTTCTTGACAGTGTGCTGTTGCCTGCCAAGTGTATTTGTTCATGTGTTTGTTTCAGATTAAGAGCTTTTTTCTGCAGGAAGGGTAAAATTCATTGACTGCTGTGTTTTATGAGTCAACTCAGTAGTTATGCTGACCTGTTATTACTCAAAGATTAGGGGCTGACTTCATGAAGAGGCTTCAGGTTTTGTGTGCCACCTCTTAGCCCAGTGCAAAATGGAATTTTCACAAAATCTTGGTTTTAGTTCTTTGTTTTAGGTGCTGCTTGTTACTTTGTAAATTAAGGTCAGAACATCTCTTTAGTCTTTATTCAGACCTGATGTAAACAATACATTATCCTTTAACTCTCAGATAGATCTCCATGGTTGATGACAGTTACTTGTTTTTTAAATACCTCTGCATTGCACCTCTACTTCAGTGTGATCAGAGCAAACTACCACTGAAATAACTGGAAGCAGAGTTAAGCCAATATTTAGCTCTTTATCTCCATCCTGCTTGCTATTTAAAACTTCAATCAGTACACTATTGTACTTTCCTTCTGTCCTACCCTGTCGCATTCAAGTTAACACTGAAAGAAGATTCAGGCTTATTAGAAAAGCAACAAATAAAAACTGGCAAGGTTTTCTCCTTTTCTCAGAAAGTAACCACTTCTTGTTCTGTGCTGTAACTATAGGTGTTCTTTTGACCAAAGAATGCTGGACAAGATGAGGAGCTGTGCATTGAATGACTCCTTCTTTAGCAACAAGAGAATACCTCAAAATAATAAACTTCTATGTTCTGAGAATCCTGGACAAACTGATAATTCATTTATAAACTGTGGGTCCAGTACCTTCTTTTTTCGTATTTTTTAACTTTGTTGTACTAGTTTTATTTTTCTTTTTGAGATCCCTTTTCCCTGAAAAGGGATAAGCCTTTTTTTCTCCAGAACAGGAGGAGTTGTTAGTTTCCTTGGAATACTTCACTGCTTAACCAGGTGTTTGGCTGCTGTGAGTTACTGGCATATCTTTGTTGCATTCAGATGCATTTTGCTTTCATTTTCACACAAACTGAAGTGATCAAAGTATTATCACTGTAACAAAAAAGATGGAGAGCCATGACATGTTTAAGATGCAGCAGCATTAAGCCCCGTGGAGGAAAAATGTAACCTAGAACATCTGTAGGGCTTCTTGGCAACAGTTTACCAAAAACCTGCAAATGTCTACATATCCTAACAGGGAAAATTAGGAAAACCTGTGCTGTTTACAAAATGAGAGTCCCAGATTTCAAAAGGTTCCCCACCCTCTCTTCATTCCCCTGGTTTAATTTACTGTAATTTTTCAAAGTTATTGTGTGTTTGAGCAGTCTCAAGGTGCCTTGCCAGCTGGTTACAAAGTTTGGCAGCAAAACACTTGGAAGTTTTTCTTCCTATATGCCATCTTCAGTTTTGCAAAGGTTACCAGATGAATGGTCCCTAAATAATTTACTCTAATGTAAGGCTTAAAGAGGCTGTGGAAGACAAGTCCATTTGTCTCTTTTATGCATTTGAATATGTAAGTGATGTTTTCCTCAGTGCAGAGAGGCAGAGTGTGTAAGTGTGTGGCCATGTCTTAGAAAAGAGGAAGAGCTGGTAGACATACATCCTTTTCTTAACTGTCTCTTTTGGTGGTATTTTTTCCCTGCCTTTTTATTTTTTAGGTTGTTTTGTTTTGTCTTTTTCCCCTTGATGTGAGACTCTTTGTTTTTAGGTTTTTTTTTTTTTTTTGGTGGTGTTTGCTTTTTAATTTACCTATCAAACAGTTCTTGTTACAGCAAATGCCAACAGAACACTAATGGAAAATCAGCCCTCTCTGACTTCCAGTTCATACATGAGAGCTCTTCTAGCAAATCTCACAGCACAGAACTTGATTTCAGTCTTCAAATAAGCAAAACTTCAAAAATATCCTGGTATTTTAAAGGAAATGGTGAAATACCTTTAAAATATGAAACTTGCTGAAGTGAGAAGTAAAATTAGTAATATAATCAAGAACTAAAAAACATTGTTTTTTATATAATTAACAGCTCATTTTGAGTTAATTATCTACAATTACAAAAATCTAATTGCAATTTATCCTCTACTGTCTGTAGGAAGAATTGTAGACAAGGGAATGTGCATCACTGCCAGGCATAAATGCTATAGGATGGGTACAAATAATAGAGGAACCCTTAATGAAAAAAAAAAGCAAATAGGAGCGTGCAGCTGTGCCAGACTATTGAAAGGTAATTGTAGTCAGAAATGAGGTATGTAGTTTAAAAGGCATCTTGTCATCTCCTGTAGGGATTAATTTTTTCCCTCATTGAAGAAAGCAAAAAAGATTCCACAAGCAAATACAGTGCTGGGTTTGATTTCTGATACAGATTTTCTTCGCAATCTGTTAGTGAAAGTTAAAACTTTCTTCTCAGGGACTACTTCAATCTATTGCCAGATTTTCAAAGGTGGCCTGTTTGATTTTCACTTCTACTTATTAAGGTCTCTTTGTTGCCATTGTCAACAGGCATTGTCCATCTCAGCCTATTTGCATGCCTCTTCTGGTATAAATTTGCAGTTTTGGATTTGTCCTTTCCCTGATGTTTAGATGAAATGTGCCTGTCCCTTTGCCTACTTGCAGCTGGGCCGGCATTTGGGACCTGAACCACTTTCAGATGCAGGATCTCCTTTTCTCTAAGGTACAGCAGTGAGAGCAGGTTTTATTGAGGACGGTTTTCAGTAGCTTGGAGTTCTCCTAAGTGAGTCCACAGACGATTTGCAGCTATGGAGATGGTAGCTTGTGCAATTAATGGCAAGTTGTCTGTATAATTTCTTTTCAAGTCTGCCCCAGTGTGCAAGATGCTTTAAAATATTCAAAATAAAAACATAACCTGATGCATTTGTTTAGCATAAAACAGCATTTTACAAAGTGCTTTCCATCTCCCAGACGCAGATGCTTGGTACATGCTCAAGTACCCACTCCATGCGTATTCAGTAGGATCAATACACGCCAGCACCTGCTTTTGTGTGTGCTCCTGACATCTGCATCTGGGAGAGGAATTTTGAAACTCTTCCTTCCTTTGTTTAATCTTAACTTTGATCTGAATGGCATGGAAATAAGATATATTTAATGGCACCAACTTGAGGAGACAGTTTTTCACTTTGCAAGCACCCCTCCCCAGAGTGCTGCTGTGTGCCTAAACCTTAATATTCAAGATTTCCTGCTTTTCCGAGTCTTGAGTTTCCTATAAAGCTCTGCCAGTGTGGCTTTTTACTGCCTTCTCTCTAACGGGCGTCCTTGCCTCGGATTTCACACAATTCTACCACTAAGCCTCTACAAAGACCTGTGGAAAGTGTTCTAAATAGGAATTGCTGGATACAGCAGCTATCAGATGTGTTTACAGTTATCTGCAGGCACTTGTTCAGTGTATGCTACCTGGTGAAAGGATTCTTTTCTGATGTATTAAAGATTTGCAGGTGGAATTTACCACCTTTAATTTCATTGAAGGCTCTTTATTTTTGTGTGCCTCATTCTACATCACCCATGAGTATTTTTGCCAGTTTGTATTTTTAGTTACTCAAAAATATCAAACACAGGATTCAGCGGTACTTCCCCTGTACTTGGATGCTCATTGCTATGGTGATAGTTCCAGGAGGGAGTGCTGTCAGGGGTCTTTTAAAAGATTTTTATGTTTATGGTGTAACTATTTTTATTATCTAGTGAGAGAAGGTGACAATTATCTGTTGCTCCTTGTTTAATGCTTTGTTACGAACTCTCTTTTCTGAGGCTTGTTAGACATGCAGGCATCTTTCTGTGGCGATGTGCAAGCACACTTGTGTGCTTTTGTCCAAATATTCAATGCAATTAAATAGACCTGCAGAGGAACGCAGACTTGCAGCTCCCCCTGCTGTCCCAGGCATATCCAGGTTTGTTCACTCAATTCCCCCCTCCAAATAATTTAAATGTAAAATAAAAATTGTATGCAATTGCACAGCTCTGCTGCTGCTGGCCTGACTTTTGCTGGCCCCATTATTCCTGTTTTTGAGGAGAAGATAATTGAAAAACAGTGGTAGCACCCATTTGGTTTCCTATGAGGAGTTTTCTTTTTGATTCTTCATTCCAGCATGTCACCTCCCAGGTCCTGAGCCTCTGAAGGAGAAACTCTCACCACGGCTGCAATTGGCTTGTTGTCCAAAACTCCCAGGTTTAAGGTCGTCTCTCAATTTTACTTGGTCTCTTGAGGTGTATCTATATAGGACTTGGCCAACTTATAGGAATGTACTCAATACAGTTTGTTGGTATTTTTTTTTTCTATTTGCTGTTTTGGCAGACTGGCACATTAAATTGGGATGAAATCAACTGTGCTTGCAAATGGCCCATAAAATCTGTGTATCTGGAAGCTGCTTACCCACCTGTTAGTGCTCCTTTTAACAACCAAGTTACTTTCTTGTTCCAGATAATTTTACATTGAAGTTTGGATCATTTTTAGATAGGATATTTGTGGAGCAAACGCTTGTTTGGCCGGTAAAAAAAAACGTGCTTGCAGATCTGCCAATAGTGCACACGCTGAATTAGGTGCAGATATGAGTTTTTCTTTCTCTCGTGGTGGTGTCTAGCTATATATAGGCACAGCATCCTTCCAACAGATGGCTGCTGGAGTCTGCTGTGACGTATGGGAGAGTACAGTCAGAGTTAGACACACATTTTTGCTTCATTAATGCCACGTGCAGACTCTGAAGGTAGTAGGTTTTCTTGTAGAGGGTGAAGGTTTTTGTTCTGATGTGGTTACTGAAAGCATAAAGGGGAGTGTATGACAATTTTTTACATACACCTATGCATGCATTTAATGTTGGGGTTTTTTTTGTTAGGGTGGGCAGTGATCCTTATCGGACTGGAGAGAGTGGAGTTCATTTCTGCTGACCTGGTTCCTTCACTAATCTAATTTTCAGGTTTACTTTCAACTGCAACAGTGATTTCAAGCTGCCTATCTAACATTTACCTGAATTATGCTGATTCTGTTCTCATGATCGTGTCTGCTGCACACAGCAGTATTACATCATTCCCATTGCAGTCCAAAGTAACCTTGAGCAGGAAGCCTACTGAGTGACTGTGGGTATAAGATGTAAGCAGGAAATGCCATAAGTGGTTTCCATAGGCAGATACACTCAGCCTGCAGGTGAGGTCTTCAAAAAGCACAGACACTCTGGCATTAGAAACACCACTAAGCTTTGGAGGGCAGTTGGTGAAAACAGGCATGTTTCACAGGCAAGTGCTTTGGTATTTTCACAAAACTTGCATTTCTTGCTCGTGTTCGGCATGGATTTCGTTCTGGTAATACCCCACATCAAAACTGAAAATGGTTGGAGAATTTTTTCTTTGAGTTGAAATATGTGAAATGCGTGTGTCTCCTGAAGAAGTTTGTTCCTTGCCAACACTAGCAGACAGTGAGAGACATTTTTGCAAGTCATTTGCAGATGCCTCCTTTATGGGAAAATGTAGACACTGTTAGTTTACTTCCTGAATTGAATTTTGAAAACCTGAATTCTATTTTTATAAATTGGAGTGGATTACTTCTTCAGACATACCATTTTGTTACTTCTTATTTTTATGTGTAATCTTGGATGAAGAGAATATTTTGTTTAATCTAGACATTCATATGTCCCAGAAATTTATCAGTTGGAAAAGTTAAGAAAAACCTCATAAAACAAAATGTTCTGGAAGGTGGTTTTAAATCAGGAAATTTTAAACCCACCCACACAACTTTCATGCCATTTAAAGCTTATATCAGAACTGATGGGGCAGGACTAAGAACAAAAGCTATTGGTATTACAAAGTTTAGCAAGAAATCCTCTGTACCCTGCTGTTCTGCCCATGATCACAGCTGCACTAAGCTAAAACCCACTCCCCCACCCCTCCTGTGACCTTGGCTGCCCTTCAGCACTCAGAGAATTGAAGCAAAGGGCAAACTTTAGTAAATATTAGTTTCTGCCACTTGCAGATTTGCAGACTACATACAAAGATAACAGCACACGTGCTCTCACTCTCTTCCCAGCTCTTGCTCTCTCTGAAGTGGACTTTGTGTATTTGCCACTAAATTATTCTGACATAAAACTTCCCAGACCATACTGATGTATTGAGTTGAACTCTGTGGCTTTGAACGGTTGCTGAGGCTTTGCAGAACTACCCATTATATTTATAAAAGTGCTAATTTTTGAGAGCCACGCAGAGAAAATTTTAGATTCAGCCCAGCTGATTTGTTCTTCACACTGCTCCTGCAGTGAAGAGGATTGATTTTTGTGTTTCTTTCGATATTTGGCTTCATTTTCTCTGGTACCCAGTGCTTCAGGCCTTAATCCTTTAACCTTGAATGTGAGCATCAGTGCTTCAGGAGGGATCAGGCCTTTTGATGGAGAGAAAACATCTTTTGTTGTACCAAATGGTTGGGAGTGGTATAAGGCAAGACAGATCTCCAGGCAATATATATTTCACTGTTGTGTTAGAAGACTATAAACAGAGGGTGGGTTTAGTGGGGATTATAAATAATCTGGAGGAAGGTGGGGTATTAGAAGAGAAGAGAGTTAATGATTTTTTCTTTAACATTTGACCAATAACCAGTCTATCATGACAGATGTGTACTGGGTTGCCAAATGCTATAGTCTGATTTGGGTAACGGTTCAAAGCTCAGTGTGTCATGGAAATGGCACTGTGGTCCCTGATGGAACAGGGGGAAAAAAGCTTTTGAGCTTCTCAAAGGGCAGTATTTGTGGAAGCAGATGCTTGCTTGCCCTACCCAGCATAAAGAACAGTTCTGCGGGCAGCCGGGAGAGTTCGTACTGCTGGATTTTTATAGGATCATTAATTATATGTTATAAGGCAGCTAAGCATGGCATTCCTAACTCGATGAATTCCATTATGAATGGCCTTTTCATATTCCTCATCTCATTATATTAAATGCATGTGACCTGAAGTTTAGCTAAAGTTATTGTTCGGGTTAACTTTCATTTAGTGGTTGCCCTAGTTTTAGAAACAGTATGATCTTTAGATTTTATGGAAAGTCAGGTTTTTTTATGCATGTTTTTGCTGCACTATTTTAGATAATTTCATTTGAAACTGGGTAGGAACTTCTGTGAGGTGGCAAGGAAGGGATTTAGTCACTCCTTGATTTGACTGAAGATTTCTGTACCCACTGGATGACAACATCCTGTTACACGGCTTTGGCTATCATTTCCCTGCCAATAACTCTTAAACCTTCTGCTCTGTTCCATCTAGTCTTGCATATCTGACTGCCTTCCTGACACATAATCCCAGTTGTTTTGCCTTCAGATCATTCCTAATCTGGCCAAAACAGAGCTCCTTACTCTTTTCCTTCTGAATCTGTCTTAACTTCTGATTTTGATAATGCCACATCCTCCCTGCCGCTCAGACTCATAACCTCAGGATCACTTTCCTCTACATGCATCTGGAGCTGACAGCTATTGCAGCTTCTTTCTGCTTTGCAGCCAAAATATCGTTTTACTGTGTCAAGAATTAAAACAACACCCCTTGCTTTAGTCCTTCTTCTTGCACCTTGACTACTCTAAAGTCTTTAACTGCTTGGTATTCATTCACCTACTTCAAAATAAATTTCCAGAATGGGTATCTTGGCTGATTTTTCAGGTCTGGTCTGCTTTCCTTCTTTTAAACTCACTTCAGAGGCCAGTTGTCTGTTAAAAGTCATAAAGGTGTTCCTTATTTCATTTTCTCTGCCACCACCTTTTCTTCACTCTGTCAGTTATGTGGCGCTCAGAGTTTTTTGTGTGTTGGATTAACTTCTTTCAACCATGTGCTGCTACTACATGCCCTAAGTCTTTCTGTCTTTTAGAACCACTGGGTCATGTCACGACTTCTGCCTCCATCTGTGTCTTGTGACCACGTTCTTGTTTTACATTTTATCACTTGGAGCTCTTTTTTTTTTTTTTTTTTTTTTTTGGTGAACTTTTTAACAGTGCTCTTTTCCTCTCCCCACCCTTAATCCTAATTTATTGAGTTTCGAACTAATGTGTTTCTTCACACTTATCACAAAGATGATCTTTGCCTGGTATATCCACCTAAAATCTCAACCATACTCAAAAGATTTCATTGGTGACCTGGGGGAAAAAGCATTAGAACTCAACTGCAGTGACAAGTCATCAGTTCTCCTTTGTGGAAATGCTTTCGCATGGCTTCTAACATGCACAAGAATTTGAAACAAAACAACTTGCAAGTGTCTTCAGTCTTCTGTCAATAGTGCCAGCCTTCACCTCTGTATAACAACATGCCCTTCTGTTTGATCAATGCATAATTAATCCTTCTTTTCTTTTTAACTCTCTATTCCCTTAGTCTCCATTTACATCTTCGCATCCTTTTTGAGCAAACCATGTCTCTGAGAGATGGGCTAAGTTTATATACCAGCTGTGGACTCAGTAGGGCTGAGATGGTTTGGCAGCACAAATAATGCAAATCCCTGAGCCCACATCAGAGTGTCAGAGTGGCACTCATGGCATCTGCTCTGGACAGATGTTTCCACCAGGTTGTAACAAACGTATGCAAAGGTAGACTGTCCCACCCGAAAATCAGTAGTGGTAGCTCTAAGATGGCAAAAATCACTTGTGTCTGGACCAAAAGGGTTTCCAGAGGCTGGGAACTGGCAGGCTAGAGCCCAAGGCTTCACAGCACATAGTCTTGTGCCAGGATCTTTGCCCTTTATTCTTCCCCGTGATACTGGACATCAGAAGAATGCCAATACATATCTCAGTGGTATGTGCTTTTTAGTGAGGCAGTGGGTTCTGTCTGGTTTCAATTCTATTATATCTGAGTATTTTCTTAATACAAGTGCAAAAACATGTTAAATCTGTAAACATCCCGGTTGAGTCAATATTTGGTGGTACTGTCAAATTCACATAAAATACATGCACTGAAAGGAAATCTTTAGTGTGTTGGTTTTTCTGTGGGGCCCAGGCCATGGTTTTTATAGTTGTATGCCATTATTTAGGCATCTAAGTCTGTATTGCTCTTGCAATAAATACTTGATTTTACAGTCACTAGCCATCAAATATGCTCTGTGAAATATGTAACTTCAGTGAATTTAAGGCAACTGAAGTGGCTAAAATGGTTATTTTAAATCTTTACCAGGAGCTATCTTGTCAAATCTGCATCTGTTGGGCATGGTAATCTACTAATCAGAGTAAAGTCCAAAGTCTCAACTTCTCTATTTACTTCTTTTCAGGCTATAGGATTTTTTTTAAAGCAGATCAATAAACAATCTCAGTGTTTTCATTTTACTAAGCAATATAATATGGATGAGTACTAGTGTAGTGGTAAATCATTAATATACTCTTTAATCATAGAGTGACCATGTCCCACAGATGTGATTTAATAATGGAAAAAAGGCCAATGAAGTGTGAAGATGCATCAGGAAGGGTGTTTCTAACTGATCTGGGGTAGTGTATGACACCATTTTAAAAGATGCTGTAGTGTGAGAACATTTAGGATGCCATGTACATTTGTAGTTACAGACCTGGCAAAATTCTAACATGATTGTTTTTATCATGATAAAACAAAAATCAAAACCCGTGACAGGTTTGTATTTGGCAGAGGAGCCAAATGGCTTTTTGGAATAAGTAAAGCACTGCAGCTTCCTGATTCACTAGTCCCAAGATCTGTAAGACTTTGACACTAACAGACTATAACCCTGAAAACCTGCAGTAACCCTGAAAACCTGTGCTTAACATGCTTGATTCAATCATCCTGCAGTACAAATAAAGGTGATTAAAATAAGAGGACAGAAATTTCATGGAAAAATATGGGTCCTACAAGAGTGTGTCTATGTTGTTTTCAGTGATAATGGTTCCTGGTTAGAGAAATCAGATTCTGCAGCCTCAGAAAAATAGACAGGATAAAATCTCTGATTGTGTTTATTATGGAATTTGATGCATTTATGAAAGACTTTCACTGCGACATATTCCCTGATATGAGGAGAGCTGTCAGTGACCCAGAAAGTCACCTCAGGACCCTTAGGGATATGTCTGTTTGCCCGGTTTAGTGGTTATTAATTTTAGCTTTTATTGATTTGAGAAATCTGAAACTTTGTTCCTTCATTTCCTCACTTAGAAACCAGATATGAAAATTTGTCCTACTGGTATCTTAAACATTGAAACTTAGCATCAATGGAGTGTAACTTTGTGAGCAGAAGCAACTGTAGTTATTATGTCTTTTTCAACTGTTCTGATCCTCCAAAACTCCAGATTTTCTGTGCATGTGTAACTCTTAATACCCACACAAAAAAGTGCTATCTTAAATATCTGTTTCTCTAATGAGGAATTTCTTGAGAATATCTTAGTAATGGGGCATACTGTATACCCTGTATCTACTGTTCAACTCTTAGTGTGTCCCTCCCTGCTGTCTTGTCACTTACCCTTAGCAAATGATTGCTACCTGATGTGATCCATGATCAGGAAAGGGGCTTTTGGAATTGCTCCTCATTTACTGAAAGTTGCTGTTATCAACACCTATCAGCCTGTCTGGAAACTTTTGCAGAGGAGAGGGTGCTTGTGTACTAGTAGTCTTAGCAAAGGAAGACAGAAGGTGGTTACCTGCACACCCAGACCCATCTCTGCCACAGCCTGTTTTGAAATGCAGCCCATCCACTGTGAATCCATTTGTTTTGGGTGAGTCAAGTTGAGAAGAGATGATGTGTTGTTCTTCTATGCCTTTATCACAACCAAATTGCAATCCAATTTGGGGCATGTTTGTTCAGGAGATAGCTTGCATATGGCATTTCGATGGGTATCTTGTGATTGGGGCTGGCTCTCAGCCAGACACTAGTGATGCTGGATAAGGCACTAAGAGTGGCATTCACTTTGCTGAAGAGCATGCGATTCTCCTTCTCAAGGAGAGAGTGATGCTGCCTGGTGTACTGAAGAAGTTTAGATTTAGTTCAAAAACTTTGTCCTAAACAGGGTTTTGCATCATTCCTCGTGGTGCTTTGACTGGTGACAGCCAGGCAGGCTTTTCAGATATACAGACACTGTTTGGAGGGATTGTTTTTATACCTGTGACTTGACATTTACATGACTTTCTTTTGTGAAGGCTGACAGCAGAGTTTGCTGGAACGACAGCTGCTCTGCTCTATGAGAAAGGCCAAACACACAGTCACAGAATTTTGCCCTGCTAAGCTTGGCCAGTCTGTTTCCTGTGGCCAATTTCTCTGTGACTGTCTGAAAATCTTTATGCTAGAATTTTCTTTGAATTCAGAAAAGATGGAAGAGTAATCACAGCTGTAATTTTGCTGTTTATTAATAAAACTCAGATATGTTGGAAAGGTGCTGGTAGGGAATTGAAATGTAGTGAACTTAAACCATAGGAAAGAGAGGGCTTCAAAGGGAAGGCATGAATATAATTCTAGCTTAAATTTAGCTTAATACTTGCTACAAATGGACCTCTAACCATGTATATTAAGTGAAGTCCTGACTTCATTGAAAATAAAGACAGTATTCTGATTGATTCAGTGGGGCTAGGGTTTCACCTATGGCTGATCTAATAGGTCATGATCTAATAGGTCATTGCTAATTAAGAGCATATGTGGCCTCAGTTCTTGCTGTCGGAATTAAATATCTGAGCACCAGCCACTGAGGGAATGGGGAAGGAACTGGTCTCTGAAAGAGTGGTCTGGGGAAGCTGTGCTATGGATTGCTGTACCCTGGCACAGCTTCAGATATCGAAAATTTTTAGCATAGGTACCAGTGTATCTCCTCCAGGATGGGTGAAAACAAAAACAAATGCAGTAGGTTTGAGAGAGAGCTCAACAGGGAGGAAAAAAACCCAAAAAACAACAGAGAAACCTGACACAGCCATGGGCATTACTGGATTCAAGGGCATTGAGCCTGAAGAGTGCTGTAAGAGATGAAATCTCTGCATGACAGCTCAGCAATATATTGTCTGCATAATAACATGTAGATTGTAGGCAATCACTGTCTATTTTCTGTGATGAAAAATCCTTTTATTACAAGCAGATTTGATAATATTTATATTTCAGTTCCAGAACTCTCACTGACTGTTGAAGTGTTTCCCTACCTGTCCCTGCCCTCCTGCCTTTTGCCTAAAACATATATGAGAAGGGAGATGGACATGGTCTTGAAGACAGCTGGAGGAGAGAAGGTGTTGGGGAAACCTGATTGCACCTTTTTACTGGTTAAAGTGGTCTTTTAAGAAAGATAGAGACAGACTTTTGGACAGGGTCTGTAGTTACAGGATAAGTGGTCACACTTAGTAATTTAATGGGCAGATTCAAGCTAGATAGAAGGAATGTTTCACTGTGAAACAGTGGTACAGGTTGCCCAGAAAAGTGGTGGATGCCTCAGCCCTGGTCAAGGTCACTTTGGATATGTCCCTACTCATTGCAGAGGGATCGGACCAGAGGACCTTAAAAAGGTTCCTTCTAACCAAAACTATTCTCCTATTCTGTGATCTCAAAGCTTTAAATGCACATGCTCTCTGGAAAGGAAAGCAGCTGTTTCTTATTGACATTCACTGGATCCCAGCAGTGCCATTAACATGCTGATGCATCTAACATAAGCCTCAAAATGCCAAGTTTCATAATTGGCCCGTGAAATCTCACTCTGGGCTTGAATTTGGTCTGCAAGGTCTGTATTAGAATAGGACTGCTTCTTAATGGGAGGAAAAAATCTTAAGCTAAAAAAACCATTTTTTAGGAAGGGAAGGGTGATGGCATTCAGTGATAAGAGATTACCCTGAAGTTTGCATTGTGCTTCTCCTTGCCACCTGCAACTCTCTTACCTCCCTAGCAGCTCTGCTCAGCTGCCCTGTGGATTTGTACACCCTGCACAAAGCAGTAGCAAGTAGGCCAATCTCTCTTCTCTTTCATGTGTGCTGCTCTGCTGGCTTGTATATTCTGATGTGTTTCTCCTCAGTTTCACTTGAGGGGACTGGAAAAGTTCTGGTTTTTCAGTAGACCACTGCCATTTGTTTTCAGATCCATGCATCCAAATCTACAATGCTTGTTTTTTTCCTACATTTTTTTTTTTTTTTCTATGCAGACAAGCAACTTCCCAAGCAGCCCCACTTTGGAATGAGTGGTTTTCAAAAGTGCTGTTTGATAACAAGCTTGACGTGAACTGATCTGAATTTGGACCCCTGCCGAAAAGAAGGTCCTGGCATCTTCTCTTTTGTCCCAGTGCTTGTAATGCTGCTGCTTTATACTGAGCTGACTCTGGAAACTGATCTAGCTGGAAAACATTCCCAGCCAAAGTGGCAGGGGAGGAAGCAATTTTCAGCCTGTTTGTCAAACTGCATCTGAAATGGCAATTCAGGTTCCAGCTAGAAAAACGTATTGCTTGGGTTGTCTACTTATCACCAGTTTTGCATCATTAAGTGTTATGCATTCTTGGCCTGATATAATTGCAGCAGATTGCACACATGAACTGTTAATTATTTTATTTTTAAAACAGAAATTACGGAACAGGAAAATAACATTTCAACATGTTTGCTTTTGGAGCTAACCTACCACGGCAATCTGTTAGTTTGATGATGGTTAAACTCACAAGCCCTTGCCTCAGCAGAGTGTAGTAGGGTACCATTAAGGCAACCATCTGTTGAACATGCATAGTGGAGGCATGAATTGCCTCGCGTTTTGGGTTTCTGAGTAGTTACAACATTAATTTGTTCTCTGAATGCTGCTGATCCGCACTGAAAAATGCATGGAAAGATCAGAATTCAGTGGAAGGTGAGCATCCAAATCTGGGATCAAAGACTGGGAACCCAGTCAGCTGAATGCTGGGTGTGGAGCAGGGAAGAGAGGAAGCCTCGTGGGCGAGGTAAATCACATGCTGATAGTAAGCATGACTCTGGCAAGAGCCTGAGCTGCTTGGGTTGCTTAGTGATTCAACAGATCTGCAAAACTCCATTTGCCGAACGAGGCTGCCATTATGTTGGATTGATTAATCAAGATCAGCAGCTAAAACAAGTTATATTCTATCACAGTTTTCCTGCATTAGTTTAAAAATGAATTTAGTTGGCTCTAAGTGGACATTTATTTTAGTATCTTGAAGAACTGACTTTCCTCTATTAATGCAGAATAATGTATCTATATGATGCCCTAACTTGAACAGTACATAAAGATTAGTAAATAAGACCCCATTAAAAATACTTATAATGTAAGTAACATGGGTCCCAATAGCCTTTCTAATGTCCATTAATGCTTATTGTGAGGATCAGAGCTCATTTTACTGAGCCATTTAGTCAAACCGTGTGATTATTTAGAAAGTTAATTCATGCATACTAAAATCTAGCTTAAGTAATGCAGAGGGTAGGAGGTAAAACTCTATGGAGACGATAGTCCTTTTTGTTATTTAATGATCAGCCATAATTAACTTGCAAATTTGAAATAATTAGAACAAATTAAAGGTATTTAACTTTGCCTCCCTAAAGAAAAATTCAAATTGCACCAAATGCAGCTTTAAATTATTCAAGTCTCAGAGGTCTGTGCTGGGTTTTTTTACAATGCCTTTTCTATGATGAGAATACCAATCTGCTTTTTGTCAGAAAGCATCCTATCAAGTAATTGTTCTTTGTGTCTAATAAATGACAGCTATTCTTCTTGGTAAAAGTATTTCAGTCTCTGAAGACTACATCAGCATTTCCATGGCATTTTAATTCAATAAAACAAAAGGTTAATGTTTTTCTACTTTTTAAGGAATGCAAATACTAGCAGTATTCAATGGGTCCTGAATGACATTTAAAATTTGCCATTCGCGCTCAGCAGGGATATCGCGATATGAGGCTCAGACAGGATGGAAGGAATGTTCAAAGTGTGTTTTCCTTTGGTCATGGTGTACTTGGATATTGATAATGAGATAGCAGTGCTGAGACTCTCTTCTTTTCTGGTCACACTGTGTCTCCTGCCCTGGTATGTAGGGTAGGTAGGTTAATAAAGTCTTCATTTAGACAGTCTTCTCTGTTGGGTAGTTTTCAAGGAGAGCCGTGAAAATTCATTGGATATTGTGGTACCTGCAGGAAGTCCTACTAACCATGGTGCCTTTGAGTGACATGATGGGTAGTTGGATTTGAAAATAGACGAGAACGTCTTTTGCTGCTAAATCTCTCCAGATATAAATAGCTGGTTCCTTTTGACCATATGTTGAGTTTAAATTTCCATGTTTCAATAGTCACATCATTCGTTTTGCTAATTATTCCAAGAGGTGAATGAGTAATTATGTTCAGAAACAGATTTTTTCCCTTTATGTTTTCTTTGTTTAATTGTGGTAGATAGTTAATTACTGAATTTCTTTATCTCTCTGCATTATCACTTTCCCTTCTTGGTCTGCACACCTTTCAGATTGTGTCATTTTAAGATTCGGGACTCTATCCTTTACTTGAGCAAAACTTTAGTGTGAGCTGTCTTCTATTATATACTAAACAACGAGTCTCTAGTTGTTTATTGAGGTTATAAATGCAAATACACTTGCTTTTCTTATTTATTGTACCTTAGCTTATGTAATTTCTGCTTGGTGTCTGTTTCTGTTTGAATTGCCTCTGCCACTACAGTATTTAAAACAGAACTCAGTATTCCAGAAGGAACTGCACCATGTAGAAGATAGAGCGTTCAGAAGGAGAACCATTTGAGTAATCACCTCCTTATCTGCAAGCCAAAGGTCACTGTCTTCATATGAGGACTGTAGGTTGTAATCAAATTTGCTTTAAACTACTCAAAAAGCATCCAAATTATGACAACCTAATTGTTTTTTCAAATGCTGTTAATCATCCCAAGTATAGGCAAATGGAATATCAGATCCTGTTTTATCAGAGAAATCTGGTCAAGTATTACACCTTTTAGCCTCTTTAAGCAGTTGCTAGGACCCAAAACCACCTCTTGGTGCTCTTGTAGTTGCAGGAACTATTAGGTTAATAATTTCATGTAATTCAAATAAGATACTAATTTAGTCCACCATAAATTTTAAAAACACTTTGCAGTAGTATTAGTGGTCACACAGTTAGAAGCCCTAAAGTAAACGGAGGTTATTTGGAGAAGTTATATCCAACAGTTCAGTCAGTTATTATAGGTCATAAGCCATTATATACTGCTCTGCATTAATAATAGAGGAGTAATACTAATTGTCCAACAGGCTCAGTGGGCCCTATTAAACAATGTCTTATACAGCACTTTGATGAGAAACTTTTAATTTAGCTATCATTTCCTGCTTTTTTCTCAGATCTGCAGTAACTTTAGTAAGTGCAAGGTTTTAGGTAAAAGATTCTTGTGATTCAACCCCCATGAAGGTAATACCCATGAAACTAATAAAAACTCAGTGACAGTCTTCGGGTTGCCAATGTAAAATTGGTGCTTAAACGGGAAAAAGATTTATCATAGAAATATAGAATGGTTTAGACTGGAAAAGACCTCTAGGATCACAGAGTCCAGCTGTTAAGATTTGTTTAATCTTCTAAAAAATTAAGAAAGCTATTTGTTGCTTCCATGATTGTGAGTAGAAAAATGTAATCTTGGGATAAATTGTATTGTTTCATGTGGATAATACAAGGATCCTTTTTTAATATTTTTAATTTATTTTATAAAGGGGCCTTTTATGACAGGGACTAATGACTTACATATGTTGGGAATTGTCATTTAAAGCAGTAGTTATTCCCCAGAAAGCAGAATTTGAAAGCAGTAGCTTTTCTTTACCTAGAGAAACATGGGTCTTCATAGCCTCGTGTCTGCCCAGAACGTTTTAAGATATCTGTGTCTGCAGTGCTTGAGATCATGATTGCTCCCTATCACCAGATTTCCCTCCTGCCTCTGACCATGCCGTGTTTATGATCGTGTGTTGAAGTTCATCTTCAATCATAATGGTTCTGGTAGAGTTTCTCTTTTCTGACTTTACTCAAAGTATTTCACTTCTGCACCAGATTCTCTCCCACCAGTTTGCTCACACATTCTCTATTCTGTTTAAAGTACCTTTGTTCATCAGTGTCACCTCTTTGTCTCCTCTCTTCTCATCCATTTCTTTTTGAATCAGCTTCTCACTGTCCCTGGAGGCTTTTAAAAATAACATGTAGATGTGGCACTTGGGGATGTGGTTTAGCGGTGGCCTTGGCAGTTGTACTCAGATGATCTCAAAGGTCCTTTCTAATAGAAATGATTCTATGATTCTGTGGTTCTGTGATCTGCTTCCCTTTTGCAAACTAAAATTTCAGATTTCTTTTCATATAATCTTCTTTGTTCCCCCTTTATTCTAGCAAAGTGAACATTTTTTAAATTACTCTTTCTTCCAATTTTGCCCCATTGTGCTGGACAAAGTCTGTCTTCATCTTCATCTTGATTTGCATATCTTCATTCCACTGGTGCTGTTCTAACCACTCAAGAAATCTAGGACTTAATGCTTTAGGAAATGTGCCCAATGCTGCACAACTCCAAATACAGTTGTCAGGGTGCTGCTGGCTGCTGATAACCAAAGACTCCTGAAAAAGTGGATTGGTAACTCTTCAAGCCTTAGGCATCCTGCTTTCAGAAATTATGAATGAATTCAACAAGAGCTCAACCACCAGCAGCATGATGTTTATGCTTCTGGAGAGTAAAATTTGGGGAGACAGCTGGATGCAGTGTTAATGGGATGAATGCATCATGTAACAGTGCAATCTTTCTTTCTTCCCAGTGTCCCGGTGGTGAAATGTGGAGATTATTTACTGAGGACACCTCCAGTGAGCAAAAACTCCAGAAAACCAGGGAGCAGTCGTGGGAGCAGTTCAGGGAAGAAAATGGTTGGCTTTGGTGCAAACATGGATGATGGGCAAAGCCCTCTAATGCAGACCAAGAGGGAAGGCACCAAGTCCAGGAAAGGTAAGGGGAGCCTACTGTGTTCAGGGCCATGAGAGTGCTGGTGTGTTCAAAAGGTTATCAATAAAATGCATAATTAAAGAAGAGGTTTGCAGGTGTTTAAAACAACCTAAGAGAAGGTGGTAGCTCCATTTAAAAAAATAAGAATTATTTTAAATAACAAGTGGAGATCCTGTCTGCTCCTCCTGATGGAAGAGAAACAAGTAGCTTCTTAATCTCAGGAAACTCCTTCAATTATTTGTTTTTTAACTTTCCCAAAAGGCAGTGAGAATAAGTGCAGTGGGGTTTGCTCTTTAAATGTAATCTTTGCATTCTTTTCCTCCTTGAGTGACAACTTCACCTTCACAACCTGCTATTTTGCCACACAGGAATGACTGCACTGCTAGAACCTATCCTGCCCTTAGCTTAGTGCCTCCACTTAAGGAGCAGAGATGCAATCTTTTCTCTCTTACAAAGAGAAAAGGTTGGGAACAAAAGCAGCTTGGATGTTTCACTGCTTAGCCTTGAACATAATCCTTGGTTCAATTATGAACTAGCTTTTTTTGTATTTTTTTATTTTAGCTTGTCAGCCAGTTTGCCGTATATGTCAGCATAAAAATAAAGAAAATGGCAAAATGAGAAGAAATGTGGTGCAGTTCTCAAAGGAACAAATAACTTGTGTTATTGGTTAAGACCGTACCAACATTAAAAAGCAGTCCCTGTGAAGAAACTTTCAAAAGGGTATCATCAGCCTGGACCCAAACAGTGGCTGAGGTTAATCTCTTCCAAGGCACAGCTACAAAAGTTGGAAGCCTGTAAAGGGCTTGTGTCCAAAAAAATCAATTTCTAATTTGAAACAAAATCATTTTTGACTAACAGGGGTTCAGGACCCATTACTTTTGCTGTATAATCTGCTGACATTTCACACTTTCTGTTGTGCACAATGAATCCTAATAGTCATTTTATAACATTGCTACACCAATCAATTTAAGCAAGAGAAAGCCGTTACAATTCTGCAAAGTTTCAGGGGCAATTTTCACTGATGGTTTTCTTTTATGTTTTTTTTCAGCTATCATTTTTTTTTCTCTTTTCCTCTTCCTTCTGCCCCCCTCCTTCTCTATGCTGCAGTGATGAAACTAGGATTTTTCACAGCTGGATGATGGGTTTTGTTCCTTGGATGGCAGTAGTCCCCCAAAGTAATTTATTTTCCATAGATTCAGGAGAAAATATCCAACCTGGCCTCTTCTTCATTCATTAATTTAATTTTGTAGGACTGAGGAGAAGTTACAAGCTGCATCTGGCTATTGTACATAGCAACTGAACTGCACCTATGCTGATTTAGTGATTGTAGTGGTCAGCATGACCTCTGAAGATGGTGGGCATCTTTTGCAAACACTTACTGGGATTACTGGCTTTTATGGTGTAGAGCTGCATGGCAAAATTTGACTTACAAACATTGGCACTGCTGTGATAGCTGATAAAGTTCAGAGGAATGCTTTCAAGCTGTGGAACAACCTCAGGTCTATTACTGATTTGAATGGTTGTTTATCACAAGGCAAATTACCTAGCACTAATCACTGAAGTTGAAGTCTTCTGTATTTAGTACCTTTTAAATTGGCTTCCTTCTGTTATATATTTGGACTCATTTAGCAAGCACACACACATACTTGTAAAGTGTTTTTTCCTTCTTAAGGGATCACCGGGACACAATGTCAAGATTTTTAATTTTGGATAGGCTGGACTTAGTTGGCTCTGTCCTTGCTTTTACTGGATATTTCCATCTGCTGCTGACCTGGGGTTTCTGGTTCAATGTAGTATGAGAAAGGGGAATGAATTCCACAAGGGATATCTTGAGTCGTGGAACTCAGTGTTATTTAGCCACATACCCTGAAGGTGGCCTTTTGGTCAGAACTGAAAACTTCAGCATTAGATGCTGACCTATTGATACAGAAGTTTATTTTTTCTCATGGCTGTATCAGGCTGTTCTATTTAAATCCTGTGTTCTCCAGCATGGTGACTCTATCCAAGCACACGTTAGTGCAGTGTGAGTGCTGATGTGAGCCCTTGGACTTGCTGTACCACTGGGAATGGTGGCTGCATCAGTAGCAGTGTCCCTCCAGCGCAACACAGGCACTTGTATCAGCTTTAAAATTATTAATCAGGAAGATGTCCCCATCCTGGAATGGCAGAAGGCTTTCCTTCCTACAGGACTGCTCACTTGCTGTGACAACAGTGGTTTTGAAGAGGGTGATTTCCTAACAAATACACCTCCCTGATTATGGTTAGTAATGGGTAAAAGAGCATTGTTAATATGATTCCTTTACCTTGTGGAGTCGAAAGGGTCACTTCTGCTCTCTTTTCAAGGTAGAAACTTACTGGATCAACTTAGGAAGTCAATTTTTATTCCCTCACTGTTGATTTTGTCTTCTGTTTCTGCTTGCTCCTTAGTTTTTATTCCTGTACTTTAGCAGGTGTTTGTGTCTTGTAGTCAAACTTTTTTTAGTGTTACCAGCAAAATGAAGCAGTTGAAGCAGTTGAAGCAGTCCTGGAGTCTTAGATCCTTTCAGCAGTAAATTGTTTTTATTGGTGTCACCACCAGCTATGTCAACATGTACTAAAATCTAACAACTTGTCTAGTTAAAAAGAGCTGGAGTACAGAAATGCGTGTTTCTCTTCCTTTCTGCTCTTGAAAATTTTACCGTGGGGCTGGGAAACTTACACCCATTGCACTGTGCAATACTGGCCAATTCTCTGCATTTGTGCTTAAAGTATTCCTCTCTACGAACGCTTCCTGAAATACCTCTGCATTGAAACTAAAGAAAGAACTATTTTCCCCTTTTTTTTCCCTTGGACATAACATCTGCATGATGTTGTATAGTGTGCAGTTTCCTTTTTCATATGCAAAAGAAAAAGTCAGAGAAGGAAAATTATTTTAGCTCATTTTAGCCCTGTACTTTTCCAGGGGCTGATTTCTCTAGATAGTGTTTGTTTTTCAGTAGTTTTTCTGATGTAGCTTCTTAGGGATTCAGGATCTGGAACTTCTTCCCTTGAGGGAAGACTCTTCCCTACAATTGAATAGAGCAATTAGTTAATATTAGTGAAGTGCTTTGAAGATGTGAAGTACTATATAAATGTTAAGTCTTATGAATATTACTATTATTCAAGTCATAAAGATTTCTTTTATGATTATCAACCTAGATTTCCCATTGCTTACTTTCATTTCATTGCTGCTTGAACCAGCCACAATCTTTTTTCATTCTTAATGTTTACACTTCTAAAATACAGACTGCTGTATTTCCCCACTTTCATAATGTTTTTGTTGTCTGTTTTTCAAGCAGAAATATATGGCTATTTGAGTTTTCTCAAATGATTCTTTGATCTACTTTAAATCATTCTTGTACCAAGTTAGCCAAATTGAAAACAGTATACTTAACATTACCATTTAGGAGACATTTATAATTGCTTTGGTGTAGCCTTGCAAGCTTATATCTAGTTTTTTTGTTGGATTTTTTTTTTTTTGAGATTCTTTGCTGCTCCAGGTTCTTTCCATTGGTGTCAGGATTTAAATTACCACACTATGTAAGAGCTTTTTCTTTTTTCCAGGGGTAAATGTGTCTATTCTTTTTCCACGTTTCTTGCTTCTCTAGATCATCTGCAATGTCTCTAGTCTCATACTGTCTTCTAACACCTGCAATCTAATTAATTTGCTGTCATTTGTATCACCCCAGTTCTCTATGACTTTTCATAAATAATTACCAGTCACTTCATAAATTCATTAACTAATTCCCTTTAGCCCTGAAATATATATCCTTCAGACTAAAGACTTTGTATCTTTTTTTTTCCCCTGGTAGTTTCTTTTCATCAGCTTTATATAAGCAGGTATTATACATCAACAGGGTCTTCATTATCCTCTACTTGCCAGTTTTCTCCTCCTTTATTTTTTCCTCATAATGTATTTTAAAATTAGTAGTAGCTTGGACATTTTTGGGAATGTTATTGATTTAATTGTCTTTATATATTTGCTTGTTCCTGAGTGCTTCTTTTCCCTCAAAAGAGTTGCATGCCTTTTCCAAAGATATATTTTACAGTGGTTTTGTGTTGTTGTTGGGTGTTTTGTTTTGGTTGGTTTTTTTGGTGTTTTTTTTTTCTTTTTTTAATATACATTTATTTAGGATTTCATGGTGCCTCTGCTTTATGTCTGTGCAGCCTTATAGCCTCAGTAAATTCCTGATGAGTTCCTTTTCTTGTTTTCTGTCTCTAGCTCTGATCATATTTTCAAATTTTGGTATTTGAATAGTCCCCTTGAGGCTGTGTTGGCCACTTCTGAGTCCATAGATTGTCTTTTTTTGCACAGATACATCTCATTTTCTGTGGATGTAGCATGTTGATGGTGTGCCAACCTTGCCTCATATTAGGAATTGAATATTTTCTCCCATGTTAACAAGGTTTTTATTACTGTGGTATTAGTTTCTTAAAATCCAGCTGCCTCATTCCACTGTCACGTGAAATGATTTCTAAATGTCTCTCATTCGATTGTAAAGTCAAAACTCCAAGCAAGAGGCTTCCAGTCTTTATATGCCTACTCTTCTCATCATGGATTGGCACACTATCAAGTTACCAGGGACTCACAATCAGCATATATCCCCATGATATTTCCAAGACTTCCTTCACTGATAATTAACTCTCTTAGGCAAGATTTTTTCACTGCACAGGGCTGAAACACAGTTCATAATAGCACAATGATAACATATTTTCTGTTAGTCTCCCTAAAATGTATCTTAAAGCATGCAGGTTTATGACTTGTATATATTTGTATAAACCTCAGATCATTGCATTGTTTTAAATAATTCCTTGGACATCTGTACAGTAAATTCACGAATACAAGCCGCACTGACTATAAGCCGCATCTCCGGGTGTTGGCAAACATTTCATTCTTTGTCCATACACAAGCCACACCCAATTATAAGCCTCTCTGTCGTTCACAGCGAGGACCTGCGTGCAACAAAGTTGCCAAATAGTGACAGAATTGTGGGATGGCGGGGTTTACTGGTTCAGCTCGGGCCGTGAGGGCTCGGGGCTGCCGACGGGGCCAGGTGGCCCAGCTCGGCGCTGCTGCTCAGCGGGGCAGCTTGGGCCCGGCCGTCGCTGCCGCTGGGCTCGCTCGCCCCAGCCCAGTGCTGCACTGCAGTGGTAGGGGGGCACGGAGCCTGCTGGCACCCGCGGTGGTGGTGGGAGGCGGGGATGGAGCCCGCTGGCACTCACAGCGGTGGCGGCAGGAGGGGACGGGAGCCCCCCGCCTCCCCCCAAGCCACAGGGCCAGCAGGAGGGAGCCCCCCTCCCCACCCCACACTGCCGGCACGGAGCCCGGCTCCACCGCGGCACAACAGAGTAACCAATTTGTAACAATCGTGTAAAGCCGGGTTTTACTGCCAGGTGCTCAACTCAGCACCTCGATTTGCACTTCCGGGGTTGGAAATTTCAGAAAATTATTCACATATTAGCCGCTCCTGAGTGTAAGCCGCATTTCCAGTGTGGGAGCAAAATTGTAGTCAAACGGTGCGGCTTGTATTAGTGAAATTACTGTACATTTTACAATTACAACTTTGTGTTGCTTCATGTTTCAGCGTGGCTCATAGATAATGCTTTTGTTTACACAGCTGAGAAATATTTGGTAATCACAGGGCTACATAAGGAGCTAAACACTGGTTTGACTTCAGTTTTTGTTGCTATGTTTAGCTTTCCCTATACTAAGTCTTGTTAAGTGGTGTTGGTTGCACACAACTAATTAGGCTAGATTAAAAAAAGCCCAAATCCACAGGTTTTTTTGTGGTAGATCAGATAGCTCCTACTTTTCCTATTGCCCTTTACCTCTTATTTACCTGTATGCTATTTGTCTTACTGAATCCGGTCAATGAAACTCAGTTCTCAGGTGAGCAAGTGAAAAGTTGGCTGGACCACCAGCCTTCAAGCGTTGTCTTCAGTCCAGCTGGCAGCCAGTTCATAGTGGTTAGCTGCTTAATATCGACAGCCTGGGCAGCAGGGCTGCACCTTCAGCAGGTTTGCAGGCTGGGGAAGTAGTCAGTGGGCTGGAGAGCTGGGCACAGTATTCAAGGGACTTTTAACAGGTTGGGAAAAGGACTTGACAGAACCCTTTTTAGGTTCAGCAAAGGGAAATGCTAGGATCCTTCAATTGGGTTGAACTGATCTCATGTAGCAGGACAGCCCTGAAGGCAGTATTGCCTGAAAAGAAGGGGATATCCTGGAGCAATGTGCCTGTGTGGTGGAGTAACTGGAGCTCTTACTGGGCCATAATCATAAAACTGTGGTCATCAGAGTGCTGAAATGGCAGTTCCCTCCAGTTAGCTCAGTGAGACTGTGGCCATAAATGCTGTGTCCAGTTTGGGACTCCACAGTGGACAACACTGACAAACTGTAGGAAGTCTGGCAGAGGCAGCCAGGACAGCCATGAGGCTGAAGCAAGAGGCTGAGGAAGTTGGGTGTGTTCAGCCTTAAGAGATGACTCAGCATGGATCTTGCTTCAGCTGTCTTAGGAGAGGGTGTAGAGAAGAGGGAATGAGACTTCTTGAAAGTCATCATTAGCCATGCAAGAGACAACAGGAAAAAGTCACAACTCAGAAAATTCTGATTAGCTATACAGGAAACATTTCTGACTATGAGCTGGTCGAACAGTGAAACCAGAGGAATTTCCCAGAGAGGTTCTATTAGTGGAGACATTGAGCACCTAATGTGACAAGTGTCTGAAATCTGTTGATGCTGTTTGAATGGAGGATTAAACTACCTGACCTCCAAACTTTGCCTTTAAACCTAGATTATTTTGTAATTCAAGCGTTATTTGGAGATGGGAAGAAGGCATGTACTCTCAGTTCTATTTTATTTAAATGAAAATACTGTTGTAGTGATATTTACATTTGGTGAACTAACATCTTAAAGCACGTCATGAGAACTGCATCTGTGAAACAAACTGAATCCTCTGGACCACTTAAGGAATAATAACCGTGCAGGTCTGTCAAACTCTGGGCAGTAAGATGGAGGCTGCAGAGTGTGTCTTGTTCTACAGATTTGATTCTGCATGGTCCTGAAAAGATGCTGTGCACAGTACTGTCAACTGATGAGCTCTCTGTCATTTCTCTGTGTATATTTCTCACTCAAAAACTGTTTCAGTTTTTCATCCCAATGTTCTGTAATAAGGCAGAATTGAGGAACATCTATTCCAAAATCTCTAGCTTCTGATGCCTGGTTTGTCTTCCTTTCATTCCACAGGGACAACTTCAGGACCTAGGAAGGATGCAGCCGTATCTCCTGGGTTGATGGGCAGCAGCAAAGCGCTTGCAACTACAGCCATATCACCAATTCAGCATGACCCTTCACGGTAAGCTGCTGGGTAATCTCTGGTTTAAGATTCTGCAAACACAACCATCAAATTCTCCTAGATGCAGGGAAGTGGCTGAATTTCTATAATGCTTCATATTACCACAAGCTGAATAATATAAACTGTAAACTGCCATATCCTTTTGACATTTATAGTAAGCCTTAAGTTGCGTGTTAGAATAAAAAAAGCAAGAATATGCCAAGTTCTAACATTTTAATTTTACCTAGATTTTGAACAGAAAGTATTTTATGTTCCAATTCCTGACACATTAAATACCTTTGTAAATAATTTTAATGGACAGTGTTAACCCCGTTAGGTTTTACATTCGCTTGAAGATTTTAATCTCTCATCATTCACCCGCCTCCTCCCCCACCCCCATTTTTATCAAATGGCATTTCTTTTAAAATGTTTTTTATGAGAGTTATTTTATGTGTAATGACAAGCAAAAAAATCACATTAAGTCAGCAATTCCTGATTATACTATATGTCTGCACTAAATGCACTGGAAAAGCAGCATTATCACTTCTGTTCCAATGAAAAAACTGAAAGCAGCATTGTTGTTACGCTTACAAGTCTGAAAACAACTTGCCTTCTTTAGGCAGGATTACATTTCTAGTGGTAAATGCCTAAAAGAACAGCATACAGTCCCTGCTTTTCTTTATCATATCCTACATTTTGTCATAATAAAATCTTTAGTTAAGCAACAAAATACAAGCAGATTGAAATATGAACTTGCAGTATTTTATACCACTAGTTAGATAACAGTGCAGTAGCATAACAGGAATGTGCAACCATTCATGAGAAGAGTTAAATGCTTCTTGGAGGATGAGAGGGCTAGAGTCAGATTTAATCTTTTCTTGGCCCAGTGGACTTGGAAAATGTATGCTTGATATCATCCCTGTATTCTTGGCAGCAGCTGGCAGTTTATTTCTATCTTCTGAGAGAACTTGTGATATATAATAGGTGAAAAAACCACTATCAATATTGACAAATTTGTACTTACTTGTTATGGAAACACTTTTTTTTCTTCTGATGGAAGGGATGATAATTCTTGGAGGATTTAAGGACTGAGTTAGATTGGGCTGTTTCCCACAAGTAGCTGTATGTTTAAACTAACAGAAACCACAAGATTGCCTAAGCATTTCTCTTAGAAGCAGTGGTTACCTTTGCAAGGCAGGCATAGCAGATAAAGTGTGTGTAAAGATACTGCTGATACTGTCTAATAGTGCAAGGTTGAGATTCCATTCAAACACTGAGGAGTAGATATAATTATGCAGATCATATGAAGACTGCTCAGAGAAAGAAATTTTATTCAAGAGGATTGATGGTCTATTCTTTTCCACAGAGGGGAGTAAAATATTTGTTGAAATATGCTGTTAGAAATCATATCAGGTAAAGTGATCAGTAAAAGGAGTCTGATTAGCTGTCATCTTTAAAGTATTATTTTACTAGTTGATGACAAATCCTGTATTTCTGGGCACATTCTCCCATGCTTCCTCCTTTTCTTTCTCAGCATTGGTGCTGTAGGTTTTTTTTGACTTGGTTAAACAGCCATGTTGTGCTTTCCCTTACTCCTGGCCTTCTCTAATTGAAAATGGTAAATGGACAAGTATTTCTGGGGAGACCTAAAGCTGATTCTATCCTTCATCGAAAAACCTGCTTGGGCAGCAGGTCATTCTCAATTTATCACTGAATGGTTATAAGCTTAGACTGCAGGTTTAACTAACTAAATTAATCAATATTGAGAATTATTGCTGCTTTTGTGCCACTAAAGTTAGGGTTTGTCAGCATGTTCATTATGATCTGTGATTTGGGGGGGTTAACAGCTTAACCACAACAGTTGGCACAGATCTGAAACTTGCAATACAAAGCCTTAGCCTAAGAGCAAATTTATTTATTCAGCAGTACATGTAAACCTAATTACTTTTGACTATTTAAATTTATAGAACTAGATTCAACTCCTGTTTGTGCCAGCTTTAACTAGCACAAACCCTGGCACCCAGCAGCAGCAGAAGTGCAAAGCCTGCCAGAGAGAAGGTGTTGGAAAGCGACAGAAGCTCCCTGGCAGTGAGAGGCATCAGGGTGCTAGCACAGCTTCTGGGAAGGGCTGGCTGGGTAAGCAGGCATGGCAGGTAGAAGATGTGTTGGCATGATAGCCTGCCTTGGCAGGGCTCAACTGGAGGCTTCAGTGTGTTACAGCTACCTCCTGCTTGAGAAAGAATTGCTGCAGTCCTACTTCATCCTCTGTCTCAGAATGAAGCATGTCATGAACAAGAAATAAGTGTCCCTGGAAGGTAGATGTAAACCTTGAGAGCCTTAGTGCTAGACCTGTAGAAGGACCAGACTTGCAAAATGAGTGTGCACAAGGTGATTCCAGTGATACTTCTGAAAGAAAGAGAAAATGCCAGATTTCCTTATCCGGCATCTGGAGCTGGGCTAATAGTGAATTTTTTTGCCTGTCAGGCTTCTGTGCATGCCTGTCGCTGCCTTCCATAATGCAGCCAAACACTGCAAGTTTGGTTATCCAGTGTTCTAAAGCCAAGTGTCTACACCTGCATGAGGCCCTTGAAATTATGTTCACAGCAGGTCTGGAAAACTCTTCTACTCCATGTGCTTATTGATCTAGACCAAAGCTAATATATTTGGGAAAACAATTCACAGGCAAGATTGGGGCTGGGCAAATTTGGAAGAGTAGGTTTTTTCCTAAAGCATGGTTACTCTGATTGTGTTAAATATTACCTTTTTGGTGACCAGGTACATTTTTTCATAACTGGTGTTTGCCTGGAAGAGAGGGTCTGTGTTTCTGCTGAAATGGAGGGGAGCTGGACAGGGGGAAGTACTGGCATATTGATACTTTAATTTAGAAATGAAATTTTTACCTTACCTTAGATATATCTAGGTACTGATTTCAGCAAAACAAATGTATTGCATACAGAAGTGAAACTGCTCTAAATTAAAGTATTCAGATATTTCTTAGGGAATAATAAAAAAAAAGGAAGTTATAAATTGTACATTCTGAAATACTAGTTAATTTGATTCCAACCCTGTTACAATTGTCAGGCTCTCCCCACGTAGTGTTGAGTTTGGCACAGTAAGTCAAATAACTGCAGAAATTAAGCATTTAAAAGGACACAGGCAAAGTTTGTTCTGCTCACCATGGAAACAGATAATTCTCCTGTAGTGTTTTTCACTTTGGACAAAGCGAATTCAAGAACAGTTAGATAAATTAACTGGGATAGTCCGGGATTTCAGCATTAAGTGAGGTTTTTGCTTGCAGTTTCAGATCAAAGCTTTCATACTTACTGCATTGTCTTGAAATTTCTTGTAGCCAATGAAAGAAGTGATTGGGAAGTTCTTGCAATATGAATGCTGTATTTGAGCTGTATTATTATCTGTTAGACTACAGTGGCCTGTTGGAGTTCTTATAAGCAGATTGTATTGTGTAAAATTGTGTTTAGGGATGTTTTAAAAACAAAACTATTTACCCAATTGCCCAGCACATCTCGGGTGAATGTGTACTCAGGGACTTTTAAGCAAATTAATATCTGATGTAAAATATAATGTGCAGAATTGTATACTTAATAATGCACACTGGAATAGTATAAAGTAGATCTCTTGTGCTGAGTGTTAGGAAATATGACAGCGATTAGATTCAAGCTTTTGTCTTACTTAGGTGGTAGTTGATTTTCACATCTTTGCATTTTAGATGTTTAAATATGGATATCAACTGAAGATGATTTTTGAAGTTCCTCATACTGTAGAGTCTAAGCAAGCACTGCCAAAGAAATAGAATTGTTTTTTTGCCCTTTGGATCAGACACCACTTAAGATTCAAAAGAAGCTGAAAACTTTCATTCCTGATTTAATTTAGGAACATTTAAAGAGATTAAAAGTGTGTTTGGAGCAGGGTAGTGAGTTAGTTTCTGAATGTGGTAGGAGGCGGAAGTTTTGCCTACTCCCTGAGAAAGCCAGCAGTGCAAAAAGTCCAATGTAGTTCCATATGCAAGTGATAAAACCAGACATTGGCAAATTAATCTCTCTTATTCACAGTGTAGGTTGTTAATTGTTCTCTCTGCTGGCTGTCGATATAATGTGAAATTTTCATTCCCCATTCAAGATGGAAAAAGTTGTGGCTGAAAATGTTAACATTTGCATTTTTATTTGTTGATTTATTTAAAGGACAGCCTCTCTTACAGCAATCCATCACTCAGTGACACCCCAAATATGAATAATGTATTGTAGACTTGCGGTTACAATGTGTAATAAGTGCCAGAGACAGTAGAAGAATGTTAAGTATGTTGCAAATGTAATATTTATCGACTCATACTTTATTGCTTTCGAGGTTCAATAATACTGACCATAGGACATTAATATCACTTATCTTGATTTTAGTTGGGCACCTCTATATGTAGAAATAACCCATCTATCTCATACTTACAAAATAAATGTGAATTTTACAGCTCTTTGTAAGAAGCGCATTGTAGGTTTCTTGGCTTACTGCTCACAGTTCTCCTTTTTTACCTTCTCATTTACTTGTATCTGACACTAATCCCCCTCCAGTTGCCTGACCCAGGTGGTGAACACCTCAGCACTCTTCTAGAGGCTTCATTTACTGCCTGCATTGTGATCTTGTGCCTCAGATAGAATTTGAGTTTCTTTTCCTATAAAAGATCAGTATGAAAAGAGTTTTCTGTTGTTCTCTCTGAAAAAACAACAGCTAAGAGGCTACACACATAGCAAATCTAAATCACCTCTTTGAGGATTATAGATATCAGTGTTTAATAAGTTCAAAATTTGTTATAGACATGGAACTTATTTTCAGATAATTTTTTTACTAAAGGAATAGAAATATGTTAAAGGAATTTGGGAAGCTTGAGATGTAAAATTCAGTGGGTTTGAGAACCAGAATTTTATTGGAAACCTTTTGTGCAATAAGGTTTTGCTACAGTTGCAAATCCTTCAGTAGTGATTATTCCTGCCTTTAGTAGTTGCTCCAGAGTTCTGCTGTGGAAACTGATACCGAGTGGGCAAACACTCCTCCTTATCTGCTCTGTTCGGTTACAACCACTAAAAGCTTTGAAGTCTCAGGGGGGAAATGCAGATGTGAACCCAGGGCTGGGATCTAAACCAAATTTAACAATGGGAGATTTCAAGCTTGTGTTGAAATCAGATTTCACCTGTGAAGCCTGGCTCCTGGGAAACTTAGAATTGGGTTCGGCCATGAAAATGATAAGCCTTGATTATATTTTGTGTTGTAGACATCAAGTAAATTTTGAAGTGACATTCTGTATTTACATCTGAGGTTATCAAATTTAACACATCATTGGCTTCTTTTTTTACTGTGTATAACAGGAACACCTATTTGTGTCAAAGCAGCCTACGTAATAGCTGCTTTGCAGTAACAGTTTTGGTGTGTCCATTGCTGACAATGAAAATCATATTGGGAAATTCTGATTTGCAGTGCAAAAGGATTAATGTTAATTACCAACTGTTGGCTGTAATTGTCACCCTCATTAAAATGCAGAATTATGTATTTCTTAGTTATAAATAACTCTTCTAATTGTACTTGATGTATGCCAGTTTAATCAAAAAGTACACTTGCAAACAAGCAGATATTTGCATTAATCTAGCACTGGATCTTTGAGTCTTTTTTGATCGTCTTTTATTCCAAACTCAACTAGTTGGGGGAGGTCTATTACAGCTACATATCCTTTACACATTTTTTTTTCAGCTCCATGGTTCTGACAGGATTTTGTATTAAAATGAGGGGAAATGTCTTTTGGGAATGCTCAGTGCAACAGAAAACGTGTCAGTTTTGAAGTAGTTGGCAAGGTTTCCATCATTCAGTGGTATGACAATAACTTGATTGTAGTTTGAAAGTAATAATAAGCAAAGGAAAATAGAGTACAAATCATGTTATGAAACTGACTTAACTCTTTGCATAATTTTCATTGTTATTTTAATTACTATTTTTTGCAATTTTTCCCCATGTGCATTTGCAGGTTCTCAAATACCACATCAAATCTTGAGAGAATGTTGGTTCTTTGGATGTGATTTCTGTTTGCATTTGTAATCACAGCAATGAAAACAGCCTCAAAATATTTTCAGGTTCCTCTGTATTTTCCTCTACTCCTTTATAAAAGAAAAAGAAATTTTAAAAAATAATAAAAATATACTGTCTCTTTTTCCTTCACTGATACCTTGAGTGTTCTGCCTTGTACTTTTAAAAACTTTTTTAGAATTACTGTGATGGCAGTTTCTACAGAGCTTGGCAAGGTAAGATCAGTCTTGATTCCTGTCTTCATGGTTCTCTAAGCAACTGTTCTGTTCCCAGTACTGTAGTAATTTCTCTTCTCATTATCCCAGGTATTTCCTCTTGTTTTTGGAAGGTCCTTTTATTTTTGAGATGGGAGAAATTGATGAATAATATATGCAGGATAATTGCATCTTACTTTAAGAGGCCTTTATCCCAAAAGATGTCTCTGCCATCCTTCCACATTTTTGCATGTGCTTCATAAATTCCCTTTTTCTTCTCTCCTTCACTTTGCTGGGCCTTTCAGGGTGTAAACTCCTTAGGGCAGGATGTTGCCACAGCACATCTTTGTGCTTGGCTGGTCCATGATGGTATAGTTAAGGTGGAATTTGTCTTGCTTATCTCAAGACAACTCAGCTAGTTACCCTCACTTTTTTATTTTAAAACCAGCTAAATATCCTTTTGGTGATACCTGTTACCCATGAGGTGTAAAATAGGCCTGGAGTACTGACACCTTATTCTTCTTGTGGCTGAATATATGGAACTAAAAGTAAGTTGTTTGTCATTCATATTTTCAATATGGATTGGAGGCAAATGCAGGGTTAACCTATGTGCTGCATGGTCAGTGCCCTGATTATTAATATACTTTTAACACTTGCCCTATGAATCAAAGGCTTAGTCATCAAAGATGTGAAGCCCTCCACTCGGGACAGGGTGTGCCTACACCTGATTGAGAGCATGCAGCATCTGTTTCAGCAGTACATGAGCTTGTGATGTGGTAACATTTTCAATAAAAATCGTGGTGACAGAAGTTTGGCTGCTTTGGAGAGTCCTGTTTTGAGCTGTTGTGACCTGGTGATGCCCTGTAACTCAAACACCAGTGACTGTGGTACTGCAGGGGTTTTTGGTCTGAGCAGGGCCTGTCTCATCCCTGCCTGTCAGATGTCTCAGCAGGCAGACACAGCTCTGTCTTCTCAGGTATTTCATCAGTTGTTTTCAGCTGATGAGTTTCCTTCTTCAAAAATAAATTCCTACCTCTCTGTCACTTAAGGACTGTAACCAGTGCTTGCTTTATAGTGTCTGATTTGCCCCATTTCCAGTTTTTAATGCACTTTTTAAAGCCTTTGTGATATTCTAGTTTTCTGCCTCAATGAAGACTTTCAGCTTGTCTTTGAGTTACCATGAATAGTATAGTATCATCTGCAAATGTCTGTTCCTTATTTGTCCTTTCTCTAGGCCACTTGTGAATGCATTAAAGAGTTCAGGCCCTCCCAGATTTCTGCGAGCTCCACTGGTGACCTCTCTGGCCACTTTGTAGCGGACCACTTTTAATGTTTTCTCTTAATTTCCCGAGTTTTGGCCAGTTATCCATTAATGGATTTTTCTCTTAGTTTATGTCAGCTTTTAAGACTTTGGTAATAGATTTGCTGGAGGACTTTTGGAACTCCAGATGGATTATATAAACTGTATTTTCCTTGTTTAGATGCATAATAATCTTATGAATCTTGTAGAGGTCCCCTGTGAATGAAGACTTTATATTTAGTCTCTGCCAATATGTCGAGTTTATTAATTCCTTATTATAAATTATAATTTCTATCTATCTGCTTGTTCTAAACATTAGACCTCTTCATGTGTAGATTTTTGCATCTTTTTAGATAACTTAAAAAAAATAGATCTTGTATTTGCCCAGAACTGAAGCAGTTTTAGGCAATTAGTTGCATGCTACAGCAAATAGTTCAGCTGTTTCATACCTGAGCTCCTTCAGCAGTTTGAGTGAGTACCAGCTGATCCCAGCAATTCATTATTGTTCATTCAGGTCGATTTGTTCTGTAATTTATTTGCAGGACATTTCAGCTTCAAACAGGTCTTCCACTGTGTCCTCTGTAGTTTGAGAAAGTTTATAAAGTTCGTAAGTTCAGAAACTTCATAAGTTCCCACGTAGTGAATGTATATTCAGCTCATTGAGTTTTTCTGCTCTGTCATTGTCATCCTGTTCCTTTTGTAACTTAATTTCCTTCTAGCTTTAACTTCCTATGTTTTATATACTTAAAACTGGGATTTGTTTTTGGACCTGATGCTTTCAGCAGAATAACCCTGAGTCTTTGGTTGGAATTCTTCATGGGGTTTGATTTTGTGGTTTTTTTTGGTGGTCGGTTTGTGATATTTTTTCCTTTCCTTGAGCTAGTAGTTTGTTCTATTTTCTTTATTTAGGCCTGACTGGATGACAGTTTACCATTTCACTTAAACTAGCAAGGTTTCTTTTCATCCTTAGGAAGTCTTTCTCCATAGGTTGAATTTCTATTTTTGGAGCCCTAGTATGACTATTTTTTTTAACAAGCTTTCTCATTTTTATATTGTTTCCACTTCTGAAGTGAAAGACTACTGCAGCAAATTTCTGCTCAATAGTGGTTATTGCTTGCTGGCTGTCACATCTGGGAGTGCAATGGATTGCTCCCAGATATGAGAGAGATTTTATGGGATGAATAGAAAAACTGAGACTCTTCAGGTTGGAAAAGAGGTGGATAGGTTTAAGATACTATTAGAATTTTATAAAATTAAAAGTGAGCTGCAGAAAATGAGAAGGGAACATTTCTTTATTGTCTTGTCTACTGGAAAAACTGGTGGGCATCAAACAGAGTTGTGAGATGGTACATTAAGATGATGTAAATGAAGACAGAAATCAGTAGTGAGCTTGTATCCTGACCTTTTATTATTATTGTGTTTCTAAACTCCACTGATTTCAAGATTGTTATTGTCATTTCCTCTAATTTATACAGCTTTTAAAAGTCATTCTTACTATATGGATTATAATAATGATTTTTAAATTGCTATCTATTTCTAAGTAACTATTGTCTCTTATCATCCTTGTTAAGACATTTCTGAATGGTAAAAACACAGTATCTGGGCTTGTGCCTCAGTCTTACCATGGTACATATCTCTCATGAGTTCAGTAGGACATCGTAACAGAAGATTTGGGCCCTGATTTTTTCTGGGTAGGTAAAAAAAAGAGCCAAGGTATCTTCCACATTTGTTTAGGGAAAGTAATGGTGGTGTTTCAGGGTAAAGAATATTGAACTTTGAACTACTGAACTGATATGTTTTTATTTTGTTGGCTTTGATTTGAGGACCCCTGAATCAAGTAATGTGCCTTTAGCTTTCTGATACAGAATTGAAGGAAACAGAGAGCGATGTTGTAGTCTCTGTTTACAGATCTTTATTCAAGCTGAGTGCACCAGTTTCTACAGCAGGTGTGACTTTATTCTCTTCCTAGGCCATGTTTCCTTTTCAAAAACACATGCTATTGATCATTGTTTAGTTTGGCTTTGTGATGGGCTGTGACTAGAGCACTGAACTATCTTTTCAACATTTTGATGATCGTGAAGGAAAACAGTATCTTGCTGGGGTTTTCCACCATTTATTTAGATACTGATTTAGATAATGATTATCATCACTTAATTGTAGATACTGATTATATTTAACATTTAAATTTCTTCATTGCAACATGTTTCTAACACCCCAGTAGTTTGGGGCCATCTACATTAATTTTGATCTGTTCTGTGTTGATTTGAAAAAAGCAAATTATTTCTTTTAGTCTGCGTGTGTTGGGAGGGAAATAATTTGGAAATGTGATGGAAATCTAAACCTTTTACTGAGAATATTTTATATTTGTTTCTGCCCTTTACTGAGTTAACTCTCTCTGTTTTAATGGTAGAGACTTGAGTGTTGTTTTTCACCTTTGTTTCTTCCCACCTGTAAGTTTTGAAGTATTTTGCTTTGTTCCATACTGCTGGAGAACATAGTGAAAATTACCTAGTTGAAGATGTCCCTGCTTATTACAGGGGATTGGACTGTATAACCTTTAAAAGTCCCTTCTGACCCAAACTATTCTATTGTTCTATGAAAAAAAAATTGTTGATACAGTTCTTTTTTATGTAAAAACCAATCAAAGACGTACTAGAGTACTAATGTATAATTTATGTATTTAATAGCTTTTAAAGTATATTCTCAAAGCCTCTAATGCCATTGTACTTTTAACTTTCGTTTTTGCTTCATCTGCTTTGAATCATCTTTTACTACTTAAAACAGAAATTGGGTTTATTGAAACATTTCAGTTCTGATTATTTTATAATAAAGATGAAGAAGTCCAACCTAATGAAATCACTGGAATGAAATGAGAAAAATTAAAAAAAAAATTAATAAGCTGAAGACTTGAAGTTTTTATTAAGTCACATTTGGCTGTATGTTTCTCTGTGTGTACTGTCTTGGATCATTAGGGTGAGAAACTTGTCTTCTAAGGAATGACCTTTGCACTGTTAGACTGACTTTCTCTTTACATTTCCAGAAGGGTTACTGCCAAAGTGCTTGCGTGCATTAACTTCTGTTCCTGTGATCACAAAATTGTAGTTTGAGATGAGCAGTATTACTGAATTCTGATTCTCCCCCCAGAGAGTTGAGGGCTGTAAATATACTTTATAGAATACACGCATGTCTGTCAGTCTGTTGGAACATCCTAATGTACAAGCAACTTTATGATTTATGAGAGATTTTTCCATACTCTTAGAAATGAAATGCTTCCTGCTCCCTGCAGAGTACCTGGTGATTCCCTGTGGACTGTGTTGGCGTACCTGCAGTACGAGGGTTGCTTGCTTTGCAGGTGACCACCCTGGTGTGGCATGGACTTCTAAAATATCTGTGCCCCTGTGCCTGGTTCTGCCCTGAATTTTTCAAGCTCTTCTCTTGTTCAGATGACCTTGTCCTTGCTGAGGAGCCAGTGTTCTTTTCTTTTTACTGTAACAGGTGAAGCAATTCCTAGAAGGACTTTAACAGTGCTCCAGCTGCTGCTCATCCCAGCTTCTGCTTGACTCTGTTAATTGCTCTGTGCATCCCTGTTCTTATCCATATGCTTGGAATTTTGAACCTGTATATCTAACTCGTTTGTAGGCAACAAACTGACCTCATAAGAGAGTTGTTCTCTCCCTCTCCCTTCCTTGCCAATCTTTTTCTTATCTCCTAATGGCCTCTCAGCATCTAGATTTCTAGACATGAAAGATAAGTGTGTTTTCTTAACTCATCCTGCACTGGCAGCCAGATTTGACTGTGCTGAGCGTCTTAGGGGATGTCTGGATCACTAGAATGTACAGGTCTGTTGTAATTAGCTGTACAATTCTCTCACTTTTGCCTCTTCTGTTTTGTTATAAACTTTTTAGCAGCAGACCCTTTTTACCAGTGCAGAAACCGTAACATCACATGACATTGACTTTACTCAAACCAGAAGATTTTTGTGCCAAGGTTGTAACATTGTATCATTACTTCATTGTATCTGTGTGAAAATTTTAATTTCACGCCCTGCGGACTTCACTGTCTCTGTGCACTCTGATTGTGTTGTTGCATAGAAGGGTAAGTCCCTGGGTCACATTCATTTTGTAGTGTATTTTTTTTGAGTTTGTTTTATTTTAAAGTTTTGTTTCCTTTGAGACATCTTGCTGTAAAGTTAGCTCAGGACTTCTGCCAGGAAAATATTTGCAAGCTTAAAGGAAAGATAATAAAACTACTTTTTGTTAAGTTTTTTGTAGTGTAGCTATGACCATCTTATTTAAAAAAACAAAAAATTATGTACAGGGTTTAGGCTATGCTGTGATAAATTTGCATGTGAATTGTTGCAAGCGACTTGGTGAAATATGTGGGAAAGGGAGGGAAAACCCTTGTTCAAATATATCATCAGGTTTCCCATAATCCTGGTTTTCATGAGTTGCAAACTTTTCTGGGCAGAAGTCCTTGGTTAATATTTGGATTTTTGGAGATTTCATGTTTGCAGGCATTGGTGGTATTTTAAACTTCCCTTTGTGTCATGCCTGCACTGCATGGGTGGTAGGTCAGCATCCAGTCCTTGGTAATCAATCTTTGCTCTTTTGATCTGTGTTGATGAGCAGTCTGTGCCAATGCTCAGCTACCTACATAGCAAGAAAACCTTTTTACTTCCATTGAGTGGAATGTCCTGCCTTTCAATTTGTGCCCATTAGCTCTTTTCCTTTCACTGGACACTCCAGACAAGAGCCTGGCTCCAGCTTTTTTCCTTGCCATATCAAGTATTTCCATCCGTTAATAAAATCACCCTGAGCTGCATTTGCTCCAGGCTGAACAGTCCCAGCTTTCTCACATTTTGCTTTTGTGTCAGATACATCAAAGCCTTAATCATTCGTTGGGTCCACGTCTCTTAATACTGGAGAGTCCAGCACAGGGCACAGCACTCCTGTTCAAGGCACTTCTATTCAGGTTTTTTTTGTGTATTGGGACAAGTATTTAGGTTCTTCTTTGCAAAGCTTCCTTCCAACCAGTCAAACTTGCCTTGTACTAGTGCCTGGGGTTATTCCTCCCCAGGCACAGGACCAGGCATTTCCCGTTGTTGCATGTTGTGAGATGCTTGTGAGCCCATTTCTTCTGCCTGTTGAGGTCCCTGTCTCTACACTTTCTGGCCTCTCTCAGCCTAGAGTATATTCTGAAGAATATGGGAATGAGAGACTTAGCATCAGTTTCATGAGCTGTTAAGTGCCGTGCCTTATTTTGTAGTGTATTAATGACCTTATGTAGTTTCTAACAGAATCATGGACTGTTTGCAGGTGTGTGGTTATCGAAAAGTAATCCTGCAGCAGCCGAGATCATCTTTGCTAGTTACTGCTGGGAATGAACAAACTAAAATTTCACTTCCCTGCCCATCTGTTCAGCAGCTGAAAGTAGGTAATTTATCTCAGTGGGACACCTACCACCTGTGTAAAGTTTTTGAAAGAGGTTGTTAGCGTGTGATGACTATAGCCAAGGGACACCGGGCCTGAGCGCCTCGTGCTCCGTGCCTCACTGCTGTTTTTTTCTGTAGGGTGCCTTGCAACCCGGTACTTGCACAGTGCCAGCCCTGCTCGGTGTGTCTGTGTCCCTGTGAAGCTTGCAGGGCTGTGCCTGCTCTGCCACAAGACCTGCTCCGGTGCCGGCGGCGTGCGGCTCCTCGCCAGCAGTGGCCCATCTTTGACATGCTAAACCAGGCACCACCAACACGCTGTATTTTTTAAAACTACTGTTTTATCTCAGTGGCTCCTCTTGAATTATGTATCCTCATCTTTGATGTATGAAATCTCAGCTGATTTAAATATTACCCCAGAGACTTCAGCACACCTGGAAATTAACGGAGTGACAGATAGTCCCAGTCTTTCCATGCTGGAGCACCGAGTGGGAAGTTTTACAGCAGTTGGGCACTGGAATACAATTTTTATGAGAGCGTTGTTTTTTCACATATGGTCTGCACCAAAGCAGTCAGTGTGTTAGGATGCCAAGTATTTGAGCTCAGTTGCAATGTTTGTTCTCAGGCAAATTGGAGGGAATGGGTTCATATAAAGAGCTGGTGCATAGGGAGATCATGGGCTTTTGTTCTGCTAGGAGCTGGGCACCAAAGGTTTCTCTAGATAAGGTACCCAAAATTGTGTGAGCTTGTCACTGGGAGGTGAGTAGAACAGAGCAAGTGAATGCAAATCTGGCTGAAAAGCAGTTCCTATCTGATATCAGGCTTCTGAGCATGGTATGAAGATAAAAAGACAGCTGAGTATAATCTACATATATAATGTCAGCAAGATACAGAAATCACAGTGTATATAAACCCTAAACATTCTAGCCTATGAAGCACACTTCAGTTTCTTCTGTCGTGGTCACTTTGCTCTGTGCAGGAATTAGACTTTAGATGAAGTGCAAGAACCTATTCACCTCTCCTGTGCTAGCACAGCTGGTGTAAAGATGATGCCAGTTACTACATCACAAACAAAGTGATACCAGTTAAAAGCTGAGAAAGCAAGCAGAGCTCAAGTTCCTAGTGCAGTCTGGTCTGAAAAATGGGCTTTTTGCAAGACAAGCTATATTCAGTCTTTGTATTTTGACTGTTAATATACCTTAAATTTAATTTCCTCTGCATTTCTACCCAATTTGAACTTACTAAGTCTCCACCACACCTCACTATGTGGTTACTTTTGCCCTTCCTCTTTTTCTGCCTGTTCCCTGCCAAGGGACTGCTAGCACAAGCACAGGGTCTGTCATCATGGCCTTGCTTGCAGGGATCAGAGGCTGGGAGATGTTTGCATTTACCTCTGGAGTATAATTCTGACTGATGGGTTCTTATCAGGTTTGTGAAGTCCATCCATCCAATTGTCTGTTTCTGCTTTGAAGACCAAGTAACCATAAAGTTGAAAACGGTGTTGTATTTTTGGAATCTGAAATTTCAGACAATGCATTTATGAATTATTTATGAGGAATGTGTTTTCAGTAATGTGCAGCATAAAATGGAATGAATGCGTATCCATACTTGCCCTGAACTCTCCAAAGTGCATGCTAATAAACAGAATGATAACCTACCATCACTTCTGCCCTGTAAGATTTACAGTGCAAGCACTTTTTTTCTGTGGTTTAATTCAAGTCAGTTTGTCAAGTTAAAGCTCTAGTGTTTTGTTTTAAAGTACAACTTGGTGAGTGATTTTCTATTACTTAAAGAAATCTAACTACTTTCCCCCCCTTCTTTCAACCAGAGTTACTGTCTAAATTTTTCTAGTCAAGTTGGCATACAGCCACCCTAAATTATACTTTAATTCACAATTAGAAAGGAAGTGGTAACCGTGCAGAGCAGCAAACCTTTCATTTAAAATGGCCATTATATAAGATCATGATTCTCCCGGATGATTAAGATATTGAAGAATAATTTAGATATCCTTAGGTTTTTTGCCATTTAGAAGTGCTGGGCTTATTTAATTTTTTAAGCCTCCCTGAAACAGCTTTGTCTAATGACAGTAATGCAGGACTCTATATTACAACTTGATGTTTACTTGTATCTGAATTGTCTAATGCCAACTTGTTTTCACTGATATAGCTGACAGGGCAGAGATAATTAAGAAACAGAAGAATTTGAGTGCTAGATTTGCTATTACACACTCCATGCCACAGCAGAAGAAATTAAGCTGACAAGCAGGAGAGGAAGGATCATGCAGAACCAGAAGAAGAATTGCTGTTTAGGTACAGCAATTGACTGTATGTAAAATATTTTACCAGAATAGGGGGAAATAAAAAGGAAAATAGAATGGTAGAATAAACTATTTCCAAGCATTGTGAACCATCTTATTTCCAGGGTGTAAAACAGAGAGCTTGCAATACTTAGTCACCCCAGCACAAGAAATGGCAAGGAAGAAAGCTAACCCCAGTGAAATGGTGACAGAACTTCCATTGTCTTCCATAGGGTCATGATTTCACCCCAATATATACTTAAAATTACTGCAGTCTGATTTTGCTCCTCTGCTCAGTGAGGTTTTAAATCTTGCACAGCTACTTGCAGTTCTAGCCACAATGGTTAGAAAGTCAATGAAAGCTCACAGTTCAGTAACTAAATGACAAGGTAAGAAACTTTGGAATCATAAAAAGGGTATAAATGCTTGACCTAAAACTATGCAGATCTCCCAATGACTGTACAACTGAAGCAAAAAGTTGATTTATTATCTGGCAGGCTAGGAATTTGGCCTGAGCTTTTGAAAAAGACAAATGGTTGCTAATCCATGTAAATGGTGATAGGCTTTGCAAGCTGTATGTGGTGGGGGTCTTTTTCCCCAAAGCTATGGCCCTTAAAATTGTTTTGTAATTATTTAATACCCACAAAGTTGTAGGGTGAGGTAGTCCCAGCTTTGCTAGGAAGAGATGAAAAGTGGAAAAGAAATCAAAACTAAGGAGCAGCACTGAGACTGGCAGAGAAGAGGTGCAGGATTGTACTGTGACTTACATATGTAACCCTTTGTCAGAGGCTTTAGTACATTATAAAAGAAAAGGCAGAATTTTGAGGATGATTCATTGAATTAAAGTTTGCTTTGAGGGGAAGGATGCTTGGGGATGAACTTGTAAGAGTAAAAAATTGAAAAGAAGGGCTGTTAAGGCAGGAGATGTAGGGGGATGAAGTACAGCAGAAAAGATGATGACAGCTTAGTTTTGGCCCAGAACAATAAAGGGTGAAGATCTTGCTGTAGATGTGCTGTGATGACAGAGTGCTTAAAAGGAATAAAAGCTAAGTGTGCTCTGAAGTGCAAAGTTGTTATGTAATATCAGAGCAGAATCAGGGCCCCAGGTGCTGTACATACACCAAGGTTCATTTTCTGATCTGAAGAGCTTTCAGACTTGATGACACAGAAACGACTGTGTGGGAGGGGAGAGAAGGACAATACAAACAGAATGATTGCAGAAGGTGGTTGTTAAACTCTGTGGTAGTTACCTGCTTCTGTAATTTCTCTCTTTTGTACAAAAACTTCATTCTAAATTATTCTTCTGTCACTGGCAGATCTGATTTTAAAGGTTTCTTTACTTCCCAGCACTCATGTCGTCATTCACCCCCCCCTGCCAGAATTATTGCAACCTCAGTTATGTCAATTCAGCTGCAGCCTCCAGCCATACCTTAAAAGAAATGATCTGTGGTGTTTCTTATTCTTAGTCTTTGGTTAGTTAGTTATTATTTAGCTACTAAAAACACACAAAGACAAAAACAATGAAGCGGCACTTAGAATTGCATTTGGCAGGATGGTAACAGCACAGCAGGGTCTGAGTCCAATGGGGAAATAACAAAGGCAGAGTTTACCAGCAGCAAAGAGGTAGGATGACTGGATTGTGAGCATTGAGATGGGAGTGTGGAAAGGCGAGGAAAACAGGTGTTGGTCTCTGACGAGCAGGTAAGTGAAAATATCCTGCTTGTGTAGCAAGGACGAATGAGAGCAGCAGTAACTCAGTTTCAGTAATGACAGCTGCTTGGATGCTATCACCGTGAAGCCACGGTGAAAACTGAGAGGGGAAAAATCTCTTGATCAGCCGTTCCTTAGGGCACAAGTTTTTAGAGATGCTGTTGCTGGATCTGGTGTTCTTTAGAGCGCTGGCATTGCTTGGCATGCAAATGGCCAGGGGCAAACCAGAGTCCTCAGCCCCTTTAAATCCAAGTTCTCTTTAGCTCTTTACTATTGTTTACCATGCTGGGGAGGGAGGCTACTCCCAGAACACAGCTAAGCACATTTCAGTTAGCAGATATGTGATACTGTCACTCAGTTCTGCTGCTTCTCTCCAGATTCTCCTGTACAAGGGCTGTAAGCTGCGATGCTGCTTTCCCCACGATTTGGTGATAATTGTTAGTAACCCCAGAAAACGAGGCATTGAATCCACTGCTCTGCAAGACCTACAGGCAAGGGAGGGACCTGTGGAGCAAGGAAGCAGCAGCAGGGCTGAATGTGCACAGACAAGCATTGCGTGAGTGCTGGAGGGAGCTGATCTCCTCTATCTTTCCATGCAGCCCCTCTAGGGAATGTGGTGCTTATTTCTGGGTTATTGCTTACTAGAAAAAAATAGTCAAAGATGGAAGAGTGGCAAAATCTGTTGCAATGCTGGAGGTATTGATTTATGAGTGAATATTAAAATATGTGTGGTTCAGATAAATGTTGACTGAGACTGGAGCAGAATGAAAAAGGTAACATTGTTTAAATACTTAAGGTATATTTGTATAAAAAAAGGGATTTCTCAGTATTGTGTCAGATCTTTAGCCATAACTAATAAGGTGAACTCTGGAGGAAGAAAATCCTCTTTGTTTATCTCTAGGTGACTATCAGAAAGATGTTCTTATTCGTGACACATACCTTTCTCTCCCACCAAACTCTGAAGCAAAGATTCATGGAACATTTGTGGCACTTCCCATACTATTCTGTTCTCCTTAATGGTATGTTATATGTTCCCCACTGGGCTTTAGCTTACCTCTTTTGACTGTGTGCTCTTTTGGAGAGAGGAATGCTCTTACAAGTGGTACTAGAGTTGGTCCCCCTGATCCTGATCAAGGCCCTTTAGGTTATACCGTGGCCCATAAATAAGTAATAATGGTAATGATAGCATGAGATATATTTGGCTGTGGAATGGCTTCCCAAGGAGAGTAGTGAGAGGCTGATTGTTAGCAACAAATGTGAGGAAGCACACTGTAGGGAGCAGTTCTGTCAGCAGGGAGAGGGCTGGATGATCTAATAAGTCTTTTCCTTCTCTAGGTTATGATTCTGTGAATACTGCCTCGGAGAGCTCTCTAAAAGTCTCTGATACTGTAAGCTCTCTATTACGTGGGTGTGGGTTTTACAGCACTCCAGGAGGCTCTTGCTGAGGACACTGTATAAATATATTCTGTTTTACATTGTATGATATATTTTAAATAAAAGACTCAGATCTTTTTTTAATTGCTTTGAAATATTCTGCAGTCTGATCTTTTTATTTAGGAATTAAGAAAACTCTGAAATGCTTTTGGAAGATACAGACCTGTTGCAAGTGAGAAGTATGTCTCCACCTGGACTTGGTTTAAATACATATATAGCACTGCTAAATTTGCCTCCTCCTGTATCCCACAGTGAAATATCTACTCCGAGTTCCAGCCTACTTGAAAGTAAAATGAGAATCTCAGGCTATCACAGTCCCTTTGTCTCTAATTCTCAATTTAATCTTGTTCCTTCTCTTGATGTTTCAGCCTCATGAATTGTCCTTCACTGTATTGTAGTTTTTCTCTGTTTTGGTGTCTTGATGTTCAGTACATGGGAATATCCCCCTAGGGTGTGTTTTGGTCACCGAAGGTGCAGTTCACACATGAAAGGCAAGCTCGATTATCCTGATGTGTGGCCTTTCAGTGAATGACTACAAAATTAGCTTCCCTTTCTCAGCTTTCAGTTCCTACCCAACCAGCCTGTAATGCTCATTGACATATTCATCTCAAGTTTCCTGGGCCAAATAGTCTGCTGGTTAAGACTTGAATTATTCTCACAGAGCAGGGAGTGGGGAAGAAAGAATCTCTGAGGTATCAGCTCAGCCCTATGGATTTTCAAAAGGCTTTTGACACAAGGTTCCACATCAAAAGTTGCTAAAGAAATCAAATTTATGTAGGATTGTAGGACAGTTCCTTCTAGGGATTTACTGGTGGTTAAATGATAGCAAGCAAAGTGACTTAATGTTCATTTTTTCTAGTTAGCAGAGGGATCCCCCAGAAACTCACTGTGCTGGTTCTTCATTAGTGACCTGGAGTGAGAACAGCAAAATCTCCTGGGTGACCTAATAAATTTGTGTGTTTTGATACTAAGTTCTTTCAGGTGTGATATGTCAGTAGCAAACAACTCCAGAAAGGCAAATCAAAACGGAGTGAATGGAACTGTAATTTTCCTGGGGAACAGTCATCAACACCATGCCTACATGATATTGAACTTAGAGCAGGTGGTTAGGATTTGTGGAGTTCAAACCCTTCTGTAATTTCTCAACAGCTTGTGGGTACATAGCTCTTGCTGTACTCGCATTTTGATTCTGCTTGGTCTTTGCCTCTCAAGAAAGCTGTAGTCAAAACTAGGAAAGGTACATAGAAAAATTAATTTGATCAACAGGATGAAGCACTTTAAGAAGCAATGACTTTGGATAGGAAAAGACTGAGAAAATGATCAGGGATGCAAAATTGTGCAAGTGGTGGATATATTGGATGTGCAGCTGTTTTTTACCAGATTCTACTACGTGAAAGAGACTAACTGCAGTCAGTCCTTAAGGTAACACAAGCAAGGTATTAAAACAGAAAACAAAAGTATGTCTGTTAAGAGCAGCGAACTTCCTGAGCTTGCTGTCAGTTGTGGAAACTGCAGGTTGAAAAAACAATTAGGCAAATTCATGCACAGTGGGTTGGTGCATGGAAGTTGAAAGGACAAACCATGGAGATAACCTCTCATCCTTTGTGCTGTAATTCTGGATGCCAGACTAATGATGGCAGAAAGTACTTAGGACCCTTTAATTTGGGTTGAGTTCTTCCCTTCACCTGTAGAGTTTAGGTTTGCTTGGGTGTGGCTGATTAGCTGTTTCTTCCATATAACGGAAGGTTATATCACTAGTGTGGTTTATTCATGTTTCAGGTAGTTTGACTGCTCAGGCCACTTCTTATTGTGCATCTGTTTTTTCTCTGCTTTTATTTGCCCTGTTTGTTCCAGTCAAACAGTGATTTGATATTTGCTCTATCATAACAATAAACTGTTTAATTTTCTGTAAAATGGGTCTGTTCCCTACCCCTTGAATGTGTTTTTAGCTGTATTTAGCATTTGTAAAGTGCTCGGGGGCAGGTGGTGTTTTATGAATACAAAGTAGTGTTAGGATTTGTACTTAGGCACAATACTGTACTGTAATTCAAAGGCAATTCATGTAACATTAGTAAATCACTTTGAACTTTATGTTGAAAATATAAGCAGTAGTATAAAAATAAACCTTTTTATTTCCTCTGGTATATACAGTTAAATAAAGTAAATCTATACGGCTACAAAACCATATTGCCAGTATGCTTTGTTGAAATGCCATCACCTTATAAAGAGACATTCCATGTGTTTTCTATGTGTTTATGGTGGAAGAATAAATTTTCAGAGACTGTAAATGAAAAGATGTCTCTAAATATAGTGATCGAATATTACCTGACAATGCTTGTTCAAAGAAATATACATATATTTTACTGCCAGAGTATTTATGACTCTAATAAGTTTAGTTATTTTGCTTCATAAAGAGATTTCTGCTCCTCCAAATATCAAACTTGTTGAAGTTATGCTGTTGTGCTGGTTTTTTTTCAGGAAGGAACAAATGGTATTATTAGCTGGACTGCCTGATATGAAAATACAGTAGTCTAGTTTAAAAATTGGACAGTGTGTAAGAAATATAATATATTCTACCAGCGGTGGGAAATAGACAAACATTAAAAATCCATTGGCATATCCCAAACGTCTAAATAAATTAGCATCACTGTTCAGCCAATTGAGGCAAGTAGGCTTTGTGGTTACCTTCAAGAGCACTGTTCTTTCTAATATCCTTCACAGTTATGAGTTCTGTGCATCACTCTTGCATAATCTGACCATTTTTTAGGTACTGTACATTATGGGACTGTCTGAGCTCTGATTGCCCTGTAGGTTTTATCAGAAGGAGTACAGAGTGGTTTCAGGTGATTTCTCACCAACCATCCTGGGCATAAGTGGTCTTATGGTTTCCAGAGGATCAGCCATATTTGTGTGTTCATCATAAAAATGTGAAAGCCTTCCTTCCCATTCAGTTTGGAAACATGGGACAAAGTCAGATTCACCTGCAGTTGTTCAGAGAGCTGTATTCCTGCTGCATGAGCAGTAAAAAAGACACTGTGGAAAGGGGGATTTGGGTCTGTGCCATCTTGTGTTTATTTTTGTTTTCCTTTTAAAAATATGAATGGTTAATGATCTATTCTGAATCATAATGGTTTATGATGTTTCCTGTTATCTTAGTGATAGACTACAAAACTCTTTTCACATTAAGAGTTTATAAACCCTACTAGATACTTATTTAATTAAGAGCCAATGCTGAGAGTTTCTAATAAAATTTCTGAAAGGGTTTTAGTGCCTGAGGAGACACATTTCTAGCAGCCTGTTTCAGTAATGCAGAGGAGATAGACGAGAATGCTTTCACAGCACTATGCAATGCCTGACCAGCGTGGATTTTGCTATCCAGGTCGCAGTTCTGGTCTGACCCAGCTGTACCAGCTTGATCCCAGTGGTTCCAGCCTCCCAGATTGGGCATCTCTGTGCTGCTTTGTGAGCTGTGTTTGGAGTTTTATGTTCTACAATAAAAGCAAAGGTGAAAGTTCTTCATTGAAAGAAGAGTTTCAAAGGTCACTGTGGTTTTTCTCCCTACTCTCATCTCTATCCTCTTGCCCATGGCCCTTCCTTCCTTCGACTTTGTACACTAGTTCTTAGTGTTTCTGTCTCCCGATTAATGTTTTGGAGACTTTGGAAGAGTGCTTTCACCAAACTTTATCTGTCTAAATAGTTAGATTTCTTATTCAAACTTGTAGACCTTACAAATTTTCTTCTCCCATGATGAAACATGCAGACTTTCAAGCTCATTAAAGTTAGATGAAAAAGTATACATGGGGGAAGTGTCAGAAAAAGAGATTATTTTCCAGTCTGTTGCGGAGATGCTGTGAGAGACTGGACTATTAATGATTAATGACTCATAACATTTGCCCATTTGTGGAGGTGCCAGGGCGCTTTGTGGAGGCCAGGTTGGCATCTCTCGAGGGAGGAGGTGAGGTTTTGGGTGTACATATGCTAGTCTGCATGAGATGCACGAGGTGAGCTATCACAGCCTGGATCCTGCAGGAAATGGTGCTTCTTGCTATGCTAAATGCTCTTCCTTACATAACTCCCTCTGAGAAACCGCCCCTTCCCCCTGGGGAAGACCTGGTAGGGCATCATAAACTATCAAAGAGTCCTTAAGTGCCCCCAGATTCATTGCTGGGGCCTTCCACCAGAGGAATGAAGGCTTCCCCCACTCAGAGGAGGTACACTGGTATTCCCACCAAGCCTGAGTATATTTTAACCCATTGGACTCTGTAACATTTCATTCTAATCCACTCCCAGGGATCCATTAACAAGAATGTGGGTTACACTCCCTTGCTCAGTGACCTTCCAGCACGCTGACAAATGTACCAAAAAAGTGAGGACAGGCTGCATTATCACCATCCTTAAAGGGACAGTCACCCATGGCATTTATCTTCTCTTGTGAGGGCAAATCCTGTCAAAGAAAACATGTGTAAGCACCAGCACTGATGGGACATTTGGTTGCTTGGTTGAACGTAAGTGAGGAATGTCTGTATGTGGCTTAAGGTACAGTGCTGGTACTTCTGCAGAATGTTTGGGATTTTTTTTCTCCTCTGGAAGCGGGAACTTACAAGGGGATCATTGGTCATTAGTTTGCTTTAAAAGAGCATTCACTATTCACAAGCCAAGTTTGCCAAATCAGTTTTCCTGTTTGAAATGTTCTGACTCTTGGGTGGCTGATTCTGTAGCTTTGAATTCACTGAAGGTGTTAAGTGTTGTAATAATGATAGTAGTAATAATAATAGTAATAATAATAACAAAAACAATAATAATAATAATGAAACCTGTTTTTACTTATATTTTTATTCAACTAATGCGAAGAATACATACCCTGGTTTTAGAGAAAGTTACATTTCAGGATTCAAGCATTCTGACTGTGTCTCTTTAAATATTAGGATACAAATAAATGGTGAGAAAATTGTCTTTGCAAGTTTCAGACCATTCTAGGTCTACTCTGTTGCCTCCAGCCAGATGCTGTCTGATGTTACTTAGACAAACCAGGGCAAACCATTATCCTGGGATTAAACACTAAATACCTGCAAGGAGCATTCTCTTTATCAGATAGTGCTCTGTTAGCAGAGTTCATTCATTTTATTGCATATATAACTGTGGTGTCAAATAGACTGATTTACAACACCTGGTCTTTTACATAATCTTTGCTATTTGCTGCGTTTCTAATCTTCCAAATCATTTAGCCTTCCTGATAGCAGAAATGCTGTAAAACTTAGATAAACTTGCAGAAGAAATGAACTCCAAGAATTGCTGAAATCTAGGGCCTGCACGTTTGCTGTAAATGCACTGGCTGGTTTGGTTTCCCCTGCCTAATCTGTGATTGCATGTGGCTGCTGGAGAAATTGAAATTTTATGATAGCACTACCGTCAGAGGAGATAAGCATTTGTATGCTAGACTAGATTGATCTAAAAAGAAGTTTTAGGTGTGGCTAATGAAAGCAGTGTATGTGTTAACTGGGTTTCTTTGGGGTTCAAACCATATGTGTGTTTCTATACAGAGTCTAGTCTTAAACTTTCTCCATGTGAAAAGTCTCATATATCTGCGTGCTAGTTCTTGCTATCAGTGCAGCTTATTCCATTTTATGTTGGAGATATCTTTGAGGAGTTTCAGTTTTTAAAGGGTACTTCTGAATGCTAGTACAAACAACAGATTTCCCTAATATGATCTGATTTGGCTATCCAAAACTCCACATCCTTCTGAGCTTTTTGGTTAGGGTAACTAAAAGACATCATGTTTGCTTAGGGTTGGCCACAACAAACAAGATCCAGTTGAAACAAACAAGCTGTAGTTTTTCATTTTAAGCCACTTGTTTTTTGCTACTTAGAAAGACGTGTAGACAAGCTTAAAATGTGGAAAAGAAATTTGCAAATTGGCTTTTTGGTTATGAGTGAGATTAAAGCTAGCACATCTGCAGGAAAATAAAACAATCTGTAGTCAAACAGGAGAGAGCCCTGCAAGGCAGTAATGTCAAGTCAGACTGTATAGAAATGACACTGGCCATCAGATTGGAAGAAAGAATATTGAAATAAATATTGAAAGAAATAGCTTTCATAGCATAACTTCAGTAGTCACCATTAACATTGGTATTAACCCAATACCTTTGAGTTGAGGGAGTAGTTCTGTGTCTCACATGAGTTATTTTGTCATGGACGAAGTAACTTGTCATGTCAAGCACTGGAATGGGCTTCCCAGGAAGGTGTTGGAGTCACCATCCCTGGTGGCTTTCAGTGAATGACTGCACGTGGCACTTGGCGCTCTGGTTGGCAGGGCTGTTACCAGAGGCTGGCATGATGTTCTTGGAGGTCTTTTCCAGTCCAAATGATTCTGTGACAGTGTTCTGGTGATGGATAGGATGTAGCACTTACTTGTGGAGATAAAGAAGGGTGTTTTTCATGGCATGGTTAGTTGTGGGTAGGCAAACCTTTTGCCTGCTGCTGTTGCACAAGGCTGTTGCTCAGCACAGGTGAGGACGTGTCTTTAGGAGATACATTGGCCACTGCTAATCTCTCACATCCATAACCTGCTGTAAACATTTGTTCTTAAGAATTTTTTATCTCTTCTGAGTTGAGAAACCTCCCCCAGCTGTCTTAGTTGCTTAGTCTTTCTAGGTTCTTACAGTCACAAAAGTAGAAACAGAGGCTTTTCTCAAAGCAGAGAACAGCTTGAGATGTTTCCTCATGCTATAGATGAACTCTGCTTACAAGAGAGGTCCTCTATAGATCCAATCACCTGTGCTGATAATTTCATTTTCATTGGGTGAATAATGTGAATAATTTGTGCATGAAAGTCTTTGAATGTGTGAATCACTTCAGGGCTGGGAACATCAGGCAGGTTGGTGCTAACAGCAGCATGGAACAAAGAGACTTTTGGGTAAAAATCTGGAGTGATACCTCTTACTTATCAGTGAGAGATCACTGCAGAACAAGCTCCCTAGGGAAGCAGTGGAAATGGTATTGTTTAAGACATTTAAAATTGGACAGGAGGAAATGTATTGTAATGATCAATCCTCTGCTGGTATTTAGATCAAATCTTGTCTCCTGTGAATATTAATAGAAAGTCCCTGTCTCAAATACCTGCCATTATTCAGTGACCATTACCAGATCACATTGGCTTGCAGCCTTCTCCCATGTCTGTACTTCCACAGCCTGAGTGATGCTTAGCAACTTTGTCTTTTCTCTTGGTGCCTCAAGTGTTGATTTTGTATTGTCTTGCTTAGATTCTATTCCTTCAGTGCTTTCACCAGACAGACTCCATAGTACACAGAGATTTACAAGAAGCACCTGAAATTTGTGGCAATAATAATAAAGTCTGCTGTTTTCAAATCCCTGAGAAACTAAATCAAGTGTAGAGGTCTATAAAAACAAACAAACAAACAAAAGAGAAAACCCCAAAAAAAAGGAGTGCAGCGTGGGTCTGCCTTGTTTGGTGCATTTGGCTGTCATCTCTCTGAGGTCTGTGTTCAGGTTCCAGAGTGCAACTAAGACATTACACACCTCAAATGGAAAAGCTGATGAAACAGCCTGAAATAACCTGAGCACCTGTGCTTTGCATGCCTCTTTTTCAGTACCTCTGTGTTGTCATTGGTGACAGTAGTCCATACAGCAAAATTCGTTCCGTGCCGGTGGCCCTTGTCAGACAAATCTAGGTCTAGTCTGATTTATGGAGGCAGAAAAACCGGATTCAATTCCTGCATGATGCTGATCTTAACAGAGCTCTGTTTTCTCGGTGTGTTTCTGCAGGTATGAAGCCTCTCTTCTTGACCTGGTGGAAGCTATGAACCCAACATCAGCTCCGGGACAGCTGTGCCGAGAGCCTTGTGGCAGGAACAGAACACGCCTGCCCTGCTGTGCCAGCCACAGGCTGCCCTCTTGCAGCCCCAGGAGCAGGGCAGATGAGCTGGAGGAGAGCTGGCTTCTCGAGGAGATCTTCTTCATTTGACACAACTCCTTGGCCTACAGCTACTCTTAAATTATTTGAGTGATCACTGCTTGTTTTCCTGCTTCTAAAACATAGCTAATTAGCATCCAGGTTCATTTGGGATTTAGTAATCATGATGCAAGTATATTGTTGGGGTACACCAATCAGAAAGCATTAACTTTTTTCCTAGACTTTTCATGTGCCAAGTAATCAATTTAAAATAGCATTTTTTTAAAATCTACAACATTTTCTAATAGACTGAAGTCACAGTTTTGCCAGCCTGATATCGGAAGTATATTTCATTATCGATTTTTTCTGCTCTAAAGCAGTTTGCAAGAACTGCCTAACATTCAACAACCAGCATGTTCAAACTAGATTATTTTCTAATTAAACAAGTCTGTTTAAAACCTGACATATTATAAAGGTACAAGCACTTTAGTACTTTTTCACTGATTTTACAATCTACTTTTTCCTTCAACATTCTGATATTTAACATACTGAGTTCTTAGGGGATATATCGTAAGCTCAACTCTACAGTGTCTGATAATGTTAATAGATGATGTTGCAGGTTGATGTACTAGACACAGGTTTGAATTACATTCTTCTTTAAATCAGTGCTATTTGACAGAGTTTATGGGCTGGGTAACGTAACCCTGAAACAGCAGAACAGAGTCAGACATTGTAGAGATCCAAAACCTATTTGATGTACTTTTCAAGATGAAATACATAGTAGTGCTTGTGTAAGAGCAGTCTTAAGACATTTTCACTAACTTGCACTATTTTGATCCTGCATCCAGGCTCCACTGTAAATAAGACAAATCAGTAATTATTTCCACTAGCAGTTCACAATGCATACTTTCCTGCCAGCTTTAATTATTCATGCTGTATCTATTTCAGTTTATTTAAATGCATTTCCATCTACTGCATGTACTTGGTTATTTAAAGAAATGTGCCGAATTGGTAAAAATGACTGCACATTACAGGATTAATGGTCATTTTCTCCACAATGCAGTGTTCATATTTTATTGTAACAGTAGCCACCGGCATGTGTTCCTAGAAATATGAGGCTAAAATACTCATTTTGCACAGTAAAATTGCAGTGAGGGAAAGGTAGAATTGATCCAGTACGGGCAAGTTCTAGGCCATTTGCTCCCAAACACCACTTCATGGGCCAGTACTGCTTTTCAGACAGTCTCTTTAGGCAACCCTGCTTATCTTAATGGCTGGGCTGAGTTGCTGTACTGATGCTTGGGGTATGGCTGCTGCCTGCCTCCCCACGCTGCTCCTGTGCAACGTGTGATGCTCTCTGAGGTGGATCTCAGACGAGAGCACTGCAGCCCCTGGCAGCACTGTGCTCCATCAGTGAAACAAAAGGGGAATGAAGGGGAAGAAGAAACTCAGGATACTCTAGGCTGCTTCATTCAAGCCCAGGTTGTAATCACAAATTAGGTGATATCCTTTCTGTGCATCCCAGCTGAATTTTAAAAGCTGCTTGGAGGAGTTTAAAGGAGGAAAGCAGCATTGCTGGACCAGAAAATTACTGCTGTGGAAAGTCCCTGCGTGGTCTGTCCTGCTCTTAGTGAAGTATTACAGTTTTCTGGAATATGTGCATCTGCTGTTGAATGTCCCTCTTGTTCTACTCCCTGAGCCTGTGAAGGCCCAGGTTTCTGCTAAGAGCCCCAAAGATATATTCAGTGCCCTGGCCCAAGTAGAGCACGAGGGGACATAAGTTTTCTTATTCTGTTGGCAGCAGTAGTCTGCTGCTTAAAGAGAGCAAGAAAAAAGGAGGAGAAAGAAGAGAAAAATGTACAAGGACCAGCAGGAAATTTGGGGATAACCATCACATAGATCATAGAGTTTGGGGTTGTTTCATGGTGTTTTTTCAGCTTTGTTGGTGTTTTTTTTTTTTTAAGTGTTGGCATTTATAGAGGAACAGTTCTCTGATTTCAGTCCAATTGCTTCTTGTCTCTTTTCCAGTTTGACTGAAACTTTAATTGCCTTTTCTGATAAATGCTAACTGACCTTTCAAAGCAGCAAAAAATACATGTATATTTCTTGAAAGGTGCCTTTGTGTTGAGAACACTCCATGAAAGCATTCCGTTCTTTTATTCTTTAGTGGGTGCCAATATTTAACTGCTTTGGGATTTCTTATGATTGCTTACTCCATAAAAAATTCTAATTCTGAAGGTGACTTTTGGCTTGAATCTAAATTTTTTGGTGTTAGCTCTTTTTAAAAGGACATTGTCTGGCTTGTGGGCTCTCTATGCTCAGGGTGCTATCAGTCAGACCTACACAGGGGGCACACCTTTATGAAGCAAGGTTTTCTAGTAAAGGATAGTTGAAACACCTGATGGGTGAAGAGCTGTATGCATTAACTCTCTGTGAGATGTGGACAAAAAACCAAAAGCTATTAATTTCGTGGACCCTGTGGAAAATAATTTTTATAATGCTCTTGCTCTAGTTATCAGCAGTACATTAGGAGTAGTGTTTAGCAGTCAGTGCAAGCAAAGATATTTTGCCATGAGGCACTACAAAGTTGAAGTTATTAAAACATTTATAGCCTTAGAAAAAAAAAAATCAATGATTGTCAAATAGGAAAGGACAAAATCAGTAGTTGGTACTGGGAGGGGAATTGTTTTCCATCTGCTAAAACAGTAGAGGAAATGCAAAACTAAACTAGCAAAAGCAATGATGTAACAGTGTCCTTTTAAATTTGAGCTTCTGTGCTGGGAACTGCTGCTGGGGAGTTGGTCCAGCACAGACTGTTTGTCCAGAGTGTTCCCAGTGAATATCCTTCAGCTACACATCAGGCTGTGTTTTCCATGAGGCTTTGTGGAGTAACATGACTGCTGTTAAGGCTCCTACCCACGCCTTCAGTTTGTGTCCTTCCCACATGGTTTGTGCACACACACTTGCTGGCTGTTTGTGTATTACTGCTTTTGTGCACCTTGCACATCACAGACCTGTAATAATCACACCCTTTTCATTTCTAGCCTTTCCAGTCTTGCTGTTGAATCCCATCTCGAGCACGTATTTATATGTGTATGTGAGGTCTTAATCTAATAAATTATCTGGGGGTTTAATTTATTCTTCCGGACTTTTCTTTGACTTATCTTCTGATTTTTGTCCAGCTCAGATGTCAATACTGCCATTGACAATGTGTTCCACTTCCCACAGCATCACATTATATTATGTTGTGAGTCTCCAGTTTGCTAAAACACATGAAGAACTTGTTTTAAGCCTTCTCTTCCTCTCCAGGATATGGGTCTTACTGTGAGAAGGAGCAAGGCCTCCTTTGGAGTGTGAAGGAAGAGAGAAGTCTCAAAATACAAAGAAGAGAATTGGAAAGCCAGCACCACTCTTTGGGACAAAAAAGTGAATTAAAGAGTAAGGAAGAAAGGATGGAGGTAAAGTCAAGAAAGGACAAAGATGCATGGCAGACAGCTGTACCAAAGGTGGAGATGAAGTGGGAGTGAGCCAGAGTTGTTAAACTAGAATAAGTTGTTACACTAAGTAAGGATAAGGAAAATTATGCGCTTGTATCTTAAAGTGAGAAATGTTTTCAAACACTGGTTCCCATGACTCCATGGGAACCTTATGATTCCATGCCCTTTTCCAAATCATGTTCCTGCATTTGAGGAGCTACTGTTCAAGGTATGCTTGGCAAATGAGGGAAAGAAGGAAATTACCTTGACATAATTTTAGTGTCTCTCCTTTAGAGCAGCTGGACAGGGAGGCCAGAGCACATGGAGAGCAACTGTGCAGAACCCAGGCATGCCCAGCCAGGGCATGGACTGAACTTAATTGCTCTAGGGATAGTGACTTAGATGGCTGAAAAATGGGAGACTGGAGAGCAAGAATGAGAATAAACAAATAAAATTTGCAGTGATCCAATGAGGTGTGGAGGTTTGGTGTTAAGGAGAGAAAAGGGCTTAGCTGCATTTCACAGAGATTGAGCCTGAGATATCCAAAAGACAGCCCTTGAAAGTGCATGTGAGCCTGCGGTTAAACTCTAGAAGTTGCAGCAGAGACTTTCTCAAATACGACCTCCAGGCTGTGTTTGAATTTGTACCATCTGTAGGGGAGAGAGCACAGCCTGGTTAGTTAGAAACCTCCTTTTTCACTGTTACTAAATTTATGAAATTGTGTGCTAATTAGTGTATGATTTATAAATTTACATAACTGCATGCTACGTAAGACAACACAGAATATTGAATGAGGTGATTTAAACCAGCAGAAGCAGCACAGTCTGCTCTGACTGGGTGGCTTTCCTCTGGAAATGTCTCTCCCGATCCAGACTTGCTCCCTGCATCACTGGGAGGCTTGTCTGCTCACAGTGACAATAAATGTTCTACAATATTGTGACTCCATGTAGCTGAGAAACATCTACCTCCAGCATCTCTGGCATAGATATGCGGCAGAGCTTTTGTGACTAGGGTGTTTGAAAGTAGAATTCAGGTAAAATACAGCAAGAAACCCAACTTGGCTTGGCCAGTGCTGGTGCATGAAGACTCCTGCATTTGTTCATGGAGAGTGGAAGAACATCCCAGCTGCAGGAAAAGGATGGGCTGGGGGGGAACTGGATTTGTTTTCCATCTCTGAGGAAACCAATTTGCCTCCCTCCACAGCATGCTGTGGGTTCTGCTCTGAACTGTGTTTAGCACCACATCTCAGAGAAGATCTATCACTGCCCACAGCAGAAAGCATTGGAAGTATCCACCAAAATATGACTGTAATCTGTAAGAGCAGAAACATGGGGCAGACATTCCTATTGAATAGAAGCTGAAGCTCTCAGACTTCATGTATTTTGAGGCTTGAAGAGGTCATTTCAGGCATTGAGGAGCTAAATTGGAGAAACACATTTCATTTAGAGGTGAGGTCCTGACATACATAAGTGGGAGATGCCCAGGTGGGCCCAGCAGATGGAACTAATCCATGAGCTGCAGTGAGAGCCTAGTTTCCTTGGTTCAGGATTTGTCCTGAGTATGTAAAACAAAATATTTTTCTCTGAGCATTCAATAACCACCTTGAGTTTTTTCTGGTCTCCTGTCTACTGGCAAGAGGAAAGTGAAGAGCTGAAAAAAGGTATATTTCCTGGTTGCTTACTGGCAACTACATTAAAACCTTGAAGCATGGGTTTGATTAAAGCACTTGCCCAAACACAAAGTGTTGAGTATTGGGAACATTAGGAACAGAGTGGGAACTCCTCTCCTCTGCTATGCCTGATAATGAAGGGAAGGTCAAGATGAATTCACAGACACAAAATCTAGTTCATTCTTGAATTAGAGATGACTGCGAGGAAGTTGCACTGAAATTTTAAAAGTGCCTTGTCAAAATCTTCCAGCATGCAATTATTCTTGCTGCTACAAAACTGCCTTATTTTGAGGCTGAGGTTTATCTGCCTGAATTTCCAGCTGCCGTACTTTGTTGTGCCTCTAGAAGCAGGATTACAAAATTGCCATGTTGCCAGATTGAGTACCCCAAAGGCAGTGATAAACTCCTGGTCGAGCCTTCTCTTTGTTGAGATGGCATCCTTTATGCCTTGTGTCCTAATGTCTTTTCCAGCCCCTGGATGATTTGGAGTGCCTGTTTCCGAACTCTCTCTAGCATTTACACATCTTGAAAGGTTTATGTTAGAGCAGGATACCCAGCTCCAGTGCTGCTGATGTGAAATGGTGACCTAATTTCTGCACAGCCTTTCCTTCTTACCCCTTTCAGAAGCTTTTTTTTTTTTTTTAATCTTGGAGATGTTGGGTTGACTACCAGACCTGGTTGTATTTCAGATCATGGTTCTGTTTCTTGAAGCAGAAATTCTGTAAGAAGTGACACCAGGAGACCCTGCTAAATTTAGAAGAGTTGAGGAGGAAAGAATAATGTGAAGTAGAAATACCAAGCAGGAAAGAAAAAGATTGCCAGACTCAGTTTGGGATGGAGCATGAACTTGTGGGTGCAGTACCTGTGATAACAATCTGCCAGACACATTCCTGATGGGATGGGGGACACGTAAACAACACAAACTCTCAGGAGAAGAGCGAACAAAAGGTGGTGATGGCAACAAAAACAGACTTTTGAGCTGCAGGTGGGGAGGCAATGACATCTCTGAATTGCAGAGGAAATGGCTCCTTGTCAGTGGAGCTGGTGCCCCTCTATTTGCACTTGTGCCTTTAGCACAGGGATCTCATTACCAGAGAGCTTACTGGCAGATTGGAGAGATCTCAGTGAGGAGTAATAAAAATGATCAGGGACTGCTATAATTGACATAATGAGGAAACAAGATGAGAAGAGTCAGATATTTATAGCAGGGGTGAGAGAGACAATTAAAAGGTGGGGTGGGAGATGGACTGGATGACCTGAAAGCCTTGTCTGCTTCTAATAGCTCCTTGTCGTCTGCTGAACAGAGGACTTGAATTTACCGAGGCTGTCAATCTGACTCTTAACAGCCCTAACTTCCTGTGTTGAAAAGCTCAGGTGGGTGTACTTTGGCTGTATTGGCAGTGTCAGGATGTCACTGGTGCTGTACTTTCTTTAAAAAAGTAGTCATCGCCCATGTTGTGTAAAAAACTTGACATGCTGACAGTAAAGAGAAAAAAATTAGGCCTTCATAAAGTAAAAAGCCATAGAAAACCTTGCTGAGGGAAGGGCTGCCTGGTTGTTTAGCTGATGATGCCAAACTCTTCCTGCTGCCTGGAGGGTGGCCTGTGGAGAAGGAAGGTCCACAGGGAGGGAGATGTGAGGAATTTTCTCTGCGAGCCAACACCCAGCCGTGCACGCAGCTGAGCAAAACCACGGCTCCCCAGGACGCACAGATGTGCACAGGCTGTTGTGCCCAACAGCTGCTGAGCTCCACAGACAGCTCTTGGAGCAAGTTCTGGGCCAGCAAAAACCCACCAGTTCCACTGATGGCTACAGGCACGTGTGGGCTTTGCTTCCCTTCCCATCCATGTGCGCTCCTGCACTGGGGCCAGGGTCGGTGTCCAGGCAGATTTTTAGAGCCCAGTGTTTGCTCTAGGCTCGGGAGACTGCAGCAGGATTGGAGGCAGCCAAGCTGGAGACATCTCAGCTCCTGGGTCGCAGTCAAATTAAAACACTGCTGTGCAAAGCAATGGGGCTGTGTGTGTTGGAGGCACTTTGGGGAAATATCAGAGCGGTGCTTGTTGAGTCTGGTGGCAGAGCCGCTCTGTTTTAATGATACCTGTGTGCAAAGGCCACAGCTGCTGTCATCCGTTTCACATTAGTCTGACTTTCACAGAGCAGACATAGCCTAAGGTGGTGGAAAGGAGAGAAAGGTGACCAAAAAAAAAAAAAAAAAAAGCCATTCATTTTTCACCGATTTTTCCATCCCTCTGAGCTGTGATAGCAGTCTGTGGCTGAGCAACAGTAATCTTATCCAACGTACTGTTGATTTAAGCCTCTTGGATTTATATAACTTTGGAAATGGTAAACTATATTAATTTGCTGTGTTTTCAAGGGAAAGTTATTTATTGAGAGACATTTTTAACTCAAGTGCCAGGAGCCTTAAATCATTATAATAAATTCATGCTATTCAGGGTTTCTTACATTGTAATAAATTTGTTTTAAACATGAATGAGGAGATCCATGATTTCTTTAATATACTGTTATGTATTTCCTTTCAAAATGACACAGCTCACTATATCAAGTGGGAGAATAATAGTGAGAGATTTACAGCACTTAAGAATAACACAGCCTGGGAATGTGACATGTGAACCAACACGGGGCAGGGGGGCTGGAAGGTGCAGGGAGCCCAACCCTGCTCCCGGTGGCCCTGCCGAGGGTTAAACAGCACACACGGGTCAGGATCAGTGAGTGAAACCACAGCTGGGTGAGAGGCTCCCTGCGGGCTGGGAATCACAACATGGCCTTCTATTTGCTTCCCATTTTAATGTGCAACGTGCTGTCAGAGCACCTGAAAGGTGACAAGGACTGTGTGCTGTGACCTGGGGGGTGACAGCCCCCCTGACTGGGCTGCAACCCTGCAACCCGAGCCCAAGGTTTGTGTGCTGCCTTTAACCAGGGACTCATCCCCTCTGGCTGTGCTGGCATGTGGGGAGCAGACCCCTCACTGGCGGCCAGCGGCCCTGGAGCATGGCGAGGAGGCAGCAGGTAAGCACTCAGATGAATTTCAGTCTCTGTTCTTAATCCCTGACCCCCCATTAAACCCCTGCTGACCCTTCCACTCACTGTTACACACATGGACAGCTGTGTGCACAGGACAATAAAACTTGCAGCTGACTTTACATCAAGTCCTCCCAGCTTCACAGGGAGGAGGAGCTGGCACAGACACAGCCTCTGTGGCATCAGCATCTGAAGGCTGAGTCAAACCTACTTTGGCAGCACAGTTCTGGCTTTTTTTGGGAAGCAGAGGCCCTGTGCCCCACGTAACATCTGCTGAACTTGTGTCCCAGCTTCATCTCATCATGGATGCTGCAGAAACAAGGTCACACATTTGTGGTGACCTTGGTGTTGGGGTTGACTGGGGCAAAGCATCACAGTGCCCAAAGTACAAAAGCCAGTTGGTTTCCTAGTGTCTAATGAGAGCAGTTACCCCCAGAGATACGGGAAAACCTTCCATCTCCTGAAGGCACAGCCTTGCTGTAGAGAATTGAGGAGTTGTCCTGCCATGACGTGACAGTCTGCCCCTCTGGATGCCTGTGCACGGAGCCAAGAGCGTTTCCCTGGCTATGAAGGGTTACTGGGTCTTTGGTGAGTGTGGCTGCAGCAGAGAGCAATGAGATTATGATAGTTCCTGGGGGAAAGGGATGGTCCTGCTGCTCCTCACCTGGCTGCAGGTGAGGTGTAGGACACTGAGGACTTTGGCTGCCCAGGGAGGGGCTGATGGGCACTGAGGATGTCTGGCATCACGGAGTTGGACAGCTCCTGCAAGGGGAGGAGGGGACAGGAGAGCCTCTCGTGCTCAGAGAAGTGATGGCAGGACCTCATCTGTCAGCACAGAAAAATGTCTGGCTAATAAACTTGCCAAACGTCCCTAATAAAGGGCTGGATGTGTTATCATGTAGAATGGTTTTATAGGGGACAGCCATAAAACGTGCACATTGCCCTTTAAAATGCCAGGACAAGGATTGATTCCAGCAGGGTGGAGGGAGAGGAGGAGGGGAAATGAGGCTAATTGGAAAAGGGGGATAAATCCAGGGGCTCATTTCTCTGCTGTGGGTCCCCAGGGTGTCAAGGAGTAGTAGCACAGTGGGATTCACTGCCTTATGGGCTCTGCCTGAGCTTGGGCTTCTCTACTGTGTCCCCATCACCCTGTGCAGTGCTGAGGTGACCTTTCTGGCATCTGCTCCTGCTGCAGGACTCTTGCTCCTCCTGACAGCCAGCCCAGGAAAGCTGTGGAGATGCTTCTATCAGCCTCCTCCTCATCTGTGCTTCTCCTTTTAGTCCCAGGAGTCCAACACCCTTTTCCTCCTCTTGCCAGTCCTGGTAGCTGTGTCCTGCCTGTCCAGCAGTCCCATCACCAGCTCATCATTCCCTCTCCTGCATGGTGATTTCAATTCCTGTTTGTGGGAGTGCACCACTGCTGAGAGGTGAAACATGAAACACTGGGGCAGCAGTTTTGTGTCCCCTGTTCCACGGACAGGGCACAGCCTGTCCTGGGGATGCAGGTGTGTGCTTAGAGCTCTGCTTGAATAAACAGGAGAGAGGAAGCTGGAGGGAGGCCCAGGGTGTGTTTAGTAGGAATCAATAAATATATTGTACTCAGCTCACTTTTAATGCTGCAGAAAACAGGCAGTGATTTCACTTAATAAATGTAGACAGTGTTGCAGAGCTACAAGAGGATCTATCGTGTGAGACAGAATTTCTGCACCACAGGGCTGCCTGTGACCACTGCCCAGCACCATCCACAGCTGAGGCCCATCAGCTGCCATGGGCAGAGAGGCCAGACTCTGCTTTTGCATTTTCTTCTTTCAATTTCCCTGGACAGAGACACTGGGCAGCCAAACCTCCATGTGATTTTCGGGAGAAATTAAAAAACCCCAATCTGCTCAAAGTCACTGGAAACCGTGTGTACTTGACCACTGGGTGGAAGGTGGGCAGGGAGGAGAGATGGAAACAGAAAGAACCAGGAAAAGCCAGATTTTCTGTTGGCCAGGACCGCTTCAAAGAAAGTTTGTCAGTGTGGATTTGTTGGTACGTGCCAGATCTCACTTGTCTGCCCACTCTGTGCATGTGGCACTGGTGGATGTCAAATTTGCAGATTCCCTGGCAATCCCCATTGGAGCTGGAGGTGACACCCCTGGAGGGAGGAGGTGCAGGCAGGGCACCCATGTCCCCTGGCTCTGAACATGCTCTTTGGATACCCATGGTGATTGACAGAGGTTGGTGCTCAGCTCCAGGTCTTTCATCCCTGTTCCACAGTTGTGAAGTTCAGAACAATGTCCAGGCTCCTGAGGTCTGGATTTGCTTCTTTGCTCCCTTTTGGCTCAGGCCCATTTCTACTGCACTCACCACAGTGAAATTTTCATTGAACACAGTTTTAGTTCTGGATTTGTAATTAAATTTAAGGGCTGGTAAATTTTGCTATGAACATTTTTCTGGCTCCCTTCCTAAGCATTTGGTCTGTTCAAATAGTACTTAGTGTTTTGCAGATGCTGTTGGATGTGACACTGCCAAACACAAGTATGAAGAAAAAAAAGCGTGATTTGGAAAAATACTAATGCATTTGAGGTCTTGTTTTTGCTTTTATTATTACGCTTCAAAGATTTTTTCAATGTTTTTTCAGTTATAAACTTATGTGGCACATGGGAATATCATCCTAGCACTTGACTTCAAGAGCTGTGACCTTTCCACTTCATCAAACTTGTGATCAAAACATGGGCATGGCAGCAGTGCCCATAATTGCTTTCTGAGTAAAAACATTTCCTCCAATCTCCAGTAATAAGGAAAATGAAATCTTCAGGTGGGGTTTAGTAGTTCACCCTGAAAGAGTTCCATCTCATTCTAAGCATTAAGCATGTAGTGATTTCTGGGCACCTCTCTGCTTTGAGACCCGTGGGAGAATTAACTCAAATTCATTTTTAAAGGGGATTAATTAAACTGAATCAGGACTCTGTTTCAACACTCAGAATTAAGATGAGTTGAAGTAAGACCCCTTCAATTAACCAAAAGAGATGAGAGACCTCTTTGACATCAAATGAACGTGCCTGAGGAGCTGCTGGTGTGGTGTGACCAGTCCTTTTCTCATATATGTAATTCAGACTAAATGACATAGTGTAGACAAACATGGGATGTTGAGACTGGCTGTGGTCACACTGGGAAATATCCACCCTCCTAGGTGTTTTGTGAGGGGACAGAAGGTGTGTAAGATGCAGGTTGATCTATAAAAAGAGACAATCAGTCTTGGTCTGTTCAAAGTCCAGTAACACCGTGGAGCTTTCAGAAGTTTAGCAACAGACATACTCCTTAAAAAAAATAAAATAATTACAAGTCATTAATCAAAGATGGGAAATCTCAATAGAGAAGGTAAACTGGAGATAAGAGCTCCAAAACTTTTGTTTGACCAAGTTTTGTATCATATCACTTTGACTGGGGTCTCTTTGTTAATTTATGGGGAGGGGTTAAAGTTTAATCAGCTTTTGTGTACATTGGGAAAAATTTTACTTTTGAGTAAAGGCTCAGATTCCTTTAGCTAATTAGACACCAAGGTGATGTGTGCACTGTGTACACTTCTGACAGCTTCTTTTTCTTATCTCTGCCATCAGTTACTTGGCTATGAAGTCTGATGTCTGAAACTCTGCCAGGATTTCTGAACTGAGTCCTTCACGTGGGATTTCTCCACCTTTTAGTTCCCATTTCAGGGTGTAAGAAGTTTTCTGTTTACTTTTATCTTTTTCTTTCCCCTCCTTTCTGATTTCTTCCAGCTGGGGATGTGAAACATGATTTACTCTCAGTGTTTTGGAGACATTCTCTATGTATCTGTGGGCACCTCTTTTTCAGTGGAGAGCTGGCCAGCTCACATTCCTGCAGCAGAGGGGATCTGAGTGTAGTGAGAGTAGGGGAAGATCATGAAATTGTTCTTCCAAGCTTTGTGCCAGTGCATATTCATATAGGATTTCACCAATAACCAAATAAAGCTGTTAAATTCTTGAGTGGGGTGTCTGAGGAGCGTCCCATGGCTCAGAGCTCAAGATCCACCCATGGCATGAATGTTCCAGTGGGGCTCAGTGTAAAGTCCAGCTGGGAAAGGACAGATTCCCACCATGCCACACCAAAACCCACTCGCATGTCTCCTGATCAATAACCCATCAGGCAGTGCAAGACACCAGATGTGCAGAAGAATTGCCATTGCTAGAAAATGCCAGGAAGAGCTCTGGCCAGCCTTAGTGAGAGCAGGGACAGCCAAGGTGGGATGTGCCAGGGCCACTGAGGAGCTGTGGATGGTGGGGTCTGAAATCCCTGAGTGGGGAGTCCTGCACTGACAAATTCTTTGCTAAGACAAAGAAAGGTGCTAAGGGCAGCACGATGTGCTGGATATCCAGAGCCATTTGCAAAAGGTCCTTTAGCAGGTCCTGGGGGAGCTTGAACAAACCCCACAGGTCGCTGCCTGCTCTCACAGCCCTCCTGGGTCAGTGCTCTCGAGCTGGTGCCCTGCTCTCCCTCCACAACCCTGGGACTGAAGGACACGTGAGGATATCCTGTGCATAAGAAGAGGTACAGGAGGAAACTTCCCAGGAATAGCCTGGGAATTTGTGCTTTTGCTGGTCAGGACAGGGAGGCTGGGGACCTTCCTATCCCTTCACTAAAGCAACAGCACAGAGTTTTCTGAGCTGGAAAATTAAACTCTTTACATCAGAGAAATCCAAAGCCAGGAATTAATTTTGGAAGAAGAGTTCCCTATTTTACAAACTCCAGCTGCATCTGAACAGGTTCAGTGTGGCTTTGCTAAATGCTTCTCTGAGCCCTGACAATCTTTGGAAAGGAATGTGGTCCTCCCCGCCAGCTCCCCAAGAAGGTGAGCGTCAGCATGGGATGTGATTTCTACAACTTCTGCACAAAGCAGCTTAGCAATGGGCTCATTGGCTGGTGCAAAAAGCTCCTGGTGCTCCACTTCGTTGCTCTTTCCTGAATGTCAGCCACGGCTCTGCAGAGAATTGTTTGCAAAAAGGCAAATGAATCCAAAGAGAACATGGTTAAGTGTGGCCTTGCATTATACTGGGGATTTTTAGGGTGAATGTACTCCTCTCTCTCCAATATTAGCACTGTCCTGGGCAGGGCGTCCTCGGGCCACACATTTCAGAGGCAAATTAATAATTTTCCCACTTCCATCACCTACCCCTGAATAGGATACACCAGCTTGGCACGTGGGGCTGTACCAAGATAAAGCATGAAATCCTACACATGAATCCAATGTTCTCACAAATACAACTGCAGCCAAAATCTGTTGTTTTTACTGTTAAAAGTTGATGTTATTTTCCTTCCTTGCAGAAGCAGTTGATTAACCAAAGGCTGCTCACATGGAGTTTGCTTTGAGATGAGGTTAGAAAAACAGAAAGCCTGGACAGGGCAAAGAGTTGGGAAGCAAGAAGAAATTTTCTCAGGCTTGCAGACTGGGATGTGAATTGCTAAAGATTTAAGGGGCCTTGCAGTCAAGGGGCTTAGCTGAAAATGTTTCATTTTGACACAGAGCACACAGACCCATTATGGCCTGCTTTCCAGTTCTGGTTGTCACAGAAAATTCCTTGGAGGAAAGTGTCATTCCCAGGAGTGTCAGGGTGCTGGAGTGGACAGAGCTGTGCTGAGCAAGGGTGGTGAAGCTGGCTGTGTGACCAGGGAGCAGAAGCAATGTGGTCTGATTTGGATCACAGGATGATCCAGCTTGGCAGGGAGCTCAGGAGGTCTCTGGTGCACCCTCCTAGAGGCAGGGCCAGCTGTGGGATGGGACCAGGTTGCTCAAGGCTTTATCCTGATGGCTCTAATAAACCTTTAGGGATGGGCATGCCACAGGCTCTGGGATGAATAAGCTGTCTGGGCAGTTTTGCCAATACTTGACGGTCTCAATGGGGAAGAATCTTTTTTTTATATCCATCCCAAACTTGTCTCTGAGCATAACTCACAGTAGTCCCCTAAGTCTGGCATCCCTTTCAAATTTTCATCCTCTCTCCAAGCTGCTGTTGAAGTTGATCCAGACTGGTCCTAGAACAGTGCATTCCTTTTTTCTCTGGCACTTCCAAGATCTGCTTGAGAAACAGATTTTTTCCCTCCTTCTATGTCACATGCCATGGGCTGTGGGGACACCCCAGATGTTCATCACATGGGCTTGGCTCATCCAGCTAAAGGTACAAAGATCCCTTTTTTCCAGTAGTTAACACCCATAAGAGCTATCCATCCAGCTAAAGGTGAGCGCTATTTTCACCAAGTATTTGCCTCTCCTCCCTCACCCTCATTCCCTCTGCTCTCCCACCAGCAAATAGAGGGAGAAGAGTTGATCACTGGAGTCCAGCTGGGGAAAGCCAGAGCCATGACTAGGTGAGGCAGTCTTTATAGGGATCAGAGGGTTATGGAAAACAGAGTGCAGAAATGCTAAGAGGAAATTACAATTTCTCTCTTTTAATTTTTTTTCCTCCCTCTCCTGTCACTGGTTTTTCCTCCTAGGTGTTGGGGTCTTTCCAGAGGCAATCGTTACTGTTAATGATTTTAGCTTGTTGGCTATTATCACATTTGTGCCTGGGGACTGCAGCTGGCTATCTGGGCTCTGGCAGGCCTTGACAGCAATCAGCTCCTTCCAGCTTCACACTAATTTTCTCAGGGGAGCTCAGAAGAAAATACTTTTTCCTTCATTTTCCCCTCTTTTTCTACGTGTCCCTCCTGCCCTGCTTTCCTGCCTCCCTTTCCTGGGATTCGGGGGGGCACAGGGGGGAGTCTGGTGGGGAAACCACAGTCAGACATGGGGAATTCGGGTGTGTCAAGGGGGGAAACATCTCCAGGGAAGAAGCACCCCAGCTTTTGTTACCCAGGCCATGTTTGGGCCCGGGTTTGCATTGCTGCTGATCCCCCAGCTGTTACAGAGACAAGGAGGGATCATTGCGGTTATTTCATGAAAAGTGTACGTGGATCTTTTTCAGTGGCTCAGCCTGAGTGCAGAGCTTTTACAGCCTTGAGTTTAATATTCTCTTTTTTCCCTCCATCATCATTTTATATTATTCAAAGCAAATCAGACAGCCTTTGAAGAAAGGCTCAAAGCCTTTTTTCTTACTTTCTTTTCTTCTTCCTCCTTTTTTTTTTTTTTTTTTTAAAGGCGGGAAAGAGTGGGAGCCACCTGGTACATTTTCTTTCTCAATTCAGTGATTTTATTCATTGGGGAAGAGATTGCTTTGCATCTTGTCCTTTAAAGGAGTGTAAAAGGCAGGTAAGATCTGTATTTCTAAAAGCCCAAAAGAAAGTGCTTTTCTGTAAGGGTGACCAGCATCTTCCTTGCACTGAAAGCAGCCTAGCTGGTGAAAATGTGACTACTCATGTGGGGAAGGGCTCTGGTCTGGAGCCACTGCTACACTCAGAGGTGTTTAGCAAAATCATCCCTCTGAGGCATTCCAGAGACTGTCCAGACTAATCTGGCAGGCTGAGACTCTCCAAAGATCCCAAATTTGGTGACCATCAGGAAACATGTTGCCCTGGTGTAAATTGACTTTTTGAGGGTTTTGGTGGTGGGCACTGTTGGCAAGGAGATCTTTCCCAAGGAAAAGTGTTATTCCCGCTGGGGAAGTGGAGGCAGAGATCTGAGGCTGCAGCTTGGTGGGTGTCAGGTGTCTGCTCTCACAGGTGTCCAGGGGTGCCTGTGAAACCACCCTCACCCCAGTGTGCAGTGACAGCTTTTGTCCCTGCTGAACTCGGGCTCCTGAAGGCTGAGAGGCTCTGCACGGGGATTTTACCAAACTCCCCGCTGAGACATCGGTGCTCAGTGGGTATTTTCTCAAAAGAACCTTTTCCACCTCAGAGTCAAAACATTTCAATGAGTTTACAAGCACCAGGCTGTCACACAGTCCCCACCCCTCACAGGTGGTAAGGGCACTGTGTGACTGAGGATGTCCTGCATGCTTTTCTGCATTCTTTTCTCCCAGTTTTGTTGAAATCAATTTGTCAGGAAAATCCCTGACAAAGAGTCACGTTCACTGCCAGCTCTCTTCATCATGTCTCTTGTTCCCTCTTAAAAGGAGGGACAGCTTGGGGCTGTCCCAGGGCACATGGTGACTCCACATGGTGGTGGGGGGAAAGCAGAGATCACCAGGAAGCTGAAAATACGGAGATGTGGAGCTTCCTCTGGATCTTCCAGAACTGTCCAGCTCTGCTGCTCTCACCACTCTGAGAGGTGCATAAAACAAGTCATCAACCCCAAAGGTAATGGTCTCTCTGGGCAGGCTGCCAGTCATTTAATGTCTTTGCTAATCACCTAGAAGTGGGAATAAACAACATGTTAATGAAATGTGTGGGTGAAGCTAAACTGGGAGGAGCTAGAGGGGCTGGTCTGGACAGTGGAAGTAAAACAAAAAGATTTGGGGAGGCTGGAAAGACAAGCAGGGAATTATGGCTTGATGTTTGGCCCGGGAATAATGTGAATACAAGTGGGCAGGGAAGCAGAGATAAAAGGCCACGTGAGGACATTAAGTGCCTGGGGGAGAAGAGGAAATGCAGCTTCTCTCTGTCACAGAGCTCTGCTGCACTCTCCTGAGAGTGGGGACACAGCAGTCTGTGTCCATGGAGCGATGGGAACTGCAGGACACCTCTGGAACAGCGTGGTGCTTTGGCCAGCAAGGTGTGGGGAAGACCAGCAGCAAGGTGGAGAAAGAGTGAAATCGTAAAGAAGGACTGAAACACTACAAAAAGGTCTGTGCCCCACATGAGTGGCCTTTGATGGAAGGCTTGTGAGTGAAAAACAATCTCAAGTCTGTCTGAAATAGCAGCACATCAGGGGAGGGAGTTACTTGAAAATAAAGGAAGCTTTTTACTCAGATTTGTTATGTCAGTTCCTAATGGCAGGATCTGCTGGCCAGGGGTTAGGAGTCACTTCAGGCAGAGAGAGTCAAAGGTTTGGTTTCCTTAACCCAAGTAACTGGGGGCCAAGAGGGGACCCAGTGATTCCCCAAAGATTTGCCTGTGGGCAGAGTGGAGGAAAAAGCTTTGTGGCCGTGCTAGAACAGGAACAAATGGTGCAAATGTGCCTTGTGTGAGTCTTCTAGAGGCAGCTTTCCAGGCTTTTGAGATGTTGGCTGGCAACAGCCTGCTCTGGAAAAGAGAAGGAGCAAACAAGGAGCATATTCTAGCATTGGAAATTTTTACAGCGCCAACAGCAGGTCCCTGTGTGGACAGTCTCTATTTATCCAAGGAAGAGATGGCCAACAGTCCAAGGGGCCAGTGTGGAGGCACTGAAAATGTGAACAGAGTTCAGTCAAAATAATCTGAATTAGGATTTTCAAGTGATGTTTCTGTTGATATTTTTGACAGATATTGGAAGATTTTGAATGTGCCAATTCCCTTTCACCCTTCCTTCCCTTCAGCTTTCCCTGGAAGAAAAAGAAAAACAAAAAACCCACCATATTAAAAAGCAAATGGATGAATATTCAATGAAAATGTGCAGCCAGTTCTCCGCTCTATTCACTGCAGAATAGCTGTTACAAGGCACCAAAGTTCCTTTGCCCTGGTCTGAGCTTCCTCCTGGCTTCATAAATTGCCTTGGGTTCATTTCATACTTGGTCTGGGTTACTAAAAGATTTTCGGAGTTCCTGAGTTGAAGGTGAACTTTTCCCACACCTCTGCAAAGTTCCTTAGAGGAATTTTCTGAGGGAAGCATATGAGAACCTCAAGAGTGTGAGTTGTGGAGAAGAGTCCTGTAAGGGGTTAAATCCCTGTGCCAGAGGAGGTAAAATGACAGACTGAAATTAGTCAATAAGTTTGTTGGCTCATCTTTCAGTAGGAAAACAGAAGGAATTTGTGATACAAGGGGCCTGAAAGGAGATTAACCTCCAGTCCCAGATGTGGACTCATTGATTCCAAACCAAATGATTTTAAGAGGAGTCAGGGGTGGCAAAGGATTATTTCAAGTAAAGGGTCCAAGTAAAGGTATCAGGAGTGTGCCTGTTGGAGAAGGACCTACATCTGTGAGGAATTTAAAGGGGGTTTACTAGGAAAGGCAGGAAAGCCACCTCTCTCATCTCTGCTCCTGGCTCGGGTCTGTCCATGGCCACCCAGCTCTGATGCTTTTGCTGCTCTCTCAGGGAGGGAAAATAAAACAAGTCATCAACCCCAGAGATCACAGCCTCCTGGGCAGGCTGCCAGTTGTTTAATATTGCTGCTAATGATCTACAAGCAGAAGTAAACAGCATGTTAATGAAATGAGTGAAGGAGGCTGAACTGGGGGAAGATGCAAGGGCTGGTTCAGAGAGAAAATTAAACACAAAGGTTTGGGGAGGGCAGAAAGTCACTAGGGAGAGTCAGGACAGAATTGGTTGGGGGATGGTTCTGGAGGATATAACAGTTGGAGGGGTGAGGAAAACAAGGGTAGAACAGGATTTTGAGGGATTTTGGGATTTTGCCCGCAGTGAGTGGCTGGAGAAGGCCCTCAGTGGGATGAGGGGACAGCTCTGGGTGAGGGATCAGCAGTGATTGCCCATCAGAGGTGCAGCCCAGCCTGGTGTCTCCTCTCCACCGTGGTGGCTGCTCGTGGATTTACAACCAAAAGGAAATGTACTTGCCTGGGATTGAATCAGTGAGCCAGCTGTGAGGAGTGCAAGCTTTATATTAACGTGGCAGATCTGGAACTCCCTGGATTTATGGATCTTGCCTGTTTTGAGTACAGTTACTGTGAGATGGAAGCTCTCACCAGTGCCACTACCCCAAGCCAGCAGTGGGATGAGTTTGTTAGCATCCTGTCCTTGTATGGCCTGCAGGGAGGGGGAAGTCACTTTGAATAAATGGTCCCCCCCAACATTTCTTTTCCCCTGCTTTTTACCTCTCCTTCCCCCTCATTTGAAATTCATTGGCTCTAATTGCAGAGGTAGTCAAACTTTGGCTGCTTCTGAACTGCAGGTCTTTGAGGGGACTCGCACACTAGACAGAGAGATGAATGATTTATTATTATATTATTATTTATTCATTTAAATTCATGAATGCTTATCCAAATCCAAAATTGCCCAGTTTCATCCAGATCTGAATTTATAGATTTTCAGGCCAGATGGGACCACTCTGATCAGCAGCCTGACCTCCAGCATCGTGCAGGCCAGGGAATGCCACCCAGCAATTCCCACGGTGAGGGGAGGCTGCTCCACTATGCAAATCAGCATTATCAAGCTCAGTGGCCTCTCTGAAATGGTCTCTAGTGGAATCTGTGCAATTGCCCAGTGGTTTGCAGTTCTGCTTCCCAGGATGCGGCTGTGCATCACAGAAAAAGCAGTTTCTGTTGGGGAGGATAAAACAGGAAAACCTTATAAATATGATTGCCTGGCAAAAGATGTTGAGAATATGGAAACTATAAGCAAAATTGAAATAAAAGCCATCTTTGAGATACCAACCTTAGTTACTGAATTGCTAGAAAACAATAGAATGGCCAGCTGAAAGTAATCCCCTCTTGACTGAGCAATTCCCTCTGCTTGCAGACAGGTCCAAGGGTCAGAGAAGACCCTGCTGGCTTGGCAGAAGGGGTCCAAAGAGTAGTTTTTAGGGTTTAACATGTAACACAATATGGTAATGTAATGATTCTTATAGGCTGTATGTAAATGCTATAGGATTTGTATCTTGTATTGCTTGGTTAGTGAAAATTAAAATATTCAACACAAAAAAAGATTTATTGTATTGCAATGGGAACCTCGCTCTCTGAGCTCTTTCTCTTACCCCTTGCTCTATTACCCCTCACTCTCTCACTGCCCTGCTCCGAGCTGTGGCTGCAGCTCCAGGCAGGGCCCTTTCACCCACCCCCTTTACAATAAACCACAAGTTCCAAGACCTGGCTTTAGAGATCTCCCTGTCTGTCCTGACCGTCCTGCCCACCGTCACTCCTTCAGTTTCTGCTCTGCTCCCCTGTCTGGGAGAGGGATACCAGCAGCAGGTCAGGGCCAGGGCATCAGGCACTCTTCCCTACAGCCTGGGATGGAGAAAAAGTGCACAAAACTAATCAAAGTCCCTATAGTGCTAATGTGAATAAAGTTGCTTTGTCTACAGAGGCTTCCAGGAGCCCAGTAGAAGTGAAGTCCCCAAGGCTGCTGGCTCAGGGGAACTCTTCATGAGCACAGAGAGCTGTGGCCTTTACTGTTCCCATTTCTGGTCTCCTCAGGAATACCCTTCTCAGTTTCCTGAATTGTTTCACTGCTTGTGTTGAAGTCCCTGGACAGTGACACACCACTGAAACCTCAAAAGGCAGGTGGCAGTTTCTGTGGGTTGCCAGGGTTTTGAAAGGAGTTCGGGGAAGAAATTGGGAAGTCTCACAGGAAACAACTGAGTGATTAAGGGCAGGTAAGTTTGATAGGAGGCAACCTCCTAATGGGATCCAGCCTACATCAAGGAGTAGGATAAGCACCCCATCTCCCAGAAGTTCATTGAAATGTGTCTGTCCGTACCCAAAGGGAATGATAGAATCTGGCAGCAAAAACCAGATAAAGGAAACCTCAAAGATATTATCTTGTTCTCTTTCCAAAGATTTTGTGCTTTTGCTGTAAACCAATTACTTGGAAGAATTTCCCCCCTCTCCAGACACTGAAACATTGATTCCCTTCTCCTCTTTGCAGAAGGGTCTGGGAAGGGACCATGTCTGCTCACCTCTAGTGCCACAGGTCCTGCAAGTTCAGGCTGTGGAGTGGGTAGGCAGATTGAGCAGCTCTACCTTCAGGCAGTGGTCCCATCCTGCCAGAATCCTGGTTTATTCAGCTTTAATGACAGGAAAACTCCAAGCTGGAGAGCTGGGTTTGCACACTGAAGTCGTTGTTTATAAGACCATATTTATCCTCCCAAGTCCATTAGATCTTCCTCATCCACCCAACTTGTGTTCTAATAAAGCACAAACTGGAGAAGGTCTGTGCTACACAGGTTTGTAGGTGGTTGTCATGTCTCCCTCCTGGCTGAGATTTGTTACCTGCTGCCTGGCAATAATGATCCTGGTTGTTTGCTCTCTCTGGTCTCATGGTGAGTAGGGATGGCTTGGTGGGCTCAGCAAGAAAGGCACGCCAGCCTCACAAAATTGATAATTGTTTTGAATATTTTTGTGCACATGAAACACAAGCAAGATAGAAAGAAGAGACCCCAGTGGTTTATGCTGCAGTCATATCTCATGTGACCCTTCAAAGGAGCTCCAAAGACTTTATACACTCTAACTTTCAGAAATTCAAAGATCACCTTATCCAGGATCAAAAGACAGAACCATTTCAGTGGTCCACAGAAGCAATTAAAGATTAGAAGCATTGTGGCTTTCTTTTGCAATTCAAGCTGGTGAAATTGAAAGGAGGGTGCAATCATCGTCTGGATGTTGTCCAGGATTCTGAGGCTGCATCTATACCTGTAAATTAACTGTAGCTAGGTCTGCTCTCTTGTGCAGAGGCCAGCTGGCACAGGATATCCTGCATCTGTACTATTGAATTCTCTCACCCTCCAAAAAAGGGGGCTTGCATCCAAATTGCCTACTGAGAATGGGCACTAGTCTGTGCTAATTCCCAGGATGTGTCTAGGCATCATTTGGGAGCATCCTAGCTGTATTGTGCCAAAAACATGCCAGGTAGTGTTTTAACAACTTACAATACAGAAGATCAAGTTCTAACATCCAGGGACATTTTCACAACTGTCCATTCAGGTGGTAAAGATACAGTATAGGGAATATTTTAATGCTTTGGCTGGAATATCTCTGGGTTCTGTGGGTACTGCTGGTTGGTCTCTTGTCCTCAGGTCCCCTTTGAGAGTCAGTGCACTTCTGGGATCTTCTTCTTTGCTCACAGGTTTCCTCTGATCTCCTGGTTGTGGTGCCAAACATGCTTTTTCCTGCTGTGGGTAAAAGAGAGGCAAAGGGGACTCAGGAGAGAATCTGGCATTGTAAAGTACTTCTGAATAGCATTGAGGCCACAGCAGTTATCAGATGCTGGTATTTCAGATATTCAGTGTCTGCCCAGACTGCTTTATGGAGAGACCTGGGGAGTGCTGAAATAATCCTGGGGTACAGAGGCATCATGGAAGAAATGAGATGGAAACTGTCACTGTTGTGGACAAAGTTCCTACCATAAAGCCATCCACTGCACAGATTTGGTGATTGTACCTTCATGTGCTATCTCAGAAGTCTCCCTTCCAAGAGTGATTCCCATCTTGTAGAAGCTGGCATTATGGTGCAGGATCTGGACTGCAGTGTGCTGTGAGCTCTCCTTGGTCCAAACCTGGGGTCAAACGAGGGAAGGGTCACAAGTTTGGCTGTGAAAGCTGTCAAAGGCTTTTTGGGAAGGAGTGGGGAGTGAGCTGACCCCTCTCACCCTCGCTGACACCCTGCACCCTGCTAATGGCAGCCAGGATGACTTTCTGCTAATGCAAATGTTCACAGCTGTACGCTGGATGTTGCTGAGTGGATAATGGCTGATGAGTTTGCCTGTAGACAGTCACTCCACTACCAGTGTGTAATTAATTGCTATGTAAAGTGCTCTGAGATGCGGTGCTGCTGAAATGCTGGGTGTATAAATGCCATCCCCACACAAAAGGGAACAACATGCAAATTCTCTCAATATATTTTTAAATACGAGCATTTTTCAGCTGTTTGCTCTTTTGTAAAATTTATTAGGCCCCCTCCTGGGAACAGGGAGGCAGCAAGGACAGTGTGCATGCATGAGCTGGCTTCCAGGGGCTCCGACTGCCCGTGCTGCTCAGCCCCAGACTCCGGGGAGGGTCAGCTGTTGTTCTTCTCCTATTCCCTTAACCACTGCTTAATTTTTGTTTCCCCTTTGGCGTGCTTGCTCGCACGGTGAGCTGCTGCCTGCCTGGGGAGGGGCAGCAGGGAAGGAGAATGCTTTTTGTACCAAGGGCAGAAGCTTGTAAGGGCTCCAGCCTCTGCTTCCCTGTGAACCACAGAGGATGTCCTGCTTCCTAAGAAAATGCATTGTTGCAAGTGGATGCAACCCAGACAGGGATGGTTTCAGGCCATTGGGAGCTGCAGAGGCAGCGTGGTGTGATGGCAGCAAAGGACAAAGCCCTGCCTGGCTCTCTGCAGACACCTAGCACCAGCCCCAAGGAAGGAGTGGAATGATAGAATGTCTTCCCTGGAAATAAGTCTGACACAATCAGGCTGACAAGTCTCAGCAAAATGGCCTGGATGGAAGGCTATGAAATCTTGAGTGCTAGAGATCACATGAAGAAGCCAAAGGATTCACTGCTTCCTGTGTGGCATAAAGGAGAGAACATCCAGTGAAAATATCACACAAAAGTTTAAAACAAAAAAGGGGAAGTTGTTTTTCTTGGGGCATAAAATCCTGTTAGGGAATTCATTGTGATAGTGAACAACTAACATGCAAACTACTTAAAAAGAAGTGAAGTAATTCAGTTCCACTGCTGACTGTAGGACCCAACAGTTTGGTTGCCATTCCTGATCTTAAACATCCAGCTGCCAGAAGCGTGGAGAATATGTGGGGGTGTGGATGTGTTGCAGTTCTTGCAGTCATTTCCTAGGACTCTGTTGCTGTTAAATGGAGAGAAATAGGACATAAAGACTATATGGACTGGAAATCTATGTTTCTTTTATGTGCTGATATTTGATAGATTGAGCAATGGGTGGTTGACAGATCTTGGACAGAAATTATGAGCAGGAAATCTGTTTAATGAGCACTTTCCTATGGCATTCCTGAGAAGGCAGTCATAACTTAGATGCAAATTAATGTTTCTATCAATGGTCTGGAAATACATAAAAACAACGCTGCTGGCTAAATTGTACAGATAACCTAAAGTTTGGAGGAGTGATTAATATGGCTTGAGGATGTGTGTAAAGGACATCAGCAGTCCAGGCATGTAGGACATACATTTTCACAGTATCAAACCAGGAGAGAGAACAGGAACCAGGAGGACAGGTAGAAGTATGGGCTGGTGAATATCAGCATCACAGAAGAGCTGGGGGTGGGAGGATTGGAAGGCATCTCTGAGCATCATCTGCTCCAACCCCTTCTGCTTAGAATAGGGGCAGCCAGAGCAGGTTGCTCAGGTCCACATCCAGTTGTGTTCTGAATAAGTCCAAAAAGTGAGACTCTATAACCTCTCTAGAAATTTGTTGCAGTGTTTTAGCATGGTCACAGTTAAAAGGAGCTTTTTCTTGCATTTAAATGAAATTTCCTGTATTTCAGTTTATACTTCTTGGCCTTTCCCTGGCACCACTGAGAAGGTTCTGGATCTGTCTTCTTTTCTTGCACTCACCAGGTGTTTACACTTTTTGGTAAGATCCTCTCAAGCTCCCCCTTCTCTTCAACACACTGGCCAATGCATCTCTCAGTCTTTCTTCACACATCAATTAATTTGTAGTTTGTGTGGCCCTTTGTGGGACTTGTTCCAACATGCTTTTCACTGGTGCTGGGTACAGAGCTGGGCACAGCACTCAGGCCTGTCTCACCTGTGCAGAGTAGAGGAGGAGGATCTCCTCTCTCCATCTGCTGGCAGTGATCAGCCCAAGGCAGCCCAGCAGCCTGCTGGCCTTGTGACAGGGGCACACTGGTGGCTCGTGGTCACCAGGACCCCTGGGTGCTCCTCTGCCAAGCTGCTTTCCCAGGGTGCAGAGTGCCTCTGGAAGGCAGCTGAAGGTGATTGAGAGGCCCTAAAGGAGGGTCCTTTGTCTGGACCATAATCTCAATGTGGAGCTGGGACCAGCTGATGTCAGCTTGAAGTAGTCTGGTGAAAGGACAGGTCTCATTTTACCTTTGGAAGGGGTTGGACAACAGAAACCCATCTCCAGTCTGGGGACATGTGCTTTGTTAAGAAAAACAAGAAATTAGGGAGGATGCAGAAACCCACACAAATCTGGGCTGGAGAAAATGCTTCCAAGAGAGAGCAATTTGTTCAGCTCATCAGCAAGCTCGAGTGGCAGCTTGCTGTGTGTGTGCACCTGCTGTAGAGGACTCTCAAACCTCAGAGAGAAAGAAAGGCACAAGACAGACCGGTGCCCAGGAGCTCAACACAAATAACATGAGCAGGAATCCAGGCACTTGTTGTGCTGGTCATTGTCTCTAGGAACAGATTGCCAAAGGTCTTGGAAGAGATTTCACCTGCACAGGTCTCTGAAGCAAGGATGAATGGCTGTAGTTGAACTCAGTGTGGTTCACTGGGGTTCACTGAAGGCTGGGCTCCTCTTGCTGTGGTCTTCGGCTCTGACTTGAGTGCTCCCTGAGGGGGTAAAATTAGTACAACACATGATGTATGGCCTTTGTCTCCTCTCCATGCATCTGCCAGGCCATGTTCAGCCCCTCTTGATGTGCCTTAGCCTGCACAGGCTGGGATTTCAGGTGATTTAGGGGAGGAGCAGCAGGTGAGTTTGGTGCACAGGGTGGGTGTTACTTGGGGATTGAAGAGATGCTGTCACTCACAGAACAGCAGGAGCCCCACAGAAGGTTTCTAGGGCACACGAGAGGGCAGCTGGCTGTATTCCTTCTGTCTCAGAGGACTTGCACAGTGGCAAGAGGCTGTCATTATCTTTAGGCATTGACTGGGCTACTGAACTTGAAAGGGAGATGCTGTTGCACCTTCACGTGGCATAAGTGTCACCATATTGCAATCCAGATGGATTTCTCAGTTCTGTCATGCCTCTTTTCTTGGGTTTTCCTTGGGATCTCTGCTGCTGCTGACAACACCAGTACCTGTGGCTAGTAATGGGTGTCCTGTGCAAGGAAGACCATTTACCCAATGATAAGCAGACCCAAAATTTTCAGCCAAGTGCATCTTTAAGCCAGCAAGGGCCACTACCCATAAGTACTGCTGTGGCTTCCTGCAAACAAGGCAGAAATAGAGTTGCAGGACTGTGATGGGGAGAAATCTATAGGCACAAATGCACTTTCCTTTTTCTGTGCTTTTACTCATCACCCACAACAGCTTCTATTTCTAACCCTGTGCTTAAAAAAACCCAAAACAAACCCCTGAAAGTCAATATTTATTTTTCAGTCTCCCTCTCCCCTGCTGTTCGTCTCTGAATTTAATGCTTTTGAAAGGTGAATGATTGACGATTTACTGAAAATGAAGTTAAAATATAAATAATTCCACGATTTCGCTGCTGTATTAAGCAGGCATATGAGAAAAGCCCAGAAGACCAAGGTTGGCTTTTATTATTAACAAGGAAAGAAATTAAATTTAAATAAATGTAATATTTATTAAAATTTCCTTTCACGCTGTTACCTGAGGTTCATAAAACTTTTGAGCTGTGTCAGCTTTGCACTCCCCAGTACATTGAACTCCAGGGAAAACTATAAGCAAATTCTTAAGATCAATGCAAACTACTTCTCCATTACTCAAAAAAGGGAATTTTAACTATTTTTGAAGGCCCCAGGACTCCACTAATCCAGATATAAAGACTTTTTTCACCTTCAAACTTCACAGTTCCAACTACCCTTTCACCTTCTCCCATCCTCACCCCAACACAGAGAGCCCTTTTCACACTGAGGAGAGTGACTGCACATCCTTTAACCCAGTTTCCATCCTGCCATGGCCAGTTGCCAAATGAAATTTGCCAAAAGGTGGAGAAAGCCACTCTGAAGCTGCCCCTGTGCCCAGCCTGTGCCCAGTGCTGAGCAAAAGAGATGTAAGGCTCTGCTGGGTGGGGATTACCAGGTGATCCAGGCTTGGATTTAAAGATCCTGTGGGACTTGCCTTGGTGTTTTTAATGACACCTGTATGAAGTAGTCTTGTCTGGAACACAGCTACAGACCGGCATGGGATTTGAAAACTTTCCTTCCTGTGCCATGCAGACACACTCATGTTTCTAGAGCTTGAGGGAACATGGCTGAGCTCTTCCTTAAAATGGAAGGAATCAGGGAGACAAGGAAAAGTTTTAACAGCTTTGAGGGTGTGGGGCAGGAAGCTTAGACCTGTTCTTGGTCCAAGTTTTGCTTCACATCAGCTGGGCAGGTGCCTATTGCTAGAGCATCTGTCACCCGAGGGGGCTTGGGGCTACATGGGGAGGGAGCAGCAGCTGGCAGCACCTTCAGCACTGCCCTGACACCTGGAGAGGCTGAGCTGTGCCCACCAAACTGCTCCGAGGGGACCTGACCACTGCCTGAGCCCTGCAGTGCAGTGTGGTGGCTGCAGCACCAAGCCTTCAGCATCTCTCTGGTGACAGCAGCACAGAGCAAACCCTTGTTTGTCTGGGCTGAACATTCTGAGTGCAGCCTATGAATGCAATGCAGCATGAGCCTCTGGTTTGGCTTGGGAGGCGGGAGAAACTCAGAGATGAGGTAGCCATCAAAATTTAGCTTAGGCACACTGCAGTCTGCAGGAATGCCAAACACAAATCCTCTGTCTCAGAGGAATTCACCTTTGTGTAAGGGATCTCAGCCCCTGCATTAGTTTGTCAATACTGCCCAGATTTGATTTGAAGAAGATTTCGTGCACAGAGGCAAGTTTTGCTTCCGGTGAAGTCACTGGGTGTGTAGAGAAATAGTAGTTTGGATTTTGCAAGAGTGGATTCAGAAGGAAAAAAGTGAGCAGTAAGAGAATGTGCTTTGATGTTGATAAACGTGCCTTGTGAAAGCGCTAAAAAAAAGAAAAAGCGAGAGAAAGAAGGATGTTGAAAAGGATGATAAAGCAAGAAAAAGATCCATGGGATTTGGAAGCATTTGAAGAAACCTTTTTATAAAGCTGTGCTCGGCACGTCCTGTCAAATCTCTCCTGCTGTGAGGAATTTTCATGTTACTTTGCAGATAAACTTGTTGAGAGCACGCTGTCTGCCTCCATGGTGACAGAACGGCATCTCGAAGGGAACGGCCCTGCATCATCATTTCTCCTTCAGTTCCAGGCAGCATCTGTCACTGCAGAGCTGGGCTGGGAGCTGTGCATTAGACCCATGTCCTCCCTGGGCTGGGAAAGATGAACAAAGCTGCATCTGGTCCATTTTAGCCTGACTTTGCCAGGGCTTCCTTTTGACTTGGTTGGGCAAAACTTGTTCATGAGGGACTTGTTGCACAGGTCTCTGTTCCAGGAAAAAAGGGTTCTGATAATCTTTTAAACTGCTGTTTTCTTTCTGAGGTTTGGGTGGGAGGAAGAGACAAAGAGGCTGACATAGGGTATAAGATAAGCCAGGTCTGGGGTTGGTCAGGCAGTGTGCATGGACTGTCAGGCACAAGGAGGAGGGGGAATGTCACGGGTGTCACCAAGGTCTGGCTTCTGAAAAGTGGAAGGGTAAATGGAATTGTACTTCATGTGCCAGCCAGCTGGCTGGTGCCCCTTCAGTGCTGATTTTTAACTCCTTTGAAGAAGGTATAGGTAGAGGAGAAAGAAATCTCAAAGTTCTTAACCTCCTGTGTGTTTTGTGAAGAAAGATATGGAGAAAGGATGTCTGTGGAACTGCCCCTGATGTTCATGGGTGTTATCCCTTCATAGGGCCTGGTAGGCACAAGATTCCCATAAAACAAAGGGACAAACACACACACATACACACATACAAAAGGACTTGGCCTTGATTCGTGGGAAATCCATCTTGGCTCTTCAGCTCACAGAAATTTTAGCTCAGCTGAAAATGAGGAGGAGGAAAAGAAATAGCAAAAAATGAAAGTGAGAAGAAACAAACATTTACTAAAAGTGAAGAGAGTATTTTTGATATCAGAATAGGTAAAGTGTCCTTTATTGGAAGGGACTGGCAACTCTGGGCTTTTCCTGCATGTTCTCAGCTCTGGTGAGACCAGCAACCAGTTTTCCTTGGCCTTGCATTGCAGGGAATAAGGATACTTGACTTTACCACAGAGCCAGCTGGACGTGTCCCTTTGGGGAGGAGGCAGTTCTTATCCTGTCTGCCTCTTTCCTGCTCCATCCTTACCCACCTCAGTCACCTTGGGAGGTCTGAGGCTCTTTCTCAGATAAAGGTTTTGTTAAGGTCTGTGCTGGACATCTTTGAGCTCCTGCATGGAGGCAGCTGTTTTCAAACATGCTCTGCCTTTGGGCTGTTCTCTGATGGTGACTTGTATCTGTGTGATCTTGTGATTGCACCTTCACCCCACTACTCGTTGCACTCAGCCCTTCCCAAAATGAGCCCCAGCTCTCTAAGACAAAGATTGCTCTGGTTTGCTCAGTGGTTGAAAGGTGAGTAACACCTGATAGCCCTTACTGAAATTTATCCCCTGAAAATATTTCTCATTGGAAAATCGACTTTTTATCATTAAATGGAATCTTTCTATAAACCAGTATAGGTTCTGTGTATTTTTCTCACTTTTTTCTTTAACAGAAAGGTTTTCTTTCACCTTTTTGGTTTTCTTTCCCATTTTGCTGATTTGAAAACTCTTTCTGTTGTTCAATTTAAACCAGGAAATGTCCTACAGAAATTTCTAGCTGACAGAAGATCTTCACTTATTTATTACTTTGGATTTGTGGAACAGTGCATAGGTCACAGCTTCTCCCAGTGTAACACTGGCCACTCAAAGAAGAATTCACCTTAAACTTAGTTAGTCATGTACTCCAAATAAATGAATGAAGCCATTAGTTTAATAGAGCTCTGTCTGATTTTGGAGGGGAGGGGGGATTGTTTTTGAGCTTGTGGTTCAAATCCTCCTTTGGGCCGCAAGATATTTGAGTTTTGCATTTCTTCTCAGTTTAAACCAGTACCCTGTAAAGGAGGAAGGTAAAGGGCAAAGGGAAGGGATATATCAGAGGATGGGAGGGGAGGGGAGAAGAAGAAGAAGCAGCTGAGCATGTGTGGGAACTCCAGTGTCAGTTTCATGATTCCTCCAGCTTGACTTTTAAGGGATCAAGTCTTCCAATTCTTCCAGGATAGTCCCTGAGGCCATGTTAAGTCACCCTTGCAATTACTGTCTTTAAACAGAAAATTTGGAGTGCTTTAAGAGCATATTCCCTCATATTAAGAGACAGTACAGATATGAAGCCGTGTGCTCCAGTGAGCTGGAGTTAACTCCCCGTTTTTCCACCTCTGTGACTCTGGTACCAATCTCTGGTAATTTTGCTTTAGCAGCTCGGCTGCGGCGCGATAACTTGTGCTCTGTGAGGTGAGAGCAGGGGATTGCTGTGGACCAGGGCGCTGTGCTGAGCTGGGAGGGGCTGCAGCTCCCCCCACATGTCAGACACGAGTGTCTCAGGCTGAGCCTTTATGATAAATTAGGGAATGTGGTCAGCCAGAAACAGCCGGAGCGCTGTTTTATTAATCTGCGGGTGGATAACAATAAAAATGATGAAAGATCTAATCAGCTACATTATTACCTGGAGGTTGGTGGGGCCAGGAGAGAAGAGGGGTGTGTGGGTGATGTTGGTGCTGGGGAGAGTTCAAAGACAGGGAGAGGCAAGAGCATTGTCTTCAAGCACTGTCAGACAGTAAAACTGAGGGGTTAAAACCTTGCTAGAGATGATAACTTCAAAATTTTAGCCTTCAGCACCCCCTTCTCCTTTGCCATTTTCTGGCTTTTTAAATCTGGGATATTTTTTAGCAGGCGAGTTGGCCTTGAGTGCCAGATGCTCCCTGCCTCAGTTGCACCTTCCTGCAGTTCCCCTGGGCAAGGCCATGCCAGGACACTGAGAATTCCTGTGTGCCACAAGTGGGAAGATGCCCCTTGTCTGTAGTGCATTCTGGTGTGTCTTTAAATTTTTCGGCAATAGTTAGGAGACTTTAGTGATGGAAATTGGAGGGGTGGGCTGCTCAGGCCCCTTGTCATTCATTATCAGCTGGAGGGATGTTGTACAGGGTGAGTGGGATGCTTATGGTGGTGGATAAAGCCTTCTGTGCATTCTTTGTGTCCCTTTTCAAATTAGCTACTTTTCTCTTTGTGTTGGTGTAGTAAGGTAAACACAATGCAGGGGAGTCTGGTCTAAGTACCTGGGTATGGAAGAACTGGAGGCTCCAAGTCTCCATTAAAGCTTTGATTTGGCAGCATCACAAAGTCTTGCAGTCAACGCATCTGTATGAAAATGCATTATGGGCAGATAAAGAGCCTCTGTTCTTCTCTCTCTGTCATATTTTGTGTATTATTTGCTTACAATTCATGTCTGTCTCATAGTCTCTGTGGTAAAAGCATATTGAGGAAAGTCATCTCCTTTCCCAGCAATTTTCTCAGCTTCTCTTGATCATTAACATGCTGGAAACCACTTGAAAGAAACACTGCAATTTTTTAAGGGATTTTATTCATTTATTCATCAAGGTTAAGGACCCTGAAAAACTGCTGTCTACATCTTTTAGCACTTACTTCTTTCAAATCTCATATACATTATAGTCCTCAATCTGGAGTTCTCTTTTGCTATGGGGTTTTCTGTGCTCGTATCTTCTGTTGCAGTCTGAATATACAATAAACCCCTTTAAAATTAGTTATACTGCTACAGTTGTCAGGAGAACTCAAGTAATCTGATGAATTTAGTAAGAATTCCAGGCTGTGAAACAGACACAATGAAATTCTCTCTTTCAGCCTTCTTGCCTCATTATTAAACCTTCAGTTTATAGTGTGCAGACAGTCGTGTACTATAATTGAGGTTGAATTGCCATTCTCATTATAAATCCCCTTTTCTCGTGTGCACATAACTTCAACCAACACATGGGCTGAAACTGTGTGCTCTCACTTTCAGCCCACAGTAGAATATTTAACTCTGTGATCTATGGGCTTTAGCTCAGCTGCCATGGTCTGCTGCCCCATATATTTCACCATAACAAGAGCTTCTCTTGAGGTTAAAATACAAAAGTTGAACATTAGCAGGTGTGCCTGGCTTAGGCATCAGACTTGCAACTGCAATTTAGGTAGCTGTGTCCTGCTGGGGGCAATGGCATTTGCTAGCCAGCCATCTGAGACAGTGTTTTTTTCAACACCCTATCTGACAGTTTCAGTAACAATTGTCTCTCTGAAGCCTTGAAAAGCAGCTGTTCCTCCCCACTGTCTGGACAGGAATTTAGGTGTTTCCTTCATTCACTGCCTAGAACTTAGACACAGGTGAGATCCAGCAAAACTCTCCCCCTGCTTCCTTCTTCTGTGAGGGTGAGGTCTGCAAGCCTGGTCTGGACCTCAGTAGGGAACCCAAAACTCCTGCCTGGATCCACTTGGACTCTAAACAATTCTGTTGAGCCCCCAATGCCAGGAGCAAGGAGCTCCTTTCCTCCCTGTATGCTTAACATGTTCTACTCCCCTCTGCTTTTCTGCCAGCGCTGGCACGTGGAGGGAAGTGCTTGGATGCAGTTTACACACCTTGGTACCAAATCCTCTGAGAAGGGGTCAGTTCAGGCGGACAGTTCAGTGTTTCATCTCAGTCTGCAGCCAGGAAGAGCAGAAAGGAGCAGGCTCGTGGCTGCAGCACCCAAGGAGGAAGCGAAGGTTTGGGGTTTGGACCTCGGTGCTGGTCTTTGTCTCAGGTTTTGTGCATGCAGTCTGATGATGCAGGCAGGTCTGATGACTAGAGCTCTGCTGACCCAAACAGTGATGATCTCAGACTCAGATGTTGGTATTGGCAGCTAGATGGGACCATTTCCACTATAACAACGACTGAAGTGATGCCTGTAATGAAATAAAACAGAATATCTACAGATAGACCATGCTGCAGTGTCCTGGGCACAGGCTCACTCCGTGTTTTGTCCACTCTCCACAGGCAGAGGAGTTCTCCTGCCCAGGTTACAGTGACTTCTCCCAAGGTGCTCCATGGAGAGGAGATTTGCCAGAAACTCTTGCTCAGAGCTTGTGGAGAACAGTGAATTGTGAAGGATAAAGAAACACTACTATTTATCAAAAAGCCTAAAGGATTTATGCCAAGAGTTGGTTGGTTGTTGGTTTGTTTGTTTTTTCTCATATATTTATAATGGGGGGAAGGAGGTGGAGGAAAGACTTTTGCTTGAAAAGGAATTTGGGAAGTATGAGGCAGGGAAACAAAATGACATCTTATAGCCAGGGCAGCCATGGACCAAGAGCAGTCCTGTCTGAAGGCAGCTGGCACAGGGGAGTGTTTTTGATGCTCTGTCACAGGGGCTGTGGCTGTTCCCTAAATCCCTCCCTGTGCCCTCACTGCCACACTCCAGCCCCTGCTCAGGGACTAGACAGGAGCAGTGAGAGAAGCTGCTGCCATTTATCCCCACAGATGATCACCAACCCTTCGTTCCTGCAGCAGAGGGGGGAACCTCTGTCTGTCTCTGGAAGTCTGGCATGTCATCAGTTTTCTTTGGTCTGTGTTCCAGACTCCCCTCCATCCCCTCCTGGTATGTGGGGGTGCCCATGGCAGGGGCTGAGGATGCAGCAGCACGTGGCAGGACCTGAGGACACCATGGCAGTGTTTGCAGAGCTCATCTGGCAGTGCCTGAATCCCTGTTCCCATCCAGGCAGATGGCTCAGCTTTCTCACACCTCTCCCCCACTTTCTTTGCTCTCCAAGCGCTACTTGTGGGAGTCGAAAGTGAAGTGACAGAGCCCAAGGGAAAGGGGAAAATACAGTCTGTGTCTCTGAAAATGTAAAAGGGACCCTTCTGTGTATTTTGTTCCACTCCTGATACTCATCCCTGTCCCCAGCTGAACTGCTGTGACCAACTGCACGGAGAATTTTGCTCCAAAAGTGCAGTGGAGATGAGAAAAAAGCTAAGGAGGGGGGACAGGGAGGGAAGTGACTCCTATCCTGCTGGCATGGGGAATTTTCTTTGACATAAACTTTATTTTAGATGACAAGGCTTAACATCTTCCGTAGTGCTGCTCCCTGCATTTCAGCTCCACTCATGGTGGGCTGCCCTCTGGCAGATGGAGGTGTTGCCCTGTGCTGTACGTGTTTTGTGATGGTGTCAGGCATCCTGACGTCTAGGCAAAGCACTTTCTGGTGCTGTTTCCCTCCTTCCTGGTGGCAGGAGGGGCTGGGCAGGAGCTCTCCAGGCTGCCCTGTATCACTGGGCTTAGGAGCTCCTTTCAAATCCTCTCCCTAAGAAGTACTTCTGGTGCTCACTGCCCACATGTGCCTGGGCTGGACAGGGCTTTAAGAAGTAGGTAGTGTGGAATAAGATAGCCCTGAGCTTTGCTGACAGAGCTATCCCTAGGAACTCTGTGAAGGTTTTCTGCAGCCACCAGAGCTGTTCTCAATTTTTAATGGATTTGAAAATCATGCCTCAAGCTCGGTCTGTCCAGAGACAGTGTGTGACAAAGAATCACCTTCAGTGAACACCCATATAGGGCATTTTGGGTAATTCCAAATTTGTCTCTGTTCAAACACTGTTGCTAAGAAAATGCTGCTGCTCACCAGTTTTGGCCATCTGATGAAAGCTTACATGCAAGACAGCAAAGGACACACATTTTAGGCTGAGTGGTTGGCAGGATTTGTATATAAGTTTCTAGGTGTGGGGATATAAGGAATAAATGAAGAGCTGTGTCAACATAAAAGACAAAAAAAAAAAGTCTGTGAGATTCTGCTCACCCATCTCCACCTCATTATTATGTTCAGCCTTCCTCTGATGAACTAGCCAACCTCTGTAGAGCTGTGGCAGCAAGCAGGAGGGCAGGATATTGGGTGTGCTGTCTGTCAGGCACTGTCACTGAGCTGACCTGGATAGTGTCATGTATTGGTTTTGTTTTGTTGCTGTTCCTCAGCTTGATTTTAAGCTTTGTGGGCAACACCACTTTGTCTATGTTCCTGCAGTGAAGGCTTTTAGGCACACAGAGTGTGACAAGTCAGATTATGACCACCAGAGAAGGACAAATCTTTCCTACTGAAATATTTTTCACAAAGGTCTGACTCCTTCTCTATTTTTCAATTTTTCAATTCCTTTGTAATCACTAGTAAGAAAAAGCACTTAATTTTGAGCTTGCTGGACTTAAAGGACTTCATTATTGCCTGTACATGTCAAGGTCCATGTGAATTGCTGCAGTACCTGACAAAAAGTTTGTGTAAGCAATTCTTCCATCCTCCCATCTTGTGCCATTGGTTCCTTTCCTTCACCAAGTGCCATTTCCCATGAAATACTGAAATATCTTGCTAGCTAGAAACTTTTCTGTTAAGTTTTGCTGCTTTTGATTGAACAGTTTTCTGTCCTGTTTCTGTTTTCATTAAAAGTTTATATATTTTCAGTATTTTGGCCCCACATGGGCTGAAAAGTTTAGATTTTGTGGGCTGGAATTTCCTCCCCCCTCCCCTCATTGTGGTCTGCTGTAGAGATGTGTGGGAGATTTGGCTCCTTCCTTTCCCAGCAAAGTTCAAGTAGGTCAAATGCTACCACCGATGTTCTAACTTTATCTTTACTCCTTCAAATCCCCACCAGCCTCCTGGACTTGACTTTACAAGTCCTTTCATGTCACTTCAGACTGTGGTAGGAGGAAGTGAAAATTACGGGCCACAGGCAGGGTTCCAAAAAGTGCTCTCTCTCTCTCAGAAAGGGGCTGGCATCTTTCCACGGGCCTTCATTGTATTTTATAGCCATACTACAGTATTTAACAGCATAATTTAGTAAGTGTCGGTACTCCATCGTGGAGTGTGGAGAAACTGTCTCATTCGACCCCTGGCGACGTGTGCCGGCTCAAATAATGCACCGTGAGGTAAAGTTAATGCTTTCTGGAAATGGAATTGGAGTCAGAAATGCCCTTTTTGGACATCAGCATAAATACTGTTGTCATCCTGATCAGCAAGCAGAATTCAAAACCTTTTGCCCTTAAAAGGTGACTCTCTCTCATGTTTTAATTAATCCCCCACCAACAGATGAAATAACTAAAGAAAATCAAAGTCCTTGCCATGGATTAAAAGTATATCCTAAAAGTATCTGAAGACCTACTGCAATATGAAATCTCACTGAAACTGTTTCTCACCCTTTTGACTATGGTGCCTCTTCATTCCTTGTGTGCTTTTACTGCTTGGGGGAAGATGGGTCTGGCTGGGATCCTAGACTGCCATCTGATTTAGGGATGGGAAAACAATGACTCTTCTGGGCTGTCACAGAGACCATTCCATGTTTACCTCGGCTGTGCAGCTGCCATCTGTGTCTTACTTTGATTATCAGGGAGGTCAGCTGTCAAATGCAGTAGGAGGAGGCAACAGTTCCATAAGAAGCTGGTCAGGTATCATCTCCTGAAGAGATTTTACTATGTTCTTCAGACCAGAAAGCTGCAACAGTCCTTCATAATTTCTCTTTGCCTTACCAGACTCTGTACTCAGATTAAAAAACCCAACAACCCAAACATCAGATCCATGTAAAAATCATTCCTCACACTTCCAGTCACAATGTCAGGCCTTTCCTGCAGAGCTGGGGCTGTTTGGTTTATGCTGTATCGATTTCTGACTTGTAGCCAGGTTTAAGTTGAAGTTTCCTGGCCTGTCAGCCAGGGAGCAGCGGGAGTTCCCTTAGCTTGGGGCTGAGGATTTTGTCTGGATTGTGTGTGAGCAGCTCGCAGATGGTACAGGTGGACTTGTACCTGTACTGGTGAGGACAGCCAGGGATGGATTGTTATTGTATTATTGTATGTTATTACCCTGGTACACCTGGGAAACCACCTGTTCTCCACTGGGTGGAACTGGAGCTGCTCTGTGGGGCAGAGTGGTTCCTCATAATGTGTGCTGAGGTCCTGGTCCCTCTGCATACCCCAGAATTTCTCTGGGCGACTGCTTTTGTGCTCAGCAGTCACTGTACCCACTCTGGTTTTCCTTGAAGAGAAACCCAGTGCAGGAAGGAGGTGCAGCAAACCCTGGTCCATTTACCAGGCTGGACAGTGGTGAGGAGAGGGGCTGCACTGGGGGACAGCACAGGTATGATTATGGCTGTACAAATCTACCTGTCTAGCCTTTAATACCTTTATTTTGTGAGAATAACAAGGGACATACCCAGAAGGCCCGACCTGATTTCAGAAGGAGGCTGGATGAGAAAACCACAGAAGTCCTTCCCATCAGCACTGCCATGATTTGGGGGCCAGACCTGCTGTCATGGGGAGGTTCAGGGGGTTGGTGTCTGTCATGGTAACATACTCACACATCTGTGCACACCTACAACACCACAGAGCCACAGAATCATGCAACATCCCTTGGAAGAGACCTAGAAAGTTCATGTGGTCCAAATTTTGATGGGAAAGGGATCTTAGATGAGATGATCTAGCACCCACAGAACACAATGGCATGTTGAAAACCCCCAGGGATGGAGGCTCTACCACATCCTTGGGGAGGTTGTTCCAGTGACTGATAGCTTTCACTGTAAAAAATCTCTTTTCTATGTTGACAACAAACTTCTCATGGTGCAACTTGTACTTGTTCTCATCTGAGATTAATAGTTTAATTCCTCTCTAGCCTTCACCTGAAATTGTCAAAGCAGGCAGGGTTGTATTGTAACAAGAATGAGCCAGCTGGGCAATGGACTCTATTTTTAGAAGTGTCCTTTGTAAATCTCAAAACCAGTATGAGGCAAAGGCATATGCCATTTCACAAATGGGTAAAGTGAAGTGATGCAGCCCAGAAACGGTGCTGAGCAGCACTGCCACAGGCTAAGCACTGGTCCATAACCTCCTCTCAAGATGGCATGTGGCTTGGTAACTGTCCAGCTTCACCATCTGCAGAGACTGAAACTCAATTGCTGTTAACGAGAATGAAATTATGGCGATATTAGCATAATTAAAATGAGAAGAATCCTAGTTCGGGGATGATTGATACCCCTGGAAAGCTTTGGATGGAGGCAGAAAAGGCAGGTCCAAAGCTGTTGGCTCAGATGTTATTTACCTGCATGATTTCTCCAGGTATAGGGGGAAATGTCCTCAACAAAAAAGGCAGGGAAAAAAAAAAAAAAAGCTTAATGTGGCTAGTGACTGGTATTAAATAAATGATGCATGTTGGCAGAGCGGTAGATGAGAATAGCGGAAAACACATTGTGAAAGGAACCAGAAGAATTGCTGTCATAAATCTCCCCAAACTATTCCAGCCTGAAAGAGGCTTGAAACTAAGCAGGTTACTGGGAGCATAAGGAAGGGGGCTTTAGAAGAAACCCATGGCCCTGTAGGTTCATTGACACAAGTTTTGCCCGTGTGTCCACCCTCTTAGAAGAGGAGAAATGCATGGCCAGGGAAAGGAAAGGTTTGTGGAAGTGTGACATTGCCACTTGGGTTGTTTGTCTCTTGGGTTTTATTTTTTATTTGAGGCAGGTTAAAAGAGCTCCAGGTGTTCTCTCTAGAAAGAAAGAGATTAGAAGGCAACATTAATCAAGTTTACAACATATTCAAACAAGTAGATAAAGAGGAAAGAAAAAAAGTATGCTGAAATGCTTTTGTAATGAATGCATATTTTAGCTGAAGAATTCACAGGGGTCGACATGTATATATGCAAAACTAGGGTTAGAAGACAAAGTGGGATTATTTTCAAAGCTCATAAATAATTTAACTGTTGGAAGAAAAATGCAGAGGTTTCTGTTGATCTTATTGCCAAAGAAATGACTTAAGGCCTGATAAGGCAAAGGGCTAAAGGTGTTTCCACACAGAAGAATGACAGAGCATAGCTGTTTGTCTATTACAGCTTGTCACACCAATTGTGGATTTTATTGGGTAAAAGATGGGCATGTTGGGACAGGATATTCCAGCTCCTTTGACACACTAAAATTGCAGTTTCTTGTTGACTTTTGTAAGGTGTTCACTGAAAACAGTTGTAAATGTTCCTATTAACTTATTTTGCTGCAGAAAGAGGCCCTTATTGAATGCTTTTCACAACCCCAGTTGGAAAGACATGTGAGGAGCTTTATAAAAGACCAGCCACTGGAAAAATTTGTGGAGCAGTGTGCCTTCTTCATGGGTGTTTCCAGTCACCATGAAAATGGTGCCACTTCACAGTGACCAGGGCAGCCCATACAAGATCCCTGTGATCTGTTTAGCATGTGCAGTGCTGCATGCCACCCTCAGGTCCACTCAGTCTCCACACCAGTCACACTGCACAGTTTAGTCACGCAGTGCCATGGCTGGAGATCTCAAACTCTCTGTTATATGCCATTTCTGTTCTTGCCATGTGATGCTGACCAATAACTGTGCCTCTGGCTCAAATTCCAGTTTTGCCCCTCTTTTATATTTGCCTTTGAATTTACATTTCCAGAGAGTGGGAGAGGCTGGATTGATACCCTTGAATGCGGCTTTCCTGTGAACCTGTGGCCTCTTGGCCTTCCCACACCTCAAGCAGGTTGGCTGGAAGTTGCTGCTGCTCAGCTCAGGGTAGAGGTGCACAGAAATGCCAGCCCTTCTCTCCTGCCTGCAGTCCCCAGGGTGTGCCCTCTCTGAGGCTGTTCCAAACACTGAGTACAAACTACAGCCAATCTCTCACTTCCCGTTTCCCTTGGCTTCTCCCAGTCACCACCTCCCTGATGAGATGTGCTGGTTTCCATCTGCATGCAAGATGTTCCCTGCTTTAGCCAGGTGTGATGCTTGGCCATGACCAATCTGTGGGACAGGTGAGGCGGCTCTGCAGGCTCAGGCCCTGGAAAAGCAACCACTAAGAAGTGACATCTCATGCTTTTCCTGGCTCCCCAGCTGGAAGTGCAACAAAAAAGCACCAGCTGGGCTCATGAGCAGGGATAGGGACCCCTCTGCTCCAGGACCACCAAAGACTTCACATAATCTGAGTGGAGGCAAAGCCTTGTCCAGTCAGGTCAAGTTTGTCCTCTCACCCCAGCTGCAGACCTTTGCCTGCTGTTCTTCACTGTTTGTGGTTTGTGGAGGAAATGCTCCTTTAAATCTGATGCAAATCTTTAAACCTGTCCTAAAATTTGGCATTTGGTTGTGTCCATCCCTCCATGGAAGGAAAAATTTCCCAGTCTCTAGTTGAACTGGATTTGAATTGTAAGTCTTTCAGGCAAATGTGTTGCTTTATGTGGATTCCTTACTTCTAGAAAAAATAAAACCCCTTGAATGTCCAGTATTTCACTCAATCTCAGCCCCCTCTCAGCACTGCAGAAGCTTGGTAATCAAGAAGAGAAAATATTTACTTAGTAAAGCTTTAAGGTCAGGCTTTTGGGCTGGAAACTGAAAGGTGTAAATAAGTCCTGCTTAAACTACAAGCTTAATCTGCAGAGCCAGGTAGCTCTCCAGCTCTTTACCCAGGTTTGGCTTGGGTTGTTCTGTAGAACCAGAATGGAGCAGCATTTTTGACTGACTGGGATGCTTAGGCTGGGCAGAGGAGCCTGGTGACCGCTCTCACACATAGGGTCAGCCTGCTCTCCTCACTCTTGTGTGTCTCAGTCTAAATCTCATGTTTCATCTCTTATCCTACATTTGGCTGCTTGTTGTAATCAGCTATCAGAGTTGTGCACAGGGACTCAGACCCTCTTTGGCGTTTGGGCTCTGGAACACAATTAGAGGTGTTTGGGAAAGCTGTCCCTTGGAGTTAGGAGAGATGGGTCTAGAAGGGAAAGCATCTCATATCAGTCTCCTGAGGGTTGCCAGCCCTCAAAACAAACCAGCCTGCACCGCAGAGCAGCCCAGGTCTGCTGCACTTGTGTGAAATGTGGTGCAAAGCGTCGTCTGATGGTTATTGTGAGAAATCTGTGTGGGCCTGCACACGCTGGGGTTGCTGCAGGAAGCAGCAGTAACAGCACAGACTGAGTGGAAGGAGTTAAAACAAGGGTAAGTTGGGCTGACACTTTCATCTGTGCTTGTGTGCCATTGTAACAGTGGCTGGGGGCTTCTATTGGCTTGGCTTAAAAAAGACATTGCTAATGTCTAACGCTTGATGACAGATGGTTCACCAATGCTGCTAGGCCCATTGTCTCACTTAATAGCTCTTTGTTCTAGCTGAAAGAAGGTAATCTTTTCTTGTAGGAGTTGGTAGGAGGATCTGTGTACAATATGCATTTTGACAACCGTTCCAGTTTTGGAGCCTGCTCTGTAGCTCGCTGAAGCGGAATCATCTCTCACCCTCTGTAGGAGGGACTCACAAAGGAGGCATCACAGTCATGGTGCCTAATTTGTGGGTGTTTTGCTATCTGGTAGGACTCACCACACTGAATTAGGCAATTGCATTCTCTGTGCTGTGGTATGGAAGAAAATAAAACATGTGATGTGATCTCCCTCAAAGGGTGAGGAGTAATTTAGGGCCTCTCTCGGGGGGCAGGGGAGGCACCCATTTTTGGGGTGTCAGGCTGTGGTTCCCCACTGGGGAGAGTTAAATTACCCACTCACCACCTGACTGCAAACCTGCACGTGTGTATCTCTTCTTTATGAGAGCTGAAAGCAATAGCTGCAGCCCAGCAATGATTACACTCCAAGAAAATGCCACAAGGAGCAGGCTAAGGAGTACCAAGGTGAGAGCTGGTGTCCTTTACAATGTGTGTCATATTCAGGAGTGGTTTTAGGAGCCTGGGTCTCCTATGAGAGGTTATAGGGTCACTCACTTCCTGATTCCATTTCTATTTCCACATTTTTAAACAAGACGAGGCAGATCAATGAGAGGAGTTGTGAGCACCTCCCTGGACTGAACCTACCATGGTATAATCAGGCCATCTTCTGTGTCACAGGAATCTCAGGGGGCAAACTTCATCTGGATGGGGAAGAATCTGAACCTGCTCTTCTTGTGTCCCGTGTGAATGCATTGCACCCTGCGGGGCTGCTGCTCACAGGAGAGGGCATGTGCTTACCTACACCTGTGCAAGGAAACACCTCCCCACATCTTGCTTGCTGAAAGTGGTGCATGCCAAGTTCAGAACTTACCAGACTGAGACCCAGAATTCAGGATAGCTCATGAATGCAGTGGTGAGAGGATGTTTGCTTCGAGGGCGTTTCTTCCCACCAGCATTTGTTGTGTGTTTACCCGTGCTGATGTTACAGAGGTTCCTCAGAGGCAGTGTGGGGAAGGTTTCAGGTTGTCTGGGCATTAACAGAAGCTTGCACAAGGGTGAGGGCAAGTGTGCAGAGGGATGAGGTTCTGATCCAGCCCCTGCTCACTGCAGGGGGGTTGGACTAGATGACCTTTAAAGGTTCCTCCCAACTAAATTCCATCGTTCTATTAGACACCAGAGTGACCTCATACCCTTAATAAATGAAACACAAGGGCTGATTTGGAACCTTCTGGGTGGTTTTTGGGGATGTGTTTGCTCTAATGTGAGTGTTTACTGTAGTGAGAGAGAAGCTGTGGCACTGAAACCTGTTTTAAGAACTGATTTCCTCAACAAGTAGACAGCTATTCCAAAAGACATTTTTAGGCTCATCAGTTGGCTGCCTTGAGTTTGCAGCCTGTTCCCATTTCACTGGCTCTGGAGTGGCAGGACAGCTCAGGCTGTTTCAAATGAGCTTTGCTAAGGGTATCAGCAGCTTCCTTCTCCAAGTGGTGCAGAGCCAGTGCATGGTACTGCACTGAAGCACCTGGTGATGAGTTTACCCATCTGCCAATCCCCTGTGATGTGTGAGTTATTTCTGGGATCACAAACACCTTGCACAGTTGTAGGCCTATGGGTCTAGTCACTGCCCCCAGGTCATATTTGGGACTGGGAGGTGTGCTCTTGGAAACTGAAATCTTGGAGATGGCGAAGTCCTGACCTTGCTTTGCAAGGACCTTTCCAAACATTATTTTGATATTTGTTATACAAAGGGGAAACAGGCAGAACTCTGCAGCCTCGTTCAAAATCCATATTATCCTTTAATAAAATAATTTTTTCTAATGGACATCTACCTAGAGTGGGACGGGATGGAGGAGGAAAGAGGAATTGTTTCACCTTGTGTGTGCAAAGGGAGAGTGGCTCAGTGTCTATGTCAAGAAATGCTGATATGGAAAAATGACTCCAGGACAGTGTGAACTGCTTTCTTAGGGACATGAAAATGTGATTATTGTCACATTGTATTGTGATGTGTCTTCATGGGACTCCCCAAAGAATGACAGCAAACCATGTACTTGTACCAAAGGTTGCCTTGGTATACCTTCATGGGTATGGGATTGGACTTTACTGTAATCACAGTGGTACCAAGGAGCACATTGGTGAATGATGAATGTTTGATTTAGAAAAACCCTTTAGTTTCATGTAATGTGACCCAGAAGCTACAAACTAGAGAGAGGAGCCAGCATCAAGCATATGGGCTTTTGAACCTCTGTAATACAGTGTTCTGTGTGCTGGTGTACTCAGACATGCAGCTCTAGGCTTTCAGGCAGACCTGGTCTCTCTCTTCATCTTCATTGCATCAGATTGGGATGTTTCTTTGGATAATTGCCTGCCCCAACAACACAGCCCCATCCTGAAACAGGCTTGTGCTGCAATTTGTTTTGCTTTACAGCACTCTCAGTGTAAATGGATGAACTTCTGGAGAGAAGCATGGAGTCTCTCTGAGGCAAGCACTTAAATCAGGGCTGGTATGTCTGTACAGCCCAGAGAAGGGTGTTTTAACCAGCTGTAAGGCCGTGTCTACATTTGGGCTTCAGCCCATTCTCTTCTAGTCTGTGCCTCTACCACAGCTGGAGAGCTGAGTATGGCAAATGCCCATGACTTGGTTTAGGCAGCAGTGTGGTGACAGCAGGGCTTTATTTCCCAGCACACCAGTGTAAACAGACCTCTAGCAGGCTGACAGCCTTGTGGTGCTTCCCTGTTCACTGAACTTGGAGATTTGACCACTTTTTGAGCTTGCAGTGTAATGGGTATGCCCCAGGGAAAGTCAGGACCAGGCATGGTCTCTCTTGTGTCACTGGTTGTCCCTGCTGGTCCTCACACCCAATTTCCCCAACCCAGTAACCCCAAAGGTGTCTCTGTACAGTGAAACATTTTTGGGGTGTTGACCTAAGTCACAGATTCATCTTTAATAGTGTTTTCTGGTCTCCCCTTGGGAGCTGATTGCCCTTCAACACTGCGTATTTTATCTGCTGTGTATTGCAGGGTACCCGAAACAAGACAAAATCTTGTCTCACAATCATCAGTCAACAGCCCCCAGCTGTATCTCATTGGCCAGAAGTGTTCCCAGCTGGATGCCCCAGGGGTGCAGCCCATCCTGCTTGGATGACATGGATGTGTTCTTGCAGATCCATCAGGATGTGACTCACACTGCAGAGACAGCATCTACCTCAAGCAGGGTAGGGAAGAGCTCTGGGGACAGTGAAGGTCACAGAGGAGGGTATGGAAGGTGGCCTGAGAAGTGGATAGACCATCAGGCAAACACCTTTTCGTTCTCCTTTTGCTATGCCAGTTTGGGAAATTCAATCTTCCCTGTTTGTTGTGAGGTTTTCTTCCTTCAGGTAGTGATTTTCATCAGCCTTCCCCCATGCTTTATTCTCAACCTGGCCCAGGTAAGAGGCTGTGCTTTTGTCTGTTCATGACCTCTGGAACAGAAAACTGTTCTTACTGGAAATCTGTTCCTTATTTTCTCTCTCAGTGACATCTGAGACCAGTTCCCACATTTCTAGCCTACTCTGTCCTCTGCAGAGCATCCTCTCTGCTGGAAAGCAGGGATGGGTTTGGTGCATGTGCTCTTCTGTATTTGCCTTTACCTTTGGAAGAAAAGCAAATACTGACCGTGTTCCCTCCTTGTATTCATCATCTTATTTATATTTCATTTATTTCTACTGCTCTGAACAGACTTAAGTAATTGATAGTATTAATAATAGGAGTTTCTACTAATAGAACTCCTTCCAGTGGAGTTCAAATTACAGACAAGCTTATTACTCTCATTTAGAGGTGGATTTAGCCTGTGCAGCTTGTCCAAATGCAGATGTGGCTGCAAGAATCAGGGAGAAAATGCAAAGGCTCCTGATCTCAGCCCCAACCTCAGCTCAGCTGATGTGGTACAGCCGTTTCAGGGGAAAGGAAAATAACCGCTCAAAAGACAAGATGTGAGGGATGCTGAGGAAGAAACGGAGCCTCATCTCTGGAGACTGCTGAATTTCACAGGGTTTTCCCAAAGCAGCAAAAGGAGAAACGTCCCGAGCTTTGGCCTCTATACTTATCAGCATGAAAAAACCATGAGCGTGAAATCAAACAACAGGCTTCAAATGGGAGCTACAATGACACTAATTTGTATGTACCATTATTTGATCTTCTAACCTACTAGGTTTAAGGTAAACCACACTGGAATATCAAGCAGACATTAAATGAAACAGTGTCATTAATTCAATCCAATGAGATACGTTTTATATAACAAAGGGATTTGTTCTGATACTCAAACAATGTATATTAATGAAAGAGTCGAAATAGATTCATTTTGTTCTCAAAGCAAACACATTAAGAAAAGCCATCAAGAAGTAAAGAACACGGCTTTTTTTTTTTTTTTTTTTTTTTTTTTTTTAAACTGTGCTTTATTTAGGGCTAAGCTGGAAAGCGTCATTCAATAATTACAGAAGATTACAAGGAGTTTTAGGGAATTGAGAGTGAAAGAGCAGTTGTATGGAACTGCAGCTGCGTTACACATCTGTACTTCCTAGCTGTGGGCTCAGTTTGCTTCAGTCCTTACTCTGGCAAAATGCTCGTTATATCCCCATGAGAGTTTTGGAAGAGTAAGGACTGCACGGTCAGGCCCAGTATGTAATCAAAATTAACATTAAAAAAAAAAAAAAGGAAAAAAAAACCAATAAGGAAAACAACAAAGAAAGAAAGTTCGAGATTGAGATAAAAAATACTGAGAAAAACAAACAAGAGCATAAACCAAAAACAAGTGTATAACCAAATAATAATCAAAAACAATTATCACACTGCTCAATCGATGCAAACAAGTGTGAGAATTATGTAAATCAAGTTTTAAGACTGTGAAAATAAATTATAATAAATATGATATACTTTAAAATATATGTGTTCTTAAATAATTCATTGTTTTTTCTGAGTCAGATTTTTTAAAGCAATGTCTTATTTTTAACTGCTCTAAAGTCATTTACCAAAGATAAATATCGTGCTTTCATTAAATAGTTTTCCTTGTTTTTTCTCTATCATTACAATTAAAAGTCCTACAAAATATGCAAATTTATTTACAGAAAACAGAGCCAGCATCTTTTTTTTTTTTTTAAACATCCCCCTGTTTTTCAAAATTCCTTGTAAACAGTTTCAGAAATTCTTCAAAGAGATTGTTTCTTTAGTTTACTTTTTATGGTTTTTTTTTTTTAGGTTTTTAGATTTTTTAAATTTTTTTTTTCTTTTTTTTTTTTAAGATTAAGGTACTAGGCTAATCCCTTGCCCTGAAGGTTTCTAGAGCAAATATGGAAGCTACTGAAGCATAGGATGATGGGAATTTTGCGGACAGCAGATCATGAAGACATGAAGCGTTTAGCTGTGTTTTGTTGTTCAAGTTAGAACTAACGTCTGATAAAAAGACAGCTGTTTTTTTTTTTTTTTTTTTTTCTTTCCCATTTGCATTGTCTACAGAATTGAGTCTTGTCTTGTTTATTTTTTAATAGCTGGAATGCTTGCAGTTAAAAAAGCTGCCAAAATAGCCATTTTTCTCCTTTTTCTCCTCGATAAATAACAGCATCCAACAGCAATTGGCAGAGAGTAGGAATTTATGCTCAATCTAAACTCTACAAAAATTACAGTTCTACAACATCTTTGTTTTTAGCATTAACGCTAACTTCTATGTAGTATTATTTTTTTTTTGCTTTTTTGTTTTTTTTTATTTTTATGTTGTCTAATTTTTTCTATTATATAGGTATTTTAAACTTTCTTTTTTTAAATTCTGTACAACTATTAGGATTTTAAATGGGGAGAGTTAGAAGCATTTACAAACCTTTTTGTTTTCCATTTAATATCAACCATCTTTCCTTTTTCTTTTCTATGCCTTTTTATGTACTTAATTATGTATTTATTTATTTACTTTTTTTTGCTTTTCATAGATATCCATCTTACCTGCCTTTAACAACGCAATCCTTGCGTATTATACAGAAAACCATATGAAAGCTTCATAGACTCTAATTAATGTATAACCAAAGAACCTCCCAAAGTATCAAAGAACTATTATCTTGCCGTTTTAAAAGCATTTAAGCATTTGTAATTTTTTTTGTGGTTTTTTTTTGGTGTTTTTGTGGTTTTTTTGTTGTTTTTTTTTTTCTTTTTTGTTTTTTTAAGGTTTTACATATTTCATATAATCGCTCTCAAAAACTGTTTTAGGAACAGCTCAGAGAAAAGGAAAGAACTTCCATATTTTACATACAGCTACAAGTCTGCGGTAAAAAGTTTTGTCCTTTGGTCCCTATATAGCTAAGGAATGACAGATAAAGATGCTCAGTGACTGTTACCACGGGTCTCGCATGGTAACCGCATCCTTGGTGGCAAACAGGCACTCCTTTGCCAGAATCCAGGTTTGCATCTCCTGTTTGAAGAAAAGCCGCTGTGGTGATATCAGTGTCTCTTCAGAAATCCCGGTTTCATCTTCCTCCTGCTCTGATTTTACTTTATGTGTTTGTTTGTTTTCAAGCGCATGTCCTTCGAAGTCAGCAGATGTGATACTTTTCTTGAAGAAATGTTACAGTCTAAACAATCAAAGAGAGAATAGGTCTGAAGTCTTCAGCTTGACTGATATTTGCTGATATGTCAAAGGTGTAATCCAACAGTTCACTTTTTTTTTTAATATATATATACTTTTTTTTTTTTTCTAAATGTGGCCCATTCAGCTGCTGCCCTAAAAAATGAAGAAGATCATTGCAAATTAAATCAAAAAGGGGAGGGGGAAGTAGGGAAGGTGTGGGGGGAATATTTGAGACAGGAGGGGGGAAAAAAAGACCTAAAAATGAAAATGAAATTAAAATCAAGCCTGTTCTTTTGGGCCCAATCCTGCTCCCGTTGAAAGTAATGGATGTTTTCTTCTCCCTTCAATTGGGACAGGATGGGGCTTCTGCTTTGGTGTTTTGCTTTTGAAGGCCTTGGCTCTGATTCTGCTCCCACTTAACATCAACAGAAGGATTCCCCATGACTTCAGTGGGAACCGGATCAAACCCAAAGCAAGCAAGGTAGTCACGATCATGATAAAGAAAAACGCAATTGTTCCTATTAGTAATAATAACAATAATGATAAAAAAATCAAAATAATATTAGGGCGTGTCTATGTAAATATGTATCACTACACATGTGAAGACAGCGGCGTTTTAATTATTTTTAAGCGCCGCTTTGCAACGCCAGATCACAATCTTGCTTGGCAGGTTTTTGTGGGGTGAAAGGCATCGGGAGAGGGTAGGTCTATATTTTAATGGGGTGCCATCTTCGACAGTGTATGAGCTTTCTGTGGAGACGTAGCTGCCAATAACATCTACTCCTTTGTGAATGTCAGAAAGTAGGACTTTGAACAGGCAATTTACAGGAGGTTAAATAAAAAGGACTGTTGGAATAAACGGAGTTTTTTTGGGGGAAAAAAAAGTAAAGCTAACATTTCTTAAATAAAAAAATTATTTAAAAAATATAATCATGATCCGACTAGGCTTGACATTTAAGTAGGATGCTTAATCATTAAGGATTAGCTCTTATCTCCTTCTAGCAAGCAGGTTCTTCTTATACACTCGGTGATTTATTACATCAAGAAACTTAGAAACTGCAAAAGGTCCACTCTGGTGGAAAAGTGTCATGCGGAATATCAATCCATGCTGGCAGGTTTTCACACTGTTGGTTCAACAAACAGCAAACCGTACACAGCAGTCTAAACAATTACAACACCAAAAATAATAATATAATAAAAAAATAAAAAACACTCGTCAAGGACCCTTTTTCAGTTGTAAACAAAAAGATGCATTTTGCTTTTTGATCTGGATGGGTTTTTTTCCCACTCAATCCCTCCCTCCCTCTAAAGCAATTAATTTTTGCTGGAGTTGCTGTAATATGGCACCTTAGAATTAGGAATTCTTGAAAAGACATACAATGAGGCTTTTCTTGGGGTTGCTTTTTTGATTGCTATAGTTTGCAAACTACCATTACTATCATTAGTCTTTTTAGTTTTGATTTGGTTTTTCAGTTTTTGTTTTTTTTATTTTTGTTCTTAATTTTTAGAAAGTGATTTGAAATATCCTAAGGGGGAAAAAAAAGTGTCAATTGAAAAAGGCCCCAATTCTCCGGAAAAAAAAAATAATCACAAGATTTTCAGTGCAAAAAATTAACCACACATTTTTCTCTCTATTTTTTTTTCCAAATTATCTGTAGTTACAACAATCCCATTTTTTTTTCTAAAGAATTAGGAATCCATCTTTTTTTTTTCCTTCTATGTGACATCTAAAGAAGCATAAAACGCTGACGAGAAATCAAACGACAAATAAAGAAACCACTGCAAGCACCAAAAACAAAACGAAAATGAGCACAGCAAAAAATTGTGGCAGCACAAAGTCAAAAAAGGCACATGTGATCATGACTGGCCAATCATCAACTGATACAACATCCAAGAAAAATGCTTCAATCACGGCACCTGCACGAAACTTGACGGCATGTCATGCAACCAATTCTTAGCTTGTTACATGACGCCATCATGTCACACTTTCAACTTCGAGTTGATTTGAACTTACGGCCTGGGGAACTGTATTCTCCACTTTCATGTCATTACGAGAACTTTTTTCCTAGCTCAGCGCGAGACTGTGGTGGATTTGACTGGCTCTTGGTTGGAATTTGATTGAATGACAAAAGAAGAAAAGATTTTTTATATATATATATTTATATATAGTGTGGAAAAAGGGAAAGGTGGGGAAAGAAGATATATATAAAAATAATAATTAAAAAAAATGTTACAAACACAGTATCAATCAAAAAATTCTAATGGAAATACTTGCCATTAAACTATAGAAAACAAAACAAGAATGAGAGCAAAACAAACAAACTGAACAGAAAGAAAAGAAAGGAAAAGAAAAGAAAGTAAGGAAGAACAAAAAAAAAAAAAAACCAAGAAAAAAAGGATGGAGGAGGCCTAGCCAGAGACACAGACATAAAACACACACTTAAATGTGGACACACGGTCAACAGCGAACAGGAACAGAGCGTGATGCAGCGGCTGTTGAGGAGAGCATGCACTGAATGGATGAGCGCAGACACAGATCGGTTTGCGGAGTCTGGAAAATAAATACATTCACTGCCAACCAGAATGCTTTCGTTAGCACCAGCCTTCCCCACACCACCCCCAGCCTCCTGGGCTTCGCTGGATGGCTGGCCAGAGTCCTCCGGGAGCCTCTCCACTGCCCGGATGGACTCCGCAGCAGGTACCGCTCTGATCTGGTTCCAAATCACTCCCAAGTTTAAAACTCTGGGGGAGTAATAGGCCAAGAGCTGCTTTGGCTACTGAGGATAAATAAATAAAAACCAAACAAACAAAACCAAAACAACAGCAACAAAAAAAGAAAATCAAAAAGGAAAGCAGCTACTGCTGGTTGCTGCATGTCCATTTAGCAGTTCACAGGACGGCGGGCTCTGAAACATCAGTGCTGGTATGGTGTGGGAAGCAGACTTGTAGGAGGACTTGGATGATACAATGATCCCTAAATCAGCATCATTAAAAGAAGGACATTTACTCCTTTGGCATTTAGCTCTGGCCTGAATTGAAAAGATAATGGAAAACAAAAGGGATAAGAGAGGAAGAGAAGAGAAGAGAAGAGAAGAGAAGAGAAGAGAAGAGAAGAGAAGAGAAGAGAAGAGAAGAGAAGAGAAGAGAAGAGAAGAGAAGAGAAGAGAAGAGAAGAGAAGAGAAGAGAAGAGAAGAGAAGAGAAGAGAAGAGAAGAGAAGAGAAGAGAAGGAGAAAAGAAGATGAAGAGAAGATGAAGAGATGAGACAAGAAAAGAGAAGGAGATAAAGCAGAAAAGAAAGGAAAAGAAAAAATAAAAAAAAAAAAAGGAGAAAGGAAAAGAAAAAGCAAAGGATAAAGAAAAAGGCAAAAGAATAAAACCTGCCAGAGGTTGGTTGCTACAAGCTATAGAAACACCCTGTTCCTTTCCTGTGAAGGAAAATGTCCCTTTACTGGCCCACAGAGTTTTGCCTCAGTAAACACCAAAAATCACTGCACACAACAGTACACTTGTCTCAGTCAGCAGCTCTGCACCCTGTTCCTCAGGTATTGCCTTTCTGTTCCCTTGGCAGGGCTCATATCTCTCCTTGCAGCCTATTTCTGAAAAGTCACTGCACACGAATGAAATTTCACCTCGTGTTGGGGTGTCACAAGAATATTGTTGGCAGTTCTTATCCTGAAGTCATGCATGCCGGTAGCGAAAATTCCTTCCCTGGCTTTTTGTTTGTTTGCCTTGGATGCCTCTACTGTTTCTGTGAACTGAAACATGCTTTCTTGGCTACAGCAGTTACGCTTAGCTGACAAGAGACGGTGCTGAACTAAGCCCCTGATCTGAGTTCTGGCTTCAGCTCCACACTTTTCCCACTGTTGGCTGCTGTCTGGGTTGAAGCTGACTCCTTCTTGATGGCCTGGCCCCAAAGTCTTGCCCTTTGTTGATCTGGAAGTGTCAGCTTGAGCTTCCTGGGGTTTGGCAAAGACAATAGACTGGTATCCCCAAGGCAGATGCAAGATCTGTGTCTACAGTTATTTCACAATCCAAGATGGGGAAAACTGTCCTTTTGAAGATAGCCCAGGGAAAAACTGTTGTCATTTGTGTCCCTAGGTACCCAAGAGCAAATAGTGTCAGCTGTACAGCTCCTAGAAGAGGAAAAGATCTCTAGCATCCCTCTTACCCCCCTGGGCTTTCTGGCCATGTCATAGCACAGGAAAACAAGCAGCTGGGGAAGGAAGGAGAGCTGTCAGCACCATCACAGCAAGACCTGCCTCTTTCCTTACCTCAGCTGTGCCAGCAGGAAGAGTTAACAGGCTATGATTCAATGAATGGACAAAGGAGACAGAAGGAATGGGAGAGATCTGGCGGAGCAAACAATGTACTCCTGTTCTATTCCTGGGAAACAGCAACAACCCACATCTCCTGTCTGGGGTTGAAATGCGGCACAGCACCAGCCACCAGGAGTGGAGCTTAGTGGGTAGTGAGTTTACACATGGATGCTAGATCCAGGCAACTGTCAAGCTGGGGAGAGGTTCTTTGTTATAATTTTACTGAGGAAGATTTTTAATGTGCAGAGTGGGGAGGATGGGTCTGGTCAATCAGTGGCCACTGCATTGGAGGTGGTACTACCATCCCTCTCCCTGTCCTCCACAGACACCCTCAGACACTGCAGATGAAATACACACACACTCTCACATACACACAGACATATATGTGTATAGATGAAGGATTAGGACTTGCTAAGGCTAAAAAAAAAAAAAGCCAAAAAAAAAATTCTTTCACAGCGAAGTTACATGTGGTAATCCTGTCTACCTAACTTGGGTCTGTATTTCAAGCACCAAATGAAGTTGCTCTTCTCTTAAAGCAGGGGCCTGCAGCAGCTACCTAGTCACTGGACAGGAGAAGATACTTTGATAGTCTCTAGGGACATGCCCAAGGTCTTACTCCACTGAACAAACCATAGCCAATTAAATCTGGTAACTGTACAATTTCTTTTTGGAAGCACCTAAGTGCCTAACATCCTGGGAGTGTTCTCCTTGAACACTGGAGAGCGATCAGGGCTTGAAGTCCTAATGATGGAAGCCAAGATGCAGACATTATCATCTGAACAGATCACTCTAGGACAGAATTAGTGGAGACACACAGGGATTTTAGATCCCAATTCACTCATGCTTAGGAGCTGTTTTAGATAAGAGTGTGAGTCATGGGCAAAAGGAACCTGTATCTCTCTCGTGGTTATAATGAGGACCTTGACTGACTTGCTGTGAAGGGAATAGTTGCAGTGTAGGTCTATACCATCAGGGGAAATGAATCTCAGTTAAAGCCTTGGTTAGACAAACATAAATCTAGTCATGTCCTTGCAACCTGTGCTGTCAGCACAGTAGTCCTGTTGCTACAAACACCTCTGTCACAGTAAAGCTTTTAACAGCAGTTTCTGGCTGTGAGGATAAGCTCTGCATTGTGGGAGACACTCATTGCCCCTCTAGTGTGGTACTGAGGGGGCTCCAGAGGTGCTCACTGAGCAGCTCCATCATTTATCAGCAGTCCTGTTAACCAGAGGGGTCCCAGCTGATGCAGGTTAGCCAGTGCCATGCCCATCCAAAAGAAGGGCCAGACGAGGATCTAGGGAACCGCCAGCCTGATCCCAGTGCTGAGGAAGCTTGTGAAGCATCCTCAGTGCCATCATACGGCACATGTAGCATGACCAGGGCAGCAGGCCCAGCCAGCAGGAGCTCATCGAAGACAGTTCCTGCTTGACCAACCTGATCTCCTTCTGTGACAAGGTGATCTGCTTAGTTGATGAGAAAAATGCTGGGAATGTGTCTGTGTGGACTTCAGTAAAGCCTTTGACAGCATTTCCCACAGCATTTCCAGAAGAAAAATGACTGCTCATGGTTTGGATGGGTGCACTGTTGCCTGGCTAAAGAAGGGGATGATGTTTGGGCCCAAAGGGTGCTGGTGAATGGAATGACATCCAGCTGGGGCTGGTCAGTAGAGTTCCCCAGGGCTCAGTGCAGTAGGAGGCTGAGGGGAGACCTTGTCACTCTCCCTCTGGGAGGAGGTTGCAGACAGGTGGGGGTCAGTCTCTTCCCCCCAGTAACCAGTGACAGAGCAAGAGAAAACAGCCCTGGGTTGCAATAGGAGTGATTTAGACTGGATTTTAGGAATAACTTCTTCACTGAAAGGCTTGTTGGGCACTGGAAGTGGCTGCCTTGCTAGGCAGTTGTGGTGTCACCATTCCTGGAGGTATTTAGAAGAGTACAGATGTGGTGCTTAGAGCCAGAGTTTAGTGCCAGACTTGTCAGTGCTGGGTTAATGACTAAATTAACTTTTAGAGTGTTTTTTTTACAACCTTAATCTATACTATGATTCCATGATACCCTTACAGCAGGTAGGTGACCTGAGAGGGGTGTGAAAGTGGCAAGCCTAGCAGTCCCTGATTATCTGGTGAGTGCCACAGGAGCTGGCATTGTGTATCTGCTAAGCTGCAAGTGCAGCCAGCTGCAGGTACAAGCTTGCTCTGTGCCCTTCACAGCACCACACAGTGTCTCAACCATTGTGGGGGCTGCCAGGTTGGGTTCTTCTTCCACTGCAGAAATCTACTGCCTCCAGTTCCACATAATTTCTACCATGTCGCTCCCCCAAGTCCTTATTAGTCATGTCTCCACTGATCATCTCTACACCTTTTTTCTTGTCTTGGAGATAAGAAACCTCTCCCTGCTGAAACTTAAAGGCCATCACTTCTTCCAGCAGGAAAGTGGCAGCCTCCTGTGCTCAAACTTAAATGTCTGTTCATGGCACATGCAAACTTCTTCACCTTTATACAACATATATTAATCTCCATTTACACACACATGTGCCTTTGCACCCAAAACTGCAGTCAGAATCCTGTCCTCCTGTCTGCTGGAGCCGTGGCCATGCACATCTACTGGAAGGAACTGGAGATGTTTTTGCTACCAGTGATAGATCTTCACAGCTATTGCCTCTGAAGCTGATCAATATTATTAAAATTCCAGCCCATGTTTTTCTCTCCTGCCTTTTGTACTGTTTCTATAGCAATTTCCCTCTCTGTTTTTGCCTCCAGTGCTGCTGGATTGCTCTGCTTTCCTTGTGCCCAGTCCTTTTCTTCACTGTACCCTGATACCAACCCACAGAGATTCCTCCCCTTCCCCAGCTCCTGTCTGGGCAGAGGTGGAAAAGGGAGGCAGGGCTCTCCAAAAAAGACTCCATCCCTATGACAACCACTGCTAAGGCTGTGTGGTGAGCACAAGATTAGGAGCCCAAATCTATTAGAGTGGGAAGGGCAGTTTGGTGAGGGGGACTTTGCATCCATGCTGGGATTAAAAGAAGCCTGATTTATACCAGACATCAACACATTTACCTGGACTCTTGGGGTGCTATTTTTATTTTTGGGGGGAGGGAAGGCGGGAAGAATGTTTTTGTCAGGTGCTTCAGTTCTAACATCTGAAGGTTAAAAAGCAGACAGATTTTATATATGAATCGTTATATACATGAAAATGCACATCAACATATTCATATGTATATGTACAGAGGTATTACATGTACATATGTATTAACAGAGACAATTGCACACACACACAGACAGAGAAGCCAATGTGATCTAACAGGGAGATGAGAGTCCAGCATTTCAAATGCTAATGTTTCCTCTGTTGTTTTTTTTGTGGGTTTTTATATTTTTAAATTTTTTTAAAAAATATTCTTGATGACCCTGCCTCATTTTTCCCATTTATAAATTTAAGGTAATGATAAAAATTAGCTCTTAAATTGCAATGCCCTTCTTTCAAATAATTGTATGACTTACTTGCTGTGCAGTGTTGTTACTAAGATTGCTCTCATTTAACTATGTTACATTAAGAGCTAGTTGAAAAATTACAATTATTTTCTGGAGGAAAATTGTCATTATTTTGGCTTTCTTTCCTGTGAATATTTTAGTTAATAAACAAAACAAGTCTGGGATGGGGGAGGTGGCCAGAGAAATAGATTAATTTTTGCCTTTTTTTTTTAATCAATCTGAAAACCAGTCTATTTTTAACAGGAATTTAGTGTTTTGAAGTCCAACATTTTTAATCATGACAGTTACGTTTTTTTGTGCTGTTTGCATTTCTTTTTTAATCTACTGGAATGAAAATTTGCTGCGGAAACATCCAGTTTGGTCAAAATGTCACTTTTTGGTCATCCCCTCCTCCCCCAGCTTGTTTGATGAAAAATTGTCAAGCAGCAATAGCTGTGTCACCTCTGATTTATCTATTTTTCTAGAGCCATTAGTCTCAAGCAGCGGATGAAAAAGCACCACAACGGAGCAGCTGCTCCTGGAGAAGCCAGCCCGGGCAGTCAGAAAATGTCACTGGCTCCCTGAGCAGTGCTGCCTTTTCTCACTCTGCCCCCAGCAGTGCCTGAAGAGGTGGCCACAGGGTGGTGGGGGTCACAGGGGTGGTGGAGGGGCTCTGAAAAGGGTGTGCAGGGATGGTGTTGGGATGGGCTGGGAATTTAGGGTGGGCTGGTTGCAGGAGGGAGCTCTGCCCACCCCCAGGATTGCTGCTGGGAGTTTCTAAGGGCTTGGCAAGGTCTGAGCGGTCAAAGCCCTGTCCACCCTCCTCAGCAACACCCAGCATTTACTTGCTATGCAAACACAGCCGTGGCTCTTTCCCTCTCTCAGCTCTGTTTTGCCAAACAAGAGCTTTGCAGACAAAGATCAGTGCAATAAACTCAGGTCATTTTGGGAAGCAGTGATGGTAAAGGTCAAATGAGTGTTAAATGGCAACTTTTGCAGCAAAGTATGTAGCCTCTTTCCCTCCCACTGGCCAAATCAGTGGGTGCTGTGCCCTGAGGAGCATTTATCCTGCCTCATGCAGAGTGCTCACCCCTGATTTTGCTGCAGGTGAGTATTAGGTGGGAGAGGAAATTAAGCTTGCCTTTCTGCATACAATGAAAGGTTCTTTATTACAAGAGGGCCTCAAGGAGTTTTCTATCTCCTGAGCATTGTACCAACAGTTTAATTAAAAAAATGTACATGGTTGAGGACTAAGTCTAATTGGAAGCTGTAAGAAAGCCTCTGTGACCGGTCTCCGCTGTTTCTGCTTTTCCCCTTTATAGATTAGCTAGACCTTATCAAAATGCTGATGAAACCAGTGCTACACTCTCCTGTTTTTGTTCCTGACAGTTAGATGGGATCCTGCTCCTCTCTTTCTCTCCTATGATGACACCAAGACCCTCCTCAGGTGCAGCTGGTGGATCTGAGCAGGTACAACTAAGCTGCCTGTGCCCTCCCAGGTTACACCCCACCAGTGGCCCCAGTATCTGCCATAACAAATTAGAGTACACAGCTGCCTGCTAGGCTGGACGGGTAAGAACTGGGTCTGCAGGTGCTTCCCAGGTACAGGATGGACGTGCTGGAGTGGTGCATGTGCAGGGCTGCAAAAAGAGGAGACCCCAGCTCTCCTCCCAGCCTGACATCCCTTCCAGGGCTGTGTTCTCCGGTGACCCTCTCAAGGCTGTGCCAGTGGCAGGGCTGCTGGGTCTGCTGGCCTGTGATGTGTCCTGGGACTGTTCTCCAGGGGTGAGATTTCACCCTCCTTCTGCCAACGCTGTTCAGCTCCATGCCCAGTTTCTATACCCCTTTAAATCAGAATGCAGCCAGAAACACAAACTCCCAGCTTGCAGCACTCAATTACTCCTTCTGATATTTTATTTTTTTTGCCTGCAGCTTCAAATTACCTTCAAGGTGCACAGTGCAATTAGCTAAAAATATTTCCTGCTTCATTTTAATTGCACTAAAGCTCTGATGTACCTCCAGTGAGGAGCAGTAAGGTGGAAATTGGTGCCCCAAACATTTCAAATTGATTAAAGTCCAGGATGACTCAATAACATAGTTCTATTAATTATTAAATATTAATAATTTTTTTGTTAAAAACCCCACAAACACTCTTGAAGCCAAATTCTCTATGAAGCTTCTCAAAGAAGATACTTTTACTAAGGAGATGGTAACTCTGAGTTGGAGAAGGATAAGAATTCCACCATATAGTTGGAGTGGCTTCCATAGGAAGAATTCACATCTCTTGGCAAATTTTAGTATCTCAGAATTTGATTCTGAAAACACTTATGCATGTGACTTATGTCTGTGACTCATTTCACTGCTATAGCTGAGGTATTTATATGATTTTAATTTAGAACTGGATCACATTTTTGTTCAAAGCCTTTCTGGGTGGAAAATGCAGGTGATCAGTCAAACATCGCTGCTTAAAAATAGCCAAAACTCTTTGTCTGAGAATTTAAAAAGAACTCCAAAACAAAACAATTTGTTTTTTTCTGAAAGCCCTGATAACCAATGTGCTGATTCCCATGATGCCTGGTTCATAAGATTACTTCAATGTACTTTGAAAAGAGTGTTGAAAATAAATCCCAAATTCTATTTGCATCCAGTTGAGTCTGATCAGTCTCAGTTCTTTGGGTTTCTGGTTCATTGTCACCTCAGATAGCCTGTGCTTATGAAGCATGTCCCCTTGTGCAGCTGTGCTGGCTTGGGAGTGCTGTCATTGCCTGATCCACAGAGCTGAACCAAGCAAATTCAGCAAGTTTCTCACCAGTCTAATTCAAATGTTAACCCAAGCTTTTATGGTCCTCCCCATGCCAAGAAGCTCAGGAATAACTGAATGAGGAATGGCAGTGGGCAAGAGGTGGGGGTCAGTGCATGCCTCACCCACTGCCGTGGTTGTGGAGGGGCCTGATTGTGATGGTGGAATCCAGGGCAAATATCAGAAAGATGCTGCTCATCTCTGCAACTCTCCCTCCCTCTTCTGTGCTCACCAGGGCAAGAAAAACCTCTGACCATCTCCAGAGCAGCTCATGTCAGCAACTGATTCCTACACAATTTTGAGGGAGACTGAAGGTGTTCAGCCTCTTGCCAAAGGGCACACTGAGAAGATGAATCTCAGAAAAAACCTGAACCCACCAGCCCTTTGCTGCTGGTGTGCAAGTCCTGGTGCTTGCTTCCTCTGAAACAGAACTCCAGGAAGGCAGGTATTGGCTCCTCCTTCCCCTTGGGAATACAGGAGACAGATTAAAGAGTAGGGGGAAAAAGTTATTTCACAGTTAGTCTGCCCTGAACAAGAAAAGGTTCCTGACACCAACAAACTAATCAACGCTGAAAGCTCATGAGGTCAAGCTTTCCCTTCTCCTCCATTATTCTTTTGATTTTTTTCTAACTGGCTGGGACTTGATAGCTCTGGCAAGTCTATAAATACAAAATCCTTTCTTGCCTTCCCCTGGAGCACACCAAGGACCATTTGAATACCTGTAGGGACAAGTTAAAACTAAACAAAACCAAAGCAACTCGCAAGAAACAGGCTGTCCAGCCAATCTTCAAATGCTGACCGTTCTGTAAGTCAGTCCCAAGAAGCTTGTCTCTGCTCAGCAGGAATTGGGAAAGGCAGCTCTCCCTCTTTAAGAGCACTCCCTCTGGATTCAGTGTTTTGTGTGGAGACTCATGGCCAGGAATGTTAATGCCAGATAACTGAGCTGGCTGAGCTGGAACAGGTTGAGAGCTGGGCCTGGAGAAGGCAGCCCCAGACCCTCAGAGTTAAGTTCTGGATATCTGGGCTGCCTCCAGCACCTCAATGTCTATGCCTGTTCCCTGTGCTGCCCTGGACAGCCACCAGTGCACAGCTGTAGGAGCTTCCCTGACCTGAACACCAAGAACCCAACCTTTGTATAGTCTGAAAAGAGGGAAACATTTGCCAGTGGAAACACTGGTCCCTACCCTATAGAGCATAAAATTCTCCTGAAGTCAAGTGAGAAGTGTTTAATACACTGTCTTGGTGTGGAGGGGAAATAGCAGAGGAACTGGGAAGATTTATGGCTTCTGCTGCACTGGAAATACCCAAAGTTCCTGTCCCAAAGCACTGCCTATGTTCCCTCCATTTCAGCACAGGGAACTTTACTCAGCAGTCTTTTCATGGCAGAGGAAAGGCTGTTCCTTTCCTCTTTCCTGTGCTTGGGCTCTTTGCTGGGATCTGTGCTCCTTCAGAGCTCTGTCTGATAGAAAAGGAGGAAAGAAAAATGCCACATTCCCTACCAAGGGCTGACAAACAGGAATCATAGCTGCAGCATGAGCTTCTCTGATGGATTCTGCCTCAGCAAAATGAAATTAAGATTTCAGCAAACAAGCTCCAATTCCATGGTACCAGTAGAACAAATGACATCTGATAATTGCTAACTCCTTTTGCTTATTCTTTGCTCTGTTCACCCCATCAGTCTCTCCAGATTATATTTTCAGCTGAGTTTAATGAACGCCATTTATTAAACTAACACCAGGGTTCTGCTTTGGCCTCAGACAGATGTGCCTGCTAATATGAATCATTTTGTTCAATTGGATTATTCTGATGGAGAGCGGATCCCTGCCACTCTGAGGAGCACAAACAAATGGGGAACAGCTCGCCTCCAGTTGTGACCAGCCGCTCGCCTTCATTAGGAGGCAGCTCCAGGCTCCACAGGCAGCTTGGCAGGATGGTGTCCCCACTGCTCCCATCAGCCAGCACTTCTGCTCCCTTCCATTTCCCTCTCCTGTGCAGGGAGAGCCCAGATCTCAGTGTGGCCCTGAGCCTGGCTGGTCAGGGGGACATGAGCACCACTTCCCTCATCTTCCCTGAGTTCATCAGCTGCATGGGCAACAGGATTCACCTGCTCCTTTGTCAGGATGAATGTTCCTTATCTGAATGCCTGCCAGACATCCCTAACTGTGTGTCCTTCCCTTCCCAGTATGGCATGTCTGACCTCCTCTACATCAACACCTGAGAAAATGTAGACTGCTTATTTGCTATTGATCCTTCTTTACTCTGATCTTCTCCAGTTATTTGGGCAAAGGGACAGGGATGATATGCTTTTAAAGGCTTGTATTAATCAGAAAAAAAAGAGATAAAATCCATCTGAAATCTCCCAGACAGAAATTCCTTCAGTCTATCGTTTGGGATTTTAGTGTTGAAAATTTTGGGTCAATCTCTGTAATGCATTGTGTGCGGGCACCAGACATCCATCTATCTGTCTATCTCAACACAAATCCTGCCTTCTGTGAACCATAAAACTCCTAGCAGAGTGACATTACCACTTCTCACACTGACAGAACGCACTGAGCACACAGAACTTGGGGAAAAAATTACAGAGGCAATTTGAAAGATTAGAAGAGAAAAAGCAGAAGATTTCTGATCCCTGAGTGTAAGTGGCCAAATCCCACAGCAAGCCTTTAGCTGGCACAAATCATCATCAGTCCTTTAAAGCCTGCTTTCTTTCCCCAGAAAGGCACAGCACTTCTTCAGATACCTGTGAACCTCAAGACAACTCATTTATTCTAGAGCATTTCTGAAGAAAGAAATTATTTGCATTTTAATCCTAAACTGTATCCAGGGGGTTACTTCCAGGAATCCCTGGTGAGTACCAGACTTCAGGCTGTCAGGAAGTGGGTCTGTGCTGAAAGAGAAAAGACCCCAGAGATAACCATGGTGCCAGTCTGCATGCCTTTCCTAATTACTGGCAGCACGTTTGCATGCTCCTCAACAAAGCCATCAAAGGACATTAATGCCTCTGTTCAGGTTTGAGTGTAGGAATACCTCTCCAGGTGTGAGCAATTCCCTTATTCCCGATGGGGATCTGTACACCTTTCTCTCAATTGCATTACACTGGTCTTCATGGGTAATGGGGACAAGGCCTGTAGGAATTCCTGTGGGGATTTCGTGCCAAGGATCTCTATGGTCTGTACTGAACAATGCCCTTGTAACCCGAGCAGAAGACAGGAACCCCCCAGATAAACCCCTTTCTGAAAGCCCCAAATCTCTTACAACTGATACAGGAGCCCAGTTTCCTACAGCTGGCATTGGGTGCCTGCCTGGTTTCCTTTCCCAGTGTCCAGTCTGCCCTGATGGAGAAATATGTCCCATGCAAGGAGAATGCTCAGAGGAAAATAAAGAGCATGGAAGTCATTCACTTGTCATACATCACAGCAAATGGGATGCAACCTCTGCCCATGAGTGGAGATGCTTCCAGAGAGTAGAGAAAAATAGAGAATCTTATCCAGCAAAGACAAATTTTTAGCTGACTGCACAGCCCATGGGTTTAATGGCCCAATTGTTTCCAACTCCTTAGAAACCAAGGCAGTGAAAACTTATTTTCTTTTGGAACTACCTGCTTTTAAGGGTCTACCATGACAACCGTGGTCTACAGCACATCCAAATCAGCCAAAAGATATCTTTGGCATCATGGAGGACTGGGCATCATGGAGCCAGAACTTTCAAAGGTAGGCATCCTGTCACTGTGAGGGTTTTAGAGTGTTATTGCTCTGCATAGAACAGATGCTTCAGGCAGCCCAGCTGCTGGATCTGTTTTAGACAGGAAAAAGGGATATGTGAAGAGCTGGGGAGGGAGACTGTATCCTCCAATAAATGGGAGAAATCTGCTTTCTAAAGAGGATTGCTTGAATGTGGAGCTGCAGCTTTCCATGGGTACAAGATATTTTCTTCTGTTTGCAAGTAGTTTTCCTAAAAAGGCATTTTCAAAATGAGCCATGATGATATTTGGAGGTGGGCATGATCATTCCCTAGTGTCTCTGCTCTAAGAACACCAGAGCAGCCAGAATGGTGACATTGCATCTCCCTCTAGAATTGCAAATAATTGAAACATCTCTGCTAGGAGAACATTTGGAGTTAAATAAGTAATAGTGGGCCTGAATCCTTGGCTGCCATAAATCAGTGTCACTTCGCTGGCTTCAGAGGAGCTGGTGATTGACGCTGCCAGAGAACTTAGCCCGATCATGGTTGTGGTTAGTACTTTTCCAGACAGAGCACTGAGTTCTCATTTACTCTGCTTCTTGCTTGGGAAATGACTTGACTGCTGTTCTCCTTTCCCCTCCAGCTCTGCCTTCTACCCAATATTTCAAAAAGGTTGGATGAAGCTCAGCTAAGTGGAAAAATGAACCGTTTGAAATAAAAACTCTCTTTTTTTCCCCACTAACTGCAGTCACAGGGCAGGATGAAAGACACCTGAGAAGCAAGGTTTGTACCGTAAACCTTCAATTCTCTGCTACAGCTGAATCAAACACTTCAGAGACCAGAGTTTTGATATTCACTTGTATCTGGCCAAAGTTACCGTACCTATGAATTATTCAAATATGCAATTATTGCATTTGATATATCACTGGGTATAACCGTGGGAACGAGAAACAGTGTTCTAGTGCAGCTGATTGTATATGCCTTCCAAACCATAAGGACATCAATTTAAGGTGCTCACATTGATGGAGTACTCTGCAACCCCTTATTAAGATTCTTGCCAACTCCTGTAGCAGTTTTCCCCTGCAGAGTAAATTTCATGGAGTTTTTTAGCCTTCCTTTTCTTTATCTCTACAGTGTAAGTGCCAAACACTACCCCATAGAGCTTCAATTCATGGTTCTGCAGTAGCTCTCAAAGGTCAGTGAGAAAAAGATCAGATCATTTTCAGCTTACTGGGCAATGCTGCACAAGTGACCTGAGTCCTGTGAATCACATGTTGGGGCTGACTCACAACTCTGATTTCATTGTGAATTTCCAGTTTCCTGGAAGAAAGTTTTAACCTTCTTAGACCTAGAGGGCTGTTCCCATCCTTTGGCCTGTACTGTTCCTATTGTCTTTACCTGGACAAAAAAGCCACGTTCATGGTGCTGATGTTTGTATTAACTGAACACACCAAAGACAGCTCTGTCTGCCTTCAAATATAGGGCTATCTGAGAGGAGCATCTCTGAAGTTACAGACTTTTCTTTTCTCTCTTCCTGAGCAGCATTTGAAAATCAATAACCTGTGCCTGTTTCCTGTTTGCTCACTAGTACTGGTCTCTCTAGTGCCCCAGTATCAATGGATTTTGTTGACTTGTGACTTGTTTTGAGGTCCTGTAGATAAATGACTGTGCTTATTTTCTAGGACTCATCCTGTATTTTCAGAATCCTCTTTCACTGCTGGTCTTTGCCTTCTCTCACTCATTTTGTACATATTTTATTTAGCAGAGGATTCATTCTGTTGGTGTTTGCTGCTGCTGCTGCTGCTTGAACAAAAAATTTGGCTATGGGTGTCTCCTGTGTTTTTCCATCTCTTTGGCTCCCATTTCAAATCACTGCTGTTTCAAACGCCTACTCTTTCCTTTTCTTATATTTTCCATTTTTTTTCTTTAAGTTGCAGTCCCTCATGCACTGGCCCAGCAAATGCTGAACAAACCAGGTAAAAATGTTCCTTCAAAGGCTGCTGTTTTCAGGTTACTGCAGCTGCCCATTAACTGATGCAATTGAAGCTTACAGAGAGCTCAGAACGGCTCTAAAATCTGACTTACTCAGGTAATTTTTGTGACATTGTGCATATGATCTCCCACGCTAATCTTGGTGAAGTGGCTGAATATGAAATTACGACCCTCCAGTCAACCCTGGAACTGGGGGTTTTGCTGTTGGAAGCCTCTGGAGAGGGCACAACCATAACAAGCTCCTGGTCTTTTCACAGAATGTGAGGAAAAACTCAGAAGGCTCTTTGCTGGCTGAGTCTTTGGCAAAAGTTCTCACAATTCTCCATAAGTTTATCTCAGAGCAGCGACAGTATCACAGCAAGATGAGACGTGAGAAGCTGCTTTAATATCTAATATTTAATTCTGAAGTATTTACATTATCCAACATTTAAAGTAAAAACGGGGACTTGGGTTTTACTGAAGAATTCCTGCTCCAAAGTGAGGGAGTGTGTGGTGGTATTGCCTTGTGCTGCTCTATCAGTCCCATGACAAATAGCACGGATCTGTTAGTGACCTACATGGACTCATTTAGATGCAAACACAGCAATACTCCCGAAAAGCTGCCCTGCTTTGAGGAAGAACAAGTTCCAAATATTGCTGAATGGAATTCAGTCTCAGAGCAGTAATTACTGATTGTAATTTTGGAGTAAATGCAGTAATTAATTATTGTCGTTTTCCATCAGTGCATTATATTGTGTGCCAATCTTAGAATAAAATAATTAGCAAATGGGATTTTGCACGCTCTGGTATCGAAACTGTGGTTTGTAGAACAGACATGAGAATTCTGCCATAATAAAGTTATCAGTAATTTAAATGGACAGACAAGTAAAAAATTACCAGGCAGAAAAATAAAGGATTTCCTTGTCAGTCTTGCAAACACCTTCAGGAGTCCTGTTTTAGCCTCCCCCACTAAAATTCACTTCCATTCTCTCAGTACAAGCACAACAGCACAAAGTTTGAGTTGCAAACACAGTTGAGGGATGCTTAATTTAATCACAGGTGTCAGTGGAAATGAAAAACAAAAGTAATCCAAAGAACAGAAAAAAATATTGGCTGAGGTGATGTTTTTCCAGTAACTGAACAGACTTTCCAAAATTAAGCTGTGCTGATATTTTTCTCTCTTCATTCACTCATATTAAAGCTTGTGCTGGAGTACTGTTTTGATGCAATTATACTAGTGCAAATTTCCATAATGTAAGCAAGTCCTAAATGATCTAAGTGATGACTAAAAGAGGGAAACAACAATAATCTGTGCAGGTGGAAGGGGAGCTGGTTAGCATGATTGTAGGAGGCATAACTACAAGAAATGGGATTTTATCTTGAAAAAGGATATTTGGAATGAATCTCAAGATGAACAGCCTAATAGAGAACAGTGAGATCAATGCAGCTGCAGAATAGCCTCTCACTGGAGGTAATAGAAAGCTATCTGGGAGGCATAAGCAACAAAAATTTCAGTAAAAAATACACTTTCACTAGACTTTACATTGAAGCCATCTGAAATGACAGGAGAAGACAGAAATTTTTCACTCACATATTTTTGTTTATGGCTATTTGGAATTTTGATATTTTTGATTTTATGTTTGATTTTTTAAAATATATATTTTGACTGTATAATTTTACTTTAAAATTGAGTTCGGCTTGCTTTTTTTTTTTTTTTTTTTGGTTTGGCAAAATATATACTAAAATGAAACAAAAAATAAAGAAAAAAAGACAAAAATGGAAAAAAAAAGACATTTCCTCAGACTAAAAATACCAACTATTCCAGACAGCTGCAAAAACATGTATTTCACATATTTTACCATGAACCAGAAATCAGTCCATGTTCAAAAAGCAGTGAAGGCGGACCTGAAAATATATATAGATATATTTTTTTTTGGCCTATGTTATTTCCCCTGATGCTTTGTAGAAGCAGGTTGCTTGGGCAGTGCATTCATTTAATGTTTTGTCACTACTCTGGAGCACAGCTTAAAAAATCTTGCTGTTTGTATTTTTTTTCTATTTTTTTTTTTTTACTTTCCCCTTTTGCCTCACTCAGTTTGTCTCGCTCAGCCTCACTTACCCAGTGCTCTGGGTTAGTCTCACCCAAATGGCTCTGCATCTTTAGCTTTAAATAAAACTTCAGCAGCAGAATGTCTGTCTGAGGTGGGGAGCATCCCTTTGCCAGTGACCAGTCACTGCAGTGAACCCACAGAAGGGAATGGACAGGATTTTCAGGTGCTGTGTATTCTCTTGCTGTGTCAGCTGGATGCTCCTGGGCTGCTCTACGTTCTCTATTTTTTTTTTCCCTACAACCACCCCTTTAATTATAAAGAAAAAAGAGAACAGGTGCAACTATTTTGCCATCTAAGTTCTTCAGGGCTTTGCTTGCTGCAGCTTTGGACTTATCTACCACATCACAGAGACCCTTTCAGTGTTTGACAGCAAGTTCAGAGCACTTGCAAAGAAAATAAAGGACTTCAAATCCCTGTGGCCTAGACTGCTTGTGTCCCCAAAAAGGAGATTTATAAGTTTTTTAAAACACCTGTGCATCCAGAATTAAAATGTAGAGAAGTTCTTTCTGTCTCTGTTAGGAAAAAACACTGGTGGATTATATCAGGCTGGGTGCTGCTTTGTTGTTGTTGTTGTTGTTGTTGTTGTTGGCAACTTCTAATTTTTTGAAAGCAATTCAATAGAAAAAAGCTTTTCCTTGGAAAAATCCCAATTAAAAAGTTTCTTGAGCATCCTCTTGAAGCACATGAGTAATTACTCTGGTGTCAATATGGTTATACACATGCTTCAAATTGGAATTAAAGACCCTGAAGAGCTGCTTCCAAAGTTAAGATAGATAAAAACACAGTGGAGTTATTATCTTTCTGTCAGTTAAAGGAAGTTGCAAATGAAGGCAGCAGTGGAGGTACAATAACACTGTGCTGAGCCAAGAGCAGCTGACCTGTCTCTGAGCCAGGCTTATTCCTGAGGGATGAGCCCTCTGCTGATCACTGTCCAGCCCCGGTGGGAAGCTGAGCTGTGGCTTTCCTGCCTGCTGCTGGAGTGCTGGTATCAATGTTCCCAAGCACTGGGAGCAGATGAGCTGAGGAAAGACCTGTGCTTAAGCCCATCTGACCTTCTGGGCATCCCTGCTGTCGCCAGGTGTCCTCTCCAGGCTATTGCAGCATGGTTCTCCCTGTGCTAACCCAGATCCTCCCCTGGGGAATGTTCCTACAGTGTCCTCCTGGGACACACACACTAGGGCAATTCCTTCTGTCAGGTGGAAAACACATGTATAAAATTTTTTTTTTTCCTGGAGAACTCCTTTCTGCTAAACGTTGGGCTCCTGCAATAGACTCAACAAGGTGTGAGCGTGCAAGAGAACAAGGACCTCTGAGATACATTTTGTTAGGGTCTCTGAACAGGATTCTGTAAGCCAAGGGTGGAAGTGATCTGGTGGTAAAAGCAAAATGATTTTTCTAGACAGTAGAGTACTAAAGCCAAAATAAAACATAGGAAGCCTAAAGAACTTCCTATCTAGAGGCAGCACTGCAAGACTGTTCTGCTTAATAGAAGCATTAAAGAAAGGAAAAAAATGCCCTGAGAGAGGCATATGGAATCACATTACCATTTTACCTGCTGATTCCTTTTGGTATGATTTACTGGGGGAAAAAAAAATACCCAACCAACAAATCTTAGTCCTACTAGTGAGTAATCTTTTTGTAGGAAACCAGCTGAGACCTCAGAGCAGTTCATGGTGAACCATGATAAAAAACCACCTTAGACTCGTACTGGTGAATCTTGAACAGCGCAGATACGCACAGCCCTGCACCGTCCTGCACCGCCATGAGAAACAAGCATATCCTCAGTGAGCACAGCTATGCCAGGTGCCTATCCCTGTCTAGGGAGACCTTTGTGTCCCTTGGTCCCTCTGCAGGTGTCACAGAAAGCCTCCCTGACAACGGCAGCCCCTGCTTTGACACAATGGCAAGCATGCACCCCCTGCTCTCCCCAGCAAAGCCTGCAGAAAAAAAGCCGGTGTGATGAAGCAAAAAGCGTTTGGATATGGCAATATGTTTTGGTTTCAAGCTTCCCAGAGGCCTTTTCATAAGGAAGAAAAAGAAAAGAGGTTTTTGAAAGGGGAAAATAACATTGATAGTTGTCTTCATTTAGTCACATATAAAGGAGATTCTAAAATATGGTGGCTGTTTCCTGCTTGTGCACCTAATATGTTTATTGAAAGGTTTCTTAATCTCCTTTATGCTGTCTTCAGTGCAGCACCTCTTTCAAAGACATTTTTATCCCATTCCTGAATTCTCGCTGGAAAGGATACTGCTCTGAAAACTGGAAAAATTCCTTTTTTCAAAGATATTTGGGATCGCAGTGAAAAATTAAAACACTATTTTTCTTTGGGAAGGTTGAAGATAGGGATTTCCTGCCTGTCTTAGATGAATCAAAAGAGGCCTGAATAAAAATCACAGAATGTTAGACATTGCAACTAAAATGACATAGAAAGGTCACCTAGCCAAACTCTTTATCACTAATTCAGGAGTACAAATTGCTTAGGGCCTCCCCAGGTGCTGAGTTTATTGGGGAATCTCTGGTGTGGAACAGTTTTAACAACAGGGAGACTTCCTGTCTCTGTAAACAAACACATAGGGTTTATATTTCTGTTTCTCAAAGAATTACCTAATGAAAGAGACAGCCACTAGTGGAAAATATTTCCATTTTTGGAAACATTTTCATTTTTGTTATTGGGATTCCAATGAAACAAGCTGCGGCTTCTGATATTTTTGGTGTTGTTACATGTATTAGAAGTTCCCTTGGAACGTCCAGCTGGCTTCTTTCCAGCAATGCATGGCACATGAGTCTGAAAATGAGACACCAGGTCCTTACTCCAGCTAAGCTTCCTTGGTTTTGGTTGGGTTTTATCTACACACAGGAGTTTAAAACAACTGACCAAGAAGTGAATGTGGATCCTTCTATTAATTTCTTGGGTTTGTGAAGAAATAAATCAGGGGTTATTTGGTTGTCAGGGAGACATATTTACATTAAGTTATTATGCTGAGATGGAATTGGATACAGACTGTACCGCATGAAGAATGAAGAATGCTTTGAAACGTTTGCAACACAGAGCTATTGAGACAGACACTGTCCCAGTCCATCACCTGGGATTAAACTGCAGCCCAGTCCCACCTCTTAATGGCAGATTTTCTTCGAGAGCCAGAAATGCTCTCTTTCACTGACCAAAGGGAATCAGGGCATTTGCTGACTCTCCTCTAGTGCCCAGAAACACTTTCTAGAGATGCAGGATGCCCCTGGGATGAGGAAGTTGTCTTATCCCTTGGTAAGCATCCTTCCACCTCTCTTTCTAAAGAGACACACACACAAACAGTTCCTGGTTTATGCGTGGGTGCGTGTCTGAGCAGAGTGGCTCTAGCCAGAGTCAAAAAGGCAGAAGATAGAAAGTCACAGAGCTGAGTCTCCTTGAGGGTCTACAACACAGAGAGACGCTACAGGTGTAGCTGACACCCCCTTCCCCATGCAGTTACCTGTGCTAGTGCTTTGTATCCAGTGGTTCCCAAAACGCTTCAGTAGGGACGATTAGCATCCTTTGGCCTCTTCAGCTGCACCTTCAGCCTCTTCATGCCAATCTGGAATCCATTCATGGCCTGGATAGCAGCTTGGGCACTGGCAGGATTGTCAAAACTCACAAAACCTGTCAAAACATGAGGCAAGGCAGGGGACTTAATGAGCTGAAGGGTGCCAAGGCACGTACATGCAACGACCACTGAGAATGAACATGGGGAAGGGGGTGAGGGTACTGAGAGGGGGGAAGTGAGTAGGTGGGAGGGTGGGCAGGTGGGCAGGAGAGTGAGGAGAGGATGGTTGCCAATGTGGGACAAAGGATAGGAGGGGTTTTTACAGATCAGTGACCCAGGACACAGTGCCTGGTCTGGGTGCCAGTCTGACCACTAGACTAGGTGGAGCACAGGGATCCAAATGTTGGTGCCACAAGATTTGGGTCACCTTTGAGCTGGGAGTCAGCAGCTGTAATGCATGGTCTCAAGGCACTCTGTCTTCCTCTATCTCCCTCCATTGTGACCAGGGTAAACCTCTAGACCTTCCTTAACTTGCCATCATAACCTTTTCTTTGCCTTCCAATACTAATGGTGAGGGGAACCCGACACAACTACTGCTACTTCCTTACTATGAAAATACAAGTAAAATGTGAATTTAATAAGTTATTGTATTAATCAGCATGAATGGTTTGATTGTTGGCCAGCCAAACAATATAAAGAACTTTAATCACTGGCAATTTCTGCAAACTCTATGTTACTCTGCAGTTAAATGATGAACACAAGTGCTTTCCTAACATGGTTTCCCTATGGAATTTCATACTTTGCCAGCAAATCTCCCAATCAGCCATGGAGCACATCCAGCACTAGAAACAACTGTAGCGCCTGAATATTGTATCTACGGGTGACCTAAGACATTCTTTGTCTCAATTTGCTCTCTAACAGTCTGATGAAATAACATAAGTCAACCACACAGGATGCAATGCATCTAATGAATTCAGCTTTGGGGAGAGTTTTTGCTGTGGCTTTTTTAAAAAAAAATTTAATATTTAAATTTTTTTTCCCGCTTATGTTAGATCCAAAAAAAAGGCCTCATTTCCCCAGACTGTGTATGGCTGTAGCTGGAGTGACCATGGGTCTGAGATATTAGTGAGGCAGGGGGCCATCACACTGTACAAGCATTGTCTCTGCTACTTTTGCCAGAAATGTCCCTGTGTGCCAACAACATTTCTGAGTATAAACCCTGGGTGAGACTAGCCTGGACCAGCCTGCTCTCCAGACAAAGCCATCTGTTTATCCACCCCTGCAAGGCTCTGGCAGCACAAATCAATCCTAGAAGCCTGGTGTTGCTCAGCAGACAGGCTGAAATGAAGAGATGGTTTTTGCAAGCCCCTCAAAAAGCTAACGCCGAGTGTTTGCTGCCAGGTATACACCTGCTCCTGAGAGCAGCACCAGGCCTGGCTTACAGCCTTGGGCTGTGCTGTGGATTCATTCTGCAGCCCCTCCTCCCTGGTCTGGTTCCTCCTCAGAAGCCAGGCTCACAGGTGACACAGGGCCATTTGCATCTGAGAGAGACACAGAGCTGTGCATGCAAAGGCACCTTCTCACTCCTGCCCTAAACTGGGCTCCCTGAGCTTGGCTAATGATGGAACTTCAAGACAGGTCATGAAACCAATGGTCTCAGTCTCTCAAAGTGAGACAACAGGTTTACTGAGTATGGCACATGGGGCTTTAAAAAGGAAGCCCATGGAATAAATAGGGAACCTTCTTTGTCCTCCCCTCTGGAAGCCAAGGCTCCAAGCAAACTGGTTGTGCACACAGTTTTCCTGCCAACCCCCTGGATGAGGAGGTACCAACACTGCAGCTCTGAACATGAAAAGTAGACAAAAAGTACTCTCAAGCCCCACAGCAATCATCAATTTCTAGAGGAAAACTGGTGAGCTATAGCAAGTAATGAGCTGTGGTTTTATTCAACAGCAATGGATCTGCTCTTGCCATCGTTTTTTGGGCAGTAAGTGCCTGGTGATGTTACCAGTTTACTTTTGACTACTTGAATAATCTATCCGCAAAGTCCTATGATTCAGTCTCAGCAGAGGAATAAACTAAACACTTCCTGGTTTCACCCAAGTACATTCAGACTTAAAATACTTCTGGAAGCTCCCTTGGGAATGCCTTACTTGAGCTTCAACCCTAAATATGTTGTCTATATACCTCATATCCTTGAATACAGTATATAGTGAAACCCATTTATTTTTAAAAAAATCACATCTTTTTGCTGATATTCCTGGCCAACACACTTCAGTTACATATAAAACAGTAGACTAAAGCTGTTCCAGGGAAGTTCAGAGAAACTGGAACCAAATAATCTGTGGTCCTGGGTTTTTTTGACTTGTGTTTAACATCAAACAATTCCTGGACAAAGTCTGAGTTTTAGCACAGAAGACAGGCTATGTTCAGGGGTTAACTTGGATGTGTCCATGATGTTCTGGAAAGTGAGAGAATTTAATACTGGGTGTAGGCCATTTTGTGCCAGCTGTCCCCAGGGCTAGGGAGAAGTGCCAGGTATGTTTGCTTTACTGATACACACACAGCAATCCAATATCAAAGCTGAGCTGGTTGCAGCTGGATGGTTGCTTAGCTCATGTCTTTAGAGAACATACCTTGCCTGAGAACTTTGATTTCTACTCTTGCAACAAGTCCTTTTGGGATGTCCCTCCTACTGACTACATGTGTACATCTAGATTGTGCCTGCACGTTCATCCATTTGTGAGCACCACACCTTAGGACCCTGCAGGAGCCAGTGGAGCTCCAGCCAACACAGCCAGTGGAGACTAGGGCAGGGTTCCTCTCTTTTATCAGGACACCCCTAGCTGGTTCCATAGTTGGGAGTGACATCTCTAGGTAAAATGTTAACTGTCTGGTGCCTGGGTGGGTCACTCCCCAAAGTGATGTTAATTTCTGAATCAAACCCCTCCAGCAATGCTGCCTGCTATGACAGAAGATTATTATTTCTCAACTTTTGCCAAGACTAGAACTAGACCTTCAAGGGATGATAAGCCCTTGTGCTGGGTGGCTAATATAGTTGTACCTCTGCAAGAACCTTGCGTGAGATAAGCTCACAAAGCTATACAAGTTTTTATCATCACTTTGCTTTTGAGATGGAATTCTAAGCCCATTTCCTCATTTTGTGCAAAGCTGTAAATAATACAGCATTTTAACAAATGGGACTAATAAGAAAGATCAGAAGTGCATTTGCTCACTATATTTCATTTAGACCAGATAATGAAGCTGGGAGTTGTACTCTGATTCTGGTATTAGTTGCCTACAGATTTAGACCAGATTTTTTTTCTCCTTAACTGTTCTGGTGATCACTGATGCAATATAAAAATCTCCTCTGTCTGGATGCTGAAGGTAGAGGAACTGGGATTCAAAAGCTGGGGAAAGAGACTGGCAAATGCCAATAACTGATCTTATTCTTTATGATCATGTTCTGGGGACAGAGCAGCTAATTACTCCAATTTAATTTCACTCTTTTAGTTTTCAGGGGCCTTAAAATGCTCAGAAGTTTCTGGTGCATTCAAGTCTCCCCCTTTCCTGTTATTTATGTGTAGCTGTGTTTCATATTGTTGAAGGTATTTGGATGAACTGCAAAGAGAAGGAAAGCTATGGCTTATCCTGAGATTTGAGACTTTACAGTGGATAAGGGATAGGCAGATAGGGCTAACAACAGCATATTCCTTTCTCTTCTCAGGTCAAATACCTACTGGCAGATTTGACTTTTTTTTTGTTGTTACACGCAGTATTGGCAGTTAACCATCTTTGTTTCTCCTCATCTGTGTCAGCAGGATTCATGGTGCTATGATTCGAACGTGTATTACTAGGAACAGAATGTATGTACTCGGTTCCTAAATGGCTTTAGTATTTGAGCCCATGGGCTCAAAACATGATGGCAATATTACAATTTCTGTCTGTGTTTTGAACGCCACCCCTGCATTGTCATCTACACGCTTGAAGGACAAAAGAGAAAGGGAGAGGTTAAAAAGCTTGAAGCTCTTTCTATGCATCAGTTAATTAATAATCAGAGAAATATATGTTCTGGTCTGAAGACAGTTGGTAGGAGGACAGCATTTTGTGATAAATCTACTTTATGGGGGGATATTGGTGGGTTTTTTCTTTTTTCCTTTTTTCTCCCCCCCAGGGATTATGTAAAAACGCTGTTCTAATAAATGATTTATCAAAAGCAGCAGAGAATGGTGAAAGCTGCTAGGACAACAACAGAGGGCATCTAATCTTTCTGATTCTGCACAGCATCTTCCAGGAAAAGCACCATTGTTGGAGCCCACTACTACTTCTGGCCTGCTCTTTTCCTACAGGACTGTATTAACTATTCGTAGGCAGAAACTGGGGTACAATTTTGGAAATGCTTTATTTTCTCCCTCTTTCTTCCAGAGAAAGTTCTCGTGGTGTGATGTGGGGGGGGGGGAGCTTTGTGCCTTTCTCATTACATGATCAGCACAATCACCAATGGCTTTATGCAACAGATATTACCTAAGGGCTGTTTTTCTGTTTTAATCAGCCAGAATGATAAAGAAGGGAATTCACAATTTATGTCAGAGTACATCTAAGGACTGTTTGGTAACTGTATACTTTTTTGTTTATGGTCTGTGTTTTCTCTGCATGTCCGTGAATTAGTTTGTGCACTACCAGCATTCCTGAGCACAAAGTTATGTTTCTATGGATCCTTAGTTGGTGCTTCTGAGTTTTCTGTTTTGCTTTGCATCCAGCAAGGAGAATTAGTGGTTAATGTGCAAAAGAGTGTCTTGACGATCTGCTACCAGGTTGGAATAACCTGTTGTCCCTCTTGGGCAGGAGCTTTCCTCTGGATGGAGCCTAGTGCAGGGTGACCATGCTAAACTTCCCTTAAATCAGGAGACAAGACCACGAATGAGGTCTAGATGCAAGTTTTTAATCCAGGCTCCTGAAGTGGGGATAGATGATCCTACAGCAGGTCCACTCATGTAACTAGGTTGCCTTCAGGCAATGGGAAGGAAAAGAGGGATCTCAAAGAAATGAATGTTAAACTTTTCTTAAAACTAAGAATATTTTTATCTATGTTCCAGATACTTGCTGCCATCTCGGAGATATACTTTGCAAGAGATTGCCACAGAAGCAAGTAGGAATAGGTGCTTATTAGCTATTTTTAGGCCAGACTTTTTTTTTTACTAGTTCTGGCCATCAGAGTATTTGTCTGACTGCCATGAAGGATCTTTCTTGGTTCTTCTTCCTTCAGTTATGAAAGTCACTAGCTGAGGAGAGCATCTCTGAACTTTTTCCTTTTGACATTCAGCCCATATTCATTTTACTAGAGGGAGATAAGAGTAACAGAAGAGCAAGGATCTGCTGCTCAGCCTCTGGGAGAGCAAGAGAAGAAATGCCAGGCACGTGGCCTAGGCACTAGCAAAAGGGAAGTTTGTGCCTCTTGCTTCCCTTGTGCCCAAAGTGCTTCCACCCAGGCTGTAAGAAGGGAGCTTGGCCAGATGGGAACCCCAGAATCACAGACTATCCTGAGCTGGAAGGGACCCACAAGGGTCACCGAGTCCAGCTCCTGGCCCTACACAGGACAGCCCCAAGAGTCACACCATGTGTCTGAGAATACTAAAATGGAGGGACCTGCAGAGAGTACTGGTGACTGGTTAGACCAGAGACCTCGCTCTCCTGTCCTTCCTCCAAGAACCTGAATCAGTAATTAAGGAATTAGTTATTGACACAACTGGTTGTTGATATAACTGATGGGTTCCTTGCTTTTGTTACTGACCAGTGAAAGGTGAGATCTAGAAAAGTGTTTTTTGCTGTGAAGGCAACAATGAGGTGCTCACATCAAAATTGTTTTCCTGTGGGTAGGATGGTGTTCAGTAGCTCCTGTCCTTCTCCCCCTTGCAGGACCTGCCCACCTACTCCTCAGACCTTCCCTGACACTTCAGCCTATTTAATTCCTATGACTGTTCAGTTTCTTTTTCTCTGTTTTTATTAGTCTTATCAGAGAATTGAGGTTTTCCTTTAATTGCTTTGCAAGGTCTTTACCTTGCTGTGTTCTTTACACAATGTACTAGCTACTGCCTCGCAATTTTTTGGTGCTGTAAAGAATTTCAGGATACAATCTGTATGTAAGTAGCTCTATAATGTATGTGTGCATTGGAAGGTATTGTATTGTAAGGTGATTTATGGGTACTGGAATACTCAATAAAGGAGTGCATCTGCAGAGCAAGGGCATAGCGCCTCAGCTGTTTTCCAGTGTCTGAGAGGGTTGGATGACTTTTTTGGATTATTTAACCTTCCACTGCTGTTTAATTATGTCCGAGAAAGATCTGTCTATCCAGCTATCCATTCCATCCATCCATCCATCCATCCATCCATCCATCCATCCATCCATCCATCCATCCATCCATCCATCCATTTTTTAAATGTATGAACAGTAAGTAACCAACAACAGCGCTAAACAACTAGTACTAAATATTTCCCATCTGTGGGATGAGATAATTGGACACTCAGAATATTCAAAGAACTGGCTCAGAAATCTGCCGAATCATTAATGTTCATTTTGAAATTTATGGAATATTAGAAAACCTTCAAAATGTTCCAGGACAAGAAAAAATCTAACATCAATTTTAAAGGGTGTAAACTAGGTGACCCAATAAACTTAGTTAAACTTTCATAAGTGTCAGAAAAATTATGAGAATTTTTATATGAGATAATATGGCAAAGAATTTAAAGATACACAATTAGTACCAAGTATCATGGTTTCATGGAACATAGCATCTATCAAATGAAACTGATTGCATGAAATTGCAAGTTCGGTGAACAAAGTTATCATAAGTGTATTTAAACTTTGGAGTATTTCAGATAGCTCTTCTTTACAGAAAATGAAATCAGCCCAGAAATGAGACCACCAAAAAATCTGTCAGTTGTGACAAACAAAATTGCAGAGATTCTAGTAGGCTCCTTCAGTGGTGTGCTGAAATCTCTGTGCTATTCAATTTCTCTAGCATTACTTGGAAGGCATTTGGAGTAATTACTGGTAAAATTGGCCAATCATACAAAAATGGTGAAATAATGACAGAAGTAAGTGACCTGGGTCACTGTGTAGGCTGGACACAGTTAAAGGGTGTTCATTTTAATCCAATCAAATGCAAAATTAAGTATCTGCAGGAAAAAGCAAGTAGGTCACTCATAAAAAGAGGAAATCCTCATTAGAAAACAGTGCCTCTTAAGAAGAAGATGGGTGTCATAGTAACAGCCAAATATATGAGCACTCAGGACTGTGCTGAAATTCTCAAGTCCTGGGACTTAGTGCAGTTCTGGGATGAAGTTAACCTCTGCTGAATATCCTCCAGAAATAGCAAGTATGGCTCAGGAAGGATCCTTACTGTAATTCTGCATTTAGTCCTAGTGACTGCTCTACAAAACAAATGAGTTTTAATACTTATTCAGAAGTAGAAGAGTAATTCTAGGTCTGAAAATGTAATCAGAGTAGCCACAGTTTATTGAAGAGAAGGTTAAACATACTTCAGGGCATAGTCTGTAAATAATACCTACTAAAACATGGGGTTCTTTTAAAATGGGGGGGAAGGAAGAGCTTGCTGATTTCTTCTAGCTGGATGCAGGCATTTGTCAAATTTAAAATGAAGATAAGGCACCACATCTGCATATTTTAAATGGTGAAGTAATTAACTATTTTGGAAAATATCTTGTTTAGCAATAGTGGAGCACCTATCACATGAAACCTTGATTAAGAGATTTTCTAAAAGGGATGCTATGACTCAAACAGAAGGTTTTAACCTGTCACATGAGCTGAGGCACCTGGCATATGTTACTTCAGACTTCAGTCCAAAGGATTAGAACAGTCTCTTCTGATACTGCGTATCTGTCTATTGTTCATTTTGCATTTCAGGTATTTAGAGAACCAGTTCTTGCCTACTAGTCTGGGATGGATTGAGGTGAGAGACATGATACAGGTGACAATTGATGTTAATGCCTTATAATAAATGGCCCCAAAGTGTGGGCTGCAGACCACTGAGAGGGCTGACTGGTACTCGTTCTTCATCTTGCTTCCAGCTGAGACAAACTGAACAGATGGGAAGGGGAGATTAAATGAAGAGTGAAAGTAGATGGCATGATTAACTTTCTCTAAAGGTCAGAACACCCATAGCAGAAGGTAGCTTGAAATACACAAGTATCTTCCTTATGTCGCCTTCCTGTCTTCCTGTGCACAAAACTACCTCTCCACATTGCAACAGTGTGAGCTGGAGTGTGCAGAGAAGTTGGCCCTTGTTTTTGTGCATTGCCTGTTGTACGATCTCCAGATGGAAAAATATCTAGGATATAGAAGAAGCAAGAGGCAATAGATGCTGACCCTGAATATGGTCATGAAACCCAAGAACTACTCCACCTAAGAGCCTTCTCTTTCATAATGTGTGGTGTTTGATTGTTTTTCATAGGAAAATTGTTGTCATGAGTCATGTTTACTCAAAGCACAAGGGTAAGACTCTAGATTAGACTAGAATTTTGACAATTTAAACAACTGCATGGTCAGATCTCATCTGAGGGTTCAAATTCAAAGAGGGGAAATCTAGATTACATGTATAAAAGAATTTTTTTACTGTGAGAGGGATGAGACTCTGGTTCACTTTGCCCAGAGAAGCTGTGGATGCCACATCCCTGGAAGTGTTCAAGGCCAGGTTGGATGGGGCTGAGAGCAGCCTGATCTAGTGGAAAATGTCCCTGCCCATGACAGGGGACTGGAATGAGATGATCTTTCAGGTCCCTTCCAACCCAAACAAGTCTATGATTCTGTGATCCAAGGTTTTGGCTCATATACACATCTGAGCACATGACCAGGCCTAACTTTTTGTATAAAGATAAAAGGGAGTAAAAACTTCATATAGAAAACTACAACAGATCTCTCATCATATGAGTGGAGTAAAGACTGAAACTTTTTCCTGTAAACAGAGGTTTTCTAAAGGATGAGCAATGCTTGTCTGATGCTATGAACTGTGGTTCTACCCATTCTAAGTAGGAGTTGAAGCCATACAATGAATTGATGGAAGAAGTGAAGGATTGAGGCTTCAGCCATTTTTTGGAGAGCCCATGAATCAGATACTGGACCAGTGTACATGCATGTCTGCTGTGGACAAAAAGCACTGTGGTTCTTCTATAAGAAACATAATATTCCAGCCCAGGGGGTGATGATCATCTTCCTCACAAGGAACAAACAGCCAGTGATGAATCACCCATGGATGAGTAAATAGATTTTTTCCTCTTTTTGAATGATGAGTAGGATTGAAACTATTTCCTAAATGCTCTCAGAAATGGATGGAATTCTTCTTGACTTGTTTTCTGAGCCTTCCTTGAAAACATCTGATTTCATCATGTGCCAGTATAAAGTTTATGGGGGAAAGCACATGGTTGAAAAAAGCAGGTGAACTTTTAAGGATATATGTTCCCCAATGAGAAATTGGAAATAAAGGATGAATATAATGCAGGTTTTACACAAGTTTTGAGCAGATGTTGATGCTCAGTTAAGGATGCACTGAGATTGTTACTGAATCAAAATGAAGGCTATTTTTACATTTGTTTTGTTGAAGTTTCCAATATAAACCAGATGAAAATAATAATGGAAGCTCCCACCAGCCATGTCACAATCCATTTCTCATCTAAATCTAATTTCTTTGCTCCCTGATTCTCTCTTGGATCCTGTTTCATTTGTGACTTTTTGATAAAGAAGCCATGTATGAAAAAGGCAACTGCTGAAATCACCAGTCATCCTTCTTGATCTATAAGAGACAAGCATCATAAAAAGGGACCTTTTTCTTGAAAATATTTCATAGTAGGAAAGGTAAGGAAATTACTTCCTGGACCAATCAAGAAAAAGAATCCAAAACCCAAAACACCCAAAAACCCCAGGAAACCCTGTCAGGAAGGTGTGCTGTGAAACTGTACTAATCACTGTTTTTTTAGCAGTTCTCTCATGTCCCAGGGAGCCTCTGAGTCACATGCATTTTTGGTGCAGCAATGCCCAGAACCTTCCCACCTGGCTCTTGCTGACCATTACTCAGATGGACAACTGCCCACCCCTTCCCTGCTGGTTGCTGAACATCTGATACCTCATTATGGGTAGTTTGGGACAACCCAACACAGGCAGAAAGGCCTGGAGCTTCTCCTGTGCAGCAGTCTGGAAGTTTCTGTTCAGAAGCCAGAAGTGGTGATGAACAGGTTTTGGCCACGATTTTTGAAGGAGTATTTTGCTTTCTATGGAGGCAATTGTGTGAAAAATAGCTAACCAAACTAAAAGTGAGCTCAGCAGGAAAACAAACCTCCTCATATGCAGTGAGTCTTTTGGAAAGGAAAGGAAAGGAAAAGAGGAAATCTCTCAATATCTAGACCAGGATGTTGTGAACTGGCACTGGCCCATGCTGGGTAGCAAGAGGAGAAGGGAAAGGGTTGTACACATTTTAGCTGGAAGATAACATCTCCAGATTCAAACTGCTATTACATTTGTGGAACTTTCACTGTCATTGTAAGACCTTCATGTTTTCAACAACCCCCAAAGGACAAGAAAATGATTGTCACGTTCCTTAATTTAAAAAAAACCCCAAAAACAAAACAAACAATGGGAAACAAAAACCGTCATATTATAGCAGAGATGCTGACAGATTCCTGTGGATCTGCCAGCAGAATGTTCACCACTGTTGGCCTTCAAAGGCTGAATCTTGGTGATCTCAATGAAGAACAGTCTGCAGTTCCTCAGAGGAGTTACATTCAGCCTGTGGGACCTGAGTCATAACACAGATTTGCTAAATCCTGGTCTGGTACTGGCTGTGGGGCCTCTGCCCAATGACCTGTCTGAGCTCTTGATCCACCCTTGGGTAAAAGATTGGAAAATAAGTTTATTTTTTAATTACTGAAATAAGAGGAGTGGTAATATATCTTGAAAACATGGTTTTGAAAATGCTTTTGAACAAAAAAATTAAAGACCTGAGAAAGGGCATGATGTGTATTGATGGTTTGTAGAGGGATCTTAATTTGAAGCGATGGGGTAAAAATATGGACCACTCCTAAAAAAAAGTGTCCTAAAAAACCTGTTAGGAAAAATTCTCTCATCAGAATTTGAAAAACCCCTAGCAAAACAAAAAGAGATCTGAAACCTGTTCAGCCATGTCAGAAGATGCACGAAGACCTGGGTAAAGGATTTTTCTGAAGATCCTTCTAGAGAGGGATTTAAAGGATCTGTAGAGATCTGTCTTTACAAGAATAATTTAATTTCACCTTTAAATGGTCAGAACACAATCAGATTTTTAGGTTGTGTTGTCAGAAAGGAAGAAAATCTGTTCCCTATCAGAGTTCATGGAGCATCTGGACGATGATCTTAGCCATATAAATTAATTTTTGGTAGCTCTGAGAGGAGCAGGGGTTTGGACTCTGTGATCTTTATGGGTCCCTTCTAACCTGAGATATGATTCACAGAGGTGTCTGGTGGGAGAATGAGAGACAGGGGACATAAACTGAAACAGCAGAGGTTCAGACTGAACACAAGGAAAAGCTGTTCACCTTGAAGGCCAGCAGCCATTGGAGCAGGTTGCTAAAATTCAGACAATTGTTCAACAATTTTTGTTGTTTTCAGTAACTTGTGTCTGCCAGCTTTTATATTTGTTATTGAACGCATGTAATGTATTTACATGTATAATGTAAATACCTATGCACATCTTATATCATATCTATATATATAATGTAAATACTTATATATGTGTGATCCGACAGATCAACACTGGGGACAGCACAGCTAATGCCAAATTTCTTTTGGGATTTCATATAGATGAAACCAGAAATGGTTAAGAATGATACACCTGTTTTTGTGGGGATCTGCAAGTTGTTACCCCGATGACAGCTTTTGAATATGTCAATATATACTATTTGAAGATGCTAATCTTATCTAGGGATTTTTTGATTTAGGTTTACTTACTTGAAAAGGGAAGATATCTCACACACAGCCATAAATTGAAACAACGATAAGGTTGCAAAATGAAGTACTCATTTAGAAATGCAAGAAATTATGTTACCTATAAAATTTTAATTCTGTATTGCTTTGTATATGCATAAAGGCATTGCTTCTAACCACACATTTCTGTATTTTTCTCTTTCATGGCATCCTTGTTTTAATTACTGCCGAGAATGAATAACATAACAGGGCAAGGAAAATGGCAATGTATCAGACTTATTATTGTAAGTGTTGGAATTTAGATAGTAAATAAGGCAGGGAAAGGATGGTTTTGTAGTTGTACAACCAGATGTCGCCTTGGAAAACTGGAATTTGTCCCTATTTCTGCCATGACATCTCAGTTATTCTAAGTATATCATATATCACAGAATTCATTTGGAAAGACCTCTAGGCTGTTTTTTTTTTTTTTACTATTAAATAAAATAGAGCAGGTTCTGAGTGCCAGTGGTACACCATGGCTTGAATCTATGTCACTAAACTGTCTTACCTCTTAAAAGTGGGTGTACCTGTCCCTTGTCATTGCTGAGTCATGCCCAAGCAAGGCCCAGCTGTGGCTTAATTGTCATGGCCCACCCAAATTGAGATAACAGCACACAAATGTTAAAAATATGTGTAAAATTGTGGCAGAGTGGTTTTTTGCAGCTATGTGAAGCCGTTTTAGTTTGCAGTGAAGATGAAGTTTTACTGGGTTTTCCTCTTCTCTAGGAGTGTGACCTGGGATTTCACTGGCAGAAAAGCTGCTGCCTATACTTGCATCTCAAGCAGACAAAAACATAGCATGCTCTGCATTATGCTAAAGTCTTAGACAAAGCAGGTAAACAGACTGATCAGTCTTGTGGCAACTCAGATCAGGAATCCAAGATCAATAAATTGTTTTGGGTATTTCTCTGCCTCATCATCCCCTTGGTGAAATGAGGACACCATGAGCACCAGCAGAATGCCCTTGCTTAGCTCTGTGAACCTCTCAAATGCTCTGCTGGGAGGGTCTTAGGAAAACCGGTGAGGAAATAAAAATAAATTCATATTCATGGCAGAGTTTGAATATTGTGTAAAAGGAAGGCTTGGGGCCAAGCATGAAGATGTGAGGATCTGTTGAACAGCTGATCAGTAACTAACCAGGCAACAAGACTTCAAGATGGTGAAAAGCAGACGTGTGCAGTGGATGAGACACAATGGGTGGATGTAAAGAAGCTGAAGATAGGTATGTGGGGGGATGGATGGCTGCATGGACTGGGAGAGACTCATCCATCCTACAGCTTGAATTTTCCTTGCATCAGAGATCTTGGGAGAACAAAAAATAAACCCAGATGCCATGGGTAGACAAAATACTCTAGCAGGTCTGCAGTCCCACAGGAGTAGGATGTGTTAGGTCTGCGCTCTGCAAATCCATCACTTTGAGTTCAGAAATGGGCCTGCCCATTGTCATTATTTTGACTTCTGAACAGTAACTTCTTACTGGAATGAAAGTAGCACTAAAACTCCTCCTCTGGTATTAGCTCTTAACTCTGGTTATTTCTGTTAGTCAGACAGTGACCATTTCCCTTTTGAAAATCACTGAAGGAGTAGCCACAATGACCCTGCAGTAATGAATTCCTCCATCTAATTACAGCAGGAGAAAGAACATTTAAAATGATGGTGTAAGTGTGTGCATGAGTAGGTATGTAGACACATATGCATAGCTTAAAAAAAAAATTTTGGGCAGACTTTATCACTTGTGGGGAGAGATAGGTAGAATAGTGATAGACACATGGACACCCAGATAAATAGAAGATAGATTCTGCTAACATATTCTTGTCTAATAAATTGTTGAGCTACAAAAGAAAGCAGAAATCCCTGTGTACAATGTATAGATTTTCTTTAATGTGAGTTATTGGGAAAAGACAGAGCTGTCCCTTTAACTGGAGGGCTGCAAACAGCTGTTCCTTATGCATACATGCTTGCTTGGTCTGAAAGTTTTGGTAAGTCAGTGCATAACTGACAGTTAGATTTATCTCCCCAATAAGCAATCAACATTATAATAAAGGAAAAATGCTTTCAGTGCACCTTTGAGAGTGCATCAGAAATTAATCTAAACATCAAATTAATTATAGTTTGTAAATGAATAGTGGCTCACAGCCCTAATACTTCTCCCGTTCCTCCTCCTCCCCCTAAAGCCTCCCCCAACCAAAAGCAATGGCTGGAGGTGCTGTGCAGTGAGTTTGATGAACAGCTCCTTCTCTTTCTTACTCACACAACTCTTTCCTTATCAGCTGGAAGAGTTTCATCCTCACTCTCCAGACCTGAAATCTCAGAGCCTGGCCGCTTTGGAATATGCTAGCAAATATTAAACTTCTGTGTCTCCTTCCCCTTCTCTCTGAGAGCTCAAAGCATCCCTCTGGGGGTGTCCTTCTCCCCTTGGATTAGTTTCCAGCTGAGCTGGACACACCTTATGAATCCCTCTTAGCTCTCTGGCCGTGCCAAGTCCTTCAGAGTGGAGAGGACCACAAAAAAACAGTGCTGATCTGAACTGAAACATACCAGGGTCAGACATGCTTAATATGCCTGAAAAATCAGTTCTGTTTTGTCTCAACTCAGGCACTCGAAGGAGTGGCTTCTTCCATTGCTCTTTGAGCTTTGATCTGTGGGCTGTAGCCATATGGGAATGACAAACAGATTTTGCAGGGCCCTGAAATAAAATGTATTATCACTAGATCATGTAAAATAAAGGACAGAGCCCAATTCTAAGGCTACAGGGATAAAGGATCAGGTAAAGACTTTCCTTAGGAAATTTGAAATCAGGTTAATGGTAAAAAGAAAAAAAAAACCCGAACTTAATCATAGTACTGATAATAGTGAGAAACATGCCTCAAGTCCTTTCTAATAACACATCTATTTGGTGAGAGTTTCCTGTTTACCAAAAGAAGAATCAGAAAAGAAACCCCAAACCCCTTTCATCTGATAAAAAACTCTCCTCATCCACGAATCCTAAAGGAGTCAGTGTACTGATTCAAGAAGGGGAGACCAAGCCTGACAGCTAGGCTGACCTGTGATCACCCATATGGGCTATGAGCATGCAACTGGAATTTCTTTCCTTTACAACACCTTACTTCTGCGCCTGCCCATTTCCCTGCATGAACCCAAGGAGAGTTCCCTTTTTCTTTCTTTCTTTTTCTTTTTTTTTTTTAAATTTTTTTTATTAAGTGAGAATCTGCCATATTTGGCAGGGCATATTGGAGGCACATTGTCAGCAGGTGCTGAACAATATTTTCCTAATGTACCTCAGGGTCCCTTGTTCCACTCCTATGTCTTGTGGAGTGCTGCCAATGCACTTTAGACCTAATATGCAATGCCCCTGGTCCCAGGGCCCTGTACAGCTTTGCCAGTGTCCTATTCTCTTGACACGTCTTTCTTCCTTCTATTTCAGCTTCCAGATTGAAACTCTGTAGATCATCATGACCTGCCTGCTGCCTTGCATCTCCCACTCCACCTTTTTTGCCACCACACTGCAGCATTTAACTGCCACAGCATGTTTTTAATAACAAGATACAAGCTCTACCCATCCCTCAGCCCTTCTCCTGAGCTTCACCCCCTCCTGTGTTCAGTTCTCATTCCTCACTGCTTTTCTCACTTTTAATCTCTCTCCTTTGTCTCCCCAGTTTCTTTTTATAAGCTAGGAGGAGTTTAGTAGGGAATAGAATTATTCAACAGCAAACTTAATTAACTATTATGACCCTCATCAAGTGATGTTATTTTCTCTATTTTGGCATCTTCATAGAAGACAGGATGTTTTACCAAATGAGGTGGCCCATTAGAAACCTTCAAATGCACTCCCTGCAGGAATCTGGAATGAAACTCAATGTTCATGTTGTACTAAGAGTCAAATAAGATATTTCCTTTAGGACATATTGACCTGTGGTCCTAAGAAGCCCTTGCAGTTTGTAAGCTGAAATTCTCCTTTTTTTTGTTTAATGTGGGACATTTCAAAAAGGTGTGAGGCATTTTGCCAATGTGAAAGTGCATCTGGAATGTGCAGGAAAGAAGAGAAGTATATGGCACTTGTGGTTGCTTACACCTGGGGTGTCAGAGCATGTCAAAGTGAGTGGAGGAAGTCACAGTGTCTCTCTGGGAATAAGACAGGTTGTTCACAGCCTTCCAGAGTCACTGTCCCATGGGGAGAAACTGAAACTGCTACACCAATGGGTATGAAGAGCAGGCACATGCCAAGGAGACATGTAGGGGACAAAGCAGGGACATGCAGCAGAATTGGCCTGACAGTGTCTGCTGCTCAATGGTGTGCAAAAAATTGGCAGATCCAGGTGCTTATTGCTCTCAGAAAGAGGTGACTGGAGCAAACCAAGTGTTCCAGTAAAGCAATTCCTCCAGCTTTAATTTATCTACATCTTATTTGACACTTTGGGATAACCACTTGACCTCTGCTTCTCCATCCATGTTCTCGTTTTTCTAATTTCTGACATGTCTTTCTAATTAATACTGCCCAAACCCGCCTTGCTTGCTCTCCTCTCTGTTAAAACATTTTTTCTAGAATATGCCTGTCTCTATATTTCACTAACTTAATGTCTTCAAGTGCTTTCTGTAAATGTGTTTTGTGAGGCAACAGTGAGTGCTCCTGGGCTGTGTTGCAGCTTCACCCATGACAGAGGTAGAGTTAGCCATGTGTAGGCAGGGTGAAATTTGCCCTTCTCACATTGCCCACTTGCCTTAGCAGCCTTAAAAGCGTTGTTTAACTGGAGTTCTCTTTTAGCCTTGTACACAAACTGTTCACATTTAAACTATCTACATAGCTGAGAGGGGAATTGTCACCAGAACCACTGAGACCAGCACAAAGATGTAATCCTCTGACATTCAGCACACCTACACACAGAATAACTTGCACACATGTAGTGGGAATGTGAAAGACCCAGTGAAAATTCTGCCTTGTGCAGACACAGACTCTGGGCTCCTGCAGGTGTTGACATTCAGGCTGTGGCACACTTTACCTCCATGCAAGTCTTCCTGGACTAGCCCACTCTGAGAATGGGAGTCACCGTCTTCAAGGAGTGTCCAACTAAGTGTAACTTTTCTCTGAGTGAGGTGTGTCCTGCTGTGGCCCTGCCATTTCTCTGGGAACGGACAGCATGGCCCAGCTGGAGAAACATGCTGGCTGCAAAAGGAGTGTGTGGGCAGAGGCTGCAGGGGTCAGCTGGGCATTGGGTGAAGAACCGTGAGAGAGGAGAGAGAAGGGCAGAATGGTGGAGAGCTGTGAAGGGGAAATCACTAAGTCTGAAATACAAGAATGGACAGGACAGTGCCTGAGAAGAAACCCAAGGGGATGCAGATATGGTTGGTGATGGGGGCTCAGGTCAGGGGGATACACAGGGTGTTGGTGAATGGGAAGGATGGGGATGGTCTGCATTTGGCCATGTCACAGCTGCATCAGGACAGGGACGGGAGAAAAAGAAAACAGAGGTTTGAAAAATTGCAAGAGAAAATGAAGGATTTGGGTCTAGCCTGGATGTGTGCAGCAGAAGAAAAGTCATAGGCCAAGAAGCCTCCCAGACAAAATTACTTTTTTCAATGAGAAGCTGGGGTTGTTTCGTGGGCAGTCCTACACAGCAGAGCAGGCAGCCCTGCTAGGGAAAACAACAGGCATACTCTGAACACTTTCACATTTTATATCTGATGTTGCTGTTTACTGTAGCTTGCATTCCTCACTTGTCAGCCAGGAGGCAGTGGCCTCTAAATTGGGGTTGTCAAAGGCTTGCTGACCACACTGGGGTTTCTTTAGCATGTGCAGGTGCTAGTGGTTCTCTGCAGGCTTATGGACTCCAGAAACTAGGAGAAAGGTTTGTTTCTGATCTTGTTTTCTTCCTAACACTCCTGTAACTGCCAAACAGTATCCTGCCAGTAGTGGCAAAAAGAGGTAAGTTTGTGTTCAAAATGCAGGAAAGAATTCAGAGCCAAATAATAAGGACAAAATTCATAGAGTGGTTTGGGTTGGAAGGCACCTTTGAGTTCATCAAGTTCCAACCACCCTTGCCCTTTGGAGGGACACCTTCCACTGGGCCAGGTTGCTCCCAGCTTTGTCTGACCTGGCTTTGGACACTTCCAGGGGTGGAATACCCACAGGTTCTCTGCCCATCTTGTCTCAGGGCCTCACCACCCTCACAGTCAAGAATTTGTTCTTAATAGTAGGATATATCCCCCCTCTTTCACTTTAAAGCCATTCCCCCTCGTCCTATCCGTACTTGGTTTTGTGAAAAGTCCATCTCAGCTCTCTTGAAGACATTTTAAATAGTGGAAAGTGCTATGAGGGTTCCCTGGAGTCTTCTCCAGGCTCAGCAACCCCAATTCTCTCAGCCCATCTTCATAGGAATGGTGGCCCAGCCCCCTGATCATCCTTGTGGGCCTCCACAATTCCATTTTGACATGCTGCTCTACGGACTCGTTCAGTTTGTGCCAGATGTTTACAGCTTGTTCAAGAGTGAGACAAAGGCATCAAATAAAGAGTTTTCTGTTCCCGTGGAAAAAAACATGGTGACATTTTTCTCCATAGAATTTTTAAAGTTTGTCTAAAGCAGGACTTCTTGACAATTTCTCGACAACCTGGGGCTAAACTCTGTTACAGCAATTTATTTGGGATCTGCTTAGCAGATATATTTTAAAAGGTCATATAATAGTGGAATATCTTTCTGGGGCCAGACAGAATTGTCCCCCCAGGCTAGCAGTTGGAGAGCTCTAGCTGCACTAAAAAAAAGTGAAATAGAATGCAAATGCTGTGTTCTTACATGTTGAGTTTTGGGAAATGTTTAAGTAGCAAAGAAATTATTTTTTTTTTATTTTCAAAGTTAATAAACTCCCTTCTTTTCCTTTAGGAAAAAGTAATTTATTTTTTATTTAAATTTATTTCCTCAACAAAAATGCCAACTTCAGTAGACTTAGCAGAACAAATGAGCCCCGATTTCCTCTAATACCTTTTACATTTTTACATTGCTTTAAATCTGAAGGTCAGGAGGGTGGGAGGTTTTGAAAAGCAACATAACCTACCTGTGATAGTTAGCTACCTGTGCTTTTGTTATTTTTATCCTTCTGGAGGTGGTGATGTGGAAGCATAGTCAATCTGTTTGTCTGAGACCAGCAGTCACAGTAGGCACTCAGCTCTGTGGAAAACTAGGTGAAACCCAGAGACAACTGGAACTTGACACCTGGGACCTCAAACTGACTGCACCTGGGTATTTGTGTCTTGGAAGCTGATATTAAGTGAGCAAGATCCACCAGCAATCTCTAATTCCTTCTTTTGCTTGTCTGTGTATTTGAGTCAACACTTCTAAAGGGCACTTCCCTGTTTGAGCCTCCAATATCCCACAGTTAGTTTCAGAGTTCACTTCATCCAACAAGCTCACATTTAGTTTCTCCCAGTAAAACAAAAATAAAAATTTCTGCTAAGACCTCTCAGTTCCTGCTTAACTCTCAGCCTCAATCTCACAGTACCTCAGAAGCAGCCCCAGATCCCTGCCCACAAACCCCACAAATGGGATATTTGTCACCTCATGGGGCCTTGTAGCCATGAGCCTTTGAACTGAGTGGGGATAAGGCTCATAGCTGTCCAGAAGGCATCTCCATTTACTTCTCAATCTGTGGAGAGCCAGGCCCAGAATCCCTCCAGACACTGATGACAATTTCACTGCCAAAGGTTCATTTCTAATCTCTGGGTCTCCTTGGAGCATCAGTGTCACCTAGAGCTGTGGTGGTCTGTTCAACTTGTGATGAGATTTTATATACACATAAATATATATATAAATAATTTGTATATAAAAAGCAGGCAGGCTCTGGATTCATTGGTGCAAATTCATAGTTTTAAGTTCTAATTTGAATTTGCCAACTGCCTCTGCACGCCAGACTGTTTGTCCTTCATTCCTCTGTGCTGGAGAGTGCAGCAACCCAGTGACTCCTGGTGCCTGGGAGGACTCCCAGTGATGAGAGTGTCCCTCTCATCAGGGGTCAAGGCTCCTTCAAACAGAAAAAGGGAAAATAGCCTGTTCAGGCCCTCTGTGGATGGGCAGGAGAAACTGTGCATAGAGAGAGGGCACAAAACTCTTGAAGTAGTCTCTGACATGCACCATGGTAGCAAGGGATGAAGTAAGAGCTTTGGGAGGTGAGCTGTTCAGGAGGGAAAGGGGAAGGGAGCATGGAAAGAAAGCATAGTGTGGAGATTGAGAGTGGTTTTAAAATCGAATGAAAACTCCAATGAGTCTTAACTCTGGAAGTTTGCCTGAGAGACAGAATCCAGATTAGCTGCAAGTAACAGGAAAAAAAAGCAATAGTTTGTTCTGTTGCACTTCCCAGGGAGGGTCTGCAAGAGGTGCAGGATGGCAGAGAATCAAAAATTACAGATCCCAGCAGTGGGCACATGGCTTGGGAGTTCCCCTGTGTGTGGGATCAAGCCACACTGCCAGAAGGAGCCCTTGACAGCCCCAACTTTGCAAAAGGTGGTATCCCAGTGGGAGCCCATGCATGCATCACCCCATGGCTGTTGGCTGTCTGAGCCCTCCCATTGTGGGTGCAGCTCAGGGTGTCCCTGCCTGGGGCTCACAGGCAGCTCCAGGCTGTGCTCTTTCTCCATTCCAGCTGGTGGGGTGCAGCCAGCAGTGAGGCCAGAGCTGTGTGGACCAGGTGCAGCTTTCAAACCCAGCCTCTTAGCATGGCCTGTCAGCTGAGCACAGGGTTACCTTGGCCCATCTGTGTCTGCTGGGGGGCTGCCTCAGGTCCAGTAGGTCAGAACAGGTCTGAATGTGATCTACCAGGCAGCCTCACCCCCAGAAGACCAGGCTCTCAGCAGATGCTCAAACCTTACATCCCCTTGCAGTCTAATGCATCACAGCTGCAGGAAAGCTGCCCCCACAGCTCTGTCTTCCCTTCAACCCCAGCACCTGTTTCTCCTTTTCCTCAGGTACAGAAATTCCCCTTCTGCAACATGATCTCTCTTCTGATCTCATAATTTCACCTGTGCCCAGCCCCCTCCATTTTTCTCCCGGTGCTTTAGTCTTTTCTGCACCCTCCCCACTCCCTTTACAAGGGGGTTATTTTCTGACCCCGCCAGTGCCTGCAGCATCTTGCTGCTGGTGAGATGCCAAACCCTGACCTCTAAGCAGCACACACAACTCTGAGCATGAGACAATCAGGAGAGAAAGAAGGAAAGGGGAAAGTATTGACAGGAGTAAATTGAGAGAAATCATAAAGCTTAAGCAGAAAGAAAGCAGTTTGAAAGGTAAAGTATTCAGAGAAAGCCCTTTCCTGGATGAATCTAATTGTTTTGTTATCTTTACCCACCAAAGCATTTACTTTGGTTTGTCGCCCGATCCACAAACACTTTCGAGGAGATGACATTACCGAAAGGCAGGAACATCTGCATCAGCTCAGCATCCCCAAACTCCTGGGGCAGATGGTAGATAAACAGGTTACAGCCCTCTGGTCCTATCAAGAGAAAAAGAAGACCCATGAATGAAGAGAAATAGGATACAAGAAAGCACATGGTGGAGATTTACTTTGGCATCTTCTCTCTCTGACTGTGGACTGGTCATGTTAGGAAGCAGCCTGTAGACCTCAGAGGAATGGATAAAGCAGAAGACCAGGAACTCAAAAAGTCACCTAGAGGCTATGGTAACTTCAATAGCTTTCCCAGGACACCAGGATAAAATCTAGAGAGGAATGCACCAGCACATGTGGCCATGGAAAGAACAGAACGGAGGAATAAGAACACAAAGAATGAAAGAATATGGTTCATAGGTTTTATTTATTCCTCATAATCTTATTTAATCTGTGGAGTTTTGGATGACCCACACTATCCCTTGCCTCTTCCCATTGTTTGCATGCAGATGTTTCATTACCCTTCTTGAATCTGTGTGATGACAATAACATCACACAAATGATGATAATAAGCAGAAAGATATGCACAAACCCACAGACTCATCTTGTTTTGTAGAATTTTACATTCATCCCCCCATCTTGACTCAGCCTGAAGACTCCCCCAGATGTGGACAGTTAGGCCATGTCCTCCATTCTAGAGGATTCTGCAGGAGAGATTTTTAGGTGGATTTAAATCCAAATTAATAGACAAGAGGGATTGGCTTTTTTGCCTCAATCCTGTAATTTATACTCTTACTGATTTCAGAGGGTGTTTTGGAAAACATCCAGAGATGTGTCTTTAGCTGGACTATGAAATTAAAGTAGAGACCCTAAAAAAAAGATTCTGTTGAAATTGTATTTTGGGGCAGAAGAGGGCAAACCTGCCTCTTGTTGAATGGTCTAGAATATAAGTTTTCATCCTGACTTTTATTTTATGCATGCAGTCCTTGAGTCAAAAGGTGTGTCCAAGTGGCTTTGTTAAAAAAAAAAAATTAAAAATTTAAAACCTGTGCAGTGTTCAATAGCAGAGAACTGTACAGTTTGATGAGACAAGGATTGTTTTTTTCATTGTTTTATTTCTAAAGGTACTTCCAGCTGCTGCCCAGCTCTGCACTGACCTCGGCAGGTAACTCCAGCTCTCCTTGACTCAGAGGGGTTGAGATGAAGGGGATCCATTGTGTGCCCTTTGCCAAAAGGGTTAGAGGTCAGAGAGAAGGAGGGTTTCCTCCTTCCCCCTAGCCCATCTACCTACAACCCTGTGACCTGACTCAGTCAACTTTCCCCTTTTTACGTCTGGGGCACAGTGTGGGGAAGGAAAGGATTTTTTAATACTCTCGTTTTCTTCATCAGGGCATAATTACAGTGTCATAACACAGCAAATTACAACTTTGCCTTTCCTGTTAGGGAGAGGAGTTCGCCTAGATGCTCCCACCTTTTATTACCCATTACTCATCCCCCCGGCTGGCAAGAGAAGTACGGTGAAGTCAGGATTCTGGCAGATGCCCATTTAAAGCTCATTAAAATTCCTGGGCCTCAGCATGATTGAAGTCACAGGCTCTCCACATTTCCTTTTGGATTAATGGAAAATGAAGCCCTAATGAATATTTGCTAAGCACAATTTTCCCCACTAATTTGCTAAAAGGACTGTCATGAAGGAACAGCTGATCCTTTGCATCTTGTGCATTTCCTAAAGGTCATGAGGATGGTAACAGGGTTTCTTCCAAATGGGGGGGATAGTGGTATGGTGGGATAATTAACTAATTAGGCACCCGGTCATCTGCTTAGCCAAATTACTTTTGAACCTCAGTGGCCCATAATCAGGCTCCCCTATTTCATGCCAAGCTTTTCCAGCTTCCCCCCACCTCCCGTCTGCCTCTTCTTTAGTCTTCTCACTGAGCAACTATCATTTTTCCAATTCTTGCTGCCATCTATTTCCACACAATACAGAGTTATTGGCATAATAAGCTAGATATGAAACAGTCTGAAAGTGTTAAACAAACACTAACCCCCTTAGGTGTCTGTTAAAATTGAGAAAATTCTGCCCAGGAGCAGACCACGGTCCAGAATAACAGGGAAAAAAATCATTCCTTCATCTGAACGTGCCCCAGAGCACTTCTGCTGTGGGATTTGAGATCCACATTATAATAAAATGGGTAAAATTTTGGCTTTGCTGCAGTTGGTGGCAAAATTCCCACTGACATCACCAGTGCCAGCAGTTTGCACTGTAAAACTGGCCAATTCTTTCAAAAATACCAGCTGCATTTCCTGGGGTCTTGGATGTGTTGTGCATGAGCAGGGATTCTGCCTGTGTGTGCTGAGAAACTCCTACTAGGGCATAAGGCAGTCCAGGAGGCACACAACTTTAACTACACCTTTAGCCTGGGCTCAAGGAGAAAACAGCCCTTAGTTCACCTTGAAATCAACTTTTCCTCACACAATTCACAGGGAGGGTGGGAAAAAGCAGGGACCATTCTCAAAAACCAGCTTAGCTCCTAAATGTGCCTGGGAAATCTGTGCTGTGGCTTTCCCTACTGACCCAGACATTCAAGGACAAACTCACTTTGTTTCCAACTGCAGAGGGGTTTTTCCTAACCTCATTGCTGAAAACTTCACTTGCTTCTGAGAAAAAAAAAAAAAAATCCCAAAACTGGGTAGTTTGATTTGTTTTGTCCCTCTCACATATGAAATTTCTGCCTTTAGAATTTAACAAGTGATTTTTGGTTAAATCTGTCTGTAAGTTACCTGTCCCATTCAGAGCCATTGGTGAAGAACTCACAAAACAAGATCTGTCTGCCTCTGCCCTCCTAGCTTTTTTTGGATATGTTTTTTGCCTGATTCAAGTTAATTTGGGCACTCCACAGAAGGCTCTGTGCGTGTGCATGGCTGTCTTGTTGTACACGTAGGTGTATATTTTTAGAAAACCAAAGACAAGATCATAAGGAAGAAATTTTACTATGAAGGTGGCGAGGCTCTGGCACAGGTTGCCCAGAGAAGTTGTGGATGTCCCATTCCTGGTAGTGTTCAAGGCCAGGGAGGTTTGAGCTCTGAGAGAGCTCTGATCTAGTGGGAGGTGTCCCTGTCCATGGCAGGGGGTTGGAACTAGAGGGTCTTAAATGTCCCTTCCAACCCAAACAATTTTATATCGCATTTGTTGTTTGTCTTGGAATACTTTAAAGATTTTAGTCAGTTCCCAGTGCACAAATGCAATGAGTTCTGAGGGGCTTGCTCAGGAAACTGGAACAACAGAAAAAACACAGCTGGTGTGGAAAAACCTTAATGAAGAGCCCAACTCTCTTTTTGGAGAAAAAGCTCTTGTTTTGGACAGAGTTAATGGATTATTGGAGATCACTATACTTGGCAATTCAGGGCTGAATACAATAATAAAATTATTTACGACAGGCTTTATTTTTGTTTTTGAAAGGGCTGTAGTTTAGCTTGAAATCTAAACCCCATGACACAACATCAGAACACTAAGGTTTGCCATGGCTCTTTGTTTTATCACATGTATGAATTTTTTGTCATATATACATTTCTGTTCATTTATACACAAGAAGGACAGTTAGCCTTGGTTCAGACAAAAAAAGCAAGAAAAGCTTTAAGGACTGCATAGTTTATGCATGTTCTGTAGATTACAGGCAAACTATGCTGGGTAATGGAAAACCATAATTGCATGGTTGGTTTGTCTTTGCTGGACCTGAGCAGAGCCATTGCTCTGCCCCTGCTCCTCACACTTGAGCTCACTGTCAGTTTTCTAGCACAGGGACAGCTGCACACCCAGTGTCTCCCTTAGCACCCACCTTCAACACAAGTGAACTCCATGTACCTGTTCTGACATCAGCTATCCATCATTGCATCCCAGCACTAGGAGGCAGTGCCATCAGGAAAGGCTATGAAGAGGATTGTTTTCCAACAGTAATTAAAACTGGGCTAACCCATGGGGTTGTAAGAAGTCGGGCTGCAGCACTTTGATTAGCTGCACACCTCACCTCTACAGCAAACAGAGAATGGAATTTCATTGCCTCTTCTGCCTGCCCAGGATGTTTGAGCACAGCACAGATAAGAATCGCAAACTTGTACCAAGAAGTTCTTCCTATTTTCAGAAACCATATCAAGATGAGTTATACCATACAAACTTAAAATTACCTCCAAGTTTTGTGTGGTTGACATGGCCTGAATCAAGATTTTATCTTAAGCTTTGATAGTTTTGGATCAGTTCCACCCTATGTGCCCTGTCAGCTGCCGGCAGCCTCAGTGTTCATGTGGAAGTAAATGACTCATCTCTACAGGAATCTTGCAGCAGCAAAACGTCCCCAGGCTTGTTATCCAACTGGGATCCAGGAGTGGAGAGCCAGATTGTCATTAACAATGTGATCACTGGTGTTATTGTGGTGGTAGGGCTGGTTCACTAACGAATCAATGTTTGTGCACATCCTTGCAAACCTAAAATACTCTTCTCAGCACTGAGCATTATTGTTATTATTGAGTTCTCTCTTGCTGTGTTTTCCTGTTAAAGGTTAGAGATGCTTAAAGGTCTTGACCCTCTGCTAAAGGGGAGTGTTGTGCTTTAGAGAATATTCTTCTAGAAGCAAAGACATAACCTCTCAGCACAGCAGGAAAATGAGGAACACTGGGAATGGCAACCTGCATTGGCTGGTGGTTCATTTCATATTTCTGTCCCCCAGCTGCTTATAGGAAGGAGCAGGAAGGAGCAGAGTTATGAGATAACTTGTCCACTGGGTGACACTCACTCCTAACCCACAGAGACACACCATGCCTTGTAAACACAGGGGTCTACAGGCAGAGGGTCTTCAAAGTGTGCACCACAGTTTCCCCCTGCTTCTGGTGGTTCCTGGCACAGTGCTTTGCTGAGCAATGATCTGCTCGCCATTTTGTCCTGTGCTTAATCTAGCCCCAGTAAGTAATAAAAAGCAAAGTCCTTCAGCATGGGGGAAACATCTCTGTAATGATACGATAGGTCTGTGCATCTGTTCTCACAGCAGGGACGTGTACTAGAGCTAATCAGGAGCTGGAAGTTGTGTTCCCCAGGAAATTCTGACATAGGAAAAAATTAATTCCAAATTAGATGGAAATGACGACATTTCTAATTTTCTTACAAAATGAGATTTCTCCCCCAAAGTAGTTTTAGATCATCAGAATGTTTTAGTTTGATGGTGTAATCTAGATTAATTTCATTCTGAACTCTTACACTGTATTAAAATATTAAATATAATTACATACATATAATAACACATATAATATAGAATATGTCCAAATTAGTGATCTAATAGAGGATAAAATTTAAAATGTAACTATATAAAATGAGAGTTGATAAGCTGGAGCACCTGACTTCGAAGTCTAACTCAGGCAAGCAGTCCCCTCCTTCTTGTCAAAAGGGAGCAGTGGACTCCTTGGAGGACAACTGGAATGGAACCACCCAAGTGGGTTGCCTCTGAGGATTCCACTGCTCCCTACTGACTGTAAAGGAAATATTACATGGCACAGTTTTCTCCCAAGGCATTTACATGCAAAAATGGTAGATTCACCTCTCCTTACTCTTCATGTCTTCCGTGAAGCCATCCAGTCCTGTGGAGTAGATTACCCAGGCAACTCTCATAGTCATTGCAAAGAAACAGGAACTTCTACTACATGTTTTTCTCATCCTGGTATAGGGGTTGTGCTCTACAAGGTCTGACTGATGTTTCCAGATTATTTGTGGAGATTGAAAGCTTGAAAGGACTAGATCAGCTACTCTAAACAGAAAGTCCTTTTTCTCCAAATAGCAGGTGTCTGAAGTAATGTTACTGGCTTTTAATGAAGGGCCACTAGTGCTTTGTTCCCCGTAAAGCTCTTTATTCCAGCACAACTGCATTTTTATCTGCATTCTTGTTGCTTGTCTCGAACAGAGGGCCCCATTGGATGTTAATGGCTATGTGGCTAGCTGGTCTTTCCATGTACCATGCACACCAGCATGCTTTCCTGCCTGGGGACTGAAGAGATCTCATCAGCTGTTCCCCACATGGATGGTCCATCACAGTACCCTTGGTGACAGTGACACCATGCCATACATGGAAATGGAGAAAAACTCAGTGGACCATGCATTCAAAACAACTGGGTGTTTAATGGATGCTCCAGGTACATGAGGAGGGGAACCAATGAGGTGGGGATGGCTGGCTGGAGTCACAAAGGAGGACACCACTTTTACTCACCTTCTCTCTGTTGCTGTGGGATCATGGGAGGTGGCTGTGGAAACGCTTGGCTAATCTGGCCATAAGCAGCAGGATAAGCAGCTAAAGGGGAGAGAAGGGGAAAAAGAAAGGACAGATTTCAGTGCTAGGAAGCAAGGAGCTTTCATCCAAACCATCACACCAATCTAGATGTGGGCTTTGCCCTGTGTTTTGTCTCTGTGAAGGGCCATCTCGTGCAGCCTGAGGTGTGGCTAAAGAACCATGGTCGTGCTCCAGGAGGTGCCACAGGGCCTGAAGCATCCTCCCTCTCTCCCTCCCTCTCTGCCTCTCTCCCTCCAGCTCCATCAGCAGTGACCCGGGGCAGCCATGCAGTGTAGACGGGGGGCTCTGCTGAGACCTCTCCCAGCAGAGGTGTGCAGCATTCCAGGTGCTGACAGGAACACGTTCACTCACGAGCAGAGATGTTCACGCCGACAGCCACGCACAGAGCACGTGCACACCTTTCCCCACCTCGTCTCTGCCCCCTGAGTAACTCCCGTGCTCATGAAAACAGTCCACACGTGTGTTTGCCCCTTCATGTGCCCACAGGCTGTACAGACACCGTTGCACATGCACTCTCAGATATACATTTTCTTTCATGTCCGTAGAGACTTCCTCTCTCTCACACAAACACAGTGGAAACAGTGAGCAGCAATTAAACAATTTTCCCGATCTCAGCTCCCCCACCAAGCAAACAAGGGGAGCCATTCACTACCACAGATGGTAGATGATGTGCCTTGCTGCTAAAAATACAGAGTATGGGTCGTCTGCAAGACCAGAGAGAAGAGGATAGGGGCCATGTGTGTGCAGAGGGGTTAATTAACAGCTCAAAGGGTTGAGTTGCTTCCCATCTATCAAACCTCACAAGCAATAAATGACAATAACTAAAACACCGGCAAATGAAGCCCTGTATGGAGAATTAAATTAAGTTTCCAGATACAGCGCTGACACGAGATAATAGCCATTCCTCAGTGGGAACCCATGATTGCTCCAGTTACCACAGGAAATAATGACTTTGGGGTGGCAGCTTCCTCGCAACGTTGGCCATGGACACCTCGTGAGGGGAGGCTGAACACGGCAGGGTCGTGGTCTGCACCAGGTCACTTTGGCTGGTGTCAGTCCATCAACTGCAAAGGAGCTGCTCAGCACACAGGGCAGCTCGAGGGAGGCTGACCCATGGGGAGCTGTGGTGAAACCTGCTGGGGGATGTCTGGCTAGCTCTTAAGCAAGGCTCAGACTGATTAAGTGGGGTATGGCCAGTAGACACACCCTAAAAAATGGGTGTGTGCAAGTATCCCATACCCTGCCAGGCACCAGGAGCAGTGGCTCTGCAGGGTGTGGCTGCCCATCTTCCCTCTTTTCTGCAGCACTCAGGAGATCTGTTTTAGCAAGTGGCCTCCAAAGCAGTGGCCTGATTTTGTGCTTGTGCTCAGAGAGACCAGATACAGCTCTGTTGATGAAGCTTCACTGAGGTGCAGCTCAGTGGGAGCCTTTCCATGGGAAAGGGAGGAGGTTGCCTCCTTTGTGAGAGAAGACCCTGGATGTCTTGATGTTTGTGCAAATGGAATCAGTGAGTCTGTGGCCCCCAGCTTGTCCCTATATCAGTAAAAAACTCCCTTCCCTCAACCCCCTGAGGTGTGTTCAGAGGGTATTGGCTTTAGAGAAGAGAAAGGTTTATTGGGAGAAAGTGTTAATACTAACGACCTGCGTACTGCTGCACTCCAGCGTAGGCTTGCTGCAAGGGGTCTGCTGCAGTGGGGCTCTGTGCTGTGGAGACACAAGAGAGACAAGGAATTAAGGGGTTAAAACATGATAGGCACTCTCCCCTTATATTTTATCATCAATATGTGTTATGAAACAGACAGACCCAGGGGCTGAGGGTTGTTGAGGAGCAGCTCACTTGCCCTATGGACAGGAATGCAAAGAACCCCCCAGGATGGCTAAGAGGGTTCTGTCCCCCAGCCATCACCCTGTGAGACCTTGGAGCAGAGGACAAATAAACCTCTCCCCTCATTTCCCAAGCTTAAATTATGGATCTGCACTAATCATGCAGATTTTTGGCACTAATCAACCCCAAAGAACCCTCATCTTAAGCCAGGACTAACACTGTGCTAGGTGCTGTGCAAACTCAGATCTCAGTGACAGCTACAGTCACATGAAACTTTCAATCAGAGCAGAAAACAACAGGGGCATAGCAGGAGGAAGGAGAAGAGAACAAAGCAATGGCTCCTGTCATCCCCACATCCCTTCGAAGGACTATGTTGCTGCCAGGCAGCCCCCAGTGAGAGAGCAGAAGCTGCATGGAGGGGAGGGGGACACCACTTGTCTGCTCCAGGGAGGATGCTGTGAATCTCTGCATAAGGCATGCAGTCTCTTGCTGGCTTCAAAGTGTATTTTCTCTCTTTACAAGTGTGCATTCCTCCCCACTAAAACTGTTTATTTTTGTGAAACTTTGAAGTCTTGCTCAAATACAACCAAAGCTAGTTAAGAATTTTTTTTCTTTTTCTTCTTTGGTTGATAGGGAGAAAAAAGAGAGAGAAATGTGTTGGATAAGCTCTTTATCTGCATCAATAAAAAATTTAAAGCAAAGCTTGGCTAAACCTCCAGTCCAAATGTCACCTTGGCCCTAATATTTCATTTCTTCTAATGAGTTTAATTTGTATTTATTGGGACTGCACAGTTCTACATTTATGCAGTCCCTCCAACCTATTCCTTGTAGGATGATCCCTTAGGGAACTGCCACTTTCCCACATCCATCCCACCTTTTTTCCTTCTTACCCGCACAGAGGTGTGGCTGGAGGCAAGGCTTGGAGGATGCAAAGGTGGGGGCCTCTTGGAAGGAAATCTGGTGCCATACACCTATCCAAGGAAAGACACTGACTGTATGGCAAAGTGTGGGGGAGGTTGTCATACGTGAGTATTACATACCCAAGGAACGCGGATAAAGTGTTTTCTTACAAATAGAAACACCAGCTTGAAACTTAACTTTAAAGATCACCATTGGTCATGATGGAAACTTGCAAGGTCTTGCACTTTTCTCCCAAAATACAAGGAGGAGTGGTGAAACGACCAAATTTGAGGTGGCAAACCCAATTAGCTGGCAAAGGCTTGGAAGCTGCTGTTTATTATTGATATTACTGGATCATGTGGACTTTGAGGTTGGGGTAGTCATGGGAAGAAATAAGTGGGATTGCAGTCTTAGCTTGGAATGGTTTCCTAGCTGACTTTTGGCAAGTACCTCAATCTGTGTGTATGTGAAATGGGAAGGCACTGTCTTACTCGTAAGGATTTTAATTTTTTACAAAATGGTGTGAAGAGAATGCTTTAAAACCTGTTGGAGGTCAGTGGAAGGCAGAGTTGAGATTCTACACTATGTTTTTAAAAGAATAGCTGTTCCAGGAAAATATTGGAGGTAATGTTTGGAAAATACATTTATTTTTTTCCTTACTTTCTTCTTGAAGAAGAAACCATCTAAAGTCTATTCTTTTTAATCTCTGCTTAAAGCGGTTTTCCTCGAAAAACAGAATATTGATCCTATTGTTCACAAGAAAACTGAATAGCTATGAAAAGTTGAGTAATACAAAAGTTCCCTCACCCCTTTAGGAGAATGAATCATAATAACTTAGACCCTTCAAGTGCTACTATGTAGAAGATATCTCCTGAGAAAGGTGAGGGAGCCTTTGGTGAGAGAAGCAAATCTTTGTAACTATGGTTTTGCAGACTGCAGTGCAGGAGAGGATCTGCCATCTCTGCCCCAAAGACAACTATACTTCTTTCATTGCACAGAAGAAAAGATTGTCTGTGCCACTGAGGAAATGCAGTTACAGTATTTCATTCCTCCCCAGGTGAGGCTGGTTTGGACAGGATTGTTCTCCCCCTGACCTGCTGATCAGTAGCAATGGCTGGCACTTTGACTATCAGAACTAAGATATTCCGCTTAGGAAATTTGCTGAGTATCCTTCACCCTTAACATTAAGTATTGAAACTGGGTAAATAATTTATTTAAAGTGTTTGGGATACCAGTCCATGAAATGCAGCCTTTCTGCCTTCCACAGTAAAGCCTTCAGCATTTATTATTTTCCCATTAAAGATTTGCCACCAAGGGCAATATCTGAGTGTTTCTCATCAGGCTGCCTTGTGACCCAGGTCATACATGAGGTTTCCTCTTGGCTCACAGCACATGCAAACCAGTGGGAAGGCTCTGCCTTGGTTTCAGTTAGCTTTGCTCCAACCTGGAAATTGCTTCCTCTTGGGAAAAGAATATGCTAAGTATCTGTTCTAACACACAGGGCCCTAACTGACCCAACCACCCCTAGATGCTCTTGAAAGGAGAGTTGAAAGCACCTCTGGGGAAGCAGCAACTCCAGGCCTGGAGCTCTGTTTTACTTGTAGTCTCCTACCCTGCCTTGGCCATCTGGGAAAAGCCAAAGCTGTGGTGAGTCACAACCAGCAGGAATTTAACTTGGCACCTCTTAAAAGTGGTGACCTCTGCTCACTGAAGAACTCGCCTCCTTAGCTTGAAGACTGTGTTTACTCAGCAGATGAAGATGTGGCTTCAGCATAGTGGATGTGTCTGTGCTGGCCAACACGGCCTGTGAAGATGCAGGGACACAGACTCCAGGGCTGGCTGGACACCCTGGCAGGAAGCCAAGGCATCTTGGGCAGCCATGAGCACATCTTCATGCTGCTGCTCACCCTGCCAGATGAACCAGACCTAGCATAGAAGGGCGTAACTGCCTGTGCTCCCAGATGTGGCATGGATAAAGCCAACAGCTGCTATTGGTCCAGAAATCTCAAGACACAGATTAGACCTTTGAGGAAGTTGTGGCCATGCTGTGTTCTGTAAAGTGACAGCCCTCTTACATACTAATGACCTATGAGGAGCTCATCAAGGGCTCAGGTATATGAGAGGCTCACAATTCAGAATCAGCCTACCACAGGGGTTAGGTGTGGATGTCGCCCACCACTTGCTAAAATTCAAAGTGATTGGCAATTATGAGTATTTTCTGTATCTCAGCACAAGGAGACCATTGGGTAGGGTTGCTTTATTCCTCCATAAAATACACATAACTTCACAGGGTGGCCTTCACATAGATCATTAGTGGGAGAGTCAACCTGCCTCAGTCACCCTTTCTGCCCATCCAGCTTACCAGTTTTCTTTGATACTGAAAATATCAGTTGAACACAAACATATGGGACTGGGTAAACACTTCAGCTTCTCAGTGTGCTGTCTGTGCACAGTGGCACACAAGATATACACCTGAGGTGTAAAAGGGCTGGTAAGAGCTATAGATTAGAGATATGGATATCATAGAGCACCTTACAGCAGCTTTTGGACCAGCTCCAGTATGTCTCTAAGTTGTATAATCATCCAAAGACCTTGGAGGTGCTGACTCTTTGCAAATGTGCCTAGGGAGAGCATCTGAAACACATTTCCTTGTGGCCAGACCCACAGAGGTGTCATGTCCAACATACAGCCGTTTCCCAGATTAAAGGTGTTGTAATGTAAATGCTGAGGATCAGCTCGTGATGGGAGAAAATTGCAGAGAGGCTCCTGAGAGGCCAGAGGACAACTATCAATCACGTCAGCCCCACTGAGTCCCTGTGGCCTTGCTGCTTTCCAGGAGCTGAGGATCTGGCCTTGCCAGGGCAAACTAAAGGTGTACTGTGAAAACAGATGCTAATAGTAACTTCATTTGGCAGCTCAGGGCAAGAGCCTTATCCCTGGACATCTCCTCTATATTAATTTGATCATTTCCATATCTCCACGGGAAAAATCCTGCTCAGATACAATTGTCTCTTTGCAAGACAGTCCTGGCCAAGATGCCACAAGGTGACCATGGCAGATAACCTTCCATAAACCTGGAGACATAAAACAAGCCAATGACCTACTATATGGCCATAAATATAAATTTAACGAAGGCAGCACTTATTCATTAGGCAGGAGTCAAGAAATAACTCCCAAGTCCTTCAAAGAAAGTAGATCCGTTAATGTCACTTTCTGAATCCTCTGCCTGATGCCAAAAACTGAGGATGATTTCCCAAGTCAGCATGAAATACAAGTGCTTTAAAATTAACACCAGGAAACTTTCTTACTCCTGATATATCTCTAGATTGAAATCCAGCTTTTTAAAGGGGCTTTCAGTTAGTGTTGGGCCTGACATTTAGCTTTTGTCAGAGAATGAATGGATGGAGGTGGCAGAATGAAGCACGTTGTTAAAAATAAATAAAATTGGTTTGAGTGATATTCTATAAAAAATCCTTCCTGAGGTGTCAGTAGCCTGACTCCAGTGTCTGTCCAAGACAAGCTGTTATATGGGTGCCCCAAGTGAAAATGGTTGTAGGGGACAGAGGGCTGGAGTCTGCTCTGGCATTCAGGGGTGTAAATCAGGAGGATCTGCATAGAATCCTGTGAGTGGGCTGGCGAGGAATAAAGATGATAGTTACAGCCTGAGACAGCAAAAGAGGGCTTCAAATGCCCTCAGTGGACTATGGGACAGCCTCCTTGTCCCAGCTGAGGTAAGAGAAAGCCAAAGTAGTCTGCTCTCTGAAACCAGAGGAGTCCAGTGCTTCTGACAGACCAAAGCAGAGCCTGGCACACTTTCAGGCCCTAAGATGCCTTGTGCTTTTGCTTTGGTGGTAGGAGTGATCTTACTCCTTTGTGATATTCTCTCCACTCTTTGCTTCTGATTATCTGTACGTTTTGTGACTGACATCTCAACTCCATCTATTTCACTCTATTTTGCCCAGGTGCTTCCTATATAGGTCTGAAACAGCATGTTATGAGCTGGAGCCTCAGATTTGTGCTCTACCCCACCTATTCATTCCTCTCAATGTCCTGGAGGTGTTCTACAGCTCTCCCAGGAGCTGCAGCTTGGCCACTGTCCCCTTGGTAAGGTGGATGGGGGAGGAGGGCAATCAAGGCAGTGCTGTTCAGTCAGTGTGGGGGGGTTATAACATAACGATAGGGAAAAAAAATCTATGTGAAGGCCAGGATTAAAATAAATAAATAACTGAGTGGGAGGGCTCTATTCACCTTCTCCTTAAATCCAATTTAAATCACTCTCTACAGCCCTAATCTATATCCATAATTATATCATTTCGTACAACAAGCTTGCGAGAGGTCTTAAGAAATTTATGTAGATTAAAATTCATGGGTGCCATAGTACAGATTCCATATTATTAAGATTGATTAGGACAGCTGATGCTGTGATTAAAGAAGCCAGCGCTTACTGTTGTAATTAATTAGGTATTCAGACACAACAATAACTGCAATAACAGAAAGAATGTGCTGATCTGGCAGAAAACAGAGGCTGATCCTGTGTTTTATAGTCTCGTTTTGCCTTTTAGGGGTGGACACCACTCAGTTAAAGACATGCTGTCCCTTTGTCTCTTCCCCTACACATCAAAACAGCAAAGAAATTCAGGGGTTTTGTACCCTCTGCTTCATCCTGCTAGCAGGAAAAAGCCCTTTTAGTAGCATCCCCAGATATTGTATGTTCCTGTCTGGGACAACATACGGACCTACTATAAAATTCATATAGTTCAGTCATGGAAACCAGGATTATCTTTATTGTTTTGTTAATAGCTCCACCTCCAAACCCCATTCCTGATCAGGTTCCTTCTGAGCTGATGCTGAGTGAAAACATGATAGGAGACATGTCTGGCAATGAAGAGCTTCTGAGTAACAAAGCAAGAAAGACACAGATGACTCAGAAAAGCAGACAGGTGGACATGGCTAGTCAAGGTGACAAACACTCAACAGCAAAGTCAGGACCAGACTTCCCTCTCTTTGCTGAAGGCCGTAATCACGTAAGTCAGGGTCAGGTTTTAAAGGCTCTTAAGGCACTCTAGATCCATATTTTGGGGGAGCTTAGTTTAAGTCATCTTTAAAAACAAAGCTCAAGGTCTTAACTCACACAGATGCTGCTGAAGACATCAGCACAGAGTCTGATTTGTGTTACACCTTCTTCCAGATCAGAAGAGAAAACACTTTTGCTCTGGAAAGGCTCACACAGCTGCCTTAAACAACCTCATTCATTACAGCTGCAGCATGGTCTTTGGAAGTACATGGCATCATTAAAGTGGCTTAGGCTACAATTGAAGATGGTAACTTGTTATTATATTTTTAATGAGTGCATTCCTTCAATTGTTTATTTTACCAGTAAAGCGTGGTTTATGGCACATGGCAGATTGTTACAAATGGGTCAAACAAATGCTTCCTAGTCATAATATTGTCTCAGGTGCTCACTGTTGCAGTTTTGGAACTGCTGACACAAAATATGATCAGGAAAGATCTCACCTGGAAATTTAGGGTGGACAAACAACACAGAGCCAGAGATATCGTGCAGTGAGAAACTCAACCACAGGGTAGCTGAGCCAGGCATGTTTCTAGGCCATAGTGTATGTCTGGACTAAATGCTGTGGGGTGTGGTTTTCATCCTGGAACTTCTACAGGTGCAGGCAGGTCACTTTTTCTGTTCTCCCAGTTCACTCTTCTCTAAACTCTCCTTGTCTAACACCTGAAATGCCAGGGAAAGCACTGGGGTGTGGGAAGCCAGTCCTTTCCTCTCCCTGCTCTTGCCCAGTGCCACTGGTTGGTGCCTGCTGTGGTCAGGACTGGCACTGGACTCACTGTGGAGCAGCAGCCTGTCCATCAGCAGCACTGCTAATTGACAACCTGATGGATAAGGCTGTCATAGTGGCATGCTAGCAACTCCTCTCCTGCAAAATTAACTTGGGTAATGATAATAATTACAGGTGGAATCTGAATGCTGTCTCTGCTGGCAGTGGGTGAGATTGGTGACTGCCTGATAGCTCTTTGTTGAGCCAGGGGAAATGAATTGGTGGTCTTGGTTCAGTTACAAAGACATGAGTTGCTACAGAACAGGACTTGCCCTGTGATGCACACCTTGACTGCTTGTCTCAGTGGTGACTGGGAAAAAAGTGGGCATAAAAGCTTGGCTGTCCATTTGTACCAACAGCTAGTCCTCACCAGAGAGGGCTGGGCCCTGAGTGAAGATTGCTGTCTTGCTAGCCCAGAGGTACCCACAGTGTGCTAAAGCAGAGTGGTGGTGGAGAAATTTGTGCTGGGTCTGCAGAGTGGAAAGATAGAGCCAGTCCTGGAAGTGGTGAGCAGTCAGAAACAGAACCACTGTGTGCCTGAAAATAGTAAATTAGGTGACACACTTTTAATGGATTACAGAGAACTGAGGAGACTTTGCTTTATTCCTCAGCAACTAAATCCAGACCAAATGCACTTAATCAGAGTCATGGAATACCCTGATTAAGAAGGGATCCATAAGGATCATCAAAATCCTGCACAGGGGAACCCCAAGGGTTACACCATGTGCCTGAGAGCATTGTCCAAATGCTTCTTGAACTTGTCAGGCTTGGTGCTATGTTTATTTTCTCAGGGAGCCTGTTCCAGTGCCCAGCCACCCTCTGGGTGAAGAACCTTTTTCTGGTATTCAAATTAAATCTCTTCTGACACAACTCCAGGCCATTCCCTCAGGGTCTGTTACTGGTCACCAGAGCAGAGATCAGTGCCTGCCCCTCTGCTTCCCCTTGTGAGAAAGCTGAACTCAGCCCCCACGAAAGCATTCCCCATCTGAGGCTCCACAAAGCTGCCATTGCTGGGCCATCCCTGTCTCTGCTCAAGCTGGACATCCTTTGGCTCAGGAGGAGTAAGGGGGATGTAAGATACTATGTGGTGTATTTCCACTTCTTTCTGGGCACATCACTGAGCAGAAGATTACGGAGCAGTCTTTACTTTTGTGGGAGCTCTGCTTTGTTCCTTCGTCTCAGGTCTCTCATTTCACTGATTCTTTGACAGCCAGTCCTTTCTCTTGCTTGCTACCCTTTGGTCTCATGGTTTTCTCATCTCTCTTACCAAAGAGGTTTTATCTTTGGAGTGAGAATTTTGTCTAGGCCCTCACAATGCAATTCAGCAGGGCGGGACCTGTTAGCAGAGAGCAGAATTCTGATGATATGAGACATGGCAGAAGCCAGTGCAGATGGTATCTGCTGTTACTGTACATCACACATGGCTGTAAGAGAGGCTCTGGGTGGCTAAGAAGCTTTGGCAGAAGAGTGCAATCCCTGCTACTGTGACTAATGTGGAAATGGCAAACGCTCTTGTGCTGCTGCAAAGTGTCTCACAAGATCATGGCACAACAGATTATGCTCTTTGTCCCCACTATATGTTGTGACACATTGCCATGTTCAATAGCTCTGCAAACTGAAAGATTAAAGGGCAGGAATTAATACACAAAAAGGTCAAATCTCCAAAGGGGCTCAGACTAGTGGAAGGGGGAATACTTATTGCCTTGTTATTCACTCTGTGGCAAAAAGTGCACTGAGGCATTATGTGCTGTCTGATCTTGGAGAAGGTGAGACCCTGGCTTGCAAAGGTTATGACTGTAAGGAATGGTTTTCTAGTGCCACTGCACGGATCCATAGCCTGACCAGATTAACAGAGAAAGCTAATTCCTGCAGGGACAGGGCCTGTGATCAAAGCCCTGGTGAGTAGGGATGTTCAAAGTATTGTGGCCTTTGCCACAAAGCCATGGATGGTTTGATAATCTGACTGAAATGATACCATGTACGTCCCTTCTCCAGTCAAAGGAAATCTTGAAAAATGAGCACAGGGGAAGACAGAAGAAAAAAGAGTGAAATTACAGGCTAAATATAATTACGTAATATGGACTTGTTTTTATAAAGACTGGTGTTCTGGAATCCTTTGGATGCAGCATCAAAAATAATATGACTGGTCAGAAAGGTGAATACAGAGACAAACTGCACGATTAATGGAATTTATTAGGGTCTGAATGATATGGGTGTCATGCCTCTAGAGATGTTCATTGTCCTGTTTTGCTACTTTCAGGCAACAAAGAACATTCTGCTGCAGGCTGTAATGGTGTGAACCCACACTGGAGGTTTTTTTGTGGAGTATGAAAGAGTATCTGAAAGCAATATTCAGGATTTAAACAATATATGGCAAGTCATAATCATAGCAAGACTATGATTATGTACATAATACAGCAGCAGTCTTAGCCACTTTCAGAATGAGAGATACACCATAAAACAAAGTTGTTTGGAAGATGCTGACTTTGGATGGGGACAGTCATGATCTTCTCTCCTCTATAGTGTTAGTGCAATTGCCTGCTCAGCTGTAATATTTTATTTCTACCCTTGCATTTAGAGACAGAGCCATGCAGAACCACAGGGCAGTAAGAGATGCAATAGAGGAGAGTGAGAAAAATCCCATAATGATGGAACAAGCTGCCCAGTGATGAAAATTTCTTTCTAACCCCAAGCAATTAGTGGCTGGCTTATATCATAAAACACGAAGTTTTGTGTCCTATCTACATTTTTATCCAGTCTAATATGGCTGTGGATGTTCTCATTACCCGTATAAATGTCTAATCCTTTTATTTTTTATGCTGCTAAGCTCCAGGACTGAATAAAGCCTGTGGCAAGGAGGAGCGGTTTGGAGAGTGCATAAATGCTCATGAGAAGGAACACAATTAGATGGAGCAAATGCTTGATATGAGCTATGTGGATTTGCTTTCAGCATTTCAGGGACAGACAAAACATAATGAGAGGTGGGTGTTTGACCTGCCACTGTTCCCTTTACACCTCTGGTATAACTTAAGGTGTCACCACATTATGGGGAAGCTGAGCAATGAGAAAGACAAATACATTGTTGAAGTTACCCCGAGATAAATCCAAACTTTACACAGCTGAGACTGTTTGGATGTCTGCTTTACTGGCAGAAGGGAGTCTCTCTGCCTGCAGTGAAGAGGGGCAGGATGACTGTCACCTTTCAGTGTGTCAGACTGTTGGTGTTTGTGCAGGGACTTACTGCAAATTGCTGCCTGAGCAAGTCTCTCCAAAACTCAGAGAGAATCAGATTAAGGCCATTGACTTTATATTACCATGAATGAAATGCCAAACTGAGGTATTCTCTAATTATAGGGATAGTTGGGGATAGTAACAAAAGCTCAAGCCATGAAGATTCACCTAGAAAGAACATCTTTTCTCTGATACCCACAGTAATGGATAATTGAAATTGGCTAAAAGGATCTAAATAAACCAGAAAAAAAAAAGCACAGACATGCACAGAAATGGACGAATAAACAGAGAAATGATTGACTGGCAAACAGGTAGATACTGAAATAAATGGACAGAAGAACAGATGGCCATGTTTATATAACCTTAAAGACAGAATGTTTTCTCAGAGTTGTGGTTGAGCTCACTAAGCATACTAAAGGCTCTCTGCAGTCTTCTGATGACTCCAAAATCTCCCCAGTCCTTAAGCTGCTACAACACACACATATATATGCCTAATTTTGAGTACAGTAAGTCCCTTGGTTTTAATTCTGTGTAGAGTTGAACTCAAACTCCATGTTCACAAAGTGTTTGTTGGGAGGAGGATAATTATTTGTCAATACCTAGGTAAGAATTTATTATTTCCCTATTACATGGTTTTTTTCCTTGTAGCTCATTAAGTCCCCTATGATGATGAATCTTCTGAGTTTTCATGACTGGCTAAGATTGAAAGAATTATTTTTTCCTTGGTGTTTTTTGGGGCTTTTTGGCTGGAACTTTGAACTCAGTATTTGATTTCCTAACAGACTAGATGAATCTATCATCTATCAGTTCCCCAGGGTAAAATTCTCCTTTGCCAGCTGGTGATTAGGATCAATTAGTTAACATTTACTTAGATTTTTATTGCTATGATTGTTACCATTAGTATGTGTATGGGAATGGTGAAAAATGTCTTTCTAGAGGAAATGTATTGGAGGAAAGAGCTATCTCAAATCTTGAAAAAATGTAGGTGCACATTAAGGAATGGTAAACTCCTGATTTCTTGGTAATTACAGATTTAGACTGTACACATATTTGTAAATACAGGTATAGGGGCAGGTATGTATCCTTTAACCTCCCTCATTCATCTCTGACTGCCAGTGCTTGCAAAATCACTTCTTTAGTGCTGGCATCTTCAAGCTAGGCACAGTGTGAATCCCAGCAGCAGTTCTCCTGCAGTGTGCCACCAAAGGGTGACCCTGAGCCCATTCAGAGCCTGTATTAATGCAGCTTCCCTCTCCAAGCCTGGTAAGGCAGCAGGATTTGTGTGCAGCGAGCATTTCGGAGATCAGCACCTGCTCCCTGCACACAGGAAGCTGCTTGGGTCAGTGGACATGTGGACCCTTTGGATCATCCTCCCAGAGCCACCTGGCTGCAGGGGAATTCCAGCAGGAGATACCAGTGCTGGGTGCAAACAGGCTTAGCACAGCTCCTTCAAGGCTAACCAGAAGCAAGACCCTTGGGTGTACTGAGAGGGGATCTGCCAGCATGAACTGCTCAGGAGTCAGGTCAATTTTCAGCTGAAGCAAAACATGCTGGTCGTCCTGACTGTATTCACCAGACATGCTATCCAGCAGATGAGCACCCAAATATTCAGCACACAGTTTTTCCACCTCCAACATGCCCTTGATGTTTATCATCCAGATTGAACCGTTTAACACTGTAGCTGCATAAAACACAATACACCAACGAGCCCTGGTGGTGTGGGCTGTAACCCTTCTGAACCTTTTGTTGGGCAAAGCCTGGGGCTGTGGGCAGTATCCCTAGGGCTGAGGCAGCAGGCTGTGGGCACAGGGTTGGTGTGGCTTACCTGGATAAGGGTGAATGCCATTAGCAAACACGGCTTCAGCGGCTGGCTGCCCATTAGCCTGCGGCGGGAGGCCAGTGAAACCATTCACCCCAATTGGAGATGGGATGCTAGGCACAGCTGGTGCAGTTATGCCAGGAGGCGTGCTTCCACCTGCAAATGAGGAGGACACAAGGGCAGAGCTGGTGAGTACTGGAAACGACAACTTCGTGGAGAAATCTGCTGACACAACAGCTGTGACCGCCACCCGCAAAAAAACCCCAAAAAACCACTGAGAAATGGAAAAGCTCCCAAGCTGTTGAGCAAATAAATGGACTGCTTGAAATTGCTCCCCTCTTCAGAAGGCCCTGAAGAAAAACTTGAAAAATCTCCAAAAACTCTCAGCCCCAGCTTTCTACAACAGTTCCTATCAGATTCCCTTTGGATCTCTGTGGGAGTACTGATTTCCAGGACTGCTCTGTCTGCACTCTCTCATGAATACACCTTTCAAGTGCAAACTCATTCTGAACTTTTCCAGCACTAGGGATGCTTAAAGACTTGTCAAGTTTATTTGTAGCCTAAAGGTAGCCAGTGATACATTTTTTAATGTCACTGTTTGGCCCAAACTTGACTTCATACTGTTTTAATAGATATCTCCCAATGAACGGGGGAAAAAATTTGGACTAAATTTGTTCCTTTCATGCAATCTTATTATTTCCTTCTTCTCAGATGCATCCTGAGGGTGATTGCAATGATGCTATTTCAGAAGAACAAATTCATCTTTATGTTCTGAGTGGGATCTTGTCACCCACTGGTAGAGAATTCTTAAATTTCTTGGGAGAGAATTAAATCCGTCTGCTACCTCACTGTCTTCCTCCTGTGTATGTGTAAAATGACTGGACAGTCTGTTCTTCTTGCAACATGTTCAGGATGATTTCAGGGACCAAAAATGAGTTTTCAATGAGCCTGAAATCACATTTTTCTCTTGCTAGGTGTACATGGGAAGTTAAACTATCTTATCCTCAACAATATCTTTCTGTGTCAGGGTATACTACTGATTGAAAGTCCCATTTTTGCAGTAAACCCCTCTTTTAAACCAATTGCAGATATTTTCTTCACCACTGCAGCATTCCACGATGGATTAGTCCAAAAACACCCTTTAACAGCGGCTTAAATCTGTGTTGGTGCTTTAAGAAAGCAGCTATGGATGCATGATATATTTTAATATGTTCAGATTTGAGTAGCCAAAAAAAAAAAAAAAAAGAAGGCAGTACTTCAGCTCATTTCTTATACCCTGAGCAGACAAGCTGCTGCTTCCCCTTTTCTTATTTAAATGGTGTTGGCCTTTAAAAATGTCCTCTGTGGAGGTACAGGGAGCCAGCAGTGGCAACTGAAGTCCAAAGGCAATGCTCTTAGCATATGCCATCAGCTTCCAAATCACAAAGGCTACTTAAAATTTCAGTTGCTTTTCTGGATCTCTCCTTTATTTGCATAGAAAATGTAAATAATTTTTTTTCAAAAATTGCAGCAAGGGATTTGTGCTTGCTATTTTGTGCATGTCTAAGGAAGTTTAGGCATATTTATTGGAATTCTTCAATTTTCTTCTTATAAAGAACCCCCCTGGAGAGGTCAGATCTGTAGCTGGAGAAGAACTGGCATAATGCCACCGTGGAAAACAAATGGTGGTGGTGCATGCCAGTTGAGGATTTCATCCCTTGTTTGAGATCTCGTGCTGTAGCCACATCAGGTGCAGATTTATAACAAGAGAGAGGAGGGAAGGAGGGAGAGAGGAGGGAAGGAGGGAGAGAGGGAGGGAGGGAGGAGAGGAAGAAGAAGGGAAGAGAGGAGGAAGAAGGAAGGAAGGAAGCCTAAATAAAATTTCATTTCTAGCCCCTCTCTGCAGGTAACAGAGTAGCAGACCCGCTTTTCACCCAGATTTTAGCAGTGATGGCAGAAATGTAAAACCTGAACCAAACTCTCAGAAATGTCTAATTGCCTCACAATTATGGACTATTGTATGAAATAAACCTGACTCTTGTTGGAAGACTGTTGAAATGACAGCAAATAGCATTGACATTTTCTTGATATGAATTACCCATAGGGAGTGCTTATTGCACTCCAATGACTGCAGTTCAAATGAGATGTCTAACTTGTGTGTGGTTAAAGCCAGGTGAGATGGATACTGTCTCTCATCTGTTAAATTTGCCTGGATCCAGAACTCTGAGTCCTGGGGTCCCATGGGAATGAATGAACTTATGGTCATATTCCCAGGAATCCACTCTCCTAGAAGTGGGGTGCAGAGGAAACCAGCTGTATCAGGGGCCCTGAAGATACCAGCACAGAGGCACTGTGCTGAGCCAATACCTCCAAAGCCTCTAGGACTTCTGGGTTACCAGAACCCTTTTTCCTAGCACAATTTTTCTTTCGCTTCAGGAAGATCAAAACACTTCCTTTCTATATTTTTTTTTTCAATGTTCCAAACACTTTCTCTAGTGCCTGTTTTTTTTTTTTTTCCAGAGAACTTTGAAATATTTCATTTTCCTTCCAAGGCAGAACAAAGATATACTTCAATGACTAGAAATCCTGCTATGAAGCAGAATGATCATTTTCCATTTGGCTTTCTGAATGCTAACAAAAGCCAGCAGGAGAATTAATGTTAGGCTTCAGATATCTCCTGGCTACTCAGAAATCGCTGCTAGTGTTGTAGGCTTGCTTGCTCAGACATTATGTGAAACATTTTCTGTGCATCTTATCACATGCTTTGTGAGTGTTGTAGTAATACAAGGAGTAATTTCAAAGTCTAAACATTTCTCCTAAGGAATAATTGTCAGCGGACATTTCCACAACCCACCACAGAGGTTTTTCATGAAGGAAGCCACTCATTCAAGGTAAATCTGCAATAATGCCAAAGTGAATAGGCTCTGTGATTGAAAATATGTCATTAGGAGAGTGCAAAATCGGCCGCCGTGAAAGACATCAAGGGATCATCTAAACCAGCATCTTATTTTCAATAATGACCAGTCATGGGTGATCCAGAAAGCATGCAAAAAACATGAGTTTCCTCTCCTGTATTCTGACAGTGAGAGTTTAACAGTCCCCTCATCCTGTCAAACACTGGAATAGGCTGCCTGGGGAAATGGTGGAGCTGCCATCCCTGAATGTATTTTAAAGACACATGGATGTGGTGTTGAAGGATATGGTTTAGTGGTGGGCTTGGCAGTGCTGGGTTAATGGTTTGCCTTGATGATCTTAAAGGTCCTTTACAACCTAAATTGCATGACCCTATGACTCTGAAACGCACTGGTCATAGCAGAAGAGGAAATGATTACACCAAAAAAGAGCTGGGATACTTTTCATGTGCTGGAGATCCTGGTAGGCACAGAATTTGGCTGTTGTACAGGTATTTTCATGCCCATGACACAGAATGCACTCTTTTCAAGAATGTACTTATGTATATTCAAAAGAGCTTGTGCTCTTTTGTGGTGGGTCCATCACAAACCACTGTCAGCTTTCCAGACCCTGACAATATTTGAATTCCAGGCAGTCTTTGTTTGATGTTCTCTCTGCTCCCACCAACACAAAACAAATCTAGCTAATGCAAATATGATAATCTTGCCAGCAGCGGGTTTAAAGGGTGCACATATAATTAAGCCACTTTTTTGTTTGGATTTGCAGTAGCTCCATCGACTTTCTGTTTATACATTTATCATTGTGTAAACACATATTTTGAAATGTGCAGTATAAGATTTTTGAGTCAAGTGCTTTTCCTTGGGTCTCCACAAAGTCTTGTGGAATTAGATCTGTCTTTCTTACTCTCCCTTCCCTCCCCAGTCCTTTGTGATATTCTAGTACAAATAGTTGTTTCAAGATGTACCTTTGAGTCCTCTGCCTCCCTACCAGACTCTAGTGTATTGCAAAACTTCCCAAAGCCTCACTTCTTTCTAGGTTTGGGCCCACTTTTCCTGCTTCCCTCTTTCCCTGCTGTTAGGGCACATGTCGGTCCAGGACACCAGAGCTGATGATCCTGCCCAAATGGTAGTCTTGTTTTTCAAACCCCAAGAAAGACAGTCCTGTTCCCATCTCAGTTTATTTTTCTGCCTCCTGAACCATATACTGCAGCTCCTAGAATGGGCTTTTTACAGCCTAACCAGATCCTGGGAGCCCTTGTCTGGCTACCTGTCTCTGTTCCTGCAGCCAGAAACACCCTCACTAAACACCCTCATTCCAGGTAGCACCAGATGTCTTCCTGGAGTATCTTTTGTCCTGTTTCACAACAGGGGGAATGGCTTACGTGTCCCAAAGACAAAATTCATCTTGTTAATTACATTGCATCTCGCCACAACCCTATTTTGCTAGTCTTTGGACAGCCTGGCTGTGATAGCACCAGCACTGACCCCTTGGACACATATATGCACCAATAAACCAGTGTAGGTCACTGTGGGATGTTTTGTGATGTCTGGAGGATTCTCAGAGATAAAGAGAAGTTGTATATGGATTAGACTGAGAAATGCCATAGAAGCACAGAATAATTAAGGTTGTAAAAGACCTCTAAGATCATCAGGTCCAACCATTAACCCAGCAGTGCCAAGTTTGCCATTCAGCCATGTCCGTAAGTTCCACATCCACATGCCTTTTAAATAACTCCAGGAATGGACACTACTTCACTGTTACAAAGTTTTACAACACTTTTGGGGAAGAATCTTTTTCTCATACCCAATCCAAGCCTCCTCTGGCTCCACTTTCCTTTGGCCCTTTCCCTTGTCAGCTGGGAGGAGAGCCTGATCCCCGCCTGGCTAAGCGCTAACAAAGGCTGCCAGGCGTGCCGTGGGACGTGCCCCGATTTCCCTGCCCTCTCAGCCCGCTGTGCCCTTACCTGAGGTTGGAGTCATGGGGGCGGCTGCCAGGCCGTTCATGTTCAGAGCCGCCATCTGCTGCATCTGGGCCGCGGCAAAGGCTGCCATGGGGTTCAGGTATCCGCCCTGCGCCACCGAGGCCATGATCGCCGCTTGCTGCTGCATCAGCTGGAACAAAGAGAGCAGGGAAAAAATATCACGCGGTCACGGCCGGGGCAGCCTGTGGCGCCGGCGCCAGGAGGGCACCCGGTGATTTGGGGTGCACCCCAGGGATTTGGGGTGTCAGCACACCACCCCTCTGGTACCCCCCAGGCTTGGTCATTCTCGCTGCAGGGGCTGGAAGCAAAGGGTGTCTGCAGTTTGGGGTCTTTGTGGTCCTAGTGTGGAGGTCTCCTGTGACCCACCAGCTCCTTGGTACTTCTCTGGTCAGAAAGGAAAATCTTTGTACAGACAAAACACGATATGCCTGAGCAGAGTGGTGTCGTGGCTTACATTCAAAATTCTGGAAAAGCTTGGAGGTTACTGATGAGAGACTAGTGCATGTAGAAAAATGAGATTCATTCTCCAAAGCAGAAATTTTGACTAGTTCTCTAGGGAAAACTTGATTTTTCCATCTGTCAGTGACAAAAATCACCTTTTTTGGTGCTGCTAGGAGGCTTCAGCTGGCTACTGAGCAAAACCACTACTAAAACTTCTAACCACATCATAGCACCTCTTTCCAACACTATCAGAGATCCCCAGAAGTGCTGTACAAGAGAAGAGAGCTCCCCTGTTTCAGTAAGGTTAATATTGTCTAATGAGAAACCCCTTCCCTGTGGTTTTGATCTGGGCTGACTTCCCAATGAATTATTTTCTAGAAAGTGGTCAAAATGCTGTTTCTTCCAGGGCACCTACAAAAGGCAGAAATAAGGATCCCAGGCTGCATTTTCAGGCAGCAGGGCCTAAAAATTTTGGAGCAGAAGGCTGGTGAGTGTTTGTGAAACCTGGAAATACTTCTTTCATTAAAACAAGACTTTGTTATCATTATGTTACACTCAGAACCTAGCACACAGCTGGCGCAGTTCATGTGTACAGTATGGCTGCAGAGAGATTGTAAAGTGTGTGTTTTAAACTGGTGTGAAGGATAAGACAAGTTTGGGTGAAGCTGCTTCTTGTCTCCTTGCCTGGTGCTGTGCAAAGAGCTGGACAGGGTGGGTATGTCTGAGTGTCCAACTCTCAGTAGTGACAAGTGCTGGGTGCTTAGAGAATGTGTGGTAGAAAGAAGACATGCAGGAAGTTTGGGAAACCTCATTCTGTACACTCCCCAGCCTCTGGTAATCTGTGACTTGATGATAATAGTGGAAAAGAGAAATGCTTTTCTGTGATGATTTTAGAAGTGAGTCATGTCTTTGCTGTCTCCAAAATTGGAGTAACTCTGTTTCACTGCTCTCTCTGATTTCTCTCTCTCTCCCATCAGGAAATCACCCTCTGATGCTGTTCTTTAAGCACATGGGACATGCTTCTCAGAATTAAACAGACCTCAGAAGCCATGGCAAGGAACAGACTGTTCCCTTCTGTCTGCTTTAATATTGAACTATCAGCTAAATTAGCTGTTCTTACACATATACACTGAAACAAGCCCTTGAAATCACTGCACTCATTCAAATGCTGAAACTTTCCCTGTCATCATCCATAAACAGTCCAAAGTAAGGGGTGCTCTGACAACAAACTGCTGAACAGCTATGCAGAGGTTATGTAAACTTGCCTTGATTTCTCCAGCAATAAAATGTAACACAGGATACTTGATTCCACACATTGAAAGATCTACAGGTGAAATGTGCTGTACTGGATTTGAGTAATATTATTTTTTGAAGCCTAATGCAGATTGGTAGCAAAGTAGTGACTTTCCATTTGGTGGTTAATTACCCTTTTCTATTTTACCCTGCAAAAGGTACTTTTACATTTTAATTAGTGATATTTTGCTCTTTGCAATTACTGATGGAGTGATTAGACAATCTTTTGTACTATACACTATGCTGATTCTCCTTTAAGGAGTGCGTTTATTCCTGGGCATCATTTGAATTTATTCTGCAGAGGAATAAACTCTGAGCAGGCAATATTAGAAGGTATGCCAAGGAAGTGAAGGAGGAAGGGGAATCCATCCATCTTGAACACTGGATTGACTCCAGCACTAGGTGTGCTGACTCACATCTCATTTTCTGTTCTGGGTATTTTTACCTGGGCAATACCTAAAGATTTTTCTGGTTTTTAAAATATATTTTTCATGTATTTGTATAGAGGTTTTCATATATACAGGTTTTTAATACATAGTTTTATAGCCTCTAGCACCTTCTTACCACTTTTCACCCCTTGATGTGGTAAAAATAAGGTCCTAACCTATAATATGGGAAACTAGATCAGGTGCTTCTGCTGTAAAACAGAGGTGCTCCTGCAGAGAACAGTCACACAATATCCATTATACTCAGTGCTCTGTGGATGTACTTTCTGAGATGTCCTAGAGACCTGGGAACCCCTCTGGCATGTTGAAATGAGCCTTCACATCAAGACTCAGAGCACACAAACCTCTCTGCAGCCTTCAGACCTAGTCCATAGGGTAAAAGTGGGATTGCCTGGAGCTGAAAGGAGTAGAGCATTCCCCACCTGGACACAGCTGTGTACCCCAGCTGGTGGCTTTGCCTCCTTGGCTGGAGAGGTGGCCCCAGCCAAGACCCAGGAATGTCTGGATGTTTCAACCTTGACAAACTTGGTTCCTTGACTTTCTGAGGTCACAGATGCCATTCATGGCATGCCATGTCACTCTTCTTGGAGGTGCTCAGGGGCAAAGGCTAAGGGGGAAGAAGAGGGGGTTCCTACCCAGCCCATGGCTCATGGTCAGAGCTTGGCTGAGTGCAATGGCACCACGAGGGTGGGAGGACAGGGACTGTCACCTTGAAAGAAGCTGACAGTGTAAGACCTACCTCCTTCCCCCCAGGGTGGCTCTGGGGAAATTTACAGAAGGAGAACAAGTCCTGTAAGGGTCACCAGTCTTCCTTCTAAAACCTCCAAGGCATTCCCAGTGAAAGTCACCCCACTCCTTCCCCAGCTCCCCCTGAAGACAAATGTCCCATCCACTCTCCTTTCACTTTGAAAGAGACCCAGTGTATGGTCCCAGTTAATAAAGCTGTAGAAAGTGAGGCAGTGACCCCACCAGAGGCAAATCAATAGCAGCAGGGCCCCTGGGTATTGTGTACTTTAAAATATGCCATTTGAAATGCAAATTTTCCCTGCCTGGGCTGGGGCTATGGAGCACTAATCAGGAAGGCAGCAGCCTTATTATCTCAGGCTGATCCAAGGGGACAGAGAGGAGCTTTTCCCTCCCTTAGCTGAAAGGACGTACTTCCTTTTGCTTCTCTTACTTCCTTCGCATGACCTTTGCCTCAGCATTTAGAGCTTTTACCCATCCATTTTAGAGACTCATTCCTTCCTTCCTGCTATCTTTTCTATTGCTCAATTATTTATCTTCTGAGAAGATCAGGAGATGCTACCAGACTGGTTCCTGCCCTTGGACAGCACCCCAAGAGATAAGAGCCTGCAGTCACCATCCCAATGCTTGGAAGAGGTGCAGAGGCACTGGAAAAGCAATCCAAAGCATGGGAAGGGGTGGCACTGTTGGTTGATCAATAGAGAGCACGTTTAAGGATTTGTCTCTCACATCTTTTTCCTACTTTAAGTTGCAATGGTACTCAACAGCAGGAAATACTGTCCTTTTCTTACGGGAAGAACAATTGCTTGGAGGATGAAGGAGCTTTCTCAGAGCAAAAAAATCCTGCTAGAAATAGGAAAAGCATGCACAGCCTGCCTTCCCCATCCCCCAAAAGGAATGTGTGTGAAACTGAAGGAGGGGAAGAGGAGAAAGGAGAATTACTTCTGATGAGCTCTTTCTGAAATACCGTGATCATTGCCCTTCAGTTTTACTCTGAACAATGTGATGACCTTCCCCTTTTTTTCCAGTGCTATTTTCTATCTTTGTCTCTGAACCACAGAATGTTTTGTTTGACTTTTCATGTTCTTCATTCAGCAATAATAATAATAAAAGTAATAACAGCACCTCTAATGATCTATACAAAGACTCAGCTAATGAATCCTCATGGAATCCCTGTGATAGAAAAAGGTAAGTAAAGTAATCAATCAAGCAGTAATGCGATTCATATTTGGCAAAATCATGTAATTGACAAATTCATAACTGACCATTGGGAGTTAAAACTAAAAATACTTTCCAAGCCTTGAAACAAACAGAAAATAATTGGTAGAAAAATCAGAATTGTCCTTCATATTTCTTATGTTTTCTTGGAAATAGAAACTTCTGCTTTGAAAATAAAATGTAAATATAATTAGTATATTAAAAAAAAACCCTAAACAAATAAACAACACCTGGATTCATGTGTTTTAGTGTCCTTCCAAAATCTGGCTCTAGCTTGGGTTCCTAACTTCCGGAGAACTGTGGAAAACCTCCCAAAAGACCTAAAAAAACCTTTGTATGTAGAGCCCAAATCCTAGTATTCATTATTTCTGAATACCAGGGAGCTGGTGATTAGAAATATGGTTTTATCCCTGCTACAAAGTATTATGGCCTCAAAATAGCTTCCTCTTCTGGAATGGATCAGTGCAAATAATTTGCATAACAGGTAGCATTTACCAAAAAATACTTTCCCATTTTGGTAATTTAAATGTAATAACTATTATATCCGGAAGGGAACCTATAGTCAGTATTTTTTCCCTGATTTCATAGGACTAGCTGATTGTAGGATTTTTTTTTTTAAGTATCTCTCCAAAATAATTTCACAGTACAAATTGAAGAAATATTGGAAAAAGCAGTTCTTCCCAACAGCACTACCTCAGATCATTTAGCAGGAATATCTTTTCATCTCCATGGGAGCTGGACAGGGAGGCAGAATGGGGCACCCAGGGTTTTATGGTCAGCATGGTAGTCACTGCTGCCCTAACTTCCCAAGGAGACCACCTAAGGTGATGTCTGAGAGCTCTGCTGTGCTGCACATTCCAAATTTTTCTTGCAGTTATTGTCTGCAATTCAGGAACAGCAGCCATTTGCACTTTTTCAGAGTGAGGAGAGCTGGGATTTACTGAGAAAGGACTTGTTCCAGGCCAGAGAACAAATGTTAGCATTGCCTGTGTTGTCTCTGTCCCAGCCTGTCTGTTTTTACACACTAACTCCATGCCTATCCCCTGCTGCAGGATGCAATCAGTCCCATGGCTGGAGTTTGGCCAGAAGACTGTGGCTAGCAGTCCCACCCCATTTTTTATGCAAACTTGATTTATGACTTTGATCTTATCTTAAATAATTTAAAAATTAAATAATTTATACTGTATCTGTCACTTTCCAAGGCTCCTTCCTTTGTTCTTGCTGTGCTCTTCTGCATTTTCCCATCTCCCTCACCCTTTTTTGATCTGTGCATGTTTCCTTTCTGCATGGTGAGGCACCACTGACATCAGACAGGCACTAAACACTCCTCGCCCCTTTTATTCACAGAAAGACCTGCAGGAACTGTAGTTTATTTATGCCAGGACTATACTACCACCATTCACAGACTGTTTTGATTGTCACTGCTTGTGATTTTGGACTTGGCCATCCTAAGTAGGTGTGCTGTGCTCTGTGAAGTGGAGAGTGTGCCTGCAGGTTCTTCCTAGCCTGGCAGCAAATCAAAGGTGGTGCCAGGTAGCATCACTCTCCTTCTCTCCAGGCTGAGTCCAGATCTGTACCTCAAGCTGGCCTCAGACTGCAGAAACAGCTGTCAGTACCCAGCTGATGTAGATCCACAGTAACCTGACAACGAAAAGGGCTGGTGTTCTGTACGCTTGTGAAATAAAATAAATAATTGCTCCATAAAAGGGGAAGTTAAATGAGTATGGGAAGATATTGCTGAAGAGAAAAAACCTAAAACAATCAAAAAACCCACCCTGAAATAAATTAGAGTAGGGGCTCTGGGAGCTTTAGGAAGCTATGAAATCTGACTTGCCTTGAGCTGCATACCAAAGAGGTGAGGTAGGTCTGATGTGACTTTCTGTGTCACTGAAACAGCACAGAGTCAGTGCCAAGCTTTGTCTCCTCTGCTTAAAGGTGAGGCATGAGGAGGGGATGGAAGACCACACACAGTGGAGAACTCCCTTTGCTCCCTCAGTTTTTTGCCTCCATTTCTGAGGCCAGATGGCTGCTGAGCCCCAGGACTGGTTGTTTGGTTGATATGAGACCGTGGCTGCTACCAAGGTTAAAGTTTTAAAGTTGAGGCTGAGGGGGTTGGCAATGTGCTGCCGCAGGGAGAGCTGTGGCATTTGCTGGGCTGGAAGGGAGGTAACCTGGAGAGGAGCTGGGGCCAAAATCTGTCCTGATGGCAACGCAAAATTTATCTGTCAAACTTTAATAGACTGAGACCCTTGCTGCCTCTCCTCAGCTGGAGGGTTGGCAAACCCATGGCTGCCCACCAATCCATCAAACAGCCACACCATGGGGGTTTCTGCTGCACTGACCACCTTGGTGCATCAAGACCTTTTTGGGAATTAATCCAGGCACAGTGATGTGCAAGATGCTTCTCTGGGGGAAATTCATCAAGAAACTGCAGCAATGGGGACCTGAGCAACCACCTCCATGGGGACAGACCATTAGAAACTATTGAAAAAACCACTGTCAGGGGATTGCTTGGGAATTCTTATATAGAGACATCAGTCAGGCTTGGGCTGCTGCGGGATAGCTGGGAACAGGCTACGAGTACAAATGAGAGAGCCTGACGTCTCATGCTTGTGCTGGCCTTACTATTAAGCTCTGAGGCAATTCTTACTCTATGTTACTGCCATACCACTCTGAGAAAGCTCATGGAGAGACAGTACAAGAGAGACCCATGTCCCTGAGGGAGAAGAGAAAATAAATAAATCTGATCATCAGGTTTATTTGTTCACGAGGAAACAAGATCAGGGGGTCAAACAATTCAACCAATGTCACAAGAGCTGCTGGTGGCAGTGGCATCACCCATCATGACAGTCCTGCTCCTGATATTTCACCTTCCCTCCTCTTGACTTGCCTTAGCTCTACGACTCCAGGCTGAATAAAGCTGCTGTCTCCCTTTCCCTGTCCCCTATCGATTCCTCCATCTCCTGCTGGCATTTGCAAGGTGCCAATCACCCTGATATCTGAGAGCCAGCAGTCCGAGCTGGATTAATCGGGACCGAGGCAACGTCACCGAGCCTCACTCTCCCTTCCTTCCCTTTCATGTGAGACTGTGAGATGGAGCAGATAGGGAGGCTGATTGAGAGACAGCGTCTGAGCACGCTCTGGGTGTACAAGGCGCCACACAGAAATGTGATCCCATCATTTAGACAGCTCTGAAGTCCCCAGGGTAATTGGTGTCACCAGCTTGTCATATCCAATGGGTCAAGATCTAAAACTTATTCTTTCCCCCTTATTAGCATTTTTATCAGAAAAATAAAAAAAAAAGGAGTATGGGTCCAATTCTGCTTTCACAGAAATCAACATGAAAAATAACCATTTGTTTCAAGTGGATGGGAGAAGACCAGAAATCTTTTTTTCCTCTTCCTTCTGCCCTGATTTCTCACCTCCTCTCATAATGCACCTTTATTACCTGGTGAGAAACAGAGGAAACTTCTGTGGTGTAAAGATGCAGACTGCATCTTCTCATATCAATATAAACCTTGTCTGGAAATTAGATGAGTTACTCTAGAATGGCAGTATTTCAAGAAGAGTTTTTGGATCAGGACATCAGGACAGTTGTGTCTCTACCATCTCTCCAGCTGCCTGACCAATGTCTGTAGAGTAATACTGAAGCCACTTCTCCTGCCAGACAAACTCCACAAATGTTTGTCCCAAGCTGTCTGTGGATTGCCTCCTGTTAATTCCTCTGGTACACGGGGGCAAAGGTGCTACATCCCTCTGACAGTTTGGCCACTGACCTAGGCTCATTTGGGATTTGCTGTCTCTTCCTCTTCCAGCAGCCTTCCCTGGCCAGGGGGAGTGTTAAACACAGTCAGGCTGAGGAGGAAATAACTCTCTTGTAATGTGAGGAAAGGAGCAGAGGACAAAGGAAGAGACAGAGACTGGCTTTGACTGGGGATAAAACATGAAGATAGCAAAATGGAAGTAAAAATATAGCTTTTTCTAGAGGAGAGAGAATAAAAGGTCCAGAAGTGCACCAAGAGATGCAGCTGGAAGGAAAGGAGGAACTTCAGTGGAGCTCTACAGCAGCACACCCTCACAACTCTGCATGGCTCACACAAGGGGTAGGCTGGGTTGTACCAAGTGTGGGTCCACACATGACCAAAAGTTAATGCTAGAACTGTCTATGGCACCTTGGAGACACCTGGGAGATTCCCAGAGTCTCTCCTGGATGGCATGGCTATTTTCTACTCCCATCATGTAACCACTTTAACAGATAAGCCACCGCTTCTGCTTCTGCTCAGGTTTTTTGTCCACTCACACGTGTTTTTGCGCATTTCCAAGTGATAGTCCCCCTCCCACGAACATGCAGAGAACTGAGTCTATACTTACTGCCTGTGCATACGCGCCATAGGCTCCAAACTGGATGGCCATGGGGTTGAACATGCCCATTTGTCCTGCCATTTGCTGCATGCGCCGCATTGTACGCTCCTTGTCCGTGTCCGCAAACTTCACCACCAGGCTTGAAGAGGCTCCCTGCAGCACAGGGAACAGAAGGAGACACATAGGGGATGAGCCTGATGCACACCAGATCATCAACCCATACATCTAACATGGATTCAGTAGGATGGGTTCCATGTTTTCCATGCAACCTACCAGGCTGTGAGTTTTAACCCTTGCAAGAGGGTGACAGCATCAGGAAGTAAAGTCCTTGCAGGGTGAATGCCAGCAGCCTGGCTTCTTGTTTCCTCCAAAATTCAAGCTTCTATGATGTAATTTACATTTTCTCTGCAAAAGTTGTTGCCTTATTATTTCAACCTTCAGGCCCAGAAAGATCTGGACACAGTGCAGCAATATTTAGGAGGCTTTGCTGCATTGAATGTGGTAGGATTTGTGGACCAATTTGTTTTGGTGGAATGTGTGATGTCTCTGCATTCCAGACCCCTGAAGTTGATCACCCTTTCACAATGCTGTGTCTTGTAACCCCCAAGTCCAGTGAGAAATCCCTGCCCAGCCTGGGAGACAGCAGTCAGTATGCTGGGCAGGGTGTGTGTGTAATCATGAAGGAGCATCTCTTCACTTAGCACAACTAAATTAAGGGAGCAAAAATAGTACTGGATGGACCTGACCTTCCTCTCCACAAACAGCAGGAAACAGAGGCTACCATGAAAGAGCCCATACATTTCCAGGAAAGATCTACAATATTAGGGTTAGCAGTCAACACCAGTGCAGAACTACAGATGATCATCAGGGCTGCCTGCTGAAATCTGTGAAAAATGTAGTGCTTTTGGGAACAAATGAAATCCCTTTCCTTCCCAAAACCAGATGAAAGGTCAGTAGCTGCAATCCTTAAATTTCTGATAGGAGGCAGAGATGAGGAGAAATAGATCAACCCAGGAAGGTATATTTTGGTCTGTCTTCAAGGAAATCCTAACTTCACGGGTTGGTTGCTTGCCCACAGGGGGAGAGGAGGTGTAGTGGAGGGACAATGTGTCTGCAGCCCTGACAGCAGTGGACAGCTGTCCTGGGAGCTGGGCTGCCACCCAGCCCAGGGAGATGGGCAGTGAGCTGTCAGGACACTGACAAAGAGCAGCTGAAATAATTGTGCTCCCATAGCTTCTGTTTTGACAAACTGGTATTCACTGGTGGAAGTAGAGTCAGTGGGGAAATGACTAGCTCAGTTTCTGGCTGTGGCAGTAGAGGAAGAGCAGCTTCATGCCAGAGGAGCTGAACTGTTGCAGGACCCTTGTTTTCCTAACAGAGGAGGAATTTTCTGGGATTGCACAAGAAAAATATTATTAACTGGCTTACACACGTTCCTAAGTACCTGTAACCAGAAAAGAGTCTCAGTGAAACCACAATTGCTCTGCTACAAATTGGGAAGAGTGTAGTAAACCACAGCTATAGACGTACATATATATAAATCTAAGCTATACATATTCAATAGCCTCTTCAGAGCCTCAGTTATGAATAAAGACTTGAGGAATTAACCTGCTAAAAAAAGACCCCAACAATCTAACACCACACAATGAGCGATGCTCCCTTGGATTAGCAATCTGTTCTGGGAGAAAGTGATTTTCATTGGCAAAGAATCTTTCTTTTTGACCTGTTAGTCTCTCTCTAATAAATCTATAACCCACTCACACAATGTGGTGAAGAGGAAGGTTTTGAAAGAAGTGCTTCAGGAAAAAAAAAGGATGCAGAGATGAATGCTCCATTCAAAGATGAAGAGCAATCTTCAGCAGTTATTATAAAACCAGAACAGAAGGGGGAGTGAAGGAGAGGAGAGAGGGAAAAAAACCCTGTAGCCAAAATTCCCCTGCATTTCTGTTGAAGGCTGGGTGACTTTTAATTTTTCTTTAGATCACATGATGCAGATATTGATCCTTCCCCAAATCACACTCTTAATTGCAGCTCATCGACAAATGAATATTTTAATGCATACATTTCCTGCTAATTATCACCTGGACCAGTTCTTAATTAGATTTCAACACTCATTTAATTAACCCTGATCCAAGAGACTGTTTGGTAACTTGCATCTAATGATTTAAACCTATTTGCAGCTGTGTTGGAGGGAGGCACTGGTCCACAGCAGATTGGGCTGTTCAGAGCTGCTGTTGTATTTTGCAGAGCAGAGCCTGCATCGTGATGGGCACAATGCAGGATGGAAGATTTTGAAATGGAATAAGGTGAGAGTATATTCATCTCTGCAGAAGGAGTTTTGAAGATGTGACCTGCTCTTGTTAGCATGACAGAAAAGTGTAAATAAGTTGGTGTCTTCTTCCTTCTCTTTTTCTTTCCATCTCTATTTGCCCTGGAAGTCTTAGGGCCAGAGAACTGCCTCAGGCATTTGCTGATGCCTCACACTTTTGAGAACCAAGCTATTATTGTAGATGGCATCATGAAAACATGGGTAACTTCCACATGAAGTGCTTGCCCCTGGAGTGCTCTTCCCTTCTGATGTGAGTCACAGTGACTGCACAGCAGCTGTTTGACCCAATGGGATCTCATCTTGCCTCCTGAGAGATGTTTTTCTGGGTTGCCTGTCGCAGCAGGACTTCAGGCCTCTTTGAACATTGCTATCATATACACAGGGCAGAAAGGCCATTGGCAAATAGATGCAAGCTAGACCTCACACTACAAAGAAAGAAGAAGAAAAGAAGAGGTTTTTTTCTGGGAGTGCTCTGCAATGAGATGTGCATGTAAGCGGTTAAAGATGTATAGCCAGCAGAGATGCTGCATTGCTCTTGAATATGAAGACTGACCTTGGGATTGATACTTTCAGTATGTGGTTCCTCATGTGCAGCTCTTTCATGTGGCCCAAAGGAAATCAGGCAGTAAACTCTATCAGATCAGCCAGTGCAGGACTTTTAACAGTGGAGCCAAATATTGCTGTTCATATACAGCAGAACACGGCTACTTTCTACTGCAGTGACTTCTACTGATCCGCTGGATAACAATAGAAATGCCCCAGAATGGACCAGATTTTCCATAGGGTAAAAATGCTGCAGCCCTTCATCTGGGCTATTTATTGCTTCCACGAGGAGTTAAACCATGGTGTAAATCAGCTGTTGTCTGCTGACAGAGTCAATAGGTCCTGTCTGCTCTGTCATTTACTAGTAATACATAATCTCCTTGCTCTCTCTGGTTCTTGGACTGGACCTCATATTTTGCCAAACCCCATGAGAGTTACACTGGGTAAGTCAATAATGTTTGAAATGTACTTCTACATTTTTCAGAGGAAAGGACCTGTTCATTTCTCTGCCCTGCAGACCCACAGTCAGAAGATACTATCATGAAAGTGAGCATTCCTGATGGCACCTCTGCAACAGCCTGCTTGCAATTGGAATTTATCTCTTTTCCCATCAAATCAACCTCCTTTTTCAAGTGCTTTGATATCTACTGATGAAAAGAATGATAAGGGCTAAGTATTATTATGCTTCTCCTATTCTCTCCTGGGCCAGCAAGTCTACTTAATATGACTATCTTTCTTCCCATCCCCCTCCCACGCATGGTAATGAATTGCTCCCCTTAGTCAGCAGAGTCAGGTACTCTCTCAGTTGGTGGGGAGAGAGAAAAGATGGAGGAAAAATCACTCTGCACCACACTCACTTTGTAATCCCTAATCAGAGTCCTCTGTGAGAAAAACTAATTTCCCAGCCTGTCTTGACGTGTGAAATAAAGTCATTCTTGAAAACAGGAGCTTGACAGGTCGCTTGTGAAATTTCATATTCAGCTAAAAATAAAATATCCATCCATTGATATTTCATTTAAAGGCAAAGGAAAACAAATCTATTGCCTGGTTGTTGGAATTTTTTCCCATTAGATATGGTCTTCCAAATGGAGTGTATACACAAATTAAGTAAAAGCTTTTCAGGAGTCCAAACATTACTGCCCTGCAGCAGGGAAAGATCACAGATTCAACTAGGATGGAAAAGACCTTTGAGATAATTAAGTCCAACCTATGACCTGACACCACTGTGTCCACCAGACCATGGCACTGAGTGCCACATCCAGTCCTTTCTCAAACACCTCCAGGAATGCCCCTGCGCAGTCCAGTCCAATGCCCAGTCACCCTTTCTGTGAATGCTAATGTCCAACCTAAACCTCGTCTGGAGCAGTTTAGGATTGTGTCCTCTTGTCCTATTGCCTGGGAGAAGAAACTGACCTTCACTTCACTACAGCCTCCTGTCAGGGAGCTGCAGAGAGCACTGTAGGGGTTCCCCCTGAGCCTCCTATTCTCCAGGCTAGAAAACCCCAGGCTCCCCAGACATTCCTCACAGGACTTGTGCTACCTGTCATCAGCTTCAATGCCCCTTTCTGACACACTCCAGCACCTCAGCATCCTTCCTAAATTGGGGGGCCCAGAATTTGACACAGTATTTAAGGTGCAGCCCCACCAGTGCCAAGTATGGGAGAAGAATGACTTCCCTGATCCTGCTGGCCGCACTGTTCCTGATACTGGCCAGGTATCACTGGCCTTCTTGGCCACCTGGGCACACTGCAGGCTCATATCCAGTCAGCTGTCAACCAGCACTCCCACATCCCTTTTAGCCTGGCCGCTGTCCAGCCACTCTGTCCCCAGCACTGCAGGAGTGTTGTGGCCAAAGTGCAGGGCCCAGGGCCCCATCCATTGCTGGGTTCAGTGCATCTATCCAGCCCATCGAGGTCCCTCTGCAGAGCACTCCTGCCCTCCAACACTCCCCCACAACTTGGTGTCACCTGCAAATTTGCTGATGGTGGATTCAACCCCCTCACCCAGATCCTCAATAAAACAGAACAGGCCCCAGCAAAGATCCCTGGGGACACCACTGGTGACTGATCCCCAGCTGGATGCAGCACCATTCCCTGCCACTCTGGGCCTGGCCATCCAACCAGTTCTCAACCCAGCACAGAGTGTTCCTGTCCAAGCACGTGGTGCAGCCTTTCCAGGGAATGCTGTGGGACACAGTGTCAAAGGCCTGGCTGAAGTTCAGGCAGACACAACCACAGCCACCAGATGGATCATCTGGTCATCAAAGGAGATAAGCTTGGACACGCAGGACCTGCCCTTCCTAAACCCTGGCTCTCATCCCCCGCCTGCCCTGTAGGTGCTGTGTGATGGCACTCAAGACCATCTTTTCCATAAACCTTACAGGGGATCCAGGTCAGGCTGACAGGCCTGGATTTTCCTAGACCTTTCTTCCAGCCCTTCTGATGGATGCATGTTCACATTGGCACCTCCAGCCATCTGGGATCTCCCCAGTGGGCCAGGACTGTTGTTAAGTGATGGAGAGTGGCTTGGTGAGCTCTTTCCTCAGCTCCCTCATCCCTTTAGGATGGATCCCATCAGGTCCCATAGACCTGTGACCACCTGAGTCGCTCAGCAGGTCTCTTACTGCTTCTGCGTGGGTTACAGGGGGGCTGTTCTGCTTCCCATCCCTGTCTCCTAGCTCAGGTGTCCAACTGCTTCTCCCTAGAACAATATTTTTAGGACAAGTTCTATGAAGGTCTGCCTTGCAGAATATATGCTTGAATTTCCTTTTCCTGCAAGCCCTATAAATCTGATCTGATTCAGTAGGTTACTAATCTCCACAGATTAGTGGTTAGACACCTTTTTCCTTCAAAACTGATGAATCTGGGCCTAATTTGCCAAAGTCATTAAATTTTGTTTCACTTTAAGGTTAGTGAATCTCCTGCTGAAGGCAAACAGACATTTAAGTACTTTAACACAAGGGTGTCTCATGTAGGTGGACCTTTACATCTTCATTAGCTCAAATGGAGCCAGGTAAAAGTTCTGGGTCAAAAATATTTTTAAAAAATTTGTTGTATTAAAGTTCCAGTGACTAAAGCTCTTGAGAATAAGAGCTCTGAAGGCGCAGATCCTATAAAATACCTTCTAAAATGTCAGCCATGAACAAAAAGATGCTTAAATGAGTAGGTTTTGCTGGATGCTCCTCTTTTGGGCAATGAGTGTACTCCTAAGTGCCACCACAGAAATAGGTTTTTCTTGTAGTGGACATTTTGCCTTGGCACTGCCTTTGTGACTACAAAGCAGAGCTGGGAGGATGCTGACCTTCAGCAAAACAGTCATGGTAATATTTCCATGCAAGGATCCTTGATGTTAAGGCCCAAAAGCCAAAGGAGGGTTTCTTTGCTTTGGGCTCTGTCTCCTCAGGCCATTTGGCATGAAGTCTCCTAACTCTGAAAACAAATTTGGAGTTTTTTTGGAAATGCCTATGCAGCTCTATTGAGAAGAGAGCTGCTGAGTTAGACAGTGGGGTTTGCCCCCAACCTGGGATTTTAGGCAAGCAAAAGAGAAGCTACTGTCCAATTAAACTGTAGAGCAGTGGGAATTTCAGCTGGGCAGAAATGCAATTACTCAGGCTGGAAGATGACCAAAAGGCCGGGACTAACATCCCTCCCATCTTGTGAAATACGTTATTTTTTCTGAACTCAGGGCTCCAATTTCATGTCTCACCTGAAAGATGAGTAGGACAGCAGTCACTGGGAGCTATTTCCCCTGTACATCCTGAGAGCTGGTTTAGACACTCTTGAGAGTGACAGAGATGGAGAGGGGAAAGGAAGCATTCATCCAGGACTGTAGTGATGGACCCTTTGATAATGCTGCTCCCTCAGTAGAGAAGATTCTTCATGCAATGTCTAAGCAGAGAGAGTTGCTGCAGGTACTTCCCTTCACAGGTCTCCGGAGCTGTTAATTTATTGGGAGTGGAAGTGTGATTTAGGTTTTATTTGCCCATACACTACTTACCAGGTGTCTCTCAGAGCTAAAGTTATTGCTTTCCACAGGGCAACAGAATCATTGAGTCCTGGTGTCACTGTACCCAATTCTAATTAGGAAGAACTCAATATATAACCCAGGTGTTAGTATGCCTCTCGAATCAAAGCCAGATATCTGAAAAACCTAAACTTAAAAGCAGAGTTCTTCAAGCCCTTCTGCATTTTTCAGCTCATTTATGAATGATAAAAGTCCTCACAAAATCATTCACCTTCTTTAATGCATTATGAAGTAGGAGGCATTGTTACACCAACAGACTAGAAATTCTTTCCTGACTTTTAGGATTGTGAAAGTAGTAAATGATTTTTTTTTTTTGTCTATTTGAAGAAAAGCATAAAATCCAGAATCCAAAAGAAAATGTTTTATATGTCCCCTTTCCAATAAGAGCAACATGTTTGAAAGATTAGGTATGTTTAGTTCCATATTAACTAAAAATATACTTCCCTATAAAATATCGTTGCACCAAAAAAAAAAAAAAAAAAAAAAAAAAGGCTTGCTTAGTCTTTCATGGAAATTATTATTATTACTATGAAGAACGTATTTTGTAGCTGCAGTATGGAGCCCTATGAATGATCCTTCCTTTTCAGTTAAACAAGCAAGGATGAAAATAAGAGAAGTGGAATTATTCCAGAATCATAAAGTCAATTGACTATTGTCAAAGCAAAGTAGCATCTCTACCATGCATGGAGATTCTGATGCTTCAGGACTCTGCTCACAGGAGCTCCACACCTCTTTGGCAGCTCAGGATGAGGACATGAATGGCCTATGACTTGGGGGGAAAAAATAAGAGATGTTGAGGAAGGGCTGGCAAGCTGGGAAGATTTCAGCTGTTCATATGACATAAAAGAACATTTCCATGGCACTGCATTGCCAAGAACCTGCACATGACTGTGCCTCCCAGATCCCTGTCATGCTGCAGGACTCCAGGCTATCGTGGTGTAAACCATATTGCTCAACTGAGATAGTAAAAGATTTCAATTCTTGCAAAATATTTAAACTGAAGATCTCCAAGCACTGTCCAGCCGTGGGCTGGACCAGATGAGCTTTTGTGGTTGCTTCTAACCCAAACTTTTCTATGATTCCACAGTTAATTGAGAAAATATTCTGCTTTCAGGGAGGTATCACTCATGCTTTAATACAAAGAAACAGATGGTCAACTGAAATGAAGAAATGGTGTAAATTCGTGAAGCTCTCCTGGGCTTTGGTGAAATAAGAAGTTGGTTTATGTTGAAGGATCTGCCCTTGCTGCATTACACTTCACTAAGACTGAAACATGCCACCTTCACAGCCACTATTCCTGTGAGCACCAACCAGACAGACCTTTGGAATGGGAAGTCAAGGATGCTCTTCCATGTCATTTCACTAGCCAGTGGACATCTGAGACAAAGACATTGGTGTCTGGTAGGATGCTTCACATTCACAAATTTGTGTGAGCTTCAACTGAGAGTCTTATTTGAATGTCATAGTTTTGTTTCCTTGAAAACATCTTTGTCCTCTAAAAATTAGTTTTGAACTTTGCAAAACCCATTGGATAATTGCTACTGCATCACTAATGCTAATGTTTTGGATAGAGACAGCATTCTGCCAGTTACTAAGATCTTTTTGTTTTCCTCACGAGAGTGTGTGTTATCAATCCTGACCACACACCTGAGCAAGGCTGGGAAGGAGTGAATTAAAGGGAAAAGATGAGAAACATCCAGAGTGATTTAATGCTGAACCAGAGCCTACTTAACTATGTAGGAAGTTCCCACTGATATAAATGAGACTTAGATCAAAAGATACAGGAAAAGAAAAGGAGGAAGAAAGAAATGCCCCCAAAGCAGGCAGAAGAGGTAAAGACAATGCTGACATCTTTAATCCTTATTAGAGGAAGGTGGTGATGCCCAGTGGAGCTCCCTCCAGTAGGCCAGGAACTCCCTTGGCAGACAGGGACTGTTTCATGTCTCCCAGGCTGGAGGCTTATCAGTGACTCTGATATCCAAGGAAGGTCATTGCTTGTGAATTATTTCAGCCCCTCAAGTCCTAATCTCACACAGATATGACGAGAGTTGAGTGGAGCAAGAATTGCAGGGGCTGCTGTTATCACCAGGACCTGGGCAACTCTCAGCATTGTTCCTGCTTCTCATCCTGTTCCTGCTTTCCCATGGCCACTTCCACAGCTGATGATTTAATGCCCAGCTCCCCTTGGACCTGTGGTGAATGAGTGGGTGCCAAGCAATTTTTTTTTTTCTGGAATGAGGAAATGTGGCTTACAAGTTATTATTGCTGGTATCCTGTTTGGAGGCAGTGAGTGCTGCAGGTCAGAGGGAGCAGAGAAGCTCAGGGAAGACATCCAGGATGTCTGTCATGTCCCACAAGTCACTTCAGTGTCCTGCTGGATGACTCTGTGGTTTTGGAGATGTAACCAGAGAAGTGAAGGCCACCTTTGGTGCCAGCATGATTCACACCCTGTATCAGGCAGCCAGGCTGCCTGGATCTCTGCTCTGGGACCCAGAAACATGATTAATTAGTTAATTCATGAAACTGTGGGAGAGGCAGGGAACACAATCTTACAATTTTACATTTTATAGGAAGAATTAAGGGAAATTATGGCAACACTGGGAAACTGCTGTCCCAAAGCTTGTAGAACCAGCAGTGTTGATGGAGGTGGTGGGATGGGGTCTATGAGCTTTTTCCCCCTCCATCCGGAGCCCACTGCCCAACAAAAAGCAGAGATAAGCTATCAAGAGTCACTGGACTTTGGTGGTAGAAATGGCTGTAAACTAACATGTAGGTATTATATGTCCACTGCTTTTTTCATCGTAAAGGACAACACACACCTTTATAAGTGGTGTTTAAGTAGCATATTCAAAAAATCATTCATTACTGCAAAGAGGGCCAGGCCTGATGCTGATGACTTATTAATGGGTTCCTAAGGTATTTCTGTTTTTTAAATAGAAGGAATGGATGTGCTGTGCTTTGCCCTGAGTTAAACAAGACAGCCTCTGTGTTGCCCAAAGGTGTTGCAAGGAATGTGTGTTCATTAGAGAGTTCAAGATCAACAGAAAAGAGAAAAAAAAAGTCGACATCTCCATTTGCACCCTTCAGCTTATTTAACATTAACTGTGTAAAACCAGGCCTCAGCCTTCTGCATTAATTTGGACAGGTGGACTGGCAGTGATGATACCTCATTCTGCCCTAGACTTTGTGACTTTGAGCAATTAACTTTCAGCCAAACACTGGTATGAGGCATGAAGGACACTTAGATGGTGGAGTTTCATCAACTTTCAGCCTGGATTACCTCTGAAAATCTCTTTAGTTTCTGTGGTTATGTAAAAGTCTAATGGATTTTCCATTTCCTGTTTCAATTTCAAGAAGAGGAAGCTTAAGGGGAGAACTTATGGCTTTCCAGGACTGCCTTAAAGGATGTTATAGAAAGGTGGGGACTGGTCTTTCCTACTATGGCTGCAGCAGGAGACCAGAGGAAATAGCCTTAAGCTGAGACAGGAGAGATCCAGACCAGGTATTGGGAAAAAATCACTGTTAGGGTTGGCAGGCATTGGAATAGGTTGCCCTGGTGGAGTCGCCATCCCTGAAGGTGTTTAAGAAGCATCTGGATCTGGGGGATGTGGTTTAGGAGTTACAAATGTGGTACTGGGTTGATATTTGGACTTAAAGATCTCTTCCAATGTTGATGATACTGTGATTCTGTTTATCCTATCAGCCTAAGGGGCTCAGTGGCTCTGTCTCTACTGACTCTCACTATTTGTCTTTTATTAATTGAGAACTTGAGCCCATGCTGGAATATCAATCGAAGTAAATTTTGTTGGTCCTGAATCGTGGTCAGTTTAATTGTTACTGTTTATACTATGAGTTTGAGTATGGTTCTGTTTATCTTAGTGGGATATATTGAAGACATTTTTGGGAAGTGAGGGGGTGAACTGAAGGCTTCAATTTGATTCTTAATTCTGTATTTCCCAGATATCAATAAATATTAAGATTTAGATTCTCAGCTGTTCACTGGTTATTACTTCTCTACTGGAATCAGGAACAAGAACTGCTGCACTTGGCTAAGAACAAGCTAAATTTATAAATTAACAACATAAAAGACTGGTTCACTCCCATACATTGTATTATTGTTTCTTTTACTTCTCTCTTGTGTCTTGTCTATTAAAGAGACATTCAGATAATCTAATTGCAGCATTTTGGGCATCAATACTAAGCCCTCTGCTACTCAAGACAGCCTCTCTCAGGTTCTAGACCTTCTCCATCAAGTGTAACAAAAGTGTAGATAACCTTGACGTTTCATACTTTGAATGGCACTTCAAAGTAATTCCTCCAGCTGGGTTAACCCTGCCCTGAGTGTAGGAACTATCTTGTCAGAGGTTTTTATGGTGTAGTCTGAGAGGATGCCTACTAGAGTTTCTGGGAGAATGCAGAGAATGTTCTAGTTAATATGAGACCTGCAAACATGAAGCTGTGGCTCCACGCAGCCGGCTCACAGATTTGGATGACTTCCTGAAGAATGTGTCTTGCTGGAAATGGAATGCACTACAGGTTTTAAACAGCAGCCTAACTACCCCAACTTTGTGGAAATGACAAACCCTTCTGAGCACTAAAGGCTGCCATGAGCCTGAGGGGAGAAGGGGAGTGTGCAGCTGGATGTGTGTGCGTATTTGCAAAGAAGGGAGGAGCGATGAGGAAAGTTTCTCCTATGAAAGAAATGATCTAATTTGAAGCAAGTCTCTCATGGGAAGAGCTGTGACAGAGGCTGCTCTGTTCCTGTTAATTTTCACAGTGCAGCTGTCAGCGGGTCTGTAAATAGTACTCTGCGAAGCCAACGCTTCCTATCCACACATCAACCATTCAATTAACAGAAGAACAGAAGAAGGAAATAAAGTGCACCACAGCCTTCTATCACGGCTTTGATGTTTTCCAGCAATTTATGAAAGTGTACACAAATCTAATTACAAGCCCCACTGCTTCCCATTTACATGGAGCTCCTCAAGTTCAGAGCTGTTTATATCAAAATAATTGTTAAAAATACCTCAGCTGATCTACGGCATTGTGGCCCCCCACTCACCGGAGCCACCAGGCTGCTCCTCCCAGGGAGTTCCTGCCGACTCAGTGCTTTGGTGCAGCCTGCTCCTGCAAAATCTGCATCCCCACCACTCTGAGAGCACAGCACCCAGGCTGCAGCCTCACCGTGCCCACAAAAGCCCATTGCCCTCCTTTGCTCCACCTGCTCAGAGCTCCTTCTGCAGGCTCCCCACTGCTTCCCCTCCACCCCTGATGCACCTAAATATTCTCTGCCATGTTAGTGGGGCTGAGCACAGCTGCTCAGCCTCTTTCCACCGTGGGGCTGTGTCTGAAGGCAGCTTCACAGAGCTCTGCACAGTCGTATCTGCACGGTGGGAATGTGCAGCAATAACAGCAGCGCTCATTAGCGGGAGCTGGGGGTGGTTTCCTTGCTGGGGTGCCTGAGCATCCAAAGCCAGGAAGATGAGAACCCCATTAGCCATTAGTTTGAAAGAGGCCACTGCACAGGACAAAGACACTTCTAAGTCCTGGCGTAGTGCCTGGCACCCCTGCCTATGCCAGAGTGTTGGAACTAGGTGATCTTTAGGGTCCCTTCCTACACAAACCATTCTGTGATTCTTGGGGCAGATAATCTCATATTTAAGTCACTCTTCCCTGATAAGCCAAACAGGTGACAAATTCCTTCAGCATAAATAATGGCAAAAAATCTCTTATGGTGTGAGGGGATAGACAGTACGCTGTCTAAGGAAAGAAAACAATTATTTCACCTGACTGTTACCCATGTTTGACTGTTACCCATGAAGTCCAAATGGGTGCACTTCCAAAGAACGTGATGGACAGAGGCTCAAAATCAACTGCATTCAAGGTGCTATGCCATTCATATTTTCTTGCTTAATAAAAAGTGTAAAGTACAACAACTAGAGATCTAATCCATATGTCATCTAACAACACTGAGCAATAATTGCATATTTTGATATAGGTGGTTCCTGGACAGAGGTTTGAATTTGGTTTTGTCATTTGTGTTGATAAGAGCTGCATGGAAAAATATTTAAATGAAAGCCCCCAAGTTAATGAAGTTGTGCATTGCAGTGCTCCAGTTTTTTCAAAGTTCAGCTAAACTGAATCTCTCTCTGAAAGGCAGACGTCTGTTCAGTGCTTGTGTCCAAGTCTTACATTTTCACTTTCCACAAAACCAAGGATTCCACCTGAAAAGTAATTTTCATGGAAAATGTTGAGCCAGCTGTAGACAGACTTGGGATGCTATTGTCTGGATGCAGAGGAAATGCAGTGCTTTGACCAAGCTGCTGCAGGCTTCTGTAGTAAAACAAAGAGAGAATTTGGCTTGTGTGTGAGGAGAAGCCACCTTACAGAAGTCTGGAGGTCTTGATGGCCTTAAACATTAATTAAAGTTATGGAATAAACATAGTGCTGACAATTAGTGTGTTAAGCAAGTTCACAGCTCATCTAATGGAACAGGAGTCAGGGGACTGTGCTGCAGGATGCCTGGTTTCTGAATTCCAAATTGCTTTATCTGGGCAACAAACATCCAGGAGAGATTTCAGGCCTCCCCACACTGGGTGTGAGGTGTCCACTTTAGCCTGCACTGACTTTATCTTTAGTTTTTAAGCAGTACTTGTCCTTTTTTCATTCTGAGTTACACTTTGGATGAAGAACCACTATTTTGGAGCTGGAATTGATGCCTAAAATTAGCTAAAAAGCACACTTCTATTTGGGCTTGCCTATTAGTTTGACAGGTTTCAAAATCTATTTCTGTAAAATAAAATTTCTCCAGAGGTATTTATTTCCCTCTATTGATTATAAGAGAAACTTAGATGACAAACTTAGATGACAGCCTCAGATATGAGTTTCTTAACTTCTGGATGTCTCAAATTAGGTTAGGTGAGTCCCACCTCAGGTATTCAGCCTAAGTCTGTTATTGAGTTATTCATTATAATGGGACAGGCATGCCCAGAAGGTGATATTACCCATCCTAGCACAGAAAAAGTGAAGAATGCACAAATGCTTAGTAATGTCTCTCCCTCCTTTCTGCAGAAATCCTAGAAGATATTTAGAATAGGTCACAAACTTTCAGACTGTTAAAGATAAGTCATGCAGGAAATGTTTGCAGTAACAGTACTATTCAACCCCTCCCAGGAATGAATTCATAACCAAAGAAATTTTGAGTTGCCACAGTGGATGCGATGGGGAAAGGGGGTGCAAAAATACTCTATTTTTTAATCCTGTGTAGCTTCTGGGTAGAATAGTATTTGCTGTGACTTAAATGTGCATGATTCTGCCCCTCTACTCCACTAAGACCCCTCCAGCTCTGGGGCCCAAACATAGGAAAGACATGGAGCCGTTGGATTGAGCCCAGAGGAGACCACAAAGGTGCTCAAAGGGCTGGGGGACCTCTCTTGTGACATTTTGGCACCTTCCTGTGCTTTATGGGCTACAAGAGAGCTGGAGAGGGGCTCTTGATAAAGTCTGGAGTGATAAAACAGAGGGAATGGCTTCAGACTGAAAGAGGGCAGACTTAGGTCAGCTCTTAGGAAGAAATTTATTCCTGTGAGGGTGGTGAGGCAGTGGAGCCTGTTGCCCAGGGAAGCTGTGGGTGCTCCATCCTTGGCAGTGACCAAGGCATGCTTGGATAAGGCCTTGACCAACCTGTAATGCTGCTAATGGACACGTAGATGATCTTTAAGGTCCCTTTCAAACCACTCTAGGATAGCTCAGTGGAGTTTTGGAAGAGTCTGTTCTGTGTGGGTGGATGGACAAGGCCACATCTTAGATTTGTGTGATGTGTTCTGCAGAATGTTTCTTCAACATTTGGCTGTTGCCCAGATATGAAGGCATGGGGAGAAGGAGAAAACCAAGTTGAGGATGATGCCTAGGAAGGAGCATGACTGACAAGTAGAAGGATAATATTGTTCACAGTGATCGAGGATGGAGATGGAGGATAGAAAAGATAGGGAGGAGAAGTTCAGAGCTCAGTTTTATACATATTGAGCTTGTTCTGACAGTTAAACATCAATCAGGAGATACTGGAAAGATGGACCAAGATTTTGGGTTGGACTGGAGTCAGTCCTGAAGCAGAGGAATTAGATCTGCAAGCTGTCACTACAGCAGTAGCAGCTGAATTTGTGTTGGTGGAAAAGGCTGTTAGGGACAAGGCTTGGATGAGGAAGAGAAGAGAATGATAGGAAGAGACCTGTTTATGTCTCCATATGGATGGGAAACAGAGACAGGAGGGGATCGAGTAATCAAAGCTGAAAGTACAGGACATATAATTGCTGTAAATATTCTAAATACAGGCAAAAGTACATGAAGGTTATGGTCTCTTATAAAGGATGATACAGAGATCCAGAAAAACACTCTCATAAAGTTGATGAGCTGATAGAAAACACGATCTAGAAAGACAAAAAGGAAGCTCTCTTGACAGGTGGGTATAGAAGGAACTTTGTGCCTGCGCAAATGAAGGGGATTCGGGTAGCTTATTTCTAAAGGAAATTGATTGTGTAAAAATTGGAAGGATTTAGACTTGGTGGACCCTTAGGAGAAACAAGTGCCTTGCATAGAGAAATTGGCTTGTAATGGCTGATGGTCAGGCACTTGTCCAAGGTAAGGTTAATTAAAAAAAAAAAAGAAAAAAAAAGAAAGGAACTTTCATAAAAGAAAGTTGCCTTTTGAAACTATTAGGCAACATATGTTGTGTGAACAGGAAGTCACAGTAGAGCAATAATCCTGACAGCTGTGGAGAAAGAGGAGTCTGCCGCAGGAACGAACGGCTCGAGACCTGACAAGAATGATGATGGATGCCCTGCTGGTGGTACACGAGGACAAACCAAGAGATGCTGAAATTGGCTGAACCACAGGAGCAACGTTGAGTTGGTATCACATCTGGACAAGCCAGGCCAGTCCTAGTGGCCAGAGGAATGGAAGGGGGCTGAAGGAAGATGGCAGAAATGCCCCCCTCCTTCCCAAGCACGGTGGGCTGCGTCAGCGTCTCACCACGAGGTGGCTGCATTTCCCTGTGAACGTCCAGGCAAGTCCTGAGCAACGCTGCACACCCCAAAGTACCACGGAAACAAGAATGGGCACAGAGATCCCGGTAGGATTTGGCCTCTCCCATTCGAACAGCCGCAGAAATTTTGAGCCATTGTGAGAAAAACCTGTTGTGCTCCACGTGCTTCGTTGAGTGTTGGTCACTCTGCAGGTCCTCACGGGTCTGCAAAGACGTGGTCGCAGTGTCGTGCCTGCTTTTAGCTCATGGGGACACAAGGCAATGCCATGTAACTTAGCTTGTAATGAAGAGGAGGAAATTAATTGTCTCCTTGCCTTTTTCTGTGAACTGTGATACCCGGCCAATCCATGGAAACTTGTGAATCCATGGAAACTTGATTCTGAGTCTGGGATGGGCATCTAGTAAAGGATAAATTGTGTTGCTTTTTCAGATGCCAAGGTCTGGTTATTAAAGAATATTTCTGTGGCAGGTATTTGAGTCAGATAAGTCAAGAGGACAAATGGTCCCACAAAATTGACCCACAAAGTGGCCAAATTCTCAGGTGTTTTGTATATCCTAAGCTCAGGTGATACCACGAGGATGGAGTTATAAGTTGTTTCCATGAGGTTTTGAGATGAGTATGTTTTTGTATCCAAAGTGTTCTGCAAGTAGGAAGAGAAAGGTCTGGGGAGGAATAATGATATTTTGGGTATACTAGATCTAGATAAAATCTTTAACTCTCCCTGTGTTCTGTCTGTTTTCTCATGTCTTCCTCTTGCCTTTGTTACAGGAATTAGCAGGGTTTTTGGGATGAGGACTGACTTTTTACTAAACCTTTTTGCACTACCCTGATTGAAATTCCTGATGTTGGTCTACAGACATTACCACTTTGGTCCAAGTTTGCAAGAAAGTCACTGAAAGTACCTCTTAAACCTGCGTCAGGAAAGATGTCCCTAATAGATCAGCATTGGACGTGAGCATCAAGACCAACATCTGGTTTTGTTAGAAGGAGCCTTCTTGGAAGAGACTCTTAAAAGTATTTAAATACTTCAAAATATGGAGATCCCATCTTTGAGGAGACTTTTTTTGGTACCATCACTGGTGAACGTGTACTGTTTTTAAACTGATTTGTCTAAGATGGAGTTCCAAGAAATGAGATCTTGATGGTTTGTTAGTTTTAGAAACCTTTTTGCTTGTAAAGAGTTTTCCATTTTCAGCCCTGCAAAGATCCACAGAAAATCTGTCGGGCCTAGTTTAAACTTATTTGGATAAATTCATGAATTTACATTAGAGTCACTTATTGAAAGGGAGATTTTACACCCTCAAATATTTTTAATTGAGCTTTCTTGTGTCTTTTCCAAGTTGTCAGCATGCCTCTTAGCTTTCCGTGATTTACACTATGAATAATTAGTAATAAAAATAATACACTATTATAATAAACCAAAATAAGTTATACCAGATTTCCTTCTCCTACTGACAGTGGAATGCCTTACACTCTTCTCTGTCTCATGATGGTGTGCAAATATCTATTTGCATAGAAAATACAACCCCATTTCTCTTTTATTGAGCAATCAGACTTGAAACCCCATGTGACTAGAAATTTGTGCAAGTGGACTGATCCCTCAGATGTTTCCTGGAAGATCCTGTAATTGGTCTGACACAAAGGGCAGGTGTAGGGAACCAGACTTAAGCCTAGGTTGGCACTTTTGTGGTAACAGTGAAAGGCACCCATCACTGTTGTGATTTGTCTCTAGCTCCTATTACCATGTTCTGAACATGCTTCTCTCTGCTGACTGCTGGCAAAAAGTTCTTTATCCTTTGCCTAGAGACAGGAACTCTCTGAGGAGGGAAAATGAAGAAATCCTTAGACACCAGTTACTACTTGATTCATCCCTCTGAAACGTTAAAGGTTGTGCTCATGGTGAGTCTGGCTCAAAGTTTTTGGCATGGGTGACCCTGTATGCCTTTTTTTTTTTTTTTCAGGACATCAAAACTGCTGGTGACAGAACACAGCACCCACAGGGGTTCTGTGCCTGTGAGGAATGACAGTGTCATCCCAGCTCTGAGCAGTTAAGCACTCCCAAGGCCCTGGGCCTTCCTGGATGATGAGTTGCAGAGCACAGATAAATAATTTCCCCAGTCGGGTCACAGGCAGCCAGGGCTGGCCCAGTTCTCGCTTGTGTTACAGAGCTACTCACCGGCATTGTCTGGCTGCCATGCAAGGCATTGATGGCAGCTTGGGCCTCTGCATGTGAAGAGTATTTCACAAATGCACACCCTGGAAGAGGAAAAAGAAGAGCGTAAGACAGTCTGCATGGATAGCATGAAATTCCATCTAGCTAAATATCCTGTCCTCAGAACTAACCAATGATAAAACAAAAAGAATGTGTCCTGGTTCTTTTCCAGGTCCAGACATCAGAAGCCTGAGGACCTCTTAAGGCTATACTGCTTCCAGAATTCCTACATTGCTTGTAATGAGTACTGACAGACACAAACTTAGCAAGCACATCTTGAATCTAGTCATGTTTTGACCTCCACAGCTTTCCACGGCAGAATCTTGCAGTTTTACAATTTATTGGGTGAAAAAGCTGTTTCTTTTACTTGTATTAGAATCAATGCAGAGTGTTCCTCCCTCTGTGGTTGTGAGAAACAATATGAAAGCATGTTCAAGTTATTGGAAAGCTGCACATACTTGATACAAGCAACCACAGGACAAATGTACAGAAGGCATTCAAGTTACTCCAAACCCACAAGGTACCTCATCATATCACTGCTTGGTAGAGCTCTGTGACAGACTGCCCAGAGCTTGTCTTGGCTCTGAGCCACTTAGGTCTGGCAAAGCATGAGACACCTTCTGGTGAAGTAGCAGGGGTGGGAGAGGTACCCATGTGTTGATTACCATCCTGTCACCACTAAAACTTGAATCTTAGTTTTTCATAGCTGCAAAGTCAGTGCCTGTGTAGGTGTTCTCTTCTGGACATTAGGGAAATGTGGGCAGTGTTCCTCTGGCCTGTATTGCTGTGTGGGAATGTCACACCAAACTCCTACAGAAGGTTTTGGGGCAGAAAGGTGCAGTTATGGATATGTGCTGGAGTGCAAAAATGATCAACATTTCAAAGGGTTACATGCTCTTCTAGGGTGGGGGAAAGTATTGCCAACACTCCCAGCTACAAGCAAACTGACTCAGAGACGGGAAGGGTAATTTCCATATGCTAAGGCGGTTTTTGGAACAGATTGGGAGAGATCTGAGAAGTTTTGGCTTCCATCCCCTTCTATTACTACCATTGACTTTTGAGCTTTTAATAAATTTTCAAAGCCCTCTTGGTTTCCCTGAAGGGGTGCAGATTGCAGGGCACAGGATGCCAGTCCTGACAGTGGGATGGTTCTCCTTCAGCCCCTTTGCAGCATCTTTAGGAGATCTTCACACCCTGTTGGATCCCGACAGTGCAGGGTGGAAAATGAAGCGACACAACTTGCAAAGTGGAAGAGTGAACCCCAAAGGTCCCTAAAATCATCGCTGCAGGCTGATAGAACTGAGACTGAAAAAAGTAGTGATAGCCCCTTCTAAAAATAATATACACATATCTTACAGTTCACTTTGAGAGCTGTTCACTTTGCATCACCCTCTCAGCACTGTGCTCAGGCTGTATTTCAGGAAAGGCCCAATGATTATTGCTAATAGTTGGATCTAATTTATAAGGAGCTGAGAGGAGACAATCATGAGAAAATGAGATAGATAAACTTCAGCTGGAAACAATAGGGATCAATTATGACATAATCCCAGCCCAGCATTCCCGGGCTCCTGAGATACTGCGTCTTCCTCTTCATTAATCAGAGATAATCCAGAATTAGGGTGTTTAATTATTTGCAGAGGTTCTTTTGTACTTTCTGCCTCTAAAAAGAAGATGCTGATTAGCAAATATACAAAAGCTTTCCAGTTCCAGTCACCAATTTAATTTAGAGCAGGATTTTTGGCTGTGATGCTGCTGTCATGTTGAAGGCTTCACTCTTGTCAGTTGAAATTCACCCCTGTGCTGAGGGTCCTGATGGATCAGTGGAGCTGGATAAAGGTGGGAATAAAGGGAGTAGCAGGCATTTATCTTGTTTAATGCCCAGGATGCTAATGGGATCCCTCCTACTGCTTTCTATTAGCTGCTTCCAGTGGGTTTTGAGGTAGCAGGATGAATGAAAACTCAGGTTTTACTGGTGTAAATGACAAGGCAATAGCAGAGATCCCAACATTTTGTCCTTTTTTGTTTGTGCATTCAATCAGATGGCTTCTGTACACAACACCCCACGTGCACAAAATCTTCCTTTCCATTGTCACCAGAGCTGCCTCCAGGAGCTGGTGAGCTGAGGATGTGAGTCGTGTCACTCTTCTCAGAACAATGGTGTCCTTTTGACAGGAGCAACTCTGGAGAGTGAAGGGATTTTGACACGCACACAGATACAACCTCTGCTGAACAGGGTGATACATGCGCTTAAGGTTTTCTTGTTCCTTTTCTTCCACACTAGTGCTGGAAGGGCTGCCCTGACTGTTCTGTCAGCTTGGAGGAGACTGCAGAATCAGGCCCTAGGGTTGTAATTGCAGAGGGTGGTAGGGCTCTTGCTGTTGGAAATTTTTACTTTCTGAGTTATTGAGGCAGACTGCTGAATGGGGAAAAAAATTAAAAAGGGAAAAAGAATAGCTGCACAGAGAGCAGCAGCAACGAAGACTATGGGTCCTTCTGGATCCACTTCAGGTCTCTCACTGAGAACTCCTCCGTCCTTCCTGAACCCTGGTGAGCTTTACCTGGAGTCATGCAGAATCATTCCATCCTCTCCCAGGAAAGACAGGTGCTGCATTCCCTTTCAGAGTGAGAAATTCCTCAGTCCCAGCTCTTCTGCCACTGGGTTACCTGCTCCAGCCGCTGCTCCCAGCACTGTGACTCTTGCAGGAGGTATTTCTGCAGACCCTGAAGGCCATGCCCCGTGGCTCACAAGAGCACCCAGGGCTTCGGGAAAGGCTTTTGGCTATGCCTGGACTGTGATGGGATTAAACTGGGAAGCTACAACCCAGCTTCTAATAGCAGTGCTTGCCCTGAGCTACCTGAAGGGTGTGGAGGCTCACCACAGGGATACCTGGCAGGCTGGGTAGGATTTAAGTGCCTGGAATCTGACTGCTCTCTGGAATTTCGACAATCTGCTTGGATCTCAATTTACGTAGAATTTAAGCCTTATGGGTGTTACCCAAAATAAGTAGCTCACCAGCAATGTGTGTCACATATTGGTTTCTAGCAGATGGAAAACATTACAGACCAGGAATAACTTTGTGGGAGTTGTGGCTTGCCTGACTGTCTCCTAAGATAAGGGCACTAGCCTTAAGTTTTCCATTGGATTGACTGCTCTGTGTGCATGTGTGCATGCACGAAACTGTGTGTGTGTAAATTAGGAGCTTCACATTCTCAGTAAATAGCACCAGCAAATGGAAGCTGGTAATATTAACTCTGTCAAGGCTCAGTATTGATCCTGAACAGCTCAGTGAAACGTCAGCCTGAGACTGCAGCCTGCTAGCACTAATAATTAAACTGGTTAGCAATATGGAGCTGCCACTCAGATTCTGTCTTATAATGAAATTGTTTTAGAAGGAAAAAAAAAGAGATAGAGCAAGTACCAAGAAAACTCTGTGGGTTGGATCTCCTCTGGAATTTGTTTCTTACAGAACTCAGAATTTATTGCCTTTATTATTAGTCTGTTTAACTCCTTTGTCATTAGATTTTATTCCACATGGAAGCAGACAGACTTTTTTTTTTCTTTTCCAGAATTTACTGATTTGTTCAGTGAATGACGTGTTTAACTGTCTGCTGTTATGATTTTTGGAGCCTCTCTAGGATATCTGAGCCTACTACTTCCCCATGGGCCAGCCCCTGCCTTTGGGTGTTGTGCAAATAAAGTAATCACAAAACTGAAAAAAAGTGCCCATGGCTTATTTTCAGCCATTTATATCAGGTAGGCTGAGCTGTGCTGATGTGTATTGAACAGCTATGAGGCTAGTGTACAGTATTTTTTTGGCTACCAGTGATTTTATGGAATAACAATATCTTTCTCCAGTGCATCACTGTAATTTGGATTTTTTTGCCTTGCTGTTGCAAAAATGTGCTGGTTGATGTTGTCACTTGTCAAAATATCCAGTGAGATAAGAACTGTGTTGGCAGGACTGGACTCTTCTCTGGGTTGCACATGCCAGCACAGTTTATGCTATATTATATGCAGATCAATATCTAATGGACACGTTATACTGCAAAGAGGAGAAGGTTTCCCATTCAGATTGAAGTTACTCTGTCTAGAGACTTATGGGGGAAAAATATGACCTTCCTGCATAAAAGAGAAGCCTCATTCTCACACCTGGGCTGTAGCAGGTCTTTTGTGCTATCCAGATAAAACAAAGTGGCAGAAGGAGGAAAGGCACCTAGTTTTGCAATGAGGTATTTGCATGTTTCAAACAGTAAATGTGTAATATTTAAACTGGCACCTGTACCCCTGCAGCTGCAATCACTGATGGTGAGTCCATGCAAAGACCAAGTGAAGAAGAGAAATACCTGGGGCTGGTGGATGAGAGATAAACAGAGGCAATGATGGAGCCAGTGAGTCAAGATGTGAAGTAGCAATATGGGCTTTTTTTAAAGAGTCATCCTGTTCAATGGGCTGGGGGGAGCACATCATGAGGGAATGTAAAGGCCATGTTCAGAGGGGAGACATCAGTTTGCATGTGGTGAGACACAGCCAGTTGGAGATGTGTGTTTTACAGCACCACCAGCTTCCTCCTCTCAGGCACAGGCAGAGAGTGACAATGTAAAAAATGTGACCCCTCCTAAAGTAAGAGGTGCTGTTCTGGGGGCTGCATGGTACTTTTGTCACACCAGAAATTTATATTCACATGAAGAGCAGTGTCTAGCTCAGCAGAAAGCATCCCTCACCTTTGCTGTTGCCATCGGGTCCCCGAAGGATCGTGCACTCCTCGATGTTGCCAAACGCCTCGAATAGCCTGCGCACATCGTCTTCCGACTGCTGCTTATTGAGCATGCCCACAAAGAGTTTTCTGTCTTCTGGAACAAAATAAAGAGATGCTTACCATATTTCAGGGAGGATGGGAAAGCCAAGACGGCTCAGTATCACATGCAACACAAACAGTGACTTCACCAAGGTGACACATCTCAGAAGCTGCTAGCCTATTCAGGTGGCTGGCTCAAAAAACCTTAACAGCCTCTGACTTCACGTGAGTACTTGGAAATAATCCAGCAAACTTTGGAAAAACCAAACCACAAATTAAAATGGTTTGTTTATATATAAAATCTTTATCTGCCTCTTAAAATCTAGGCACCAAAGTCTTCCAAATCAGCTCCTTCTGATCAGTTTTTGCAGTCGGTTTGCAGTAACTGAAATGACAACATTGCTCAGACTGCAATCCAAGAGGAATGTGATAAATATAGTATATTGGAACTGAGTCCAAATGAAAAATAACATAAGTTAGTAGCCCTCGCAATACTAAATAAGTTGCACAAAAAAAATGTATAACATAAGCTTTTTAAAATCAGGATGTAACAGAAGTCACAGCCTGTAAACTGGAGATTTGTCATTCATGCCCACTCAGAGACATGTATCTACAAGTTTGGATGAGATTTTTAATATACTTATAAAGTTCATTTGAAATAAGCCCAAAGTTTTTGAAACTTAAATTGTGTTTTGAAACATAAAGTTAACTTATATGATTGCTAATATCTGAGATAGCTCAGGCAGGTGGTATTTCATGCCAAAGCAGGATGTTTTCTGCTAGTGGATAATTGCATTTTGAACAAGGATGCTCAGTGTGACCCAGCACTGTGCACTCACAGCCCAGAGAGCCAGACGTGTCCTGGGCTGCATCCAGAGCCCCGTGGGCAGCAGGGCAGGGAGGGGATTCTGCCCCTCTGCTCTGCTCTGCTGAGACCCACCTGGAGCACTGCACCCAGAGCTGGGGTCCTGCACAGGAGGGACAGGGACCTGCTGGAGTGAGCCCAGAGCAGGAACTGGAATGAGATCTTCAGGGTCCCTTCCAAGCCAAACTATTCTATGATTTATACTTGGACTTAAACCAAGTTTGGGGATTCTCATGAGATACCTCCAGAAAATATTGGTGAAAACAATTGATCGTCAGAAGAATCTCAGAGGGGGCTGCGTGACACCTCTCAATCAGATTTCTGTTCAAAGACTACTACCATTACTCCCAGAAAAAAAGGAAATTTGCATAGTTTACATGGTGTATGTAAACAGGCCATTTGCACATGATTCATAAATGTCTTATTTATGATTCATTAAACACTATGTAAATGTGTGAACCAAGAGGGTTTTTTCAGAGCACGTTACAGAGCAGATGTAACTAATTTGAATAAATACATGTAAATATCTAAATAATTTTTTAAAAAAATTAATTTATTTTTTTAGTGTACAGGTTAACCTGAAGCTGAACAAAACGCTGGTTTGCAATAACCCTTTTCTGGCTGACTAATTGGGCAATTCATGTCACTTTTGTTCACTGAGAAATCACTGGAGTAGGCAATCTGCTCTGCTTCAACCAGTGTTTGATCAAAATTCCCCTCTCCAAGATGCACCTGCACATTGGCAAATTACTTTACAGCCTTGGATGTGAATAATTTTTCATGCAGTGGCTATTGAATGAGGATATTAGGAGCTTTCAACCCTGCAGTCGAGTTATCCACGACAACCAAAAGTGTACTGCCCACAGAAAAGCAGGAATTATGTTGCCTTCAGTTAGGCTGCTGAGCTGGTAGGAAAAATAGGTTTAGGGAGATACAGGTACGCTTCTGACAGGTCAGAAAAACAGAAATTGCCTTCTGACAGACATGTTAAAGCAAGAAATATTCTTACTTTATGTTGGAATTGATTAGGTAGAGAGGTGTTTTCAAGTCCTTGCTGGCAACAAAAAATTCAGATTGTAGTGGTGCACAAAGCCCCACCTTACACCATGCAGCTTGTAGGTTGTCTCCACCTCACAAGAAGGTGATTTGGACATGTGAAAGGCTTGTTTTCCCAATGGCCAAAGTGTCCTGTAAGAGACTCTCCAAGATGTGAGGTACAAGCCTTAGAGAAGCAGCTACTGAAGCTCACTGTGTGCTCTGGGGAGTATCTCTGAGTCTGGGGCAGGGCAGAGCCTTGGGGAATGTGTCCAGTCCAAAGTCCAAAGGTTTCCCAGAAGAAAACCCACCCAGCAGATGGGACCAGCTTCCTGCAAGGTATTTTAGTAAGGGGGCAGATCAGCTGGAAAGAACTAGGAACATGATTAGGAAAAGGTTTTGCCTAGAAACTTTGAGTCTGTTAAATGCTTCCAGCACAACAGAAGAGTGTTATATTGTGCTTTATACAGCTTTCCCTGTTCCAAATAAGCTGCATCAGCAAAAGCACTCCTATAGCTGTGTAACTGTTTTCACCAGACTTTTTGCTAATATAAATGTATCATTTAAAAAAAAAATCACATCCCTCCTCTGTCAGCAAAACTCTCTAGTGTGGAACTGGCCTGAAACTGCCTTGTCTGGTCTAGTTTATGCAAGCTAAAGCTGGGTGTTTTAGGAACCACTCAAAGTATTATTTTTACATCCCCCCACCCTGCCCCTTTGCAGTACACTGGGCTGCACTGGCTGGCAGATGAGGTGGTGCTTTGGTGAGCTGCCCATGAGAGGGTCAGGGACCATCAGGAGCAGGCTGTGTCAAAGGGGAGGATCACCTTCCCCAGGAACTGCTGGTCCAGGGGAGATGGAGTGAAGGGGATCCCCATGGACAGCCACTGCTTGGACATCACTTCCAGCCCTGTCTCCAAATCAGCATCCTGAAAAACAGCACCCTGTGTAGTCAAGGGAATAATTTGTTATATCTGCCATCTCCTAACTCTACACAATCACACACTAGACTGATAAAAAATGAGTCGATTTAACAAGTTTTTTTTTACTTTCAGTAGTTTCTGTAACAAAGTGCTGCATTTGCCTCTCACATCCCAGCTCTTTCAGGGAGCTCAACACTGTGTTTTAATGACACTCTTCATATGTCCTGAGTAGAAAAAGGGAGGGAAGAGTCCAGCAGAAGGGATCATTCAACGTATTCCAGGACTTGGCTAATGAGTTTATCCTCTAATGGTCTTTTATGAGGCTCCTACACCCTAGGCACCATCATACACTAATCTTCCACATCTCAAACAAAAATCTGACATGCCACGCACAAAAAACCTTCTTCTGATTTGTAAATATGTCTAAATAAGGCCATGAGTTTGCAAGAATAAAATGAAGAGGGGATGTGCCGAGTGTCATCAAGGTGTGTCTTTAGCATGTGTGCACACCACTGGTGCTCCTCACCAGGTGTTTCCAGTGTCCTCTAGTGAGATTTGAGGCCACCTCATCCTACAAATTCAGAGTTTTAGGCTGCACACAAGCCTGGAGCAGTCTTGGATGATTCTGTCCCTAAGCTCTGGCTGCCTGTAGGGTCTGTCTCTATCAACAATAGTCCACCCATATCACCATCCTGAGTCCCATGCTTCCTCCTTTTCCATTGTTCTAGCTACATGTGTCTCAGGATCCCCACCTGAATTTCAGAGCATTGGGTAGACTCAGTCCCCTATCCTCTCCCCCGCCAGGCTCAATGCTCAATGCCATTTCAGGCTGTGGGACTGCCCTGCAACATTGCAAACTGAACGTGAGCCTCTTCTCCTCACGTTTTTGTCTTCCCTCATGATTGTACACCCCATTATCAGTCTCCTTCTACAAGCTGAGTCCATCATGCCTGCTTTGCCATGGAAATATACAAACATGTATATTTTTGTGTATGGTGGCACCCAGGAGAGGTTAGGAGGTTTTTGCTGGTGAATTTTGATAATACTGAAAATTAAGTTCCTCTCAGGTCTGCCCCATTCTACCATAAACAAGTCACAACAGTGACAGGAGGCAGCACCCCAAGATCCTTACAGGAGGACGGGAAGGGAGAGAAAGACCACTGCAGTGACAAATCAGAGATCCCAGAGACGTCCCTTTGGTGATATTTCCAACATCCCTGTGGAACCAGGCTTCCCTCTTCTTGACCACTCTGCCAGGAATGGAGGCTCGTGCCTGTCAGGAAAATCTGGCTGCAAGGCAGGGTGGTGAAGAAACACAACTTGTCAGATAAATATACGGCATCTACAGACCTCCCTGCAGTGTTTATATGCAGCCTTGGCACCTTCCCCAGTGCAAATAGGGGTTAAATTATTCCCTGTTCTATTTGTATTTAAATGTTATGTTTCCATGATGAGTGTAAGGCAGAGGTGTCAGATGGGCCCGGGCGAAGGAGGCGGCGCACGTGAAAGGTGAAATAATAGAGCTCTGCAAACCAAGAGCTGAGAGGAGATGGGAAGGGGGAGAAGGGGGAGGACGGGCACTAATTAAAGAGACAGAAGGGACAATGAGATGCAGGATGTTTGACCCTCTGTGGAGCAAGAGGACAAGAACAAGAATCACAGCAATTGTGGAGGGACTGGGGGAAAATTAGGGTCACTCGCAGGGAGACATGACACAGGATTGTGTTTATCCAGATAGCTGTCGCTAATGCATGTGTGTGCGTGGGGGTACATTTAGATAAGAGTATATAAATACACTTGTGTTCTCGTATTCCTCATGCAAAACAAAGAGGAATCCTCGTATCGGGAAAGCACAAACTGGCTTTGCCATCTAGAACGCGGCTTCCGAGGCCTCGGAAATAAAGAGGGACAGATCTACCATCTCTGTGTCCCAGGCTAATCTATATAGCTAATAATTATTTGTCCCTGCTGCTGTTCCCCTCCTTCCCAAACGAGCTTGCACACACAGAGGGGGAGCAGCTGCAGTGTTTGGTCGTGGCACTGGGAAGGCCTTTAAGCTAATCTCCTTGGCACCACGACACAACAAACAAGCAGCCTAGAGAAGTTTTCTATGCAGGTGTGGGTAAGGAGAAAACCAGTGCATAGGACCAGGTGGCACATTTACCAGAGAGGATGCAAGAAGCAGAGCTGATCTTCCTTGCCCACTCTCCTGATTCATCCTTGGCAGAGAAGGAAGTGGAGATAGCACTGAGGGTGTTCACCACATGCACAGAATCAGAATGGTTTGGGTTGGGAGAGACCTTTGAAGGTCACTTGGTCCAGCAGTCCCTGGCAGTGAGCAGGGACTTCCTGAGTTAGAGCAGACTGCTCAGAGTCTTGTTCAAGATCTTGAAACTTTCCAGGAATGAGAAACCTATAACCCCTCTGAGCAGCCTCTGTCAGTGCTTCACTAGCTCCTTGATAATAAAAAGTATTCCTTGTATCTAGAGAGAATCTGCTTTCTTTTGTTTGAAAAGCAGGAGCCCTTATCCTATTGGTTCTGGCTATATTCAGTCTGTCCCCACCTCTGATAAGCATCCTAAAGTATTTAAAGAACCCAGTAAGGTCCGCCTGAAGCTTTCTCTTCTCCAGGTTGAGCAATCCCAATTCTCTCAGCCTGTCTTCATAGCAGAGGTGCTCCATCCCCCTGATAATCTCTGTGGCCTCTTCTGGATACTGTACAACAGGCTCACACCCTGGGGTGGGGCCCCAGAGCTGGATGTAGCAGTCTCAAAACCACAAAAAACAGCCTCCCAGAAACAGAACAGAGGGGCAGAACCAACTGCCTCGACTTTCTTTTGATGCAGTGCAGGACAGAGCTGGTTTCTGGGCTGTGAGAGCCCATTGCTGACTCGTGTCCAGCCTTTCATCCAGCAGATCTCCCAACTCCAAGCAGTGGGGTCAGGCATGTGCCAAAGTCACAGTGGTGAAAAGAGCTGTGAACCTGGGTTTCTTTCAGACACTCGTGACCAAGGAATCCTCCACTGGTCACAGAAGAAAGGAGGAGCTTGAGAGAAAAAGGGTGAGTTGCAGATGCCCTGGATGTTATGAAAGTTTGGTTTGAGCTCTGAACTCAAATCTGCAAGCTCAAACCTGTCATTCTCATGAGCCAGAGTGCCCCACCACTCCCCTTAACCTGTGCTAATCAGGTGATCAATGGCAGGGCATTTCCCAGGGCCTGGGTTTCACACTCCTATTGCCATTTTCACAGCAGTCCTACAGCTACGTGATGATGATTACCACCCTTTCCACAGGGGAAGTGATTATGAATTCTGTTGTAGCTAATTGTAAATTAGCTAATTATCTTCTCCGTGGTACCTTGCTGGAAAATACATGAACCTTGTAAAATAGTGTTTCAAAAATTAGGATGGGGGGAAAGATTCAAGATTCAAAAGCCCAAAAAACAGAAACATAGTACTACCTAACTCCAAACAATAGCAAACAAACCCTCCTTCCACCTGCAGCTCCTGTTTGGCCCCTTTTCCCTCCTCCTCCCCACATCAAACAGCACCCTCAAGGGGCTAATTCTGCTGCAGGCTTTAAAATGTTTGCTGAGTTCACCTCTTCCTTGCAGCTGGGTGTTGTGGGGCATCCCTAATCACATCTTAGCAGGACTTATTTCTTTGCACTGATCTGTTCCCCTCCTCCTTCCCTGGGTTGGTTTTACTTAACAGATCCTTTATATCCCATACATTAGCAGATATGATTGCACAGCTGCTGGTCTCCAACTGCTGGAGACAGAGGCTTTGAGACACCAGGGCTAGAGAGAATAACAGCTAATCTGAACAGCTGTGTGATGGGGACAAGCGCAAATGAATGTAAGCCCAGGTGTGGGAGCACAATTCTCCCGTGCAAAGAAGGAAGCTTCTTCCCACAGGTGTGTTACTCTCCACTGTTGCATGTCAAAAACTTAGTTTGAAGGATTTCTCTTACTTAATTGCTTGGCTGCACTCTGAGCCTTGACTTGGACATGGATCCTGTAAACAGAGTGAAAGAACAGCTGAACAAGAGACAGAGGGTCTGTCTGACTCTGTTTGCTGTCTGGCAACTGCCAGTTGTGGATGTCTAGGGAAGAGTAAAAGAGCTGGGAATTATGTTGATCCCCCCAAATATTTTCCTAGAATTCAGTGCTCTGCAATTCAGGGAATTCTGGAATGGGTTTGTTTTTTCTTTCTCTCTCTCACTTTTTTTTTTTTTTTTTTCATACGTAGCAGTTTCTGAAGTGTCTTTCTTTGATGTAATTGTTCAGTGGACTTTTGAACCCATGTGTGCTTGTGAGCATCCAGCACATCCTGCAGCGAGATATTCTGCAGCTTAAGCACGCACTGAGTTCAAACTTCTTCCTTCTGCTTATTTTGAACACGCCACAAACTATTTTAATAGACAGAACCTAGATCTTGCATTGGGAAAGAGTGGAAATAATTCCTGGTCCAGTTAGGGAAGAGTGGACCCATGAGGATATTCAAGAGTTTGGCTGAAGCTCTTTTCTGTACATTTCAGACTGGTTTTTGGGACTTCTGAGTCCCATCTTAAGCAGTGCTTTGAAAACTAGGGAAAGCCAAACCACTTTTCTCTTGGAGTGATTTGTTATTCCTGGTACCAAAGAGATAAATGACTGTGCAGTTACTGCTATTAAATACTTATATCTCTGCCAAGGACAGCGGCCTCAGTGGAAATATGGGCTACATAAATTACCCAGTGAGAAAGGCAGCCTCAGTTTCCCCACCTGTAAAAAGACTGATTGGTGTTTGCAACTGGCTGAACTGGGCATTGGTGAGGTCTGCCGTACTTCAGGTGCACAGGTAGTCCTGGCAGAAATAATGAAATGTACCTGGCAGGCTGGGAGTCAGACCTGTGGCTCAACATACAATGGTTTCTATCAGATTTAAGTGGCTGAAGCTTTCCCAACTCCTTTTCGTGCAAGAGCATGGGGGAAAGCCAAGGCAGGTTTTAGTCCTCAATAAAAGCCCACCTTTAGAAATTACAATGACTGTGAATCTTGGAGTTATCTTACAGGGAGAGATTTTCATGCCTGCAGTAGTGACTCCTAAAGACAGTGGCAGAGTGATCAAGGTACTTGTGTCCAAGAGAACACAGATACTGGCTGCAGTTATTTCTGTGGGAACTGGAATGAAAATTAACTTGTTGCCAGATGTTGAGCCCAATATCTAAGGTTGTGTTGTTAAATTAAACATGACTGGGCCTATTCTCTTCTTTCAGTGTCCCAGTCTACATTACAGTCCTACCTTCCTGAGAAAGGACCTGCTCTACAGGGAGCTGGAAGAGATCCTTGATGTGCAGCAGCTGTAAACCACATCTGGGGATTATCTGGGGGAGCAAGTGTGTGAGCAAGATGGAAAAAGTGCAGAGCCATGACGAGAAATGGAAGGAGATGGAGAAGACTGTTCAGAGCAGGAGGGTGGGTGTGGTTTGGGTTTGGCTGGTCTGTGCTGCTGCAGCAGCACCCTCTGTGCACCAGCACTGAAGCGAAACCCAACCACAAACCGAGACCCTCATCTGGGCAGTTCAGATGAAAACACACCCAGCCTTCCTCTGGGCACACAGCACAAAATTTTGGCCATGGGCCAAGCAAACCCTGCCATGAAGACACAGCCTAAATGATTCTAACAGCAGACTCTCCCTGTACAGCTGTGAATATTATAACCCCAAGACAAATATCTTTAGTTCTGACTTGCTGAACAGCACCGTCACAACTGTCCATTGCCAAGAGATGCTATTCCCTGCACAGATCTTAAATGACAGGTTTTATGGTGTTTGATATTGAGCCGGAAAACAACTCAAAAAGAGCCATTTTATTTGTAGCCCTTGCTTAGGAAAGCTGTTGGTGAGAAAAAGTCTAAAACCCCGGGCCAGGCAAAGCAAAAAACCTCTGCCTCTGAACTGTGTCTCACAGCTCATAATTCTTCTTAGTTGTGATCAGAAACCCACAACTGGAATATTTTTGAGAATTGTTCCTGAGGCAATGCTTTTTAGGAAAAGACTTGGGAGTCAAAGTCTGGTCTTTCTAAACTCAACCTATAGCCTAAACATACATTTTCTTTTCACAATTCTGCTACAACAAGAAGAATATCTGAATCCAAATCAACCTTTCAATCATGAAAGAAAGGTGAAAATCAGACCTCTTTTCCTAGCTATTTGCAGCTTGTTCTTAACAGTTTCCATTGCCTAGGAACAGCCCTGGAAACGTTCTTGGGGGAAGGACCTAAAGAGACCCAGCATGGAAAAGGGATGTGTCTGCCTGTGCTATGACTAAACTTCACAGGAATTTGCATGACTGCTTAGGATCCTTCCTCCTGTGAATCCACAAATATTATCTGGCCCAGTTTGATGGACTTCCAGAAGAAGGAGGAGATGAAGGAGAAGACTGTCTTGTGCAATTGAATGATACCTCAAATGAACACTGATTTTTGCTTTTGCCCTCATCTTTCAGAGGCAGCTCAGATTTGAATACAACTCCTACTGCCTTTGGTTCTGGGGAATTTACAGATCTTAATCCCTATGTGTAACATCCCCTTTTCACTCTGTGGCCACACAAGGTTGAGGCTGAGCCCGAAGGGCCATTTGGTTTTCACACCCATTCAGAGCAAATCTTGGGAGCTTCTTGACAAACTCCGCAGGGTCAGTGGTGTCAAGACTGGTATGTCAGTAAAATAAGTTTCAGTTCCTAAACTCGTCTCACTGGTGACCTGTCGAAGCTTTGAAACCCTTTCCAGAAGCCTAGAAGGCCAAGACATTAATCTGTGGTAGCACTCCAGCCTTGAGCACCGAGGACTATTGAAACAGCATAGGCATGGGCAGGAAGGGGGGTGGGAAGGACATATTTTCTCTTGCAGGAGCTGGGACGACATTTCAGATCAAATTAAACTTCAGTTTTTAAAGACTTCAGTGGAGGTAATTGAAACACTTCCTCACAATTGCCTGAACCTAAGTGTTATCTCTCTTTTCCTCTGTATATCATCCCTTTTCCCCCAAGCCTGAGACAGCCCCACACGGCCACAGCCTCCTTAATATTAAAGACGGTGATTAAATGGGATTCGCCAAAAGACAAAGGGCTGAAAACCTGCCAATTGTTAATCCCTCCTTTGCTGTGCTTAAAAATTCCATTTTCTTCATTTGAAGAAAGGAGGGGGGGAAGAAAAGAGAATTATACGTCTATGTCTAATTTAAATTCTGGTGTCGCGGGTCCTGTTCCCTTCTCCCTCTCTTGACGTCTGAATATATTCCTTTATTACCATTATTACAGCTTTCTGATTGCATTAAAATTCATCCACACGCTTCTCTCCACATTCCACTTTTCTTTTGCCAGTTTTTTTGCTAATTCCCTTTTTCTCTCTCCCCTTTTCTCCCCACTTTCAAATTATAGAGAATGTCATTAAAGATCTCCACAAAATGCCTCCCTTCTTTATTGCTTTTATAAACTTGCCGGCTTTTTTTCCTCTCCATCCCCTCATCTACAAACAAAGAAAATGAAGAAAAGGCAAAAGAAAACAATAATAATAAAGGAATCCAAGCAGCACGTCTCAGAGGTCTCAATAACACCTTTCCTACTTCACACAGCTCTTAACCTAGTGTTCACTTCAGTTATGAAGCTGTATTTCACACAGAAGTTTTGTGCATGATTTGTTTGATGCTGTACCTGGAATCCTTAGTTAAAATCAAATGTGGAGTTTGCCAGGCTGTGTTTATGAGCACGTAAAGAGACAGTCTCGCCTGCAACTGTAAGCAGAAAAATAAAAAGATTGGGGGAAAAAATAATTTCACCCTGCTTTATGGGGCAGGAGCTGAAATCCTGTAAAGATTTTCTTGTGGATGTGAGCAGTGGAGCTGGGCATGCAGTGCATGTGGCCAGCTGCAGGTGAATAGTACAAGATCTGAGCCCCAATGGGATCCGCCCAGTTAATCCTTCAGACATCCCACTGACTGCTCCGACACCCTAGCAGTGACTTTTTTTCTCCACAAGGCAGGTCACCTAAAAAGACATCATAACTTTTGTTAAACCAGTTCCACCCTAGGTGAAAGTCCCATTTGGAAGATTTTATTGATAAAAATGAAGGTGAGAAATGGACTCTGCTGCTATGTAGAACACACCCTGCATATGGGCAGCTGAACAATAAGGTGGAGGCACATGATGTGGTGCCAGTGTGGTTAGGCTGGGGTGTCTGATCCTCCCAACGTGTCCTTGTGACTCTCCTAGCCCAGCTGGAAGGAAGAAGCTGCTATTATGAAACTTTAATTCATTCTTGCCAGTTCTTCCCAGGGTACCTAAGTAGTTTTTTTGTTATTGTTAGTAGTTTTTTGTTTGGTTGCTTTTTTTTTTCTATATTTATTTTTGCTACTGTCACCCTCAATTACACTGATATAATGAAATGACTGAAACTGGAAGAAAAATTGAATTTTTTTTTCCCATAAGAAATACTGATATCTGAAAAAAATGTACTTCCACTTGGAATTGGAGAGGCCAAAGTTCTTGTGAAACGGAAATTCTTCAGTTGTGAAACGTTACAAGGTATTGTCTCAAAGGAATAAAAGGCCTTTGTCTTAATAACCTCAAAACATAAAATATATAAAGCAGAATGGCTGTGGTTTTCAGCCAGACAAAAGAAAGTATATTTTCACACACTATATGAATAAATAAAAGACATTTCTGTCATGGGATGTTGCTGAAAGAAAAGTCATAAATTAGCTCCAAGGCGAATGAGACAGATTAGTGGTGGTTATGTCCACTCAGTGCTATAAAACATGAATATCCAGATGCAAAATCTATCTTAGTCACTAAACTTCTGTCTGCTGGAAGCCAGAGGGTATTAGGGGGAGTATCACTCTTCATAAAAGCCTTGTTCCTACGGTTTCTAATGGGCACTGTTGGAACAGAGGATGCTGGACTAGACAAACCTTTGGTCTAACTCAGAACGGAAGCTGGTGGTTTAATACAATACAGACTTGAAACAAAATTAAATCAAAAAGATCCCGTTAAAATGATGGATTTGTACCTCCTGAAAAGAGAACTCAATGCATTAATTTAGGAAAAAAAAGATGTCCCCTGGCAAAAATCTCATTGAAATGAATCTGTTCCAGGGGAATGCTTTGCCTGTTACAAAACTACACATTGGGCTAGACACCCGCTCCTTTGAAATGCTTTGGCCAGCTCGACAAATGACCCAGGAAATGAATGGGTCTGCTTCAGGATGCCACCCAGCAGGATCTGGCTTGACTTATCCACATATTCATTCAGACTGTTACCCTAAGGTGTGTCTGAGGAGGAACATTATATTCCAGAGATGTTACACCAGTGCTTGAAATAAACATCAGGGATTCAGGGTTGGAGCTGAAGCTCATTGAAGTTAATGAAAAAGAGTGCCACGGAGCCTTGCAGGCTTTGGATCAGACTCTCCATTTGCTGAAACACTGCTCAGGTGTCCCTGCCACTGCTGGGTGCTGCAGATTCTCCGTGATGCAGAACTGTGTCTTACACCCATGCCAGGAGAGATCTGGTGAGGACAGAGCAGAAGGACATCAAGAGCCTGGAGGACGCCCATCACACCTTTTCTGTGCCAGGGTTTGGTAGTCTGCATGTATTTCCCTGATTCAGCCTGTTTCCTTACACTCCTTTCACCATTCTGTTGCAGTAAGGAAAACAAACCCCTGTGAAATCTCCTGTACAGGCAAAAACCGTCCTTCCTCTGCATAGAAGACTTTCCTGCAGGTCTCACCCCAGGTTTTAAAACAGCACTGCAGAGCAGTGTTGGAGTGCAGTAAAATTTGGATCAGACAAGATGGCCTAAAATGACAGACAAGGCTTGCAATAGAATTTATAATGTATTTATAATTTAACTACACACACTCGCAGAATTAAAACACACAGAGGAACTTTCCTTCAGTGATAGTAATATTCAGCACACACTTGTCACTAAACAAGGCAATCTGGACCCAAAAAGAAGTTATGCATAGAGATGGGATGTCCAGAGCCCTTTCTGGAGTCCTCCAGTCACTTTCTCTCCCTGCATTTGGGCTGGTTTCCACCTCAGGGGAGACCCATCCCACTGAGCATGCTAAGCCAAAGATTTCTCCTCTTGGGGAAAGCAAGGCTGCTTTCTTTGATGTCACTGAGCATCTCCCTACAAACATTTTATTGAAGATTATTTCTTCCACCCACCTTCTCACCCCCCCCAGCTCTCGACTCCGGCTGGCTTTAAATGCCACTGTCATTTCCATCCGCTGACAGAGCTCTTTAACTGCGCGCCGAATGGCATTCGCTAAAACCAACTAATAGAGGGAAATGAGGTTAACCTTTAAGAAAGGTGAAAACGAGCCGGGTGCTATGCCAGCAGTAAAGAATTAGTTCATAAACAGCCTCCTGCTGCAGAGGCAGTTTAATGCAGGCACTGTGCTGCTGGCAGTGCTGTGGACAGGTGGGTCTCAGGGGTGAGCTTGGTCAGAAAAGGCTGGGCACCTCCCCGTTCACGCAGTTTAGTCAGCCCTTCCTTCCCTGGAGAGCCTTTGGGGACAGTCCCACAATTCTGGTCTTGGCTGCTGTGGTCTGAAATCACAGCAAACAGGTGTTGGTTGTAGTGGATGCCTATGACATATTAGTGGCTTGCACCTGCAAATATTTTCTCCATCATCTTCTCCTGCATACAGGAAGATGGGAATGCTCGGGGCCAAATCCTGCCTTGTCTCTCTCTTTTCTGAGTTTCTCCTTTCCACTAGTCTTTTTAAATTCTTCTCAGCTCAGACCAACACTACCTGGTAACTCTTACTGGCTGAATGAGGGCTCTCCTTCTGTAAAAGCAGCATGACTTAAACTATTTGAAGGACCATTATTGCCCTTATGTTTTCCTTCAGGATTAATGAATTTGTTGTCTTGCTCATCAAGAGTTAGATAAAATCCTGCTCTAAACCACACCCTAATCTTACATGTGCCACTCTTGAGCTCGTACCTGAGATCCTGTGCTATGGAACTCATGGAGGAGAATGAAAGGGAAGAGCTGGGGACAAAAGATTTCTGTACACCTGCAAGAGAAGGGGCCTCCCTTTGTCTACTCATGAAGACTCAAGTGTTCAAGGCCAGGTTGGATTGGGCTTTGAACAACCTTGTCTGGCTGAAGAGGGTCCCTGCCTGTGGCAAGGGTGTTGAACAGGATGATGTTTTCCCTAAGAGCAGGTGAGTCTTAATGGGGGGCAACTCAATCCCTTACCAGTGTGGGCATCAGAAGGAGATGCAGCACAGTGCCATGGGATGCAAGATGGGAACATGGTAAATATGTGTCAAGTAATTTTCTGTTGATAGTGCTCTGCTTCATCTAATTTTAATTAGACCAGAGAGCCTGAAGGATGCATACACTACCAACTGTATCAACAGCAACTGGCTGTGTAGGACAGAGTCCATATGAAGTTTGTCTCCTGTTTTCACTCAATTTGTATAGATGCATCTCTGTTTTTTCACAGAAGTGCTTTAGTCTTTCATGTCAGCTCTGCACAGTGCTGCCCCTAGTATTGTCTTTCTCTTGCAGGGCATATTATCCATGTCAAAATTGTTTGAAACAGAAAATTACACACCTGGACCAAATGATTAGTAAGCATAAATCTAGAAAGCTTCCTGAGACAAGATCTTACTAGGTATAAATGAACATTACAGGCATACACAGTGCAATGATAGAATTATTTGTCCCACCAACACAGCTAAGGCAAGCTCAGCAAATATTAAGAAAGGTTATCCCATTCCTACTCAATGTTAGTAATGGGAGAAATTAATTGACTAATTCAGGGTAAAGTCCAAGTCTCAGAAAGGTGTTTCTAACCACTAGAGCTTTACTGTCCATATAGCAAAAAATGACCCTCCACAGGCTCCTTCCACCTCAAATTTCATCATTACTAATAACACTTTTTGGCTAACAATGGTTTTTGGGGTGTGTGGAGAAAGCAGGGCTGTGCAAGCCAGATCAGAACCTGGCTCTGGTCCCTATTACTGCAACAGTACTGTAACTGTGCTAAGGGGAGTCATCTCTTCCCTTCATCAGTAGCCAGGACTCAGAGAAACAGAGAGAGGCAGAGAGCGAAGGTGCTGTTTTATAGCAAGCCTTTTCTGAGCTTGAGAGCTCACTGTGCTATTATTTTCCCTTTTTCCCCTCATTTCAGGTCTTTTCTTGTGTTTCATGTTTGGCCCTCGGCGGGCTGAGAGACGTGCTGACAAGTTGTAGCTCTCACTCGGCTTGGCGAGGGCTTTGTTCTCTGTGTGCGTGGCACAGACTCGCTTCCCTTTCTGGATGTGACAGCGAGCGATAACACTGACACAGGGAGCCAGCACCACGCTCCCCATGCTAAAGACCCTCTTCAGAGATCTGCAGCATCACTCAGGAAGCAAAGATGGGCACTGAACAGGGAAAAATACACAAGTGGCAAACCCCTCCTTTCTCCCCAAGCCCCCTTAACCGTGGGCTCACACACCTCATTGTTCAAAAGGGATTTGTAGGGGTCTGGTCTCTCCCCTTCCACAGCAGAAATGCCCACAGAGCTGCCCCAGGGGGCTGAAGCACTGAAGCCATCCTGCTGCTGCCCTGCAGCCATCCCCATGGGCTGTGTTTTGGCTGAAATGTGTGTCCTGGTGAGGGGCCAACTCTGGCTGCAAGGACAACAGGCAGAGCAAGCGACAGCATCATAGCTTGCTTTGATGTGCATCCTCTTGTGACAAGAGCCTGTCTCTGACTTCTCGCTTTAATGTGTTTGGCATCGTGTTCAAATTAGAAAAGTTTTGGAGAAAAGTGCAGTCTCTCTCCAGGTGATTAAAGTGCTCTTTCATATATAGGCTATTTTCCCAGAAAAGATACTTCCATAAAGGCCCAAGTCTCCTGGAGCTCTCTCAGGCAAGGAGGAGCACTTTTCAAACCTGGCACTTAGAGGGATGTGTTTCATTTATACAGGTTTTTAAAAAACTATTACAGTTTTTAAAAGATGAATGTCAGGGTTGGATCAGTTTTCTGGAGTATTCTCTGCACCAGTGTCACCTACTGAAAAATCATCTTTGTCCTTCAGGTTCTTTGCTTACATAGCAAGAGGCCCACTAGATGGTTTTGCCCACCACCATGCTGGGAGATGATTTTGTCTTCCTCAGCCGTGCTAATCACTTTTCTAGGTCATTGCTTAGGTATTTTTCTAGGTTGTTGTCTTATGAAATGCAACCCCTCATTCTTTAGGCCTGTTTTGCAGCCCTATTCCTCCCTGAGTCAACTTAGATTTGGTTCTGCAGAAACACACACACAATGTCTCAGCCATCTGAAGAGTGACCTAAGTGACTTAGATGACTCTGTATCAGAGTTCTGTCCTTACAATTTTCCATTTTGTGTTATCCCCAGATTTTATCAGCTGGGATATTTAATTCCACATCATTCATGACAATGCTGACTAGCGTCAGAGCTGGCTACTGATCCGTGTAGAGCCCTGCTGCAAATACCCTCACTCTATCATGGTTTCTCTTTGACAACTGCATTTTGAGATTTGTCCATTACCCACTTCTTAATCCATTTAATGTCCACCCTCTTGAACACTGTGCTCAGCAAGAACTACAAGGAAGTTCCAATACTAGAGAACCTTTGCAGCTCAAGATAACTTATACTGATAAGGAAAACTCAATCAGTCTGTTTTGCCACGGGGAAGATAGGATCTCAAAGACACATAACCCCTCTCCTTCCTTCCCTTGCCTCTGGCATTGTTCCTTCTCCCAGCTTGAACAGCAGGACTTCACCTCTGCTGCAGCACCATCCTCTAACAATGATATTTAAGGAATAATGCATTTTCCTTTCTCCAGATATTGCCATAAAAGTTGGGCATAGACCTCAGTTATTTCTGTTCTTTGCTCTTGGTTATTGCAGCTTATTTTTAATGGCTGGTTCACTGGCAGGTTGTGTTTGCTATGCGGGTGTAGATGTTATCTTTGCAAATACAGTGACTCAACCATCCTAAGAAGGACCCTGTTCTTCTTTATTATATTCTTGCCACTATTATGTCTGTAGGAGCCTGGGATTAAAGACCTGCTTACAAGCTACTTCCACCAAGATTGTAAGAGCTGGAGAGACCAGCAAATAAAGGAAACCAAAATCATAATTCCTAACAATGTTTCATGTGATGAGAAACACAGGACAGTTTTTTCCTTTCCCCACCTCAATATCTTTTTTCCCTGGGAGCAAAAGTAATTGTACTGTATGCACTCAGAGACTCAGAGTGAAGCAATGTAAAGGCAATAGGGTTCTTATCATTCAGCTTCCCTGAACACTTCTCTGAGCTGGAAACAAAGCACAGGTCCCAGTTGGGGTGACATTTATTTAGCATATGTAATGTTAACCAAAAGATGTCAGGGAACATGCGTTGGACCCTGCTTTGTCTCTTTCGCTGTTTAACTATTGGCTTTCCCTGTCTCTTTTTTTGACCTGTTCCAGCCACATTGTCCCAGACTGAGGAAGTTCTAGCCCTGGGTGGTTTGGTGGTCCTTGGTCTCACAGACAGCTACCTGTCCTGTCTTTTTTTTCAGGTAGTAGCTCACACCTTATCTAAGTGGAAGCTAGGACCCAGAGAGTGGTAGCTTGAAAGATTTGGTGCAGGCTTTCCTGAATTTTAACAAAAAACACTGAAAGTTTGCCCATCAATAACCCACTCATGAGTAAGATACAACAGTTTGTCCCCAGCTCCCTAAGGATTCACCTCACATTCAGGAGACAGCCTTTTATTTCCCTGTTTTTGCTGTTAGATGTGAGAGTAGGTCTGGGCAAACCTCTGTTTCTTTGGTTTTGTTTTTTTTTTGGCTCATCACCTGCGACCCAGAGGAGTTTTGGCCTTGGTTGTTTTGATACTCAATTCTGAAAGAACATGCTACCAAAGCAATGATAGCACACTTGATGAAGGTCTGACATAATCATTCAAACACTGCCTAACTAGTAGTAGGTGGTGGTGTTGGCCGTGATTCGGGCTTGGGGTGACTGAGACCCCCAGAAATTAAACAGACACACAACCTGGAACAGACTCTGGGAATTGTGAGCACTCACTTTGCAGCACAACCCTGCATGATCCTTTCCTCTGGACTTTTCTACAGCATTTTTCAGAAGACTAGTCTATAATCCAGACTTCAGAGAGCTTTGCACAGGCTGCCTAAATTATATTAAAGCACAAGATTTGTAGTTCAGTTCACCCAGAAAAATCGTATGTCTGCGTGTTTGCATATGGATGCGTGCAGCGTGTGGGAGTGATTCTCTAAATAGGAGGCGAAGTGCCTATCACAGGGAGTAGACCTTAAAAGGGTTTTCTGAGCTGTAAGTGAGAAACTAAAGCTGGGAAGGAAAAAATAAAGCAAAAAGACCACCTTACCACTACCACTGTCAACCCAAATTAAAAAGCAATTGTGTGTGTAAGGAAAAGGAAGATTTGGAAACACTGGGATAAATGACATTTGTTGTGAAAGCCTCCCCCACTCCTGTTCCCAAGTGATAAGGAAATGAACTGGATGCCAAGGGAACTTCAGGAAGAAGGAAACATTTTCAGGTCAAACTTCATTTGATGCTGGCTTGAGTTCCTCCATCAACTGACATTGAGAAAAGGTGCCACTGTGTCATTACTTGCCAAACCTCTGTGTCCTCACAGCTTGGTGGAGATGTGGACAGTTGCCCATGGGCAGGTTTTCATGCCTTCCCCTCCAGCAAACACTACCACCAAAATGCCACCTCACCCTCTGTTTTCTGTGTGGTCCGGGGTGTCCATCCCAAGATTCTAGCAGGAAGGAGAAAACCTTCAGGGGGGCTTGGGACAGAGGAGAAACTGCTCTTCTCTAGGGAATCACATGTGACCCAGGATCCTGGCAGGAATATCCACTGTCCTGGTTCACTTTATGGAGAAGCAGGGAGCCAGGCAGTGAGTGCTGTCAACTTCTGGGCATCTGAGGGAGCTGGCACTTGTCAATCAATGCTGATATGAGTGAGAGGGACACACAACCAAAAGTTGTGCCAGCAGGAGTGGTGGCACCTAGCATGGGCAGAGCTAAACCAGCTGAAGTGTTTAAAATGCCAGAGGCAGTGTAAGAGTGTATTTCCCTTGTCTGTGGGGAGTTGTGGTCACAGCCTGATCTCCATTCCCATCACCCAGTGAATCCTCAGAAATCTCTGCATGGTGCTGGATCCAGCCCAGCACCCAGCACTGCCTTGGAGGTGTTGAAGGGCTGGCAGGATGGGGACTGCTGCTGATTTACTTCCTTGATGCTGTTTGGGCAAGCAGCAAGGTAGGAAAGGGGGGATGATTGAAAGGATGGGGAGAGAAGACGAAAGGGGGAAGAAAAGATAATAAGAAAGCCCCCACTGCCCTCTGCCATTGTGCTGTTCACTAGAAGACTCCCTACAGAATTACGCTGTCGTCTTGCAGGAAAGCATGTAATAACTGAAAATACAGTGTCAAAAGGAATTTTTCAGTCTTTGACAGCTCATAAATTACAGTTCGTTGACTTCTTCCTGTGTCTAGATTTAAATTAATAGGCAAGCAGATATATATTTCTTTTGCTCCTTTCTCCTGAGAAGTAGCAGTTGTGGAAATGACGCTGTTTCTCGTGTCTCTATCTCCCCTTTCCCTCCCTCTTTTCCTTACAATCAGTCTCAGCCTGATGCAGGCCAGACCCTTCTCTTGAACCCCAGGGTATGGCACAGCAGTCCTCCCAACACTGCCTCTCCCCAGCACTCAAGTGGGACTGCAAAGGCAAAGAAATCATCTGTTCCCTGTAGCAAATGGTCTCTTTTTAAAATCAAACCCTTTCAGAGGAGGTGTTTGGTGGGAAATGGTCACAGGCAGTAAAGGTCAGAGATGCTCAAGCAAGTCAGTCATGGCTGTGGCATCCAAAATGAAAACAAGCAAAAAAGAATAGGCCTGCCTTCTGAATAAATGAAAGTGAGATGAGATGGCTATTGATAAAAAAACATGCATTGCCCTTCCTAAGGAAAGGTAGGTGCTCACCTCTAGTGTGAATAAAGGTGACTATGAGGATGGATGGGCAGTAATACTGTAAGAATGTAATAGCAAGCAGACTAGACAGGAGATCATTGCTCCAGAAAGTACTCATGCTCTAAAGGAACTGCACTCTACCGTCCTTGAATCTTTGGATGCTGTGTTAGCCTGCACAGTAAGCCTGCTGGTCTGAGCTGAGCAGCTCCAGCACTTTGCTGCTGGGATCAACGACCCGGGAAGATGGAAGCTCACACAGCACCCACAGTGCCCTGGCAAACAGGAATGCTCAGAAGTGGAGTTGTTTGGTGGTACATCAAAGCACGGTGGGGAGCTGTTATGCTGCAGAGGACCCCTTGTTCCTTTGTATGGTGATGCATTTATGAGTTTTGGGCAGGACAGCCTGAGGTCTCTCTGTGATGTTGCTCTGCAGGCGCAAGGAGCTCAGCCTGCATCAGTGATGGCTGTGAAATTCCTTGGAGGGTGTGGATTTGCAGCATGTAGGTAGTGAAATGCGTCAAGTGTTTTGGGTCCTGCAGTTTGAAAAGGTCTCATGTTAAAAAGAGCTTATTAATAGTATCAATGGTTCCTGCTACAAGTTGTAGTCTGTAGCCTCCTAAGAAGTTAGGGTGAATACTGGGACGTGCTTGGCAGCTCCTGGGAAAGAGCAGTTCAGGACACAACTGTTTTTTTTGGGAGGGTGGCAATGACTCAGAGCTGGGAGCTGAACATTTTCCTTACTTGCCATAGCAGCACAAAGAAAGGGAATGAAAAGCTCAGAGCCAGAGGGAACACGGGTGCTGACTGCCCTGATGGAGGTGTGTGAGGGATAAGTGTGACAATCACACATTTGAATCATCGAAAGGTCTTGGTGCTTTCACCACTGGCTGCGTTCACACGGGTGCTGAGGGGTGGCCACATCCCTCTGGGGAGGCAGCTCCGTGTGAAGCACTGGGGCTTCAGTCACCTCTGGGCTCAGCATTCCCTGTGGGATGCCCTTTGCAGTGGGGTTTGGAGGGCTCAGAAGGTGGAAAGGCAACTGAGGGGCCCTGGGGGCACAAGCAGAGTGTAGGAATGGGACAGTGGGAGAGCCAGCAGTCCCAGGTGTTTGCTCTGCAGGGAGCTCTCCTTGTACAGTGGCACAAGGTTTTTTTTTATTGACCAACTCCACTATGAAGTGATCACTCTTAGAAGAGATCTCCAGGTGCTCCTGGTGTCAGCTGAAGTGCAATGACTACAATGATGCAGGAGGGACAGAAACCCTATTTCAGCTCATACAGGAGAGAAATAACCTATTTAGTGCCTAAGATTTCTCATTCTGCAATTACTTAAGGCCTGAGTTTGACTCCTTATGGGGGGCTGCTGTTTGGGTATGCTGATGTCTTGAATAGGGAAACTTCTGGCACTAGGTGCTTATTATCTGTGACTCAGTTCAGGAAAACCTGTTCTGAGGAAGTAATTCATTTGATGCCTCATTCAAAGGGGTATGGAATATCCCAGAAACTGTGATCCAGCTTAGGGAGGTGTGGGGTGGGTGGCTGGGACAAGTGTTGCCATTTGCAGTTTAGGTGACAATTTGTGCAGTGATGGAGAACTATCAGTCTCTCTCACAGTCTGACACATACCTGTATCAGCACTATTTCAACTGGAGTTACTACAAAAAGGGTGTAAATTAGTCCCAAATAAGAAAATGAATTCTTCAACAGATTTTCACAAACCCACTGAAGGCCTTTTTCCATGGCTCCCAGACTGCCACAGACCATGACAGTGTAAAACTCGTTTCAGCCTATGGATACCACCACCAAAGAGACTACAGGGACAGCCAGCCTATGCCAGTTTGTACTAATTTCAGCTCCTAAATGTTTCCCACCAGCTTCTTACTTCTTCTCCTCACTAGGACAGTCTAATCTGTTCTGCCCCTACAGCCCTCCCTGCTATACTCAGATGAATTCTTGTTGCAATCCACATCTTTATGATTTGCAAAACAGCATTTTGCAGAGGATGCAAAGGCAGAAGTGACAGAGAAATAAGGCAACCTTTCAATCCATATATCAAAGTCCTTGAATTTCCCATTTCAAGGAAACAATCAGAAATAGGGAGCATAAAAATTGAATATGAAATCCAGGGCATTTTAAATAAATGGAAAGGTTAACAACAAAGCCAGTTCTCCTTGATGATAATAAAATAAAATCAGTCCTGAAACCTGTTGATCCTGAATGGATCTTGTTTATTAGCAAGAAGTAATTGAATATACTGATAGAAAAAAACCACAGAAATATAATTTATGTTTATTAATTTCCTGGTTTTGCCTTTCTTAACTGGATGTTTGGTTTTACAAAGTGTGAAAAATAGGTCCAAAATGCTGTAGCCAAGACAGACACACTTAAACACATGCATATATATACACTCAGTGTACATTAAGCCATGAGCTGCATTCCCATGGAAAAGGCATCATTAGGCACAAATGGCCTCACCTGGAGATGGGAACAGGGACTGCAACCACCAGCCAGGAACCTCACAACTAGACTTGGGAGCTAAGAAGTCATGGTCACTGATTTACTGCTGCCCATTTGACTGTCTCCTGGCTAAGGAGAAGTTGTTTTCATGATAGTTGTCTGGTACAATTATTTTCAGGCATAGAAATATTTAAATAATGATGCTCAGAGGTGTGATTTTTGAGCTGAGATCTCATCTATTTAGGTGTTTACAGTGCAAGTGTCACAATGATGTCTCATCTTCAGGCTCAATGAACTGAAGAGACCTTTGAGAGGTCATGTTCCCCCATGTCTGTGAAATCTGTGAGGTTCGCTGTGTCTTAGTCTAGAAAGTTTGTTGCAGTCTTTTCTAAGGGAAATGGTGCTGGACAACAAGACCATGGGTCCTATCTCCTGCTCATTAAATGTTACAGCTCCAAGATAAAATGAGAAGTAGATGGAATGAGCCCAGACCTCTTTGGAAGAGGGAATTGGTTAAATGCAAGGCAGACAATTAATTTCCCCCTAGGGAATCTGCAAAGGAGCCTATGAGGAATGTGGTCTATTTCAGGAATAGTTGAGTAACAAACTTTCTTGGGCTATGCTGCAAATCTCAGGTGCTTTTTAAAATTGTTTTTCTGTAATTTTGATCACTCAGAGCCAAATGTCACCACTTTTTTCACTGTCTCCAACAATGATCTCCAGGAGCGTCACAGCTACTTAGGATCACGTTTCTCTTTCTTTTAATTTGTATATCCTTCTGCTAATTTCCCTTGCTAACCTGTACCATTAATGTATTTCCCCTCCTTGCTGCCAGTGCTGGAGGTGCTGGTGGCTGTGCTCTGTTCCCTGTGAGAGTGGATGATGATGCCTTCAATGTCAAAACTGACCATGTCTGCTGTGACAGCCTCGGCCAGGCAGCTGGGAAATGAAGGAGATGAAAGAGTGCAGGAGCCCATGCTCCTGTCTGCCCTTTGGTTTCAGGTCCTCTGGGTCAGGCCCACAGGAGACTGTGGGGTAGATTACATTGCCTGTCTTGTGACTAAGCAGAGAGCTGCTGTGCCCAGGGTGCGCAGTCTGACATCTCTCACCATCGTGAAATGTACTAATTGGGGTTTTTTTGTGTGCATTTTTTTATTTAATGGTACTCTAGGACACTGAACCTGCATTATGATCAGAGACTGATGAGTTAAGGATATGGAGAATTAGGCTCAGCTGGGCTTCTCTGCCATGGGCTACAATAGCTTATTATAGTCTGTACAGTATTTCCAGCAAAGTGCTTTGAAATCTCAGAGCACCTTCTGTGTGAGGGACAGGAAACTCTTTACCATCAAGGAGGCAATGTGGGAAAGAAAGCAGGAAGCTTTTAACCCCTGTCACTCATCTGTCTGCTTCTCAAACCCAGGACCAGAAAATCTCCCCCTCTAGCTGATGGGATGCCTTTGCCATGACATCGTCCTGACAGCTCCACTCTCCCACCCCTCCCCTGCCCCCACGCTGAAACACTGGAACACCCATTTTCATGTGCTTATGAGTGTGTGCTTGTGTGTGTGCAGTGTATGTGTGCATTTAAACAAGAGCAATTAGAGTAAAATATTACACCACCTACTCAGCATCCCTTGGATAATCAAGCAAATAAACCCCAAACAAAAAATGATCCAACAGTCTCCCCCTCCCCAGCTTGTCCTGAGGTCCCATCCTTAATGCCTAACCCAATTCTGGCCCTCTACACCCCTGCCCTGCATTGCAGACCAAGTTGTTCACCTTGGCATGCAGTGTAAAGGGGTTTTCAGTGCTAGATTTTGTTCTACAAGGACTAGCTGTTTCTGGGACTTAGGAAGAGACAAAATATCTATCACACAGGATGAAAGCCAATGTCTAATTTAGGAAAACTGGCAAGGAACTGGTTTGGTGTAAGGCTATCTTAAAACTGCCTTCTGCTTCTACTAGAGCACCTGGTGCTTCTGAAATCTTGATTGAAAACAGACTCCAAATTCAGTGTCTGTTTTCTTTATCCAGTGCTGCTCTAACTATTTCACATAATTGCACACATTTATTTCCCTTCTGAGATGTTTCTACAACCTAACTAAGCACACATGATCTGAAAAGGGGTCTGATTCTGTTGGAGGTGATGACTGTGGGGTTCATGCCCAGCAAAGGACAAGACAGCAATATCTGCATGCCAGGGAAATGTGAAGCCAGAAACCTGTGCATGTCATTGGCAGGAGATGCATAAAAGCACAGAGTATAGCAAGGTGTGATTAAAGCAGGAAAAGGAGTATTGATAAGAAAGAGAGCAAGAAAGGGAAAAAGAAAAGAATTAATGTGATGAGGGAATAATTGCACCTCTCAGTCCTATATTTTCTTTCAATACAGTGATAAGAGACATGAAGAAGTGTGTGTCTGATGATGTGGACGTACAGAGCCAGGTCAGAGTACAGCTGGTTCTTTCATCCTTTTTTTGTGTGCTGGTCCACTGGCTCAGGGTAGGGCTCTGCAGGGCTGAGAGCAAGTTTTGGGCAACAGAAGAAACTCCTGGGTCTCCCTAAATCTAGCTCTCTGTTGGCTGTGCGAAATAGGTGATACCTCCTATTAAGAAAGTATTAGGAAGGAATTCTTTACTGTGAGGATGTTGAGACACTGGCACAGGTGGCCTGGAAAGATTCCGGATGTCCCACGCAAGGTCAGGTTGGATGGGGCTTGAAGCAACCTGATGTAGTAGAAGCTGTCCTTGCCCAGGGCAGTGGGGTTGGGCTAGAGGATCTTTAAGGTCCATTCCAATCTGAAACGTTTTATGATTACAGTAAACTAGAAAACCTCCCTTCTTTCAAGAAAGTAAAGAATAGACAGGGTATTTTGAAATGTACTGATTTTCTGAGTTTTTCCTCAATTTCAGAGATAGCTGCACTGTTTCCTGGGATCCCTGAAGAGAGAATCCAGGGCTTCTTGACGGGCAGTGAAGCAGCACCTATGTAGCGGGGTGCAAGCACGTGTTTTTATAACTGCTAGGCTGGGAAATATGCGAGGGCTGTGAATGGGAACATGCCCCTGCATTTGCTTGGAATAGTTTCAGGTGAGCTGATCAGGTAACTCTCGAGCCACATCATCTCACCACAGGCACATGGGCAGAGGCTTCTGGAGGGGTTTGTGCACGTTGCAGCCATGAGTTTTCCATCTAAGAGATCCATCCCGTTGTTACACAGGATGAAGGCGATTTCCCTCTTTGCTCTTGGAGGGTCAGAAGCAATTAGCATAGTCCTTCCCACCTCCCCCGGGGGCAGGATTGGGTGTAATGTAGCCCAGGACTGATCTTGCCACGCAATATCATTGGGGGTGACACAGCTGAGCCCCTGATGAGATGTTGGCTGACATGTGTCAGGAGGGATCACGGCACGCTTCCCTAGGTGCCCACGCGGATTGTGGTATCACAGGGGAGGCAGGGGGCTTGTAAACATTTTCTAAAATGGCATTTAAGACAAAAAAAGAGTGAGCTGAGACAGAACAGGACAAATTAATGTAGAATGACAACTGCCTTAAGGAAGATCAGATGTCCAGAGGAAATCAAAAGAATTCTTCTCTCAAGACTCCAACGTAAATCTAGATATCTCTGTCACTCTAAACATACATATATAAGTCTGTGTGTAAATGTGCATATTAAAGCAGGTAGCCAGCTGGTGCTAAATAGTAAAAATCCACTGAATTAGGGAAAGCATGTGAAGATGCTTAAACTGTCATTACCTGTTTGCTTCCTTGGTTGAATGCTTTGACTTTTCTGTATGTAGGTGAGCATGTGCAAATATTCTTTTCACTTTCTTATAGATCTAGGATATGGAATTTTTTCAAAGGTGACTAGAATGGGTGAAAATTAGGAAGAAAACTTGTTTGTGTTTTAGATGTGGCAGCTATCTGGAGATATTATGCTTATATTATTATGCTTATACTATTATATAATATATAATATATATAATGATATAATATAAGCATAATATAATGCATGTATAAGCATAGAGAGATGGAAGAATTGAATTATGTGATTTGTGGGACTTTGCATATCACAGAGAGAAATTAAGGAAGAAACCTTCCACTGAATAGCTGCTGGGCTTTGAGTTCCTAAAACTGAAGAATTGATTTAAAGTAAAGGAGGTGGAAATACCACAGTTTGAGAACCTTAGACACAATATGACTAACTGCACAGTCGTGGGTCAGCTGAAATAGGCAGAGATAAGAACTGGTGAGTGTATGTGAGTTTTGTATTGCCTGCTGTTCTTTTAAGTTGATTTGCAAACACTGAGATGCTTACAGACTACTCAGCACTGCAGAAGCCATCGTTGTTTAACTGTAGGAAATATGGCACTCCCAGCATATCTACCTGCACCAAATAATTCAGTATCCATCCTCTTAATGAAGCCACATTTCTGTGGTGAGATCTCAGGTGCAGATTAAAATATCCACATTTTTTACCTACAGATAGTCTGGCCTTTTAGGGTGCCAAAGCCAGTGGAGGAATTGTTGTACTCAACAGGGGAGCTGAGTACACTGCTCCATTTACCCTGCAGTGGATAACTACATTTGGTCAGCTGCACTGATCTGTCTTACCCAAAAAGGTCAGGCAATCTGCTCTGAGCCAGTGCCCACCTCTTTCCAATGAGTACGAAGTAATTTCAAACAACTACTTCAGAATTAACCGTTAATATTCAGGTGACTAAATTTAGGGGAGACCAATCCCACCAACAGAACATAAATAAATACACATAATCCTCAGTCCCTTCACTGTGCCTTCTCTCTGGATCATATGCATTTTAGATTATCTGACTGATCACAAACAACCAACACAGCTTGAATAGCCAGTATCAAATAAACACAGAGATTTTCTTTGTGATGAGACCTACAGAAGTAAAAGAAAAAAAAAAAGTTCAAAATATGTTTCCTAATAATGACCTAGAATTACTGTTTGGTGAACCCATAATCTGCTTGTACACGGTGCATGACAGAAAAAAAGGTCAAAAGGAATGGGGAAAAACTATTATTTTCAAAGTATCCCACCATTAACACAATATATTGCTGCTACCTGCAAAACAATTTTCTTAGACAAAGAACAAAAGCACTATAAAGTGTAGTGATACCTGGCAAGGCACTGCAGCTCCTGAGGTTTCAAGGTATTTTAGAGAATTAATATCTTACACATATGCAGCAGGTTTCACCTGAAGATCTCAAAGCACTTTGTAAATATATATGCATTAATTAATCTTCACAGCAGCTCTATGAAATAAGCACTGTAAATATAATTATCTTGATTTTACAGATGGTTAACTTGAGACTCAGAGCACTGAAATAACTCCCCCAAGTTCACACCATGAATCAGCAGCACCGTAGTGACTGTAATCCAGTGTTTCCACAGCCGCTTCTCTTTGCTAACCCAAATGACAAAAGTCCCTTTGCTTAGGGTAGCAATAGGCTCCAAACAGAGAAAAGGGCTGCTCTGGGACTTCACACTTTCTAGTTGGTAAGGCATTTCCCACCCTTTGAATCAGGAACATGATAAATGCACACAGTGTTATTTATTATTAAAATGCTCATTAGCATCAGCATCACTACCACAGGAGGAATGTTATCGATAGGTGTTGGTGAGCAGGTCAGATCCTGCTCCTGTACTGAGCATGGCCAGTTCTGGTGGATCTTTGCTGCTTAAAAGGACTATTTCCTTAATAAGCAGTTCTTAAGAAGGCACAGGCAGCAATCACACTTCCTGCACATCTTTCGTCTTCATTTAGTGTGACATTGCTGTTGTATCTTGTAAATAAACTGTGGTTATCCCCAGTGGGGAGAGACATGGTTTGATGTAATGTCAACCTGAGCTAAAACTCAGGAAGCTGAAGGGGAGGGTCTCTCAAGTGCCCACATCTGAAATTTTCAGCCTACTCTTACCTTATTAAAAAGTCAACCTGCCAGCATGTAAATGGCAGTGAACAAAACAGGGACGACATATGGCAAACACAGGCAGTAGTCAGGGGTTACACCTGTGTATGGAGGAGGCACTTGGGTTGTCAAAGCTGAGGGGCATCTGCAGGGGCACCTGGTGTTCCTCTTCTCCTTAAAGTAGTGAAGGTTTTTCATAGGGTGGGTGATGCATTTTGAAAGCATTTAAAGTGGAAATTATTCACCATCTTCTAAACTAGATTCCTTAATGTCATTCCACACAATTTTGTTCTGTTTGGATTTGTGCTTTGCATAGAGCCCATCTCCATGTGATACCTTTGTTTACGGCAATCTGTTCTTCAACAGTGGGTCTTGATTTCTATTCTTGGTGAAAATGATCTATATTTATGTATTAAAACATCTTGTCCCACTGCCCTGGGATTTGAAAATGTATTTTTACCAGTAAGATCCCAGTTTTGTCCCTTCAAATCTGTGCTGGGCCTGGGTGTCTGTCTGGGAATCCTGTAGCTTCATACTCTTTCAGACTCTTCCCAGTATATTCATGTCAAATGGGATTAGACCTCACCAGCTTCCCGTAGTAATGGTTGCTAAACCTCCATTAGAATGTTTTAGCATTCTCTTTTCTGATGTGACAGAGAACAAGATAAAAAAGCATACCCCCAAACTACAGAGACAGTAATTTGATCTGGTGAGGGTCATCACATAGGAGCATTTTGGGCTGATGTCAAAGGCCTCCAGGGAGGCATTTCCCCCTGCAGCTTAGGGACAGCTGGATGTCAGATGTCCCCCAGGGTCACTTTTCCGGGGGTCTCTGGTCACCCTTGTCCCCATAAAGACACTTGGCCCTTCTTGGGAGAGCCAGTGGGGCAGAACCTGTCTGCCTACATTTCCTCCTGGGCATCCAAGCCTGATTGAGAACACACTCAGTTTTGCTGTGAAGGTTAAGATATGTCCTACTTTATTGCAAAATCTTGGCTGAGGAAATCAGCTGTGTGGGTGGCAAGCCCAGAGGACACAGGACTGTGAGCGTCATTCAAAGCCAAATCCTGCCTTGGGTCTGCATCATGCTGCACCCTTACTGTTTGCAGTCCCCAGCTCTCTGCTTTCCAAAGATGTCATGCTTTCTGTTTTATTTTAATAGAGGCTTAGTTTCAAATCCACTGCTCAGCTGTGCCTGCAGGGAGTTCCCAGCTGAGGCCAGTAGCAGGTGTGTGGAGACATTTAAAGCAGGACGTGTCCCTGAGCTCCCCTTGCACACCACTGCTCTGGGATGGCCCTCGCCTGTGGGCACCACTAAGCATCCCTCAAGACAGCTCATGCCAGTTTTACTCACTTGTCTTTATAAAAGTACACTGAGGTGAGAGGGTAAGGGAGAAGAGAGAGAAAAGGGAGAGGAGCCTCCAAAGCCAGGGAGCAATGTCCACAAACTGTCTGAAGCATCATTCCCTGACATTTTTCCCCAAGTTTGAAAGATACCCTGAGGTAGATTGCCATACTGCATGGATTTATTTATAAAGGGCAAGTTCTTCTACTGCGCATATCCATTGATTGCCACATTGTTACAGGTGCCTGGGGAGTCCATAAAGGAATCAAAGAATAAAAAACAGGTAAAATGTAAAAAATTTACAAACAACAAAAGTCATAATCCATTTCCTGTGAGGTCCTGCAATAAGGATTCCTCACAAAGGAGGCCCAGGAACAAAGCTAACACATGAATACAGCTCTTGGTGTAACAGACAACCCCAGATCTACATACTAATCTAATTACCATCTTTGTTTACCCATGGATAAACTTCCAACTACCTTAATATCATTCCACCTCATTGCAAACACTGATTGTAAATAGAAACTCGAAAATCGAATGCAGGAAGAGAAACAGGGCTGGAAACCCACCTCATCTCCCCAAAAAGCTGTGACAATTACAGATCTTTCCTTAAAAGCAGAGGAATTTCCTCTCTGTGAGCTGGAATGCTGTTTGGCTGATGTGGGCACAGCCTGCCATCCCCAGAGCTGGCATTGTTTGAAAAAAGTTGTTTCTGGACTGCTTGGCAAAGGTGCCACAGGACCTTCTCTAAACCTCGTGCTCCTTGTCTCGTGGCTCTCACTTATGACTGGAGATGACTTAAACTCTGGAATGTGGAACAGTTCACCTGTGCTTCCACCCAAGTGGCCTTGGAGGTCCTTTCCTGCTGCAGGGCTGTACAGCAGCTGCTGAACTGCAGTTCACAGCTTTCCTACGAAGCATAAAGCACCATGGGTTTGGGATTCTACCTGGAGTGATGACATCTGGTAAGCTTCATCACCCTGTGCAGCCAGGCTTTTCTCTCTGAAGCTGCCGTGCCAGCTGCATCCACGCTTTGGCTGACAGTATTTGGGGAAGTGAAAAGAGACTTCAGTGGTTTGGTTTATGATTGTACAAGTTGTCAGTCTTGAGGTTCTCTGACTAACTTCTGCCTTCCCCGGGGACAAACGGTTCTGCTCAAACAATGAGAAATGCCAGTGATGCAAAACCAGAGTCTAAACATCCACGTGAACTCAAAAACAGCAGGACAACTCATGGAAGAAAAATCCATTGAAAACTACTGATACAAAGAGTGTACCCCTGACTCTGGAAATCCCTGAGCTGCCAATTGCAGGAAGCCAGGCAAGAATATTGCTCCTGCAATTTTGCCTCTGTTTTATGACTGACTAGGCTAGGAGATGGGATATGTGTCAGAATAAGTGTTGGCCTGACTGACTATACTTGTCCTGTATTTTTCCTGTTTTCCTTGGAAAATGTGAATCCATGCTGTTGTGATTCAAGCACGACTGGTTCCCAGGATGGCACTACTGTTTATTGAGACAGTGGGCAGAATTGAAAGAAAATAAGCTTTTGTTTTTAACCTTTTTCTCCCAACAGTTGCTTAAAGTGTTTCCATGAAGAATAGTTGCAGAAATAATGGCCAGCATTTAGAGTACACAAAAGCCATAGAAATGTGGGCTTCCTGCAAAAAATCTGGGCATTATTTGTTTTCTTAAACTGTAAACTCAAACGTCAAAGCTCTTTCCAGCCAGAAGTGGAAAACAAATAACTACTTTTAAAGGCTTTCTTTTGGTAGCAAAATGCCCTGTTTTACAAGTGTGTCTATTTGCAGCATGTGCCTGTGAAAAGGGAAGGTTCTGCAGGTTTGAAAAAACACTGTTTTGAACCATTACAGTGTCAGCATACTAATCTGGATTTGAAACCAAATGTGCTTAAAAGATCATCAGACAGACAGAAATTTCTCTCTGTGATCACTAACCTCTATGAATCTTTTGCTAAACAGAAATTTCACTAGAGTTAGATAACAATCCCTCCAAACTCTAGAAAAACCCTTCTTTTCTTTAAAAGCCCTCAAAAAATTCAGCAATTCTTAAGCACCAGCTCACAATGACTTTCTTTTAGATACACAAGGAGCTACCAAAACCAGGGAACTAAGCTATTCACTTCTCTACCCCCACACTCCGGTCTTGATTGATTACAGAAGGCTGAAAAGCAGCTATTGCAAAAAGAAAGGTGGTTTAACACAGGAAGGAGAGCAGAAAGATGAGCAGATAGAGCTCGAGGTGGTTGGACTGATGTTGGATCAGGGAACTGCACAGACGAAACCTCACTTTTGAAGTCAATAACTAGGTACAGCCTTAGCAGTGTAGACAATTACTAAGATAAGATGCAGTTTTACCAATTGTACATCTGTATGTCAAGCAGAACAAATGAAATCCTTGACAGTCTCTTATAGGATACCAATCCAATTTTAAAGTGCATGGTACAGGGATGAGAGCAATAGACACAGGTTAAGATAAATCTTTCTGTTTTGCTGTACTTTCCCAGATAATTTATTCAGTCATTTTATTTATTTTTCCATAGTATGGAAATCTCTGTGCATGCTGTTCCATAATAAATTTGGGCAAACATTGCTGCAGGAATGGAGATTGACAGATTGATTTTGTCTTTTGTGGTGATTTTTTTTTTAAACTCTGAGAAATAACATGCAGTTCACTGGTAGTCCAAAGCTTTGCTAATTTTGTATTAATTCATAATAATTTGATATTAATTTACAGTGAAGGTATACTCCCTTGAAAGATGCAACTATTAAAGCAGAAGGTTAACATCACTGCACAGGCTCACAGTGCAGATAAGGTCCATGGCTGAAATGTATAGGAACATTACAGACAATGAGTTTGTTTCAAGGCTTTTTAGTTTCAAACTTTGCTTTTCTGCTGACTTCAAGTGGAGAGAGCTGGGAAAAAACCTGCAAGGCTTAGTATCAATAAAATCACTACAGATTTCATGTGGGAGAAAGTTGTTTCCTGGCTCTGAGTTTGCTGTAGCACCAGATATGGTCTAAAAGCAATACCCTCACTGCTAGCCATCACTCCAAGGTCTTCATTAGATACAAACTTTGACAGTGCTGTCAAAACCTTAAATTAATCAGCTGGGATCATGACTCCAGTGGTGTAAAGCAACGTATTATTTTTTGAAATTTGTAGCCCTGCACCAGTTACTGCCACTGCAGAGAAGGCTGTGTGTTACTGGGGTGTAAAAGCTGCTGTGTTCTACCCCAAAGGAACAGTACTTAAAGAGCAACAAGGTGTTATTTTGCACTTTTGCTTCCTGTGACCATTATGTACATCTGAGAACTTGCTTTTTTACAGTGTCATTTTCTACTTCTCTTTCCCAAGTGTTCTGAAAAATCCTCTGTAAGTTCTCCCCGTTCTCTTCAGGAAAAAGTTTAAAGTCCAAAATATTTCAATAGGAACACAACTGTCTTCCACTTGGATGAAAAACAAATCCCATTTAGCTTCTTCTGGATGAAAGGACTTTTCGTTTGGAATTTCCACTTCCCCCTCAACAGCCATTAAGTGTAACTGTCATGGCAAGCAGGATGGGTCCAAGGGGAGACTGGAACAATCAACTCAAAATCAGCCACCCTGCACCAGCTGTGGTCATTTGAGTGACACCAAAGCCTTCTTCTGACATCCTCCTCAAGGAGCTGCACTAAGCAAAGGTAAGGGGATAGACCCTGCTGATTGCAACCATCAGCTGTGGGTTGGAAGCACTGTCCCAAGTGCCCAATGTTGAAACCTCACTTTAATGTTTAATTTCGTGTTTAATTTTTAAAATTTGATTTGATCATTATCATAAACATTAAACAATATTTCCTGTTTAAATATGAATAGGCTGCATTATTTGATTGAAATGAGTGTTCAGATGGCTAATGCGTTTTATTATGGCCATAGAATTTTACTGTTATTTCCCCTCCAGCTGCTGCTGTTCCAGGGAACTCAAAGGGATTCAGTTTTCAATAAGATGGGCTCTATTGGATGGCATGGTGTGGTATCAAGCTTGCCAAGAAGAGTCTTTCCCAGCCTGGGGACACTGCTGCTGGTAGTTATACCACTGATGAGTGGCTGTTATGGTTCAATGTCCATACAGGGACCTCTGAAAGGCTCCTCGCCGCCTATCGCCCCCCTACCTCACATCTCTAATTTGCTTTTGGAATGCCAGCTCCCATCTTTGGTTATCCTGTGATAACATCCTCTATCAGCCAGTAATTGAATTTTGCAGACAAGTGTCTCACTGGTTTCTCCCATGCTGGCCCTTTGTGCATGGTAGGAGCTCCTTAAAGAGAACTGCCATCCCATCTCAGTTCCCTGAAATTTCTCCAGAACTGGTCCCCCTGTGCCCATGACTGACTTTGACAACACTGAGACCATGTGTGTGTTGAAACTACTTCTCCTCTTGCTATGAAACTTACAGTTTTCTCAACTCTGTTCTCTGGTTTTGGTTTTTCCTCTTTACTCATCTTGCATTGTAAAAAGTTTGGAGTTGAGTGTGCCTCTAGCTAGTCTTTGTAAAGTGTACAGTCCTTCCCCATGACAAACACTTTTCAGCACTATCTTAATTAGGGTGAGGTGGGAAACAAGAATTCCATTTAGTGGAAAATGTCAAGTTTTCATACATAATTTTTGTTCCTCACCAATGACCTTTAAAATATGGTTGGACTGACATCATCACTCTTTCCCCTTGAACACCCATCAGCGCAGACACCAGGATAACTCAGCAGCACAGGTAATCTGTGCCATCAGAGTATGGACTACACACTGGAGCACTTGCTATTGTACTAAGTCCGTCCTGGAACTCAGAAACATGACCAATATAAATTTTATTGAATCCTCTGCTTTTGTCTCCAGAGTAGGAATCATGGAAAATTAGCATTTTTGCCCAAAAAATTACCTCAGTCAGGGCTAATTATCACATGGATAATAAGTATTTAGGAAAGTTGCTTTGTAGCACAATGCTTCAATACATCCAGGCCAAACGTTGCTGGCAAAGCACAGTGGGTAATGGGACTGGAAATTGTTAACAGTTCTCTTTGATTAAGAAAAGAAGCATTTACAACTTTGTTAAGATGAAGGTTTAGTCCAGTTAACCCTTCTAAACCATTATAATGAGGAAACAAGTCCTTAGTACTCACTCCCTGTGTTAGGGAGCAAAATTCTAGACATTTACAGATGGGAAAAAATGATTATAGATCTTTGAATCCAACATTTCTGTTGAATGGAATTTCTCCAGCTTGGAGAGAAATAGGTATTTAAGAAAGGTGTTCTTCTCTGATTTCTGCCCATCCAGGAATTTACTTAAACTGTCCACAAGTCTACAGAAAATGGGAGCAGATATAAATGAACTTGCATAAAGTTGATTCATCCTCACCAGTTTTAAAAGTGAATGAATAACTGTATTGGAAAATATCTTTTCTTCCATGCAGATTGCTGAATATATCTCAAATGAACAACTGGGAATAAACACCTAATCTTCCCAAGACTGAAGGTACTGTAGATGAACAAACTCCACCCCCAAATTACTTGCCTCAAATATTACAGCAAGAATGAGACCAATAGAAATGAACTCTTCTTATTTCCAGACCTGTGTTCTGCTGTCTGAAAAATGGTCACCTCTGCAGTGGCAATGATGAGAAAAATCTACAATCTATAATGTTTCCAATCTAGCGTATTTTAGTTTCTTGTCTTCAATACCATCAGCATTTCTGATTGCTTGGAGGCCTTATAAAATGTATGTGTTTTGGTATATCTGAATTTGTTTCTTTCAAAGACAGAAGCAAATTCAACGTGTGCAGAATGAGGGCAGTTGTGTCAGACAACACAGTGGAAATGACTTACAGCAATCAAAAATGAAAAAGACTCCTTAGGGTTTGTGGGTTGCTGACAACATGGCATATCTCCTCACTGAATATTAAAAAATATATTGCCTATCCTCATTTTAAGTGGTCTAAATAACAAGTTACATCTCTTCTCCTTGGGGGGCCTGACCCACAGTCAGAAAATTCACAATGAAGACTTTTCTTCATTGAATTTTGCACACATTTTATAAATATTGTAGAACCTGATGGTCTTAAAGGTTTGTTCCAACCTAAATGATTCTACAATTCTTCAAAATTCCCTTTTACCTGAATTTTGCACAAAAGTAGGGCTTCTCCTGCTTCCTTGGAAAGTTTAATTACAGACCTCAAAATTGTCTTATTGCAGAAATTCAGACACTCATACAAGTATTTGACAGCCATGGAAGCTACACATTGTCCTTATGCAATAGAAGATACTTTCAGCAGAAAGGACATGTCCTGCTGAGTCTCTGAAGGTACAGATACTATTAATAAATAGATATGATTTATCACACAAAGGCAGACACCAGAAAGCTCAGAGCTGTGACCCTCTAAAGGTTTAAAGCGGGTATCCACCCATGAAACTGTGTGCTCCCTGAGCAAGATGTGGTCTCTGCAATAGTAGTTACAGCACTGAGATGGATTCCTTGCTGCAGCAGGCTGAACCAGAGAAAATCACTGCAAATTCTCTCCAGCAGCAAGACAGAGCGTGTATCCCACATGATTGTGGTGTTCCTGTCTTCCATACAGATATCTACCATATGCACTTACATGGTGCTCCACATTGGCAAAACCAGGCCCTAATTACGTTTGATAATCAAATCTGCTTCTCCACTCAGGTATAGTACAGCAGGCAATTCAGAATGAATGTAACAAATAGGTTCAATTTTTATATATATATATATTTTTTAGTGCTCTTCTTGATTTTCCCCTAAACCCAATGCAAAATACAGCAGGTATAAATGATCCAGGAGGCATTCCCAGAGCCAAGATGTTTATATTAATAAAAAATACTGGAAATAGGATTATGTTAATGGAAATCAGTCCCTCTTGCATTCTGAAAATATCTTGTGCTCCATCGTATGAGTAATATTTGAAAAAGAACGGCTTTCTCTCTCCCTCCTCCCTGCTTCCTCCCTGTGTCTATTACAAGGTTTTTAATAGAAAGACATTCAAATTGTAACACTCAGCAGCCCATGAGAATCAATTATTATTTTTTTTTCAGCTGCTGGTTACCATATTATTTTGTATAATTGTTGATGTCTGTCATCTATATTATCTCACCCAAAAAGCGATCTGTCTCACTCTCTCACACACCACACCCCCCCCAAAAAAAAATAAGAATAACAACAATAAAAAAAATTCTAAACCTCTCTTCATGAATCAGGCACAATCTTGAGGGAAGAAAAACAAAAAACAAAAGAGAAAATAATAATAATAATAATAATAATAATAATAATAATAATAATAATAATAATAATAATAATAATAATAATAAAGAACAACCCATCTAGCTAATTCATCTGCCCAGTAAGTGCATGTGTGTGGTGGATCAGATAGGCTTGATAGCAGGTGATGGGGGTCGGGGCTTTGCACACACTCTGAAAGGGTTTTGATGATTGCAATTACTCGCCCACGCTTTGACACAGCACACAATGAAAGACTACAATTAGACAACTATTATTCCTAACTGCTGATACCAGTGATGTCCACACAAAGGCAGCTCACTTTGTCACTGCATTATTCACACTGGAGGTACATTTGTGTATGTGAATTTGTGAAGGGTGCCCGTTGCTGTTTGTATTTGTGGCACTGTATAAATTATCTAGATTTATGCACACTGTCTGTGTAAATCTCTCTTGCAGATTGCTCCCCTGCCCCTCTCTGCAGACTTGCACACATCCCCTGGTCTGCACTCAGAGCCCACAGAAGGACTTACACCATTTCAGGGGTTTGGATGAAGCCCTGGATGGGTGTGTGGAAGACAGGGATGTGATTTTTGTCCCGAGCTCAAATCTTTTCAGTCTCCCTGGTTCACATTTCCCTTGCAGCACTGTGTGCTGAACGGTGGCTTCTGGATTTGGTCATTTTACCAAGAGGTTTACTGTTCTGCAGAAGATTAAGACAGAAGATTTCTAAGCTGATTTTAAAACAGAATCTCCTACCTCTGCTCAGCAGGCACAACTCATTGCTCTTGGCAAAAGCTTTAAATGGGGAGTGTGGGGACTTCTGCTCGAGTCAGAGCACACTTGCCACTGTATGCCACTGGAGATTTTGGGATATAACTAAATGTGGCGAGTTATTCCAGAATCATCAGTTTCTAAGAACTAATATTAATAATGCTTAATAAGAGAAAGTGATTGTTAGCAAGAATATCCAAAGTCGATTAATCTAATTTGGGCTACAGTAGTCTGACTGAAAAAAAAGTAACTAGACAGGGAATTAATTAAGAATAGCTATTCTTTGCTAAATGTACACTATACCCTAATCTGAATGAACGTATCTGTGTAGAGAACCCTTTCAAGAGCCCTTTCGATTTATTTTATCCTCTGGTAAAGGGAATTCTAGTCAAATGTTGCCAAAAGGAGTTAAATCACCAGTGGGACAAGGCTCTGTGCTCTGTGCAGCAGTAGAGCTGCAGGATATGCCAAGGCCAGGTTTAGCCCCTGCTCTTGCCTGAGCTGTGTGCATAGCAGTCCTCACTGCAGATACCAGCAAGATGATCACTGCATGAGTAATACATTGTTAGATTTATACTGACTAACTTAGGTCATGTGAAATCCCAAAGCAAAAGCAAGTTAGCCACAATTTTACAATCAATCATGTTTTTAATTGATTTACTGCTGCATCATCAGGATGAAAACATCCATTGAGCCCTGCAACACACTCATATCTCCTGACAGTAAACATTTATTCATGGAGGTTCTTGGTCTGCCCTGAGAATTCCTCACAGGAAAGTCAGTCACAATGAAATGAAATGCAAGTGTACCCATTAATGACCAAATCATAAGGCACAAAATAACAAAAAATAAGAGTAATAAACCCCTCCAGGGAAAAGCATCATTGTTAACGAAGCAAGTAATCAATAGACCATTGTTTGAAAGTGATGCTTGTTGCATGACTGCTTAGATGGAGGCTTGAGTAACAGCAGCATCCTGAAAAATGTATCTTGGAAGTAGATGCTCTGTGAGAATCATTTGAGAATCTAGGAAATTTAGGAGATTTTTTACTGATGGCTCAGATTTGCAAATCTACAGATTTTAGCTCCTCAGAAAGGCAGTGCCCAGCTTTTTCAGGTTCTTAAAATCCAGGTTGTGATTTACCATCAGGAAATAGCAATCTGGGTACCAAAACCAGTGAACCTGCAGGAAACTGAGACCCCAGAGAGGTGCTCAGATCATCCTTCTGTGCTGATATCTGTGCTTCCATCAGCCCTTGTTGTGGTCAGGAGACTGACCAGGGGAAAGCATGAAAATTAGTGAACAGGGAGTCATAGACAGCGTTGATGCAAAGAATTGCAGCAGCTTATGTCAGTCCCAGAGTCGAGATCTTTCAGCCGGGGGTTTCTCCTCTCATAGGAAGAGAAGGGACAAGGAGGAGAGCTGGGGTGAAACACCAGTGCCACGTCTTTCCCTTTGCTTGCCATGCTGGTGTCCTTTCATGGGGGCTGTTTCACCCAGGAGCCAGCTGTGGAGGTCTCCTGCCATGACTGCATTTTGGCCTGAGTCAAGGCAGCTCCTTGTTGTGAGTCTCTGGGGCTTTCTTTGGGGAAGCTGGTGCTGTTAACAGCATGCCTGGCTGTCCCAGCTTTTGGAATGGTCACATCAAGCAGCAGGTGACAGGGCTTGTCACTGTTTGTACATGTCAAGCGGGGAGCAAGGCAGACCGTGCATCAGAGCTCAGGGCCAGGTAGATGTGCTTTGCCTCCTGCCATCTCCTAAACTGTCCAGGCTTCCTTCATGTCCCCAGCGGGGTTTCCAGCTGCAGACATCCCTGAGACCTGACAAAGTGGTGACAGCCCTGCTGCTGGGCCCGTGGATACACATCAGAGTGGGCAGGGGATTTGCAGGGACTCTTGCAGAAGCACAGAATTCAAATAGGGCCCTGGGCATGCTTGTGTTGGTGAAGCACATGGCATTCCAAAGGGTAGCACCCCACACCACTGGTTCTGCTTCCTACTGTTTCCCAACACTTCCCTGCTTTTGCAGTGCCAGGAGCAGAGCTCTGTAAAATGCCTATGTATCCAACTAAAAAGCAGTGCACCATGTTTTCAGTGCTGCTGCCTGACTGTGTGTGGAACACTTGCTGCAAGTGCCTGATCCATGAGAAGGAACTTTTCCAGATAAAATTCACAGCACTCTGTTGAGAGGAACTTCTGCTCATCCTAGAGCACACAGATCTCAGATGGATTCACATCTGGGACCCACATGTAAGCAAAGGCACTCATTCCTCAATCTGACTGTCCAGGACATTTGTTTTTCTGTCTTGGGGAAACCTTTCAGCTTTCCAAGACCTGAGCACAGAAGTTTTGCATAAAAAAATAAAAGGAGCTCTCACAGCTGATTGTACCTTAGACCTGGAGCAGCTTATGGGCATCACAGTCTGTACCCCAGCATTACACAGGTTCTTTTAGGGATTATGTCCCAGAACTTAAGGCAAGTTAGTCTTAAATACAAGAGCAGCTCCACTGGCTTTGGTGTGATGGCACAGGATTTAAACTATGCATGTGTTTAAGCACCTGGCATATGAGACTTTCTCTCTAGTGCACTTCTCTCTCCCCTGGGCTTAATTTCAACTCCTTCCACTTTATAGTCTGTGGCCTCCGCTGTAAATTCAGAGAGCCAGGGAACTAATTTTTAAAAAATATTTTCTGCTTGAAATATTGCAAGTAAAGAGCAGATGAGAATATATATCAGTTAAATGCTTTTTTAAAGGCATATATGACATGACATGACACGACACTGGGTTTTAAAATGAAGTACAGTAACAAGGAACCCCCAGCTGGAATTTCCTAAAATATGGCTTTCCTCCTCTGGAGCCACTTTTAATTTTAAGTGCTGACTTTCCTGACCCAGAATAAAGTTACAGACAATGTTTACTAGCCTGCATAGAAGGGAATTGCTCCCTTATTGCATTCCAAGCATTCAAGCCACTGAAAATCAATATAGCGAAGTAGGAAAGAAAGAATAAGAGTATGCCCCTCCTCTCCCCCTCCACATGCACTGACAGACACATCCATAGAGCTGTCTCTCTCCTCCCCACTATGACAGGTAGTGGCCCTCTCTAACCTCAGAGGCTGGCAGAGAAGAAAGATGAAGTTTGTCACATTGTTCCTGACCAGTAAGTTGTACAGCTAGGTCACCTCCAATTTTTAGCTAGTCAGTCAAGGCTACCTTTCCACGAGCAGTGCACAGCTGCCATTCCCCAACAAATAGTGAAATGATGAGTCCATGTCACGGTGGAGGACACCATCTAGGCTCCTGGTATCCCCTTCAGTTTGGTAACATGATGGGAGATGACAGGGACACGAGGTGGGGCTGATGCCAGGCAGGAATCTCCAAAGCAGGTCTCCTTGTGGAGGCAGCGAGGGGCTGACCTCTGGACATTTCAGAGACACAGGGAGCTGTGAAGGGGTGGAAGGTCATGTCTGAAAACTGCTACTTCAGGGCTGGAGGAAAGAGGCTGATCACTACTTGACACCAGAGCCTGAAGGCAGACAAGATGCTGCAGCAATGATCCAGAAGACATCTTCCTGACGTCTTCTTTTCTTACTGCACTTTGGTGCCAAGGTGGGAGGAAGAGGAGAAAAAAGAGGGAAGGAGAAATGACTCACTTGTCGATTCTGCATCAATTACTAAAGGTTCTGCAGAAAGGCTGCTCTGCTGTGAAAAGAGGTTGGATCTTCAGTAACAAGGATACTTTTGATTTCTTTGTGGCATTTAGACTTGTTCGCGGCAAAAAGAAACCATCCTGTCTACAGTTCTGTGTTTTATCTGAGTGCTGCTCCTTCAACACCAAAGCAGAGATCCAGTGCAGAAGTGACACCCTCTCCTGTCTCCCCATGGCATGGTCTGACTGCCTGCTCTGCTCTTGACAGATTTTGTTTGCTGGTGGGGGCCTGAAAGTGATTCTGACCCTGAAGGCAGTCAGGGCAGGTGCCTTGTGAACCACAGGGTTAGCAACCCTCACCAAATGCTGAAATTTGTTACCTGTGGGAAGGTAACATAAGCATCTTTGCCATCTCCGTTGGTTTTATTTTTTTTTCTTTTTGTGCCACATAGAGCTTTTTTTCCTCTGGTAATGAAGATAAAAGAGAAAAGGCAGACCCTGATTTTCCAGCACTGTGAACTGAAGGCTGACCAAAGATGAAGCCTTTGCAAGATCAGCAAACCCACCCTTATCCTGAATATCTCCAATCTACTCTTAAAACACATCCCAGGATGTATCTCTAAACGACAGAGCCTCTGCCAGTCCTCGGAGGCCGGAGCCTTGCCTACAGCCTGACAACTTTATCACCTCCCTCCCTCCTGCTCACTTTCACTCGTCTTTTGGTGCATGGGGTATTCAGGGTGATGGCTAGTGCCAATGTTAATGGGAATAACACTTGGAGGCTGCTGGAAGAAATCAAGGCCTCTGTCTTCCCAAGCCATCACTGCTTTGCAAGCTCTGGCTCTCACCTTTAATGTGGAGTCAGCTTTCTTGGCACATGGAGGATTCACCCTGTGGGATATTTTGCTGACTTTTCTCTTCACCTTGACTCAGACATGCACAATAGAAATAGCAGCTGTGGACTCCTACGGTTTCAGACCCTGCCCTGTTTCAATTAGAGAGACACGTGGGTTTGCAGAGGAGGTTTTCAAGAAGGACGCATGGGTTTCCTTTTGAGTCTTAACACAGAGGAAAAAAAGAGTTGCACTGAGCTGCCTGTTTCTCCTGAGTATCCCAAAGACCAGCAGCCAGCGTCCTGCTACCCTCCTTGTCTGAGGGGCGTGGGGGCACAGAAGGTGCCCAAAGTGTGTCACCACCCCATCACACTGTCATACTGACACACATCACACCTGGCCCCAGATTTGGGCCCCTCACCAAGAAACACCTTGAGGTGGTGGGGAGCAGTGCTCGTGAGGGGTCTAGAGCACAGTCTGATAAGGAGCAGCTAAAGGGAGATGGGGCAGGGAGCCCAGCCTGGAGAACAGGAGGCTCAGAGGGGGATGTTCTCACTCTCTACAACTCCCTGACAGGAGGGTGCAGCCAAGTGGGCATCAGCCTCTACTCCCAGATTACAAGTGACAGGGCAAGAGAAAATCAGGCTCAAGCAGCACCAGCTGAAGTTTAGATGGGATATTGGAAAAATTCTTCGCTGCAATGGTGGTCAGGCATTCAAACAGGCTACCAGGGCAGTGATGGAATCACCATCCCCAGAGGTGTTCAAAAGGTCTGTGGATGTGGCATTTGGGGACATGGTTTAATGGTGAACACTGGGTTAATTATTTGACTTGATGACCTCAGAGGTTTTATCCAACCCTAATGATTCTGTGATTCTGTAAAGAGTTATGTACTCACAAAGTGCTGCTCTCCTGCAGAAGGACATGAGGGCAACCCCAAGGGGTGCAAGGCACTGCTGAGGGAAAGAGAGCTTGGAGAGGCACAGTGCATCTCACCTCCATGTCACCCTGCCCTGGCAGCTGTGGGTAACTTGTGCAGGCAGGAGGAGGCTGTTGTGGTGATGAGATCAGCTCCATCTTATCCTGGGGCTGGGGATGAGCTGGCCCCTCTGCAGTGGAAGGGAGTCTCCCGAGGCTGCAGGAAGGGAGCATCTCCCAATTATCCTTTCCCAGCTCAGGTACATCAGAACTCCTGGTGTGGAGCAGGGCAGAAGCTGATCTGGCTCCCAAGCACCTCCTGCTGCTGCAGGAGGTGGGAGATAGGTGGGAGAGCAAAAGATGATGTCTGAGCACCCCTTGATGGTGATGCTCACACCTGGAATACTCAGTTTTAGGGTATCCCTGTTCCTGCACAGTCTCACAGAAGCACCCAGCAGGGTGAGAAGCATGCTGTGACCTAAGGAATGAAACCACTTCCACAGCTTTTCAGAGGTGCTCTTTTTACTGAACAAAAGTATTCTCCTGGCCCTGCTCCTCCATCTCCCTCAGTAGGCTGGAGGGAAATGGGATAAATAATTTTCAATAATAGGCACCATCCTAGCCCAGAAGGGGTAGGAAGAGAAAGAGGTGCTAACTAAAAAGTTGAGGAGCAAGGGTAAGCTCAAAACTAATTTCAAAAATAAAGAGAATTAGTTTTACATTTAGCTATTCTTCTATTCCTTTTTGTCTTTGAAGAATTCATATGAAATTGTTCTAAAAAAAGTCAGGCTAACATCTTGCCAGAGACACTCACCTCTTGGCCCTGGGGAAAGGCTGCGTGCTCTGCAGCCTCCCATGAGGAACCTAACTGGCTACAAGGAGTAGTGCCTGCTAGAGGCTTGCGACAATGATAGGGCTTAGAAACCCATCAGGATTTTTACAGCAATCTCAAGCTGTTTGAGGCCTTGCCCTCTGCTGTCATGTGCACACTTGAGATTTTTTTTTCTTTCTTGTTCAATAAATCCCTGGTTTTCTAGACCTCAGGAGCATACCAAAGTTTGAAAGTGACCCAAGTTCAAGCTAAAGGCTCAGCAGGAGACAAATAAAGGAACCTAAACTCTATTATTAAACGAGTAAAACCTCATGACATCTTTAGGTCTGACTTATATTTTCTGAGTCCTTGAAATTGCTAATAAACACCAAGAAAACGTCTGGAGCTTTGATCCCCTAATAATATTTGGGAACATATTCAGAAATATACTTGTCAACATTTGAAGACTTTAGAAAATTCTCCACATTGTCAAGTTTGGGCAGCTTGTACACAGGAAGGGTTTTGCAAAGTCAGGCTGCATTTGGTTTGAGTAGCAAGGTGGTGGGGGGCTGCAGGACTACTTTCTGTGATAGGTGCCAGAAGCTCCCCTATATCTCACAGAGTCAATGCCAGCTCCAGGATGGATCTGCCACTGGTCCATGCTGGACCCTGTGATAGCACCTCTGGTATTTAAAAGGAAAGGGTGAAAACTGCTGCACAACAGCACAGGAGCAGGAGGAGTGGAGTGAGCCCATGTGAGAGGAGCAGCCCTGCAGACACCCAGGGCAGTGCAGAGGAGGGGCAGGAGCTGCTCCAGGCTCTGGAGCTCAGATTCCCCTGCAGCCCCTGGAGCAGCCCATGGGGAGGCAGCTGTGCCCCTGCAGCCCAGGAGGGCAGGGGGAGCAGAGATCCACCTGCAGCCCTGGAGGAGCCCAGGCTGGAGCAGGGGGATGCCCAAAGCGGGCTGTGACCCCACAGGATTCCTGTGCTGGAGCAGGGTCCTGGCAGGACCTGTGATCGCTTGGGGAACCCAGAGTGGAGCATCCTGTTCCTGAAGGAATGATCCCATGGGAGAGATCCATGCTGGGACAGGCTGTTCCTGAAGGACTGACAGTGTGGAGGGGATCCACGCTGGAGCAGCTCGTGGAGGACTGTCCCTGTGGGAGTGACCCCACACTGGACCCGGGTAGAGTGAGAAGAGCCCAACCCTTGCTGGGGAGGGAGCAGCACAGACATCATGCAATGAACTGACCTCAGCCTGAAATAGGGAGTGGAGTTTAGCCCAGGATGAAAGCAGGGGTGGGGTGAAGTTGTTGTAAGATTTGACTTCCATTTCACGTTACCCTCTTCTGATTTGATTGGTAATAAATTAAGTAAATTTCCCTGAGTTTAGTCTGTTTGGCCTGTGTTGGTTATCCGTGAGTGATCTCTAACCCATCCTTATTCAACCCAGGAGCTTTTTGTGGTATTCTTTCTCTCCTCTGCCTAGCTGAAGACTGGAATGATAGAGTGGCTTGGTTAGAACCTGCTGTCCAGCCCAGGTCAACCCATGACACCGACTTTTAGATGCATGCATTGTTTTTCACATCTCTGGCATGGAGTTACACTGAGAAACAGAAAGGACTCAGGCAGAAAGCTAGCATCCAAGTAAGTACAGCCTCCTTATTGTTATTATTTCATCTGCTGACCAGTGATTAAAAAAGAAAATAATTCTGCCACATAGCCTTCAACACAGTTTTGCATTACAATCCATTTTTTTAAATGGCCTAAATAAAATGCACAGTCATGGTCATGCATAACCTTGACCTACAGATATTCAAAATATAGCTCCTACTCAGAATTTGCTCCCTGAAGGGTAGGATAAATTTAACCAAACAGTCCTCCTGACTGAATCTCAGCACAGACCAGCACCCTTTTCACTAAAGATATCATAAGGACCACGCTGCAAAATAAGCATGGCCAAATGTGAACCCTGAAAGTCCATGAAATGACTTTCAGCCTGCAGAAGTATTTTGCACGTATTAATTACACTTTAAATCACCTGGCTTAAATAGGAGCTGCAGAACTGCTTCAAAACTAACTTTGAAGTTTTCCTGCTGTGAGCAGGAGGCTAGACTCCTGCATGTCTCCAGACTTCCAACCAAAATGACACAGTTTCATGAAAACTGTACAAATATGTTGAAACCTGGAATTTTTCAACCACGGGTCATGTTATTCCTCCAGGCTCAGAGGCTGAGTGCCACAGTCCTACCTCACTCTTGGCCATCCCCACCCTCCAAACGCCACCCAGTGCCCCCAGGATGAGCCTGGGGATGTGATGCTGAACAATTGCATCACTTTCAGAGGAAGCAAAAGCATGAGGTGTTTGAAGGTGTCTCTGTCTTAGCAGATTTGCATGACCAGGTCCATCAGCAATCTCTGTCTCTGGCATGCCTGGCTAGTCAGATGCTCTTCAAAGACTTGTGGTGGGCAGTTTTAGCCATGCATCTTTTCATTTTTATAGCCACACTCCTTATGTCGGGGCCATTAGCAATATCTCTAAACTCCCTTTCAATCATGTTTTACGGTGCCTGTTCGGAGCATTGAGGTACCTTTTATGGTTGAGATGACACTTTCATTATAAGCTGCTGTTTTCAGTGGTTTATAACTTTCCCCCAAAATTACCTTTGAGGGTTGAAATTTTCTTAGGCTTTCTTATTAACAGGCCAGCAGTGAATTTATTTAGAAAGTTGGAAGATAATTTCCACAGCTCTTTTGGAGCTATCAAAACTTCAGGAAAAAAATCCCAAACCAACCAAACCAAAACTATTTTTGATCATTAAAAAGAAAACGTAGGCATGCACTTTGAACATCCTGTAACACAAAAAAATGTGGTGACCACAGGATCCATGAGGCACCACTTTATTATCATTAAATTTAGGCATAGAAAAATATTAAAGACAATGAGAAATTGTGAACCACTCAGATACAGTGCAAGCCTAATAGTAAGAGATGGAAAATGTACTTATGTTTATTGGAGGTTGAAGGACCTTTTCTGCTGGCTTCAGCATTTTGAGCTTTCTGAGCTTTGTGCAGTGGGCCTTTACTACAGCTTCAATAAATGATTTTGAATTCATAAGCTAAATGGTCTTTTCCATACAACAAATATATAAGAAATGCAACTAAGGTATTTATCCACTGCTCTGAAGGTATTTGCTCACTTTTCACTACATGTGCGTTCCAGATGGTCCTTGATAATACTTATTGATGCCAATTATTTTCAGACTTTATTTTGGCTGAAGAACAGGAGTTACAGTCTGGGCATATGCTGCTTCCAATTGCGTCTACTTTTCTTTTTAAGGAAAGAAAATAGGTATTGTCTTCTTTCCTTCTCAATGCTTAAATCTTTTCTTGGGATATATTTGCTCGTTTGTGTGACAGAGGCTTTCATTTGAAGACCTGAGCAACAGTATGAGGCTGCTAGAGGAGACAGACACCTGCTTTGATGTAAAGTGAGATAATCTTCACAACAAACAGGTAGATATTAAGGCTGCTGAAAGTCTACCTGGGCTTCTTTTAGGTGTATATCAAGAAGAAAATAAATATGAAGACAGATTCGGTTTAGATTGTTCTCTGTGGATCTGCTCCAGTGTTGGCTCCAGCCAGTGGGTCCCTTTCCATTGGCTTTAATAGCTTTCCAATCAGGCTCTAGGGTCTTATTTTATGTTCAATGACCCAGGTGTTCATCATGAGGTTTCAGCAATTTCAAAGTGACTAGTGTTATATATAAATGGTTCACTTTCCTCATAAATTTTACCAAAGCAGCTCCACCTACAAGATCCACCAAATTAATGAGAGCTAAGCAACTCGTTCAAAAGGGGCTGCAAAATCTTGCTTGAAATTTTCAAATTTGCATTAGCCTTCTGTTAGGGCCCCCCTGTGCATTTGAACCTGTGCAGGACTGTCTTAAACAGCATCTCCTTCAAAATTGCAATAGCCTCTCTCTCATGCGGCTAAATGCAGGAATCACCACTGAGTCTAAAATTCTAAGTCAGAGAACTCTTAACTATACCCCTTTTGAGAAAAGAACTTAACACTTTATTTTATTTTGCAAAGCAAGGAAACCTGAACAAACTCTCAAGGAAACACTCACTCAAACATTAGGTAGGGCTGAATGGTCTCAGCATGCCTGATCCAAACTGAATGAAGCAAAAACCCTTGCCCCCTCATCAGAGGTCACCAAAAAGATGATGTTTTTCTCCTTATAATGTGAGTTACTTCATCCTGCAGTCAGATATGCTGTATTTAGCACTTCATTTTAAGCTGCATTGAGCTCAAATGAATATAAATACCCAATGGTCATTCTCTTTATTAAACTGGAGATACACAAAGGACTAATAATCTGGTTGTCTTGTTGTTCAGTCTAATTATAGTAGGGAGTGTGAGGAATCCCATGTGACTCCTAACTTTGGATGAAAACAATTAATCTGCATCTTTCCTTTTTTAGCTTTTATTATTATCATTATTTCAATTAATAAACTTCATATTCCACTGCCACAGTCTACTAAAGTGCATGCTGCAGACCAGAAGAGGAAAGGAAAATGAGGTACTCTGCTTTTTCACATGATTTCTGCCCTGTTTTTTGGATAAAATTTGCTTTGTATTTCAGGGTAGTGAGCTCAAAAGCTGGATTCTGAGGAAGGATATTAGAACAAAATGCACAAAAATATTTTTGGTAATGGAGGCTGCTGTCGACATTTCTCAAGAATAGGCCAAGCACAAACCTTGAAGAGGGGCCCTAGGGAATGATTTATAGTATGGACTGATACAGTAAATGCAATTTGTTTTAATTAAAGTGATGGCTTATTGCATAATTCACATTGTGCTGGCTGAAATGACCGCACCAGGTAGTTCTGGAGAATCACAAGCTATTCTCATAAATTCCATTAACTGTAATGCAGCAAATGTTGCAGGAAAAAGAGTTTCATCAAGAAACATAAATGCAACATTCCTACTTCTCACAAGTTTACACCAAAATTAATTTTGCAGAATGTCCTTAGCTTGTAGCACCTGTACATTTTGAAGTGCAATTTTTCATTCTCATTCCCTGATGCACTTAGCTAAGCTGTAAATATGGTCAACATTGAAAACACCCAGACAAAGCAGCAGCAGACAGCCTGGTACAAAGGAGGCAAACGTAACCCAAAGCCCACCCAGCTGATCATGGTGCCTAAAACAGCAGAAGCGGCTACATTGACATGGTGCCCACAGGGTAGCAATAAGAGCATGATTTTAAAGAGTAATTTCTGTTTTATTTGGGAAAGGGTGTCCATCATGAACTAAGATACCTGTGTTTTTGAGTGAACACAGCAAGCTGATTCACTCCAGCTTTGGCTTTTGCACTCTCAGTTTTAGTAGCTCTCAAAAAACATAATGTAATTATTAAACCAAGAAGCGAGTAGTGAAATTATGAAAGAAATACTATTAAGAATAATTAAGCTTGCCAGGGTTGGCCTCATATTGGTATTGTCTAATATTTTTAGAGAAAATTTTATCATATTTATTTTCTTTTAATGTAATTTCATACTTCTAAGATGACTATTATGGAATTGTAAAGGTTGGAAAAGACTTTAAGACCACGGAGTCCAACCATTAACCCAGCACTGTGAAGTCATCATGAAACCATGTTAAAAAGCACCGTATCCGACTTAAAAAAAAAAAATCCAGGGATGGTGATTCCACCATGCTTTTGGCTGCCTGTTTCATTGCTAGGCACTCTTTTTTTCCCCCCTAATATCCAATCTGAACTTCCCTTGGAGCAACTTGATCCCATTTCCTCTCAGCCTGCCACTTGTTGCCTGGAAGAAGAGACCAAAGCCTTCCTGGCTACACCCTCCTTTCAGGGAGCTGTCAAGGTCTCCCTTGAACCTCTTTTTCTCCAAACTAAACAGTTATTCCAATCCCAGAAAACTGCAAAAAAACCCAAATACTTGAATTTTTTTAAAAAAACAACAACAACAACCATCTTACCACATTACTGAGGTAATTAAAGAAAGAGGGGAAGGAAGGAAAGAGAAAAGATCTCAGATCTCACATCAGCACTGGAATTCATGATTAGATATAACCACTGTATGTATTTCCTCAGTCCTTATCAGACTTGTGCTCCAGACCCTTCACCAACTTCATTGCCCTCCTTTGGACACACTCTAGCTCCTATTTATAGTATGAATAGAGCTAGAAAGAACATGGGAGTCTAGGAAAAACAAGGTGCTATTTAGTAGTTAAATATTTACTCTTTCAAATGAATCACATTGCACTTCAGTTACTCCAGTCCCAGAAAAGTGCAAAAAAATCAAATACTTGAAATGAAAAAAAACAACAACAATAAACATCTTACCACATTAGTGAGGTAATTAAAGAAAGAGGGGAAGGAAGGAAAGAGAAAAGATCTCAGATCAGCACTGGAATTCGTGATTAGATATAACCACTCTATGTATTTCCTCAGTGAAACAATGATAATTTAAGTAGATATAACAAGCTGATTCCTAATACTCTATCATGGATTTTGTTTACTTAATGGAAGCTACCTAGAACTTACATGTCTATTCTCTCTGTGGGCAACAGCTATAGGTTTCCAGACATCTATTTAAGGTCTTTGGATAAAGGTGTTAATACAAACAGGGTGAGCCAGCAGGGAAGTGAATTTAGCTGGGACCTGCTTCCAGTCTACTGCATGGGTTTGTGGCAGAAAACCAGCATGGTACATGTTGCACTGTCTGAATAACTCTTGGTGAAACAAACCCTGCTGAAGCTTGGATTTCCACCTTGTTGGGGATGCAGCAGCACTGCCAGCCCTACACCATCTGGCCATGTGGGCACACAGAAGCACCCCTGGCAAATGCCTGCTGCCAGGGCTAACTGGGCAACCCCAGAGCCAGCCCAGGATGCTCCTGCCGACCGACAGCTTTGACAGATGGACAGGTGGATTGGACACACCTTTGTGTCTGTGTGAGAAAAAGGCTTGCAATGCTTGTGTTCAGCTTCCTCTTAGGTCTGGCTACGGGAACAACCCTCCTCATAGCATTGCTTCTTCTGTCCTTCCATGCTTGCCTTGTCTATTCTGTTCTCTGCTGAGAGCGAGCTCTCCTCTGGGCAATGCCACAACCTCGAGTTGAGAAGGGAGAAGAGGCAGATTCAGGTGCTGCCCAGCTGCACATGAATGCCAGGCTATCATAAGTTGGTGGCTGTGCTCTTTCCTTCCCCTCCCATTCCTCTGGTGTTATCTGCTTGCCTCCTGCTCTTTTTTTTGTGGGGCATCGTAAATATAACAGCGAGCCAAAGCTTAGCTTTGAGCAAAGTTCCTCGCTGCATTATACATGAGTTTGGAAACAAGAGGAGTTTGTTCCGAATCCCACTTAGCCTCATGAACTTTCACAGGTGAATTTCAGGCCTATTTGGCTGGCTAAAGCTGAAGTTTGAATTATTGAAACTACAGGGGGGCGCGTTGGAGCTCCTCTGCCAGGAAAGCTGAGGGAGACAGCATTTTATTTTCAGCCTTATTAGAACTTCTCTATAGAGAGGAAGTCGATCTTTTCAATTGCTCTTAATCTCCAGAGAAATCTCCCACTGATCCCTAAAATGCCGAACTTGCAATCTTGGAGCAGTTTTTAACCCGCAGTGCTGGAATGTTTCTAATGTTTCCAATACTGTTTAAATGCATCTCCCTTTGCCGATTATCCTGCTGTGTCTGGATGCTGCCAGACCCTACCACGGCGTTAACTTGCACAAGGACAACACTTACTGTCCACAGACGTGTGGGACCACCTGTGACAAGCTGCACAGGTGCAGACCCTGAGATCCTGGGCTGGGAATGCTGAACTTTGAACCTGCAGCACAGATTCTTTGGCTGTCAGAAATGAGTGTCTCACCCAGCTCTGGGAGTGGGATTCAGCTCCAGGCTGCACACATCTCCTCTGGACAGTTTTTATCTCCGGGTTTTGACAGACAGGTTGGCCGCCTGTCCTACAGCAGAATGGTGTCTGGGCAGGACCCCCGAGCCCAGGCAGGCAGAGGGGCAGAGGGACAAAGAACCCGCAGTGCTGGGGAAGGTTGGGAGCTGTGAGGAAACTTTCCGTGCTGGGGATGGGGTCTGTGCGCTGCCCGCACCCGGCGGGCTCCGCTGGGATGAGATGTTCCGCCGGAGGGGATGGAATGGGGGAGGAAAGGGAACCAGGGAGAATTGTCAGCAGCTAGATCAAAATGAGGTTTGCCAAGACAAAAGACAACATCCCGGTCCTGTAATCTGGAGGCATCGGCTGAGCCTTACCTGCTCCTTCAGCGTGCCCTGTTTAAAGATGATGAGCGTGAGATTAACATCCTTTGTTTTCAGATTTTAGCTGCCTCCCTTCCTTAGCCTAGAGTGATTCTTTATCTCAATTGCCAGCTTTGCATGTCATTCAGTTCAACTTAATCGCAAAGATCCACAAATCAAGCGATTTCAGGCTGGGGGCTCTGCCTTACGAAGCCTTTGCACGTCAGCAAATAGGATTTTCGTGCACTTCCTCGTGGACTTAACAAAGACACTTGCTCTCAGTTTGCAGAATTTACAGAGAGCAATTTGGGCATTTCACAGTGCTGTTTGCATGAGGAGGCTTTTGAAGTCAGCGATCTCGGGTGGCCTATATGAGTGAATAGGCATTAGCACTGCATATACAATCGCATCGCGGTTGGAAAGCTCCTAATTTAATGACCAAGCACTTAAACCAGATTCAGGCTCAAGATCTTCAGCTGATTTGAATAGGTGGAAATTTTTCACACTTAAAGGCTATGCGAGGAATTACACCAACCGAAAATTACACCCTAATACTGGGCTATTAAACTGAGTTATTGTGAGGCGTTCACCATGATTGCTGCATATATATCCTCAGACCTTCGTGTGAAATAGCCAGCACACCTCAGTGGACATGGTTTATCAGAATGTTCAAATGTGGGAGAAAATCTGAGTCTGGGAACATCCTGGAGTCGGACCTGATTGCCCCTCAATAACTATCCTACAGTAAGAGTAAGATATGCAAGATATGCAAATTAGTAAGATAAGCAAATCCGAGGACATATGGCACATGGCTGGCTGAGAATTTGTGGGGCTTTTTTTGGTCCATTTCTACATGCAATGGAGAGGAGGCTTTTGTGTCAAAATTTAAAGAGTGTGATTTTGGATCAAGGAACACTCAAAAATCTTAACTGAAAATACTGCCCTTCTTGGAGCAAATATTTGATCCTGTATCAAAGCCCAATGGTTGATGACTTCTTGTTTCAAAGTAATATTAAATAAAATTTTACCTGAATTCTATTAGAGCACAAATTGGTTAGATAACCACTACATCAACCACAAATCTATATTTTATGCAAAAAGTACATTTTGGGTTGACCTGAAATGAGAATAAATAAATTTTTAAAAAATTAAAAAGAGAAAGACTCACTCTAGAGAACTGTCTCTAATGTTCAGGGGATTCATATCATTTTAGCTGAAATAAGTAGAGAGATGTAAACCACAAAGACTTTCAGTCTTTCTGATCCAGTATTATTACATATCCAGCAGAGATGAATGCCTCAAAGAAAAGTGTAAAATCCCCTGAAATGCCCCATTAAAAGATATACATTTGACAAAGATTAGAATATGGCTGTCTGAGGTTCCACCTCTTCTCCTTGTTAGGGAAGTCAGCCCATCCTTGTTAGGAAAGGTAACTCCATCTCATGTGATGTCCCCACATGGACACCTGGGATCTCCTGAATTCGTGCAGAATTGCATTGAAGGAAAGAGAAGAAGCAGAGAAATGTCTTATCCCCAAAAGCTGTAGGTGGCTTTTCTCTCTATACAGTGGATGCCCTGTTTCAGGATCAATCACTCTGGCCTCAAAACTCAACTCCTTCTGCAGGAGTTGTGGCAATATTCTGCCACACCATAACCAAGTGCTCAGGGAAGGATGGAAGGTGGGATTTTGTAGCCAGTTGCTGTGGTTGTGTGAGGCTCAATGGGTGTGTAGATAGGCATAATGGACCTTTCAAATTGGAATTTGGCTCTGGAAAATGCGCAAACTATTGCAGCTTTCCCAGAAGAGCCATGTTATCTGTAGCAGCCACACGCTTATGGTTATAGGCTGTAGGCTGTGCCAAGGAATCAGGCACTGAGCTGTTACACTGGAGCAAAGAAAACTGCTTTCTACAAAGTTGGAAGCTTCATTGTCTGTAATCATCTGAGATCAAAGACAGAGATGATGCATTTGTTGTTGCTTTGTCATGTCTTGGAGAGTAATGCCATTTCATTCAGACAGTCTGATTTGTCTGTCTCTGCTGACATGTTAATAGCTCATCAGACCCAGCTACGCTGCTAGGGAAGGAAGGGATGATACAGGGAACTTCTGTCAGCATGGGAAAGGCCAGCATGTCTCAATATCACTATTCCAACCCCAGCACCTCTTTTATGAGTAGTGGATTGGGAATGGCAGAAGAGATACACACCTGTATCTGTGGATGAGTGGGATCAAAATCTCTCTGCTCCATTCAGAGCTTTCAAAACCAAACTGGTCCCAGATCCATAAATAAGAATTTATTTATTGTGAGAGCTATAAGGCTTTCATGACTCCTTTCTCCAGGACCTATACAAACACAAGGAAGGCAATCTCATCCCAAGCAGACTAACCCACCCAAACAGTAGCAGACAGGGGAAAAGGTGGGAATAGAGATGCTTTGCCATGGCCTCATTTCTGAATGCACATCCCATGTTCCCTGGGAGAAGGATGTCAATCCTTTTTTTTCACTTTTTCCCTTGCTGAGCAATAATTTTCCTCCTAGTGCAATAAATGTGGATGCAATCACCTTTCATAACCAATCAAGTCTACAGGCTCTGCTTCATGTTTGCTGAAGTAAAAACAGTGGCATTGCTCTGCTTTGCCCTCCCCACAGAGACAGCTGAAGCCTCAGTGGTCCCATCACACCATCAGCCTTGTCAGCATAAACTTACATTCCTCAGAGGTTTCTGCTCACTCTCTGTCTGAAGTGAACTGAGAAAAACTCATGTTTTCCAGTTTAGAGTGGGTTTGGCACACAGTCTGAGTATATTTGGGGTGAACTGTCCCGAAACCTCTTGCTTTAAGGACGTGGGTACATTAATGGACACTACAGGAGAAGCTGCTGGCAGCTTTATCAAAGCTGTTGCCACAAGACAGACATCCCACTCCCAGAACCCCAGAGGAGCCAGGCATGAGACTTGCTGCTTATTTGCTTTTCCATATCAGCTTTCAGGAAAGGCAGACTTAAATATTATGCAAGATGAAAACATACACACATTGTATGCAAGGGTAACCACACACACGCACGCACAATCCACCTTGCCAAGGCTGGTAGCAAAGAGCAATTACTGGGGAGTGTGAACAGTCCTGGTGAGAAGCCTGTTTTGTCTTTGAGAAAAGTTGTTTTGCATTTACAAATTGGGGCTATTCTTTTTTTTTTTTTTCTTTTTTTTTTTTCTTCTTTTTTTTTTCCCTCCTGAGATGTCAAATATAAAAATGAGATGAGATGTCAATCAGGGCCCAGGGGGCTGGGGAAGGGGAGACAGAGAAAGACAGAGAGCCTGAAAAATGCTTCCAATGCAGGTAGCTTGTTTAAGTACAGAGTGTGTTGCAGCCAGCTGCATCTTTGGAGAGAAAAAGATGAATTTCTATCCATTTAAGCATGAATAAGGTGAGATGAAGGGAGGGGGGAAATCCATGAAGGTGAAAAGCTTTTTTTTTCCCCTTTCCCTAGTTGTGATGGATGATTTCAGCCTAAAGTACTGAGCCTCGCAGTGAAGAAAATATCTACAGTGATTTTGATAAATAAATGGTTAGACCTTGCATTTGCCACCTTGATGGTAGAAAGAAAGAAGTTTAGGCTTCATAGTGGGTTTTTTATTTTGCACAGTACTCAGAGGCTGGGACAATCCTCCTGCCTCTCCTGCCTCAAGAAGAGGAACTTAACTCTTGGGCATTATTTCCCACTTGTTTGTTTGGTATTTTTAACTATGCAGGGAAAACTGGAATACTCGCAGAGGCTACAGAGAATACTCTGAGGATAACAACAGGCAAACTGAAGATGGCATAGATGAGAATGCCAAGAGCTTGGAAGAGGAAGGAAATGGGCCACTGTGTCCTGCAGACCTCCAGTGCTGGCTTCTCTCTCTCTCTCCACATTTTTAGTGTTATGCTGCATTCAAGGTGACGTGCAGGCTGCCTGCATGGAGGTGTTACCAGCTACTTTTGGAACAAGAATAAACTCCCAAATCTCAAAATGTTTTTAGTGGAGACACTTATTCATCACATGGATCAAGCTTGCAGGGTTTCTGAGGGGCAAGAGTTCCTCATGGCTGTGTTCACAAACTACACGTGTTAAGGCAGTCCCTTACTTTTCTTTCCTCCAGACTGTAGCTCCTTACTCAGAGGAGCTGTTTTACTACCTCTTGCAAAATGAGGTGCTTCCGTGGCAAGGCATCAGGGGATCCACAAAGAGGCATTATGGTTCTCTATGTTTTTTCAGGAAAATAAAGAAAACTATTCAATACCACTGCACATAGAACTGGCAAAACACAATAGCCCAAGATGGAGTAAAAGCTCATAAAGAATATGAAAAAAGGAGTCTTTAAAGCACTACCCAGGACTTCTGTTTTACAGCTCAGAAGTGTTCTGGAGAAGGGTGCTAAGGAAGTGCTGTACAGCCATTGACCAACTCTGATTTCTACAGCAGCAATATTTCTCCCCCTGGAGCTCTCCTTGTTCTGCCTTGGCCAGATTTAACACTGCTGTGCTGATGAGATGTAAACAGATCAGAAGTGTCAGGCTATGTCTTGGAGAAACTAAACTCTGGCACTTCTGTAGGGCCCTGAATTAGAAACAAACATTGCTGTATTTCCAACCCAATCTTCATTTAAGGGAAAAAAAAAAAAAAAATAAAAGCGCATTCCTTATCTTTTGGCATACATCTGCTTGTAACACTTGTCCCCTAACTCCAGCTTCCCAAGCCATGCAGTTAGTACCCCATCAGCCATGGGAAAGGGCACATGAGGGCAAATATTCAAGTGGGGCATATACCCAGTTCCTTCATGCACCACCCCAGCATGGGGATTCCTGATGAGGACACCTGTGTTCCTGCAAAAGGCTGCTGTAATTCTTCTCCCTCATTCCTGCCCAGCAATGAGGGGTTTGAACATGCTCAGCATGAGTGTGGAGATACAGAGAACCTGATAAAACAGACAGAGCTAAACGGAGAACACAAACATATCTCAGAGCTACACTAATAAGAACATAACTAATAGGTTGCATATTCCCAGCAGCATAAAGAAAACCTAAGGGAAGCACAGGCATTCAGCAGTATTATTTCATTAGCTGTAAGCTAGTTTTATTCACACAAAGTTATACCTTTCTGTGTATTTAAATTCCTCTACTGCTTCCTTATGCCCCAAAAATACTCTAAATTTTTTAGGCACTAAATCTAAGCCTAAACTGCTTGGTTGTCTGTGCAAAGCAATATCTGTGCAAGGTACAGTGGGAGGGAAGAGCTTTGGTTCAGTTAAGGTATGGAGAGATTCCTGAAAGCCTGCACAACTCTTTATTCCCTCTGAAGTTTGCTTGGTTCAGTTAATAACCACAGAGCTTCTGAGAGGCTCCAGACACACCCAACAGTGGGATGAAAGGAAGACTATAAGGAGGGCTACAAACAAGATATCTACTGGGTTTTTCTCATCTCCAGGAAACTGTTGCAGAGGTGGCAGCAGACAAGAATGCAGATGTCCATATCACTTGCTCCCCAGTATAGCAGGGCAATGACAGGTCAGCACTTGGTCTTGTATGATTTGCATTTCTGAGATGAGGAGGGTGACAATTTGAAGTGACAGGACAGCAGGAAGTGTTTGTAGCTCTATTGGTCCTTAGGAAACCAGGGGCAGGACAGACAAAATGACATTTCTTATCTGGCCGATGGACAGGACCTTCTGGGGGGAATCTTTCCAGAAGATATGCCCATCCTAACACCTGAGAAAAGAGGTGGGGAAGCTTTTCTATTGGACCTGTCACAGGGTTTCCTTTTCTGTAAGAGTGAGGATAGCCAGAGGAAGACAAGAAACTGAATTTAATTTTGTTCTTCCACCCACAGCGTCACATCCCTGCCAGTTCATTGTGCAGATGTGGATAAAGTACAGCTTGCCCTTCTTTCCAATTTGGTGCAGGACCTGGGTGTGACAGGATGTGCCAAAAAGCAGCTGTCCTGGGGACTTGCTAAAATGCACTGTGAAAGATCACCCTTTTGAGGATTTTATTTTTTTTTTCCCTCTCCACCTCAGTGAAGCTGATTTGCACGTTGGGGTCATCAAACTATCTCTATCAGTGGTAGCAATTAATTTGTGTTAAAAAAAAAAAAGAAGTTTTAGTGAGAGATGAGTGAAAGAGGAGGGAGAGGTGTGAGACATTGGAGACAGATAGGGAACAGGTGTCTTTTGGCACTGCTCTTGCCTGCTCTCCCTTGCAGAGCCCATTGATGCCTGACACTGCTCTGCAAACAGCCGTGCTGCTCATCAGTCTTCCTGGGCTTTGCATTCTCTCCTTGGAGGACACTTGCCCTTAAACAAAGGGTCTTAAACTGGCTGAGGGAGAGGGAAATACTGACACTCTTTCTCAGGCTGGGAGCAGGCTGATCAAAAAACAAGACAAGCTTACCTTTTCAAGAACTTCAGCAAGAGTATTTCTGCAATGTCTGCTTGGGAGACAAGCTTTTGAGAGAGGAAAAAATTAATCAAAACTGTGAAAGTTTTCCTACCAACTCAAGCCAAGGTGGAAGATATTGTCCAAATTGAATTACATAAATCCCCCTCAGGCCTTTTGGCAGGTCTACGAGGCAGGTGGCTTGTTGGACAGGAGGAAAAAAGTAACACAAAAAGCCCTTACTATGCAGGCTGTAAAGGTTTCCCTGCCTTGTTTCCAGCATCGTTTTTAAGGGATTCCTCTTCTGCCCAGTGGAGCATCTCCATTGACTTATAGCAGCTGGAGAATAGACCCCTGGGCAGATATGTGGCTTTCCCTTGCTGGAACAGCTGATGTATTACATCCCACAGCAAATTGCCTCTGAGTACCATATAAAGCAAAACTGGAGTGTACATAGGAGCATGGCTTGAAGTCTTAACTCAAGCAAAAGCCCATGGCAGAGAAGAAAGATTTAGCTGAACAGGAATAAAGAATCTGTGCTTTGGGGGTTGATGAGACATTTGGGATGTGCTATGGGGAATTCTGGAGTGGAAAGGACTAGGCAAATATAGGATATCATAATCGTTATTTGAAAAAATCTGTATCTAGAAGCCCCAGCTCTGCCATTAACTAAGGCATAAGCTCAGCTGAGTTTCACAGACCTTATCCCTGTCAAAGACTGGGAAGACATGGTCTTCTTGAGCAGAGCTCAGCACATTTATTTAGTTATTTTAAATGACACTATAAATGAATCTAATTTACCAAATTCCCAAATAATTCAAAACATCTATTAAAGGAAATAACAGTAAATGACAGAAGGAAAGGAAGCTAAGGTAAAGAGCCCAGTTGAGGCAGGGTTTGCCTATTAATCTCCCTTATGGAAAGCAGTTCTGCACCTGAAAGACTGCAGTATTGGGCAGTGGGGTGCAATTAATTAGAGCAAAACTCTGTCAGAGAGAAGTGCTTCTCTTCTGGGTCCACAGAAACCCAAATCAGTGGGGAGGGGAAGAAAAAATATTTAGGTGATTGAAAGTCTCAATTTGTGCTGAAAAGACACTGTGAGGTGAACCACTGGACAGTTTTGCAGCTTTCACCATGGTTTCTTGTGGATTTTTCACTATATGATTTTCAGAGAAAGAAAAACAGAAGTATCTTGCCAAAGCTGATCTCCTGTGGGATGGAGAATGGCTGTTGCAGAGGTAATTTCTTGTAAGGTGGTCAGAAGGGTTTTTTGCAGGAGGAAGTCATACACCAGTATCACCACGGAAAGCTCTACCAGACCTCTGCTTCCAGCTTTTACACTGCCCAAAGCCACTTGTCTCCATCCCCTTTACTCATAAATACTTAAAACTGTCCAACTCCTGTCAGGGAACTATAGAAAATGTGGTGATGAAACGAATCCCACAGATTCCCTCTGAAATAAATGTGTTGTCCAGGTATTACAGGTAAGCAGTCACAGACAAACCTGTCAATCTGACCAAATCCATCCTTTCTAAGGCTTCCTGCACTACCCATACAGTATTTGAGTTTCATTTCCCATGACAGGACCATGTGCTGCTACGGTGTAAATCTGGAACACCACTGCTGATTTCAGGATAGCTGGGCTGGATCTACACCAGCCCAACCTGCAAGGAAGAATGCATTTTTCATAGGCACTTTTACAGTCTCTGAAAGGATATTTTCCATCACATTGTCCATTTAATTAGACAAATGCAACAGTTGAGGATACAGGGATCTCCCAGGTTCTCAAGCTGCCGGAGTGCAGGGGGGTTCAGGGTGCAGGTGGTGGAAAATGGTGTAGGGGAGACTCTCTTACTGCTCATCAAATGTGTTGGTGAAGGACACCAGTGTGCTGGGGTTGGGTGTCCTCATCCTGGCTATTCCTCACTACAGGGAAGTGAAATTTGAAGCTATTTTTTCTGCTTTGGAGAATTAAATGGCACCTGTGGACACATGCACATGTTTATGCTTGTTTTCTCTGTACACACACACAAACACCCCCAGTGTTTAGCTTGGCAGAGCCCAAAGGTGTATCTTTATTTCTGCACATCTTTTTCTTCCACAATAGTGGTTTTCCTGTGCATATCTAACAGATATATTTTGGTCCTTTCCAGCTGGAATGAAACTTACAGTCCAAAAGAAATAAAAAGAAGAGAGATGGGAAGAGTAAATGAAAGAAATATGAAGAACTGAGTGCCAGAGGCTTCCATCCAGATATTTTTTTTTCACTCTCCTTTTCTAAGAAAATCAGAATGAATTAGTGTTGGGTATCAGATTCCCCTGGCATGGAAAGGATGGCTGTTTGGGAGAGGTGTCTAGGAAAGCCATAAATACCTACATAGTCCATGTCATTTTCAGGGAAAGAGATCAATTTAGAGTGAACAGGACTTTCTTCCTCCTCCTTCCCCCTATGCTATCACAGACTGGGATTTTTGGACATACTCAGACTTGGTCACAGTCAAACAGCATGGCCCTTTCCTGTAGCATTGCATGTGCTTTCCAGCAGTTACAGCAATGTTTGGGATTTGGGAGGTTTGGAATCAGCTCTGGCTCTGACACAAATTTCTGTGGCCTGGGGCACACAGCATTTTGATTTTTGTGACCAGCTTTGCTTACTATTCTTTGGACATCAACAGGATTTACTCTAGCCCTGAAGTGAAGCATGTGCATGTTGACTTGGCTATGCCAGGGAAGATTTGCTCAAAAACCTGAGCCTTGAAGCTGAGCTGGATGCAGATGGAATTGTAGAAGGTTCCATGGGGGTGTTTTCAGATGGAAGTTGTGCTGAAGCAGGTGCACAAAAACACCTCACTGGCACCTCACAACAATTTTTTACCCATCTTGGTATCGCTAAACAGGACAAGATTGCAAAATTGTTCCCTAAAATGAGGCTTGGGCCCAATGGGTGGTGATCTTCACAAATACATAAAATCTGTATGAAAGTTGCTTTTTACTGTAAAGTCACGTGGAGTGGCGTTCTTCATCATTCTTCCTTAACCACTTATGCAATGAGTAGTCCTAAACTGGAGAGAAAATATTTCTCTGTCTATATTTTCCTCTATCCCAGAAAATGAAACTAAAGAAGAGAGCAGAAGGGACCCCCATTTCTGAAGAAGCAGACACAAAGAGGAAGAGGGCTGGTGAATCAAATAACAGAGGGCTGTCTCAGAGATGACAGCCAAGCAGGACTTGCAGCATTGATGTGGACAACTACTGAAGGCCAAAACTTGGGCTGCTTGGTAGATGTGGACTAAGAGTGCCCTTACAGACACCATTAACCACTGGAGATGTCATTGCTTGGGAACCAAGAACTGCTTCACCATGCTTCATTCCAACTCCATCAACTTTGATTTTTATCAAGTTTAAAAAAGCTTCAACAGTCAGATTAGCAGCAATATAAAACCTTCTGCTTTACTTGATTCTGTAGGTCACCTTTTATAAATATTCAATAGGCCAATTCATGTAGGAACCATAATTCATACACATCTGTGCATATATATGTAAACACATAAACACACAAAATGCACAATGAGGTTTGTGCATGTTACATATATTTATGTACAAGTGCACACACACAAACATGTCTGTCTAACTATCTAATCTATTTGAAACACTTCTCTTACAAGCATGATTTTCTTCCTCACCCCTGATGCAAGTCCTTTTTTTAACCTCCTCTGAAGACACCTCCAGTGCCTCATTCTGGTGCCTAATTGGCCTTATCATTAAGATTTTTTTTTTAACTAATGTCTAAACTAAATGTTTCCCTTTTAGGATTCAAGTCATTGCTCCTTGTTATGCCTGTTTCAATGATGTCTACATAATATGGATTGATATGCTAGTCAGGGATAGTTTCAAAGGAAGCAAATAGCATCCATTAAGGAATGGCAATATAGGAATGAGTCATATAAAATATCCATCTATCTGTATATACATTTCTCTCTGTGTGCAGATGGACACACAACCATTTCAAATGCACACACACAAATCAGACTGCAGCATTTCAAGGATTTACAACACTTAAAGACCCGTAACAGCATATTATCTTAGTCCCTGGATATCCTTAACCCATGCTCTGATTTCCTTGTAGAAGCCCAGGAAGTTGTGGCAGAAAAACACCTTGTCTGCTGCTAAACAGGGTACTCGTGCTCATTTTGCAGTCTTGTGATCCCCACTTTTAGATAGTTGAAGGTGAGATAAATCCCATCCAAACCCTGTAAAGCTGCAGGTCTGAAACTAGTCATTGTTTTAAGCATCTCTGTTTGTGAGATGTAGTGAAAGAGGCCTCCAGGCCCTGATTAAGATCGCTATTTGTTGCTCTAATGCAAAACAGTATCATTAATAGTGTTAGTAATAAGCAGTCCAGAATGCAAATCCTGAGAACACAGGTTATCAAAGCCTGTGCAACTTTAATTGTTGAATGTTTATAATGTACTTTTTGATCTTAAAATCATAATCTGTAAGTGCAGAGATTTATTATCATTATTATTATTATCATTATTATTATTACTACTTCTAGTCTGCTAGCCGTGTGTTTTTTCCCTCACTTTCCTCATTATTTGCACATACAGTGCTGGGCTGGTAGTGGCATCTGACTTTCCTCAGACAGGATATGATTGTGTTAGGGCTGAGATTGAGCAAGAAGGGCTACTTTTAGATCTAGGTACTGAGATCAAAGTTCACTTTTCATTGTAGGTGGTTGCGGTGAGAAATGTGAAGGACAGAGGTAGGCTAATGCTGCTAACAGGATTTTTTCTTGTTGGTGCTCAGAAATGTTCAAGTATAATAATTAGACAGAAGTAGTAACTGTTTTAATGAACAATTTGCTGCACAGTGATGCCCAAACTAGAACTCTTTGATCATCACAGTAGACTCTTCCCTCCTTCTGTTCCCAAAGCCCATTAGAATAACTTCCCTCACCTAAGCTTCAGCACAGCTTGTTGTTACTGGAAATTAGCGACTTTGTCCAATCCAATTTCAAATTAGGCAACATAATCAGAAGAGCCTCTGCCACTTCACTGGAAGGACCATACTTCCACCATCAAAAGAGAATCTTATAGTTGTCACAGTCTCTGAGGTTTGCTTTATTTTCAGCCTTCTAATTGCAATTTATTTGGTGCTCGCAAGAGTGCCATATTTTTAATTTTTCCCCTCCCACTGATATAAAGTTGTCATGACTTCTCTGCTTGAAGTGGTAAGTACTTTTCCTTGAAAACTTTTGCTAAGCCTTTCTCTATCTTATGTACTCAGTTACAATCCTTTTATTTTGGCTTCAGAAGAGGACAATCTACACAGTGAGTAATATCACAGCTGCACCTTTGTTCTGCATATGCCACATATTTACCATGGGGATGCTAAAATCTGGGGGCAACTTTTTTAAAATCTTTCCACTGCTGTGTTGTTCCCTGCTTATGTGTTTATGGAATAATAGAAGACAAACTGACCTCGAAGCCTGGACCAAATGAAAATGAAATGGAAATATGAGCAGTAATTTTTCCTTCTAATCTGAGGCTCTTACAGGAGTGGATACAAGGTGCTCCATTTCCTTCTTGCATCTGACATAAGAGGGACACAAAATGAACATTCAGCAAATTTCATTTCTGAAGATTACCTCCTACAAATCAGAATATGAGATCCTAACTTTGCTGCTGTGAATTAATAAAAAAGCTCTGTAAGAGCAAATCATATGTGCTATAGTTCTCCAGTTGCCACAGCTGTACTGTGAAAAAAAAACCAAAAACAAAACCAAGAACTAAACTAAAAATAAAAAAACAAGTGAAAAGTGTCACAAAGCAACAGAACCCCAGGATGAACCTATCTCAGTTTAGGCCAGAGAGATACAAACATCACCACGACAATGAGGATATATATGGGTGTCTGGATAAGCAAGCAGAGCTGAGGTGCTGAAAATCAGCATTGCTTTCATAAGACTTTCTCACCCCATTGGTGAGACTACTATTAAGTATTGCATTTGAATGTTATTGGTTATATTATGTGGTTTCTTTTGTTTCTTTGTATCTGGATGGAGACTTAGTTATCTAATATTGGAAAAAGGGGAAAGAAAAATAACCTGTTTCTACAGTAGATCATATCGACATATTGGGATTTCATCTTGCATAGCTGAATCATTTGTATCTGACAGGTACAACTACATTGAAGATGTTAAACTTCACAGATAGATTAATTCTAAGAAATATTTATAAATCTAAAGAGCTGCACCCATTGACTTCTGCTCCAAGCTGAGGCAGAGTAACCACATTTTCAGAAAATGGCTTTCCTTTTGCTGTGACAGAAGAGTTTTTGGTGGAAGTCATTCATTTTTTATTGCTTAAAAAAGACAGTGCCAGGGTGAAAAATTTCACAGTAATGTTCATGATGTTAATGAACATAAATCACAGGTCGATTTCACCAGCAGCAGTAGCTCTGGGAAGGGTTTCATTAGCTGAAGGGGTGTGTGGTGATGTGGGTATCACTTGGTTCAGAGGACAAAGAAACAAGAATCAACTTTCTCCCTTACTGGTGTGCTGAAAGGCAGGTGCCTCTGGTCTTGGCCAAAGTGGATGTGTAGAGGAAGAGAGTTGGAGGTAACAAGATGCCAAATGAGGACTGTGAGTCCTGGGCAGCTACCTAAAAAGTGTGTCACTGAGCCATTCATCAATTGAAAGGATAAAGATTCCCCGTGGCTTAATACTGTGGTATACATTAAGTAACAATGGAAATGTTATCCTTGAAGTGATGTCTTTGCTCATCAGTTTGAGGATCAAGTGTTAACCACTTCTAAAAAGGAATGATAGGCATGAGGAAAAGGGAAGGAGTGAGAAATAGTGACAGCAAATCATACCATACATATATAATATATTGTATATATACATAATATATATACTATATGATTTGTATATTTTTAGAAATAACATAAAATTATGCTTTTTCCTGGTAGGCTGGAGCTGCAACAGGGTGCTTCTGATGTTTTTATTTCCATCTGAGTTATGCCTACTACATTAGTCCATACATGCACACACACATAGGTCCTTTACTATAAAACCATCCATTCCTTCACTGAGCCAATAATCACTTCTGTTCTACTTCTACAAAATTTTCATGGCCTGAAAACAGTGAACGCAAAGTTTTTGTCTAATTAAAACCTGTGGCTGAGAGAATCAAGCTGAGTATGAAGAAAGAGAATGAAAGAATTGCTAAGTACTTTTTATGGTCTACTAGCTAAACTACAAGGACCCTCCAGCATTCTGGCAAAACCAATGCACAAATTGGCTCTTTTCTTATTTAATTTGCTGGCAAATGTGGGGGTGCTACCGTGGTCACTGGCAGCTTCCCAGAACTGAATTCTCCGAATAACTCCTGTAGATTCAAAGAACTACCCAAGTATTCTTGTGTTTTTGGGCACAAAGGTAATGTGTACCTCTATTTGACAGACAAATGCTTAAGAAGTTCCCATCCTTTTTTTTTTTTTTTTTTTTTTTTCCCTGTGGAAACTGTTTACATAACTGGAAAGAGTTATGTAAAGGAGAGGGATTGTTGAGGGATTGTTTCCCAGCAAGAGAAGCAGAACATTTGCAATATCTTCCTATCCCTATTCCCATGCTCTCCTGTCAGCACAGAAGATCCTACTGTCAGCTGATATCCTACACAAATTAAAACAGATAACAGAATCCTGCTAGGAGGTTTTCATGAGGTGAAGAGAAGGGGAAGGAGGGACAAAAGGTGAAAATTTGATTTTAAAAATATATTTATCTTCCACGTTGTAGAAAAAAGAGTCAGAAAAGAGTGCAATGAGTAGTAGTCAGGAAATGTGGCTGCAAGTGCCTCAGGTACCTCTCGAGTAGGTGGGTTTCACTGAGTGCCAAGTTCCCTCTCTGGCTAGACAGTCACCTACAGGAAGCTCTTGGCTTCGACAGCATTTCTGCTGGGCAGACAGAAATCAGCAATGCTGAGAGGATGGTCCCACAGACTGGTAATGAAATGTCTTGCTAATGAGAGATGAGTTGGGCTGGGTACAAAGATCATTGCAAGGTGCTGCTGTATATGAGGACATCTGTCAAGTGCAGCTGACCTGCCAGGAATGAGCCATTTTAATTGGCTGTGACTCAAACTTCCTCTGTCTCTACTTGATATTTGTATGCTTTATGGAATAAGTGCTTCTTGTTACCTTCGTTAGCATGTGTCATTGAATATATAATGTCCTGTCACTTTTACTAGTATGTTCTATTGACTATATTGCTCCTGCAAAGCTCATGTTGAGTTAATGTACCCGATTTATTTATACAATTCATTTTGCTTTATTTCCAGAGACATGCTGTGACCATACTGTGATGCAGATCCTGTGAGAGTGACTGTAATAAATAAACCCAGTGAACAATTATCTCCCAAACACAGCTTCACTGACACAAATCAGTGGAGTATAGTTCTTCACTTACATTTAAGAGCTGGTGGTCGCATACCAAATGTGGAGTGTAACCAACGGGGAGTACAAGCAATGCATTTGTGATCAGAAATGGAGGTGCAGGAGGGAAAAAGCCTACCAAACAGCTTCACTAGCAATAACTTGGAGGGAAAAAGAAGTTTTGCAGTGTAGGTGCACTGATAAAAGTAATCTTTTTGATTGTGTTTTCCCCCAAGTTTTCTGGTAGATAGCTAGATAGCTAAATAGGTAGAGCGGGCTTTTTTTTTAAATGTATTTTTTGTCTTTTGATGCAGGTACTTGGAATTAAAAATAATTTTGTCCTTTGGCAAGGGAACTACACTGTGTTTTTCCTTCTGTCTCCAAATCTTTTTGATTGGATAGCATTTATTTCTCTGTGCATTTTCATTTGACTTCTCCTAGAGAAAAACTTCTCTATATACCAACTGAGAAAGCATCACTATTATTGATGAAAAGTAGTAAGGTCTCTGGAAACTGGAAGAAAGTTCCAAGAGTAGAGTGCTGCAGAAACAAAGGGATCCCACAATCACTGACTTGCCCTCTCTATACTATGTAACTCTAGGACCATTTAAAACTCAGACCTGGAACAATCAGGAAATGGATCCCAGCTAACAGCAGGCCTTATAGTGTAGGTGTGAATGTTTGAGACATTGTCCAAATGGTGCCCAGGTGCCCTGACAGGAGCTGAGAGCTCATCAATACAGTCGGTATTATGCAGGATAAATTCTTGTAACTGAATGATGGGGACTTACTTTGAGCTGAAATAAACCTTGATCAAACTCCAGTGACCATATTGCCTAACTCCTTGTTGACAATAGAGGCAGCCAAGAGAGATTTGCTCTGGTACAGATGTATACCCTGCAGATACACATACTCAGTCAAAGGAATCACTGCCTTGATTTTGAAGCAAACAAAATAGAAGATGAAGCGCAGCACCATGCAGGTGGTTGTTGTTATTGTTATCATAATTAATATATAACAATAATAATAGTAATAAATAACCAGGATATTGGAGAGTCTTCCTTATTCCATGACTTAGCAGTTGCTTTGTGTTATCCGCATTGATGTTTGTAGTTCCTCAAGGCTTCATGGTGACAACACGGCATCAATGAGAAGACAGCAGTTTTGATTGCAAGATTGCTCCAAAGCCCTGAAAAGCTAACAAATGTCTTATCCACTGCCATTCTTGTCACTTTGAGCTTTGAGCTCTGAGTTATTTAACTCGCGCTATCCTGCTCTGCCTTTGAGGAAGATCTGCTGGGAGAGTGACAATATCTGCACGTGGGCAGCGACTGCCACCCCTGTGAGTCCCATGCCACTCTTTCAAAAGGGATGGATTTCTCTCTCCAGGTGTGGCTCTGTTCATTAAGTCATGTCATAGTACAGAAAAACTAGAAAAGTAGGATTAAATCATGTGAGAGGTGCAGGACCACCATAGGAGGAGTTTCTTCACGCTGGCAATTCTTTGGGAGATGGGAGTTGAGCTCAGCCACTGAGAGCTGAGACTACACCCTCCATCTACCTTCGCACACCCAGGGAGTGGCTCATTGCTCAGCCTGACCATCAGCATCACAGTATTCAGGGTTGTGGTGCTACGGGACATGGAACACCCTCACAAGCACCTTAGGTAGGTCCTGGCCCTAATCAGTCTGCAAAGAATGGATATGGAATATCAGCTGAAGGAATACAAAGGTGTGTCTCTCAGGCTCTCTCTAGCAGCCATGGCATGGTTTGCTGATACTGGAGCTCCTGGCAGGAACAGAAAGACTGCTTTGCCATGGTGGTCATGTGCAGCCTGTCTCCTGAAAAGCCAGTACATGGCAGGGCAGAGGGAAGGTAGGATTCCAGCCTTCGCTCCAAGCTGCCTCGCTTTCCTGGGTTTATGTCAGGCCCTTAGCGTTATTTGAACATAGTTTTTCTGGTTTAATTTGCATAATTGATGAGATGGAAAATTATCTCAATGATTGATGGATGTTCTGCATGCACCAGAGTTTGTCACAAAATATAATGCATCTGTAGGATGAGCCTGCTGCTCCTGCCATGTTATTTCCCAACAGGGCTATAAAATTCTAACTTAACCCTGCAGGTTTTTAAGTTTCTTTTCTTTTTAATCTTTTACAAGACAATGTGCAACATGGTGAACAAACACAAAGACACAGCATCAACTAGAGTTACCATCTTTTTTCATTGTGCTTCTAGGATGTTGAGTAATGAAAGGGGAAAAAACTGGAACCTGTGCAGTCGATCCAAGACTTTCCTGCATCAGGTGTTCTCACTCTCAGCAGACTTGCTGTATAGCTCTGTCTACAGATGGTTTATCTCTTATCTCTTTATCTCTTTCAGACATTTACATTGACAAAATTCTCTTAATTTGCAGTGAGTCAACAGTGCGTAAACCACAATTCATGTGACGAGTGGACTTTATTTTCATAATTGCTTGTAGTTATTTTTATAATCGAAAGATGATGCCAAGTGCAAAAGTACTCTTTGGCAATTAGCAAAGCTTCTTCCAAAGAGAAGCTTGGCTTGATCCATTCCTGTCCAGCAAAGCACAGGCAGGTAACTTGAAGCCTGTCTAAAGCTGTGCATGAAGTTACATACACACAAATTCCAGCATGTGTCACAGTTCCCTGCAGAGCAGAGACCTGGACACGTGTAACTTCTTTGCTGAACAGTGAACTTGGAAAGATTAAGCCTCCCTTTTCCCCTCTGCAAGTTATGAAAAGGCAGAGCAGGTGTTTTTGCTGTGTTTTCATTCACTGGAGTGATGTGGTGGGTGGGGTGTGCCCTGCATTACCTATCTCAGCTATCAGGAGAAGATAATGAGCTCCTGCCCACATTAAACGGTGTACCAGTCCCTCTGGGCAGTCTCAGATGCCAGCTTGAGACTGGGCCTGACATCCCAGGACACAAGCCTTTAGGGAATCAGAAAGTGAAGCACCTTTTAGTCATACACGGGCTGTGCTCAGAGAGGGTTTATAAGGAAAGCTGGCAGAGAAGGAGGATGACAAGAGAGTTTTCTTGATCCTCAAACTGATCATGCACAAAGACTATGAACAAGATTTTCAGGGCACTTTAAAATTTTTACAGCAGACTAAAAGCATAGGTTAAGTCTAAGATTATCTAAATCTTAAGTCCAAGGTTTTCACAGCACTTGAAAGACAATTTTGCAGTGTCAGGTCAGTTTTCTAAACAGCTCTAGTTTTGGTATAAGGACATAACTGCAGTGATGTCAGTGAGGCTAGAAAGATGAACAACACTGGCAGTCCTCCAACCACTTAAGAAAAGGTACCAGAGTAAAGTATTTACCCCAAGAACTCATTACTGTGACAACTCATTGCACTGAATGAAAATTTGCTTCAATGGGAATTTGTTCTCCGGGCTATATATGGATTCCTCCAAGCTGTGAATAGGTCTAATCTGCTTTTCTCAGTGATTTGATTTAATACACTTTAGTTCACATTAACAAAAGGATAAAAACATGGTTCCAGTATTAAGCCTGTATGTGGTACTATGCATTTTTTCCATCATACAGCATACTTCATTAGTGTTCCCTGCAGAAAATGGATAAATCAGACCAAGAAAGTGGAAAGAAAATAAATAAGAACTAGAGGAAAGCATTGGCAATATTGTGTCTATGCACCTAGAAAATGACTCCAAACCTGAACTATACAGCTTCTAAGCATTGAGGTAGAAAAATCATACAGCAATGGCTATGGTTCTTTTCCAACAAGGAACTTTTCTACCAAGGAAAATGAAAGACATTCTCCCCATCCCTGGTCCAAGCATGACGCTCCTCCAGTCTGAAGTGACAAAGGGTTGATTAGTTATGATCGGCTGCTACAGCTGAGGCAATACAGAACTCCAATCAATTCCCCAGCAATCAATTCGTTACACTGAACTCCCTTTCTCTCCGTCTGCAGCTGCCTGACATCCATCAGGGCCCCTTCTCCTGCCTGCAAGTCGTGGTGAGCATCTGAAGATGGCTCAGTGGGCTGAAATGGAGATGAGCGGCTCGCGGTGCGGGCGGGCGAGCGGCGTTCACCCTCTGGAGCTGAGCAGCTCAGCTGCGCACTTCAAGTTTCCACTGTGATATTATATTTGACATTCAATTTGAAACCCTAAACTCCTTTAATGCAATATCTCAGCACAATGATAGTAATAAGGCAGTACCACTTGCTTTCGATTTAACTACCAAAGGCAAAGTGGACAGGGGGAGAAAACAGCCCCGATTATGTTAACCCCTTTGCTACTAGCTCAGCAGGTGACTTGTTTTGTAAGTACAAAATTCTGTATTAAAATAAAGTGAGAAGAAAAAGGGCAGAGCTAGCAGTAAAAATGTTTTGTTTTGTTGTGTTTTGCTCCCTGAAAATGCCAGAGGCTGCCATTTGCTCTGAAAATTTCCACAAAATTGCATGTAGATGGGATTGCTTTCCAGTAGACCTGTCACCTTGCATATATGGCAGGAGATAAAGAGTTCAGGTAGTATTTTTTCCAAATGCAGGGCTGCAGTTTGCCCTCCTTTGACCAAAGTCCCATTCTTCAGATGTCTATTGGCATTCTACTGCCACCATCCCACACCAGTCGAGATGATAGCAGTGGTTTAAAGTACTCTGAGTTTTTGTGCATCCACAGTAATACATGGAAAACAGTGCACCAGAGCTCAATATCTCTATTTTACAAATGGGTAAATTGAGGTCCAGTTTTGATGGGACAAGAAAATTTTGTTTACTGTTCAAACTGAAATACTGACTCTAGGCGTTTTCAAGGCCCACATATAAGGCTGTCAGTTCTGGAGAACTTTGAAACACTATTTCTAGCCCAAATTTGCCTCTACTCCTAAGGCACAGTAGGACTGTCATCCAGAATTTAGTCAGCCTTCCAGGAGGAGAAAATGCAAAGTGTGGCTGCGTTACACCAAATTTTGCTCAGCTCTCCTATGGACATTCACTATCCCTTGGTGAATCTCCAAGGATCTGAATCATCCTTAGTGAAAGCAGGGGTCAGTGTGGGAGAAGGGGGACACAGACCCTAATGAATCAAATCCAAAGGCAGCTAGTACTCATACTATGCATACTTTGTAAAATAAGGATTCTTTCTTCTGGTAACTTAATTTCCTTCTCTTCCAGCCCTTTCTAACCTTTCTTTCCCTTTGCTTCTCAACTGTGTACAGACTGATCTGCACTGTGGAGGATGGTATAAAACTTCCTGTCTGCTTCTTCCCAGCTTGTCCTTAGACACCAAGTGAATGTCAGAGATCTAGTCTCAAACTATTTAAAAACATTTAGCCAGCTTTACACAGCAACTCTCTGGTCAAACTTTCTCTGCTTTAGGAAAGGACATGTCGCCCCTCTTGGCAAATCAATTATTCAGACGCTGTGATAGTCCGAGGCATCGTATCAGTAATAAAGTAGTGAATTATTAATCACGGCTTGTGCCATTTTGATTAGATTTGGGAAATTCAGGATTAAATTTCTGGCACCCTGTGTCTCGGATTGAGCTCAGCCCAGCTGGCCTGACAAGCATGAGCTGGCTTTGTACTTCAGAGGAGGCTGGTGGATAAAAATTACTTGAAAAGCCTCAGAACTTCAATTATTATTATTATTAGTATTTTGGAAGGAACTGGAATGACTGAAAATAGATTTCCAATCTGCAGGGCAGTTTTGGTTTCACGCAAAACTTCTGCTGTAATAACTCAGGTTTTTTTTCCCCTGTTCCTCTGAGCTCATCTGCTTGCTGCAAGAAAGGCTAACTCGGCTTGAAAGACGAGGCAGTCTTGTGAGTCTGTGTGTCTCTGTACAGTATTTACACTTTCTACATTTTATCTGGGCTCTGAGGACACTCTGAGAGATCGAAATCATATTAATTAGAAGAGCAGGACCAGCATTCCTACTGCTCTGGCACTAGCTGTTGAGGGAGGGAGAGCCTTAATGCAGGAATGTGAGCCTTGGCATCCTGAGAAGTTGCTTGCAGCCTGCTTAAGGCTAGCATGAAAAGAGTTTTGGCTTTATCTGCCCTGTGCCCAGCAGACAGCCATCCCCTGCAGTGCCCTGCCACATATATTCACCTGACTTCACTCAGCTGATATTGTTTAGCTCTTGCCTGTGCTTGGTGCCTGCTGTGGAGAGCTGGCTCTGAAGTGCTGGTGAGTGCTCCTTTCGCTGGAGAAAGGCTTTTTGAAAGTGTGTCTGTTACAGAAAGAGGAGCAAAACCAGGATTGGGATAGGCAGCTGGGAGAGTTGAGGCTGTTGGGAGCGTATGGGGAGAGTCAGCTGCCCCACGTATGGCCAGGGGACCTGTGGAGAACTGCTGGGATGCAATGCCAGGGTGTCACGGCTGGGGTGGGACATCTGAGCATGGCATGGGGCAGTGCTGTGTGTGGGAGCTTGGTACTGCAGGGTGTTGAAGGGCTCAAACCACCTGGGAGAACAAAGAGGAGGTGTTCTGGTGTGCCCCTAACCAGAGTGCAAAATGTGCCATAGAGCTGTGAAGAGAGAATTTCTTCTTCATCCATGGGTGAAATTTAATTTTTCCTTGTTGCTTACAGGCATAGCAGGTTTGCAGAAGTTAGTGATTTCTTCCATAGTCAGGCTGAAAAGTTAAGTAACTTTGTCCAGGCCTTGAGGAAATCAAAGGGAAAACTCGGGTGACCTGACCCCACGCTCACATCCTTGTCGACGTGGACTGATAGCACGGGTCTGAAATGAAGACTGCTGGGTTTCTCTCTGTGAAGTTGGCCTTTTGCTAGACATACAACTGAGGGAACAGCTTTTTGCCACAAATGCAGTCCAATTCAAACCCTGAACAAGACTCAAAAGTGACCGTGTTGAAAACCCTTGACATGAAGGAAATAACATTTCACTCAGTGCAGTTTTAATTTCATCCCTCTGCCCTGGAGTCAGAGGTTTCTGAGCAGAACAGGGACTGTGGAGTGCATGTACATTGTGGGGAAGAAAGTGTGTGGGGAGATGCTGCATGTAGCTAGTTTCTTACTCTTAGAAGCCTCCATGACTTTCGGGGAAAGGAAAAGCAAAAAGGAAAAAAAAAAACAAAAAAAAGGTTTTAAAAGAGTTTTTTTGAAAGAGGAGCTGAAAAAGACATCAAAACAGATCAAAGAAACTCATGGAAGTAGGAAAAAAATGGAGAGAGGGAGAAAAAAAAAGAAGGAAAAGCTCCTGCAGTAACATTGGATGAAAATTAAGCTTCTCAGATCTGTTTAAAAGATATTCTGTTTGATCTTTTATATCTTCTGCTCTGATTATCCAGGTTCCTTTTGATGTTGCTGAGCCCTATAGAACTGATATGTAAAAATACACATACATATGTATTAGTGCAGTGGGTACACATGCACATGCAGGGACCCTCTCACGCTGCCACTGCCGCCTGTGAATGGGATGTGCAGAGCCAGAGGAGGGGAGGCCACCTAGGGGCAAGACCCAGTGATCTGACCCTGTGATCTGTGTCCCATGCCATGGTGCCCCTGGGGACAGAAAAACCTTCCTGCTCCTCTCCTCAGCAGCAGCCACTGGAAGAACCGAGCTCTGAGGCACACAGTTTAAAGGTGGGAAGCCGCACGCCACGTCCCACTCCCTGCACCTCCCAAGCCCTTGGGAAGTCAGGAGCACGTACAACCGAGGAGAAATACATCTCAGAGACCATGCAAAAAGACACCCACAGCCAAAAGGGACTTATCTACTCCCTGGGATCACTGGAACAGTTTGTGGCACCACAGAGTCCCCAGCAGGGATTCCCCACATTGTCCCCTCCTCCCTCCTGACTGCTCCCTTTGCCTTCCCACCAAAGCCAGCTCCAGACTCCTCACTCTTTAGGAAAAACTGGGGTTTTTTTCTGCCCTCCTCTTACAATGAGCCCTAGCATGGGTCGCTGATGCCATCAGGAAGATGGGAAGTGATTTTGCACAAAGTAGCAGAGCCCCATCGCGCTAAGCCAGCCGCTGTTGCTGGGGTGAGAGGAGGGAGGTGGATAAAAACTGCATTCCAAATCCCTTATTGACCAGGCAATGAGCCTGCTTGCCTCAATGCCACCACCTGCAATGACTTCTCACACTTGTGCGACACGTGAAGGCAGCAGGACCCAACTCTGGTGGCTGCAACCAGCCCTGCATCCCCCGAGCCCCGGCTGTGCCGCGCTGGCCTCTGCTCCCCACTGCTGCGGCGCCCACATGCTTCCAAACCTTTAATCTGCTTACCCTCAGGAAGCCCTGGGAGGCAGGCAAAGTGGTCTTAAGCTCATTTTACAGCGGGAAACATGAGTGATTTCCAAACAAACGCTGTTCAAGGTGGCAGCAGAGGTGGGACCGTCGCTGTACCCACCAAGCTCTCCCTCCCTGGGATGGAGGGCAGCTCTGTGCCACCCACCTCCATCCTCACGGGTTTGGCTTTGCCCTGCTAAGTGCCATTTCTGGCAAGGAAAGCTCTGTCCTCCATGTCCCACCCCCACGTGGACCAGCATTTCCCACCCTGCCTCCTTCCTCATCCCTCAGTTTTCCTCTGAGGGTGAGCACAGTGAAGCACTCCCGTTAAATTTGGGCTTAAATGCAAGATTTCCTGCAGTTTTAATACACCAACATGCTTCTGATTGTTATGTTTGGAGAGGAGTGTAGGCAGCTTGGAACAGCAGGCACAGTATTTTGGGTTTTCTGAGCTGAGGCTGGTACAGTTGGTTGTTTGAGCCCCTGGGCTGTGGCAGCCTGATCCCTCCTTGCTAGATGCAGCTTTGTGAACTCACTCTCATTTCTCTTCTCCCTGCTCTCTCCCCCACCCTCACTCAGAGGTTTCCCAAGCAGATCTGTCTATTGCCACTCCCTCTTTAAGTTCCTAATTTAAAGAGGGAAAAAAAAAAAAAAAGAAAATACACAGGAAAGTTATTTTTTTTTACAGACAGCAGTAAAATGATCAAAGGCTTATTTGTAGCTAACAGCGGACGTACACCACTCATTGAACTAAGATGGAGTGGAAGCATTTTCTTCATATCCCTACAAATGTGTTCCTTTAAAAAAAAAATCAATGAAGGCAGATTTTTAATTAAAGCAGATGCTGATCCTTCCTGCCCCTGATGCTGCTACATGTTTTGTTGTTGTTGTGGCTGTTGTTATCTTATCTGGGCCTTTATTTATTTATGTATTAGCCCCTGACAACAGGAGATTGCAGCTCTGATTTTTCTGCTAGAGTTGGAGGAACAAAAAGGAGGTGGGCCTGTTGGAGTAAAATGTTTTTGTCTCCAATCTCTTTGCTACCCAGGTGAGGGTCAAACACCCCCTTCCTTGGGCTTTCCCCTCCTCCAGCTCTGGCGATGGATACAAAGGCTAAGCCTTGCTGTCTCCTTCTCTCCGTCCTTTTTAGAGATGCAAATCCCCTCTGCTCAAGCTCAAGAGTGTCTCTGGAAATAAAATGTGCTCTGTGGTAATGCCTTCATTTGAAAGTGTTATGGAGATCTGGAGCTGAACTGATGAATGGCAAGGTTTTCTTTCCTTTTTTTTTTTTTTTTTAACCACCTTTTAAAAATTATTTCAGGAAACCCCACTAATTTAGGTCTCTGATAAAATGACAAAGGAAGCATTTCCTAGTACATTCACCCTACTTCCTCACCTAGCAGATCTGATTCTCCAATCTCCTTCCTCTGTCCTGTGCATAGACAGGAGATGTTCTCCATGATCCTCATGGGTCCCTTCCAGCTCAGGAGATTCCATGATTCTCTCTTCTTCAAACCTTCCCCTCCATTCCTCACAAGATCAAGGGGTTCCCAACAAGGCTTTCCTAGTGAATATCCAAGACAAATGTGTGTTCCCAGCCTGCCACAGGTGGGCCTGGTATGGGTTCTGAGGGTTTGGGCAGCACTGAGCACATGGTCCGTCCTTCCCGTTCTGGTGCTCTGCCTGCACCTTTTCTCTTCAAAATTTGGTGAGCACATAGAGGTGGGGATCCATTTTTGGGAAACTACTGGCAGCACCCTTATATTTTAATCATCTTAAACTATAAAGCAGAGATAGACAATCTAAACCAATATTAGGCTCATCCTCTAGGTCAATCTCTCCTGCTGTGAATGATGATCAGGCTGTGGTGGAGGGAGATGTCCTGGGCTGTGCTCTGCCGCAGGTCCTTCCTGCAGGCACTGTTTCAGGCTCCACAGATGCCTTTTGTCTCTGGAACTCCCTGACTTCATGCATGTGCTGCTCCCAGACAACACCTAAGGGGCTGTCTTGACTCTGCAGGTACAGATTTGGACAGAGCATTGTCTTTGTGTGTGTCAATAGCACACCGGGTCAGAGCTGCAGGGTCTGAGGAGAAGTTTGTCCTTTGTGTCCAGCACCAGGCATCTGGCCAGGTGCTGTGGGAGGGAGGGCTTCACACACCCCAGGCACAGGCCACTGCCTCAGGCACTGTACCTGACAGGATGGATCACTCGTCCCATCTGCTGTCACAAACTGCATCTTTGTATGGGGAAGGAAACTGAGAGCTAAAACTGCCCAGGGAGAGGCCTTCCTTTCATTTATAGCTGCATAAATGAACATACAGATTCTTAGAATCATTTAGGTTGGAAAAGACCTCTCTGATTGTCCAGTCCAACTGTTAACTCACCCCCACCAAGCCATGTCCCTCAGGGGCCACATCCACACACCTTTTGAACACTTCCAAGGATGCTATTGTATCCTATCCTGGGCTGGGTGTTCCAATGCCGGATCACGCTTCCAATAAAACATTTTTCCAAATATGCTGTCTAAATATAATATCTGATATATCTGTTTGATCCTGACTTCCCAGATCTCATACATCCCTGATCTTCACTACCCTCAAAGACTGCCCTGGCAGCTCTTCCCCAGGTCTGTGGGTAGGTGCAGGCAGTCATACACATGGACTGTATCTTAATACTGCTTGCTTTACTGCCCAAAATGCACACCAACAAATAGTAAAAAAAAATAAATTACAGTTTACAAGAGTGTCTCTGCTGATCCAAAATGTAACAACTTTTCATTTTGTTGTTTTGTTCCATTTTCATTAAAAGCAAGTAGATTAATAAAGGAAATTGAGAAAAAGGAAAAGAAATAGCTTTGTTTAAAAAATACTTCATCAGCAAAATTTTTCACATTTTCAATCAAGTAAACTGATTGTGGTATCTTATTTGATAGGAGCATGCATATATTTCTATTCCCCAGTGAATAAAGTATCTGTACAAAATCCTTCCTCACTTGTAATCTGGAATAGCATTTTCACTATGTCTGAAAAGAAAACTTAATATTTATTTCAATAATATGCAGATTTAGAGTTTTGTGTTTGAAAGGGTGGGATCCATTTGGAGAAATTTAAGTGTTTACTGCAAGACATGCCTCCATCTGAAATAATCACCCTTGTCTTTCTTCTGTAGTTAACAGGGATCTGCTCTGCAAAGTCGAGGGCACAACTCTCCTCATAATATAGTAATCAGCTTTCAGCCAAATCACACTTCCCCTAAAAAAGCACTTTTCTCTCTGTGTTCTATATTGCAAGTCTTGACTGACTTGGAAAGATCCTTGGAAGGATCTGCATTTTAATTAGATGTCTTAGATGTGGGTAAATTTAGCGAACATTAAACCTGACCAACTAGTTTAAAAGTGAGTTTGTTCCTTAAAGCTGTTCAGGATGCTAACAGGATTATGCAGAACCTAACAGGGCCATGGTTTCCCTAAAGCTGGCTGTGCAACAGCACATGAAAGTAAATACTTCTAATTTCAGATTGAGTGCCTATGGGCAGAGGCACCAAATGTGCACAATAGTGCACAATTTATTTGAAATTGCAGATACTCACTCTGTAGAGGAAACACTATTAGCTGTGTCCCATCTCTGCTGAGCTCATCTTCATTCTTTTAATATTATCAAGACTTTAAAATGCATAGAAAAATGAGAAGTGAGATATAAACTACTTCCCTTCTTCCTACCACCCACACTTACATAAGAAAACACACTCAAAAGAGATAAACCACCTATATACACATAGACATGTCCATATATATGTACATATACATATACATATACGTACATATGTGTACCTGTGCTAAAGATAAATTCCACTTAAAAATGCAATTTATAATCACCATCCAGTGTTTGTTTTTATCAGGTGGCAAGTTAAGGCTTTCACGCCAATGGAGTGCAAATTCTGTTAGTAAATTCTGCTGGTAAATTATCTTTGAAAACGTGAGCCAGTAAGATATTACACCTGAAAATTAACTTATATCCACCCTCAACAGAACAGCTGTGAAAAACTTTTGGAGGACCTTGGTTAGGGCAAGGCATTTTTAAGCATTTCTCTGTGATTTTCACAGTGATCTGAAGCAGGACACTTCAATCACAGTGCCTTGGTATAGATGTGTCTTTCACTGCAGCCTCGTATAACTATCCATGTTTGGGTGTTATCATGGGAGTAGCTGCCTCGCTGTATCCATCTTTTCCCAATTGCAGGGTATCGATTGATGGTGTAGCAAAGTTTTTGAGTGATAGCTCAACAATGAAGAAGTTCAGACTCCCTCTCTCTTTCCTCTGCTAGCGGAAGAGAAAATGTCTTATCCTCAGCATTAATTAAACTCTGTGAAACCTGATCCTGGCTATGGAAGACCTATGTGTAGATTCATACACTCTGACAACATCTTAAATTCACTGAGTGGCATTTACTAGGTAAATAAATAAGGGTATCAGACCAGTACTGCTTTAGAGAGGTCAAGCAAAATCTTTGGTCTGTCTGTGTAATGCATGGGCCAAATTATTTGCTCTTGAAAACCACCAAAGCTGTCCTGAAACTTACTGATTTAAGCCATGATGAGCTTCTGTAATAAATTTGCAGGTAAGGGAAAGTCTGAGCCAGAAAGTAACAGAGATTGAGATAACCAGAGGGGCCTTCTGCCTGGGAATGAGAAGGCTCTGGTTTATGCCTTGCTTTAAAAAACATAGAGTGATCCCTAAAACTCCTAGGTCTGTTTTCTTTTCTGCATCTTTTTCTTCTGCCTCCCTGTGTTTGCAATGCACTGTGAAGTGTACAATGCTGAATGCCTAAATCTGCTTTCAGATCAGACTTTCAGAGACTTTATCCTCAAATTGTCAGTTTTTGGTCTGTGTCCACGGCCCTGCCAAAAGGTCTGTTTTGGTGTGGGATTTTTGGAAGGGTGAGGATAGAGTTCTCAGGACACCTAAAAGGTGGAGTAACTACATGATTATTTAGGTTATCCCTGCAGTAAATTGGGTGAGAAAAGTGTGTTCAAGCAATAGTCTGTGATTGTAAAAAATATTTTTTTCTTTGTTGCCCTTACAGATAAAGCATTCCTGAGTTATTTCTTCTAACACTCCCACCCTCATATATGCATTCCTTATGGGAATTCATATATGCATCAGTCCCTTCCAACAACTGCATTTCTACCCCTTGAAAATCAAGGGTGAGTTTCAACTCCCAGCATGATTGGGAAAAAAGTCTGGCAGAGATTAAAGAAAAGAGTTGCTCTTCCCTTCCAGAATCTGTGTGGGATGATGAGATTGGCAAAAGCTGTTGGCCAAAATAGCACTTAAGAGAAGAAAAGCTCTTCCTAGGACAGTCTCTTTCACATCCCACTTACAATAACAACAATAGCCTCAGAATCATTTTAAAAGAGAGAGCAGAGAAGGTGTGGGGGTGGGAAGGACAGGAATTACAGCCCTTATACTAATCAGATAGAAAAGCTCTGTCTCCCACAATTCTTTCATTAGCTGGCGAGACAGGTGCCCTCCGACCTCCAGCATCACTTACTTCCTTGGTAACAACTACTGCTGGCAGATGATCCCTCTTGTAGACTTCATCCATATTCAAAGAGTTGTCACATCCAACTGATGCTAAGAAGCTAATCAAGTAGAATTTTCTTTTCCTTTTCTGTCTCTTTTTGTTCCCCCCTCCTTTACTTCATCTCTCATAGCTAGAAAGGTATTTCCCCACCATACATCCATATTCTTTTGAACCTTAAGAAAGGACCAGATACACGGGGAAAGGGAGGAAATCCCTTTTCTGTTCACATATGGAGCCTCTGGTGACTTTTACATAGTCAGTCATAGGATTGTTTTGCATTGTTGCCATTGACAGCTTTTAAGAGTGACCAAGCACAGCCAGGGGTTTGAGTGGGACAGCCATCTCACCACACTTGCTATTTCAGGGCAGGTTAAAGATTCCCCATCAAAACTATTTTGAGATAGGAAATTTAATGTCCAGCACGTCTAGGTCTAGGAAGAATGTGGCCTTATTAAAGGAGTTGATTTTACAACAGATAAAAGATGAGTTAAATTACATTTTCTACAGACAAGGGTAATATTTTCACTGATGTTTTCGTTTGCTTTTTCCCCCATGGTAAGCCCATCAGCTATACTGTGCTTCTTTCCTGTGTTCAGAAATAAACTTGCCAGCATGGTTCTAAAGTAGCTAGCAAGAGTTTACATGAGGATATTTTATTTGCATTTGATGCATTTTGTACAAAAATATTTTCTGAGATGGTCATCTCTTCTAGCCACATGCAAAGACTAACGTGAAGAAATTTCAAACTTTGAAGATGAGAATGTTGAATCTGAAATAGCAACTACATATGAAAAACTGACTCTTACATTCTTGATGAGAAAAAAGAACCAGAAGAATAATGAAGATGCCATTTCTGCACTTTTCCATTCTGAGATTTATAGATTTCTGATCATCTGAATAACATGAATCATCTAGGGGAAAGTCTGAGGCCACTGAGTTCAGATAGACAGCAACTCTTCATTCACAACAGTGTGTCAATGATTGTCAGTCAAACGTGAGGGAAAGGGAATCAAAGTCAGGAATTTCTGCTCCAGAAAACATGGAGATTTATTTCAGCGTGAAAACCCAGAACACCTGGCAGATATTATTTCTAACTTTTGAAAAGGATGTATCATTAGATGAAAGAGAATTCCTAAAATTGTCCCAAATTTTTCTGAAAAACATTTGTCAGCAACTGACCTTAAGAATCTCTAATAAAAAAAAAAATCATCTATAAACAATAGCCCTGTTACAATGCTACTGATTTGTACAATTCAGAGGAAATGCTGACATCCTCCATTCAAGCACTAGTTTCAAACTACTGAAAATGCCGTTTTCAATCCTGATGGCATCTGTCCCTCTTCCACGAGTTAATTCAAGGGGAATAAATGTGCAAAAGAAAGGAAAGAAGGAAGTCAAAGGCACAGCGGTCCCAGACAAACACCGATCCCACAAATCTCCCTTATTCCCACCATCCGCTGCCAGGTTTCTTGTTGGAATGTGCAAAGCATAATTTACTCCTCATGTCTTTCCTTCCATCATCCTGTGAGTACAAATTCTTCGCTGGGCATCCTTGGGGGTGCTGCCGTTCCTGTCGCGGGTGCAAACCGAAGCCGGCGGGTGGGTTCACTCCCAGGAGCCTGCTCTCCGCGGGATTGCTGCTGCAACTTTTTAGCAGCCTTCATGACACTATTCTTGGACCTCCCTCCCTCTCTCTCTTGTCTAGTAATGACTCGTCTTGTGGAGACTGGAGAGCTAAGTTCATTAAAATGGAATTTGGTGGGTTATTGCACAAAATTACCTCTATTTACATCTGCTGCCTGTCACTTTCAATGCTTTATGTCTTCTATCACTTAATACTTCCACTACCTGTCCATGCCAACTTTCAGTGGGCAGCAGTTGTAAACTCTGGTTAGCATTGTTTGCTGCATGCACTCCTTCCTCCAGAAGCCCTTTAATGGTCTGTGAGAGCTGGTGTGTTGGCCAAGAATATTTGTTCATGGGTGAGACAGTGCTACAGCTGTCTGATATCCAGAAATGCCAAGAACATCCATATATTATTTTCCTAAGACGAATTATAACTCCTACATGGTTTTTAACTCTTTGTCTTCTGCAAAATGTCTTTGTTGAGATCAAAGCTGAGAAGAAAACAGTAAAAAGGAAAATAAGAGCTTTTGGCTGGAGTGAGAAGTGAACCTGAATGTTTCATATCTCAGTGTGGCAGGGCTGCAATATTTCACTTGAGAGAGAAATGCAGAATTTTTCTTGTGGAAGACAGCTTAACTGTGAGTTCAATGAGTGGGCTACATACCAATATGTATGCCCAGGAGGCAGACAAGGGGTGGAGAGCCATCTGAAACCCCAATGCTTTGAATAAAAAGGCCATACCTGGTACCTGCTCACGCACGAGGCAGACTGTGCTGTCCTGTGGTTGAGTCACAGACCCCACAGCAGCGTGTTGCTCAAGTCTAGTGTGCACTCCTGGTTGTGCAGCACCACTCTAGGTACTAGCAAATCTTGATCACCAACCCATTTTCCCGTCTAACATTCCACATCCATCACCTTCACCTCTGTTTACTTCTGTGAGCAATTCAGCAGAGGTGTTGAAAGGTTGAAGAGCAGTAGAATGCCTTATTTCCACAGACCTCAGCAGGCATTGGCTAATGTCCCACTTCTGCAGAAGCTCAAGCAATTACATTTTTCTTCTTGCTTGCTGGTAATGTGACACCCAAACACCTAACTGGCTACCACAGCAAAGCCAGGAAATCTTCCCTCTTGAAAATTAGGCACGTACCAGCAAGGTACAGCTCAGATCTGGATCAGAAATGATGGCTTTAAAGTCTTCCTAACTCACATTTTCTTCCTGCCCTTTTGTCAGTGAGTTAACACGGCATCAAAGAGTCTGCCACCCTGATCTCTGACCATGAGCCCATTAAAATTGCATTGGAAGTTAACAATAAGGATGGAAAACAAAGATCAAATGAATAATGCATAAACAAAGCACTTCAATTAGATATTGAAGAAAGTAATATAAATATATTAGATAGCAAAATATCTTGAATTATAAATTAGATGGGGAATTTCTTTTTCTTCCCCCCAATGGGAGGAAAATATGAGAGGAAATAAAGAGATACATAGTCTTTTTTTTTGTTGATGAGAATAAACTGTAGGGGTATTTGTAGTTCTTTGCTGTTCAAGCTTAGTAATTTCATGTGTTTTTGCAAGATAACACTTGGGCCATGTGATTTCATCAACCAATCGAGCTGCCAGGCTCTTTGCTGACACTTGGTAATGAAGTGATATGGTAGGGTAGGACAAAGTCACCTTATCTTTTTATAAATGCATTGACTGGCATTTGGGATGCCTTCCTACCTTTCTGGTTCATTTGCATTACACAAGAACCTTCTAAATGTTAAAGCTTTCTCTTGCAGTGAAAGTTTGACGCTTCCAGCGGCATTCAAGGATATCTGTCTCGGAGTGGCATAAAAATAATGATGTGCAGCTGTGTGTGTGGGGACGGGGCTGTGCACGCGTGGCTGAGAGGCTCCGGAGCTGTCTGCGGCACCAAAGCAGCGCGTGTCGTCCATCCAAGCTGACAGGCCTACCCAACCTGAAATCATCTGAGTGCAGTTTCTGAAATCGTTTGAAAGTGGAGTGTCAGGAAGATGTTTGCATGGCGGCTGACATCTCCTCCCGGCGTGGTTTAATGACATCCCTCCCTTGTCATAACTCTCCTCACGCTTCACAAATAATAACAGCGGTGGAAGAAGTTGGCAAGACAGAGTTGGGAGTGGGAATGGGAATGTGGGGAAGGGCTGGGAGGCAGGAAAGTGCAAATCACTGGAGACAAAACCACTTGAAAGGGCTTGAATCAGCCTAAGCATTCGTACCTGGGAGGGCTGTGGGTGTTTCTTGCTTTCCATCATTTTCCCATCTTGTTAAACAAAGAGTAGGGATTTACCTGCCTTTGCCAATCAGCCCAATCTAGAGGAGCAGGTGAGGATGAAATCCCTCTTGGTATGGAGGCCTGTCTATAAAAGAGCTGATTGTCTCTGTCTATTTATTGCAATCTGTTTTCCAGGTGCAAGGAGGGAGAGGGGAGCAGATATACTGCTGCCTGGAGAGCTTCCTCCTACCCTAGCTGGGCTTCTGGCTTTGGTGGGACTGGAAAGCAGGCTATAGACTGAAAGAAACAGATGAGGTCTTAGGGAACCAAAGTGCAGGACCAAGTTTGAACTCCTGACTTTAAAAACTGGCTCAGCCACTTTCCTTTTGGCCCAGCTTGGGCACTTTGCCCATTCCTCTGTGCCTCAATCACCTGCCTTGTGCTAGAATTAAGGAATAAAAATTAATCCCAGAGCATTCCAAAACCAGCAAAATGACATGAAACATGTTACAATGTTGTCAATAGGGGATTAACATGATTCTTTTAAAATGTCCCATAGGCACTTCTTACCCTTAATTAAATACAACTATAGCCAGGAAAAGTGATCAAGAGATAAATGACTATTTAGCTATCAGTCTATACCGATTTCTAAAGAAAGGAGCACATTTACCAAGTGTTTACTTGTTAAAGAGTGGGAAACCTGACTTCTGGCTCCATTTTTGGTCAGTGCAGAGTGCGTGTCTGTAAGATGCTTCCTCTGGATTTCTGGCAGGGAATGCACCGAGCAGAACAAGCCATGTCACCCACGAAGTCTGTGTGCTGCCAGGCAGAGGAAAGACTTGTTTCTGTCAGGCATGGAGACAGTGAGAGAGCTGAGGAGCTGGAGAACCAGGTACACTGCTTCCCGAGTCTCCAGATGGCTGTCTCAGCTGTCTTCTCAGCCATATGAGGGTGTTCAGGAACTGAAATCCTGCACCTGCTGCCGAAGGAAACATGATTTTGTAGGTGCTCGGTGCCTGAGGGTTTTAGTGTGCAATAAAAAGATAATTTATAGTAATCATAACAATCATGAGGGAAGCCTTGACTCCTCTAGCAGTCTGCTGTGGGGCAGAACGGCCACATAAGCTGGTGACAAGTTTGCGGTCTCAAGGACTCTGTAAATGACTGAGCTGCAGTCCAAGGACTATCTGAAGTAATAATATCGCAAAGGGAATGCAAAGACCCTCCTTGCTTTAGCTAATACAGCCGAGTAAGTGCTTATGTACTCCAGAATTTTGTCTTTTCCCTTCACTCCATGGTGATGAGAACAGAAGGGTGGGGTTTTTTCTTAGTAATTTTGTCTACAAGACAGATATGACTGTACTTCATAGAAACCATAACAGCTTGTTGGGCCAAATGCATCTGACATCACACATCTGAGACCCGTGGAGGTGCCTGTTATCCTCTCTGTCCAGCTATGCAGGGGGATCTGAGGCACATCTACAGCTCCCAGTGCCCATTGACCACCTCCACACACCAGGTATGTGCAGAAATCACCCAAACCCGTTTTTAAACATCTTTCTGGCTGATGTACACTGAGCAGGGTCCTGCAAGGATGGAGAACATTTCCTGTGAGGACAGGAGTCTGCATTCCTTGCCTTTGGAAGCAAGCACTGACCCATGTGCTCTGCCAGCCCTTTGGGACTGTATTTACAAATTAAATGAAAGAGATAACAGATGCTTTCACATTATTTCACAAGGAATTGAATGATAAAGTCAAGGAAGAGGGAAGGGAGAAAAGAGCTTTGTCAAAGGGAGTGTGCACCTCAATGGCTGATGTTGTCCTGCGTGGGCTCACACCCATGGCACTGGAGGGGTCCTTGTGCACCAAAAAAGCCTTCCTTTGGAAGGAGCTCACTAGGATCCTTTGGGTGAGTTCTGCAGCTAACATCCTTTTCGATGCTTCTCTTGATTTTTTGGCAGAGTTAGGAGTTCAGTGTGTTTTACCTGTTCAAAGCACTCGGTCCTGTCTCTGTGCCACCGTTCCCCAGCTCTGCAGAGCAGACTCCCCTCTCCAAGCCCTGTGTCAACAGCTGGGTGGCACAAAGGAATTAACAATTGTCCCAGCCTACAGACTGCTCTTCCAGGTTCCAGACTTCGCATGGAATACTACAGGAGTGAGCAGAGATGCAGACCCAGGGAGCAGGTGCCTATCCTTGCTGCTGGTACAAATGCATCCCCTGACAGTACTGGGGGTGGATATGGCTCTGGTTCCTCACCTGTGCCACGAACAGGGCTAAGGTTTGAGGAGGTGTTTATGTAAGTGATGGGCAACTTGAAGATGGAAACTTAAGCTTGATTTTGCTGAGGGGTAGGATGTAGAGACTTCCTAGAGGAAGTCTTTCCCTTATTCTCATTGGTTTTAAAGAGAAGTCCAAACTCATTGAGTGAGAACCTCTGCAATTCATTTCACCTGGCAGCAAATACCTGAAAATTTGGAGTAAAGCTAAATTGAACCATGCAAACTCTCTCTATTAGCAATGGAAAAGATCTAGACTCCTCACCCCTGAGTGTGATTTCAACTGCAGATGTAGAGGTATAATATGAACTTCATATGAGAAATTTATTCAGGTTACTGGAGCAAGTACACACAAACAAGAGCAGCACTGTGAGTCAATCAGAAACAGCAGACACTGGAATTTTAGTTAAATCTTGAGGTGAGCTGCATAGACACAATGCACAATTTGTATTTCTGTAAGTGCAGAATGGATGTAAGGCTCAAGTGGAGGCACCTGTGATTTTTCTTGTCCTTTATATGGCTTGGTTTCCCCAAATATCTGCATGCCCTCAGCTAATGCTTTGTCTGCCATTCACCTCACAATAGCACTGGGAAGAGTACAGTTTACATGTTATCTCCAGGGGGCATTTAAAGTAAGTACCAAGCAATTCCCCACATTTAACTGAGTAACTGAGAAGAGATAGCACATCTATCTTTAGCAGTGTTTTTAACAGAGAGGATACCTAATTCCATTAGAGATATTTAGGATGAAGTGCTTAAGTGACTTAAGTAGATGAGTATTGTGTGAATTTTGGTGGGATGTGTGATCTATCTTTCTTTCTTGTTTGGTTTATTGTATAAAATCCACATATCTGAAGGGGGATTGCAAATGTGAGGATAGAGCAGCTCTGCATAGAGGCATCACACATGGGTGAGAAGAGCAGCTCATGTGGAGAGCTGTCTTCCCCATGCTGCATGTTTTGCATGGGCACACAGAATCTCAGCTTTACCTAGACCTTAATTCTTAACAGATATAACTATTACTCAATGCTTCTTCCTTCTGCAGTCCAGGCATGCTAAGACCTCATTTAATCTGCACCACCTTCCAGGCAAGGGAATGAACCTCTGCACTGTTGCACCCTAAAGTGTGAATTACCAGATATTTCTTTCCTCTTTTTGTTTTGTTTTGTTTTGTTTCATTATGTTTTTGTTCTGTTTTGTTTTGTTTTGTTTTGTTTTCCTCACCCTCTGCCATGCCACCTCTGAAATTTCTAGAACTTTTTTCATTTATGAGGAAAATTAAATAAGCAAATAAATAAACCCCCAGAACTCAAAGATTTCTTATTAAAGTTCTGAACATATGCTACTTATGAAAAAAAAATCTAAGTGAAATTGGCTGATAAAGTAAGAATCCCACAAAGGGCTGTTCTTCCAATCATCCGGTATTTCTCCTGTAATTTCCTCAGAGATTGTGGAATGATTTTCCAGATGTCTCTGTTCCTTCCAGGTGGCGTGTTCAACATGATTTGGAACAAGGCCAATCTTAGGCTTCTTCCTTTTCAGGGGATGATGCTCTGAAAGGTACATATATGTACATACTTCCACATTTTTGGAAATGTAAATAGCATGTTTCTTTCAGTGTGCAAGTAAGGGACAACCCAGAGGAAGGGTGACTTTCTTGTCAAGCTGGAAAAACAGCCCTCTCTGAGAAAACTGCTTTTTCTGTTTTTTCTTGAGAAGAAAATCAAGGACAGCTTTGGCTATGGGAGCACTTTTAAGGGGTCAGTATGTGGTACAGTTTCCTACTGCTCTTTAAGTTGACTCACACGCATCCTGCTTAGCCTCAAAGCAACTTTGGTTCCCTCCCAAATGCCATGGCTCCTTGTTTGCCTGTTGAACATGAGCTAGCTGCAGAAATGGGCAGCCCCATAAATGGGCTGCAGGAGTGGGGCTTTCTCTGGGGCAAATTAAACAATAATTTTGGGTGAGTACATTGGATAAAGCCAAAAACCTTTGTCACATTCAAAAGAAAAGAAAGGCTATGACAATGTGGATGATTCCTGAATTACCAAGTCGGCTCTGCTTTTCACCCCACATTCTTTTCACCCTGCAAATTTAACTGCTTCACTGTCAGTGAGAACCATCTTCATTTTTGGGACTGACTCATGTCTCCACATTATCAGAGAGATTAGGCAGATCAGCACTATCAGTGACTGAGCCCTGCCATGGTTGGATATGGAAGTGTAAATGCCATGGATGGATTAAAAAGCTGTAATTTTTACATGACAGGAAGGATCCTTGCTGGAAGGACAGACAGAGCTGGATTTTGCCTGTGGCAGAGAGATCTGGGCACTGCCCTTGGAGAGGATTTTTGTTCTGCCTCCTCCCAGCACTGATGTCAGAATGACCAGTAATGACCTACTGGGTTTTAAGATGAAAAAAGAAGGACAGGCATTTCCCCCCTCCATACTGGCCCCTCTGATATATTTAAATGCCTCCAGCACGTCAGCATGACAAGCTAAGTGTAAGTGAGGGACTTTGGACTTACACTGCTTCAGCTCTGCAGTTTACTGCTGCAATTCCCTCAGCTCAGAATCAGTGTACATGTTTTTGCCATTTTAACTCAAGTTTTTTCAATCAAAATCCAGCCTTTTAATGGAGAAGTTTTTCCCAGCAAAGTGCCTAAACGTTGCTGGAGAGACATTTTCCTTCCTTCAGAAAATAAATGTGATTTTGAGAAAAACATCTTAATCTTAGGCTGTCAAAAAGACCCTACTTTAATTGAAAATTTGTATCACTTGTAGGAAGCGAAATACCCATCATCTATCTGTGCTCACCTCAGCTCTTTATCCAGAAACGCCCTATAAGGCAGTTTGTCTGCTTCCATGTGTGAATATAGGTAGTTTTCAAAGAAAATCAAGAAAATTAGGAATAAGTAAGCTTCAGAAATTCCTAATTTTTTTTTCCTTCACTGAATCGGGGCCAAGGTGCAATTTTTTTGCTAAACTTCTCTTCTAAGAACAAATCTGAGGAACAAGAAAGAACTGTTTCTTAGCTCAGGCTCATGAGACTTTCACTAACCATGTGAACATCACAATGCTGTGCTATGATATTAACATTTTACATCTTTTGCCCTTTTTATGATAAACCTTTCTTCTCCACTTCCCTACAGCTTTGCCTGCATTTCACACATTTCTAGCGCATTTCTAATGCAATAGTCTGTTCTTCCTTCAACAAGCAAAACCAATTCAAACATACATACATATATATATATATATATATATATATATATATATTTCAATTCTGTAAAAAGAAATTGGTATAATTTCCGCTTTGTATCTTTTGCACTGGGAAAGATGTTGCCAGCAATATTTTGCCCTGAACTACTTTTGTTTGAACAACTAAGTTTCCCAACAGAGTGTGGGATCCATCTTCTCTAGCTGAGGATGTCTGAAAGTTGGATGTCTAAGCTGATCATCCTAAGGTTTCTTTAGTGCCTTTCTTTATTTTTGTTTTGGATATATAAAGACATCCTGAGGCATTTCTTACACATTTGTCTTTGGCTGCAATGAAATTACCTACGGAGGCACCTGTTCTTGTGTATTCATTTTAAAAAAAGCCTGGTATGACCAACCCCAACTAGACACCTAAGGCAAGGAAGATGAGCCTGGAATGGCAGAAAATGCCCTTGAGCCCTGTCATAGACAAATGATCATCCCTCTGTCTGGTGCCCTGGTATCTGCTGGCTCCTGGACATTGCTCATGGGCAAATTGGACCAAGTCTTTAATCCGAGAGGAGTGGGGAGAAAACCACAGGATGCATAACTGCAATGTATAACTCACTTAGAAGTGCTGCTGAAGGGCCAGAGAGTTTGGAGGCTGGTTTCTAGCAAGCCATCAAAGAGAGCACTGGAAACCAAACTATATTTGTCTCTAACCACCTCTCCTTCATTTGCACCTCAGGTTTATTTCCCCAGAGCTTGCAACAGCCGGGTTCTAATTTTGGATACGTGACTATCTTTTACTGAGACGGTCACCAAGAACATGAGATTGACAATAAGTTTTTGGATGTGGGAATCAGTGACAAATTACTTTTTGAAAGTAATTTGAGCAGCTCTGAGTAGCTGATAGATTCAGGCTGCAAACACTTTCACCTGAATCAAGACAACCTCCAAAACAAAATACACCAGCCTGGAAGAAAAGCTCTTCTTGTTCTGGAGGGAAGATTGGGTCACTGAACATAGCTGCACTCCTTAAAGACAGAAAAAACATAAGAAGGATAAACAGGGAGACTTGATATGTCCAGGGAGAAGAAGGGTGTAGAGAGAGATGCTGAGAACCCCTGAGGTACCCTAAGGTGTTGAGGTGCTAAAAGAAAGCAAAATGGGAGTCCAGAAAGATGAGGGAAGACAAGAAACCACAGTGAGTTTGGCACCTGTGACCTCAGCTGAGCCTGCTGCCAGAGGGAAACAAGACAGACTGGAGAGCTTCAGCTGTGGCTCTGGTGCAGAGTGTCACTCACTGTCAGTGGAGAAGGGACAGAATGAGCAGTGCCCAGTACTTCCACCCTGGCATTCACTCCTCTAGCCTTCTCTCCCATGACAGGAATAAAATCTGCTATTTCCCTCCTCCTTTCACAGAGAGGAGGAGCAGCCTTGTGAAGCAGACCCCTTAATGAGAGGATCCCACGTTTTGAGGGCTGTGAGGCCACATTCTCTCCCAGGAGCTGTGCTGCCCGGACCCTGCTCCCAGGCACAGGTTCCCAGCAAGTCCTCCCAGACAGAACAAGGACAGGCTGGAGAGTGCAGAAGCTCTTTGGAAAGCACTGCTGATCTCGTGTGCAGCTGCCCAGCAGGAGAGGGCTGTCTCTCAGTGGCTACATCTCCATTACTTGGAAAGGGCACCATCTGGAGCAGCAGGAAACATGGCACACTCCAGCTCCTGCGGACTGCCTGCCTGTGGAGAGTTTGTTTGGGCCTGCCTGGTAACGTGCTGGCCCTCCAGGAGTCCCTGGGCAGGTGAGGTCTTGTGCAGTGGGAGTGGAGTATTCTTGACACACCTTGGGCCGTTCTTGCAGGCTCATTATCTGCGCAGAGGGTGATTTCCTGGTCTTGAGCTCTCAGGGCGACCCTGAACAGCCAGTGTAGACATTTAACATCAATCCCACCTGTTCACAAGCAGCTCTTTCTGTCTCTTGGACAAGAAAGCATTTTACATCTCTGTCCACCTGGGTCATTCCTCCCTCCTTCCCTCCACCCAACTATGCAAAACCACACAGACATCAGAGAACGAAAAGCACATTTACCATAACTAAGCAGAGTGTGGGTACATTGCATAAAATATGCTGTTTGTGACAGAGGGAGCCATCCAGCCAATTTGATAGCTCTGCTCCCAGGGGATTAAAATACCTCCTTCATCTCGGCAGAGTCTGTGTACGGAACGAACCTGAATTAAAATCTACCTTTTGCTCCAGTGCCTTCAAAACACTGCTGCCTCTCATGGGCAAAGCCAGACGTAATCCTGGGCTCACTTCCCTCCCAGTATTGTTCAGTTTGTTATCTTGCCTTGCTTATTTGTTCCACTTGTTCTGTACCCCTGGTACAAGGATAATCCCAATCTCTGGAGGAGGGAAGCATCCATCTTCCCTATTGTAATGAGTGGACCTCTGCCTGCACCCTGGTGCTCCCAGACAGTCACCCACCACTCTCGTGGGTTCGTGGGGGTCCCCTATCCATGGCACACGAACACATCCCCATCTTCAGCTAGCAGGGTAGCTCACAGAAACCCTTCTTCTAAATAGATACTGTTAGGTAAGGTAAATAAATTCCATCTTAATTGTCTGGATCAAGGTAACCCAGGTAGTTTGTGACAGAGTAAGACACAATTTTCACCAGCAGTCCTCGTCCTCCACAGCCTTGGGTTCATGTCCCTTGGGTTCATGTGAAACTAAAATACATCAAGGGCTACCAAACAGGAAAACATCACCTCTATCTCAGTGATCTTTTGAACTGCAAACTGAGGGAGGTGGGATAAATGCTTTAGGGAAGAATCACTGCCTGCTTGCCCTGATTTTACATTTTGTCTTAGACACATCGTCTTGGTCGTAGTCAAAGACAGAACATCAAGCTGGACAGATGTGCTTGCACCAGTATGGTCATTCTCGTGTTCCTCCCTCTCCCTTGGATTAGTCACTTGGGGACAGTTTTTTAGCAGCAACATTGTTCCCAACTTTCTTTATCAAGGTCACAATGGAAGTTCGTGGAAGGTCTGAGAATTAAATCCAGATTTCTCAAGTGAAATTTCTACACATTGTACTGTCCAGCTCCCTGATTCATGGCTGCTACAACTACTTTCAACTGCAGACTATCAAACTTTTTCAGAAGCTGTCTCTGATTAGTTGATAGTGTTTTTGAAAAAAAAAAAAAGAAAGGGGAACATGTCAAATAAATTCAAACAATAAATAAGCCAGCTGAAATCGAGGTCTGCTCATGGATATTCAGTAAGCTGCAAAAGAATCAAAATCTGTTGGATAAATTATTCATTGCAAATTATTTGTTCATCTTGACAGTCATAAAATTATACAATCCATTAAAAATAAAATTAAAAAAAAAGTCCAGTCACAGTATTTGACTCCAGTCCTGTGCTACAGAGAAAAACTACTGTGTTGGTATTTTGGATGAATGATGTGTCTGTGCCCCCCCAATGGGATCTGTGGGTGTTCAGCACCCCTTGATTCAGCCTGGGAGACAGAGCCCCATACAAGCAGCCACAGACTGCCTCTGGGAGGGGTGGTTTTGTTTGCTATTAGGGGATCTGAGGAAATTCCTTCATATCTCTCTCCCTAGCTCAGTAGAAATGAGAAGGTGTGGAGATCCCTCCTCTCACATAGCTGAAATCCCAAAGTTGTGCAAATCCAGCTCACTCTGTGCCAGTGGGCTGTGCTCGGAGTGGGCTGTGCTGCCACACCTCCTGCTTTGACCTCTCTGTGTCCCTTCCTGCTGCTGGCACTGCTGTCACTCACAGTGCTCCTGTTTCATAGGGGATCCTTGGATGCCTGTTCCAACAGATGAAAGGAAGAGCAGGATTGTGCTGCTGGACTTCCCCCTGTTTCCATCCTCCTCTCTCAAATACACACCTGGCACCTTCTCCCTGCACAACACAATAAACCTGTCTCCACACAAGGGAGGGGCATGAGCTATTCTGATAACTCATGGCTGGGCATTCTCTTTGTGCCCACTCTGCACTGCCAGGTGTAGAGGGATTGGACTCGAGTTGATAAGCACAAAGGCCATGTCAGCTGTCACTTGGCTGCAATTCATCCTACACCTCATGGCCCAAATCACTGGAAATATCCTTTATTTTCAAAATGAGAATTACAGCAGAGCCCTTATCAACATACAGCAAGGTGTACCAGAGGAATGCAGGGTCCAGTGCAGCCAGTCTCACAAGGCTCTTATGGCCCACACATGGACTGAAACAAGTGGAGTTGCCTTTGGTTACTTCTGCACACGCAGGCACACATACACATTCACATGAACGTTTGAATGTGTGTGTGTGTGCATACCTACAAAGGCCAGTGTGATCTGATTAGTATTAGAAACAGTTGCAGACTTCAGAGAGTAAAAAAACCTGGTTCAAAGGCAGAGAGAAAATAAGTTCTATCCTGCTCTATCCAGCATCTTACACACCACCTTCATCACCATAGTATTTATTTTTCCCTCTGAATTATTCTTCTTTTCAAGGTTTGATCTCAGGCCAGGTTTTCTAATGAGTTTAGTGAAGGGATCAAAGGATCTAACCATCTGCCTAAAGAAAACAATAGTATTTCCAACTGAGTGATGGTATCTGGCTGGGAAGGATGGGCTCCATAGCTACATCATAGGAGAGGGATGGGAAGCACAACTGAGAAGGAAACCTTACATAACCAGATGCCAGAAAAATCTCAAGTCTTCCCAAAGCCTACCAATTACTTTTGACAGCAAAAAGGAAGGAGAGGAGAGGAGAGGAGAGGAGAGGAGAGGAGAGGAGAGGAGAGGAGAGGAGAGGAGAGGAGAGGAGAGGAGAGGAGAGGAGAGGAGAGGAGAGGAAAACAAAAGGAATAGAAAAGGAATAGAAAAGGAATAGAAAATGAAAAAAGAAATGAAAAAAGAAATGAAAAAAGGAAAAGAAAAGAAAAGAAAAAAGAAAAGAAAAGAAAAGAAAAGAAAAGAAAAGGAAAAGAAAAGAAAAAAAGAAAAGAAAAGAAAAGAAAAGAAAAGAAAAGAAAAGAAAAGAAAAGAAAAGAAAAGAAAAGAAAAGAAAAGAAAAGAAAAGAAAAGAAAAGAAAAGAAAAGAAAAGAAAAGAAAAGAAAAGAAAAGAAAAGATGAAAGCACTGCCATGTGAGAGGGAAGAAGTAGATGTATTTATCCTCTCCTAGAGGGAGCCCCAGTAGTGCAGGAGGACCAGCACTAGTCAGACAGACCAAGATTATTGGGGTGAACTTGTGTGCTTCCAAGGCAGACTCTCTCCTCTCCCATTTGTTTCATCTGTTGACAGATCACTTTAAATGAACAGTGAGCTAACTGGTTTGCAGAGCCCTGTTGCAAGGGAGTGGATGTTTACACAGCCCTGCTTTCCAGTGGTCCCTTCTCAGGTGGGGAGTGTTGTAACAATCTGGTATTTACTCAGAAGTTGGATATTCAAAGGATGGAGCATAATTTCAAATTTGCAACTTAGGACCCTGGCAATTGTTTGGACTTCTGAAAGTCACAAAACACACTCTTCAAATAGTGTTTAATATGTCTGAGAATAAACAGAAGGAATAAAAATTTACCAGTCTTGGCATGTAAATTAATGTTTTCAAGACCATTGGTCCTAACATAGTAAGAAGGATTTAAAATAGATTTAGACTGCTAAACAGAGGGCCATTCCTCTGTCGTGGACTGCTGTACAGCTGTACAGCTTTGCTGTTCACCTCAGCACTGATCCACAACCAGTGTGACCATATCACACAACATGTCCACAAAAAAGCACCCAGAAATCTCAGACAAATGTACAGCAGCCTCAGATTCTATCTCTACACAGAAACAAAGAAAGTCTCTAGGGGAAAATGTGGATGTGTGGTGATTCTGCCCAACGAGAGATGATGCTGTTTCTGCTGCCTCCTTTCTGGCTGCTTTTGAAAAGACCATCGGTCCCAGATTCATCTGAGCCCTTTCTCCACAAGACACTGAGACAGAGGAGGTTGTGCCCCAACCCCAGACATTAAAGATGTCACCTTTGCAATTACCTCTTTTTAAAAGGATAATACTTCATGTTAGCAGAATATTTGCATTTTTTAATGTTAGCATTGCCCTCTCCTCCTAGGCAATTTACAGGTGTAGAAGGGCATATGAACTAAGCAGGGACTGAGGGAAGGGGGAGACTCCAAATCCACAGCCCTGGAGAACAAGTTAAGCAAAGAGGGACTTCTCAGGGCTTTAATGCAGCATCCTCTTCCTGACTAGCTACTTGGCATTCCAGCAGGGTGGGTTAATCCTTTGCCTTTGATGAATCTTTAATCTTGGCACCTTGTGGCTGAAGCCGGCACTAACTAGCAGATCCTGGCGATCAAAGTCATGCACTTAAATATTTCATTTATAAATAAAAAGTAATAAAATAAAAAATAAAGACTTGTCTTCATAATAGCAATAAGGCAACTCCAGAGGGGTTGTTAGTGCCAATTAATCACACTCTTGGGACTGAAGTGTAGCTCCACTGCTCCTTGTAACTCTAATTGCCCTATGGGTGCAATTATCCACACCCCCTCTTCCTCTCCCTGTCCAGTCAGACCTTATGGCTTAATTCCAGTGTAGGCATTTTAGTTTTTAACCTCTGCTGCTCTACTCCACCCTCCCGATGATCTAGGCTGGGAATGGAGAGTGACAAGAGAAATTCTCCTGCTCTTGTGCATGTTCAGTCCGTGCAACACAGCTGCAATGCAGGTGTGTGCATACCTGTGCACAGACCCTGGCTGCCTGTGGGGATCCTCAGGGGCAGCCTCATGCTGCAGGAGAAAATTCACGAGCATTATCTTTGTGGACAGGCTCTGCAGCTCATGTCCATGAAGGCACATAATTCTCACTTCTTACTCAGTGCCTCAAACTCCCCTCTGGTGCTGGAACCTTCACTCAGGTCTTCGGGGCTGGACCTGAGCCATGAAATTTTGAGCATGGAAAGGAGCCTGCTTCCATTGCTTTTTGCACTACTTTGAACATTTGGAAAATGCTAGAACTAATCCTGTTAGAGATACGTAACCTTTTTTTTCTTTATCTGTTATTTAAACATTTCCCAATTTGAGGTTTGGACCTGACCCACAACACAGCTAAACCTATGGATAAACGGAGGCACGTGCAACAGTGATGTGGGACTGGCAGGGACAGGAGCAAGGAGAACACATCTTTTTGGGACTATTTCTATGTTCTGCAGAAAAGAGTTACATCACCTGACTGGGTCCCATTAAAAATGAATTTCCCTGGATCCATTTTAAGCGTGCTGGCTGATAATTTTTTTCAATGTCCCCCAGCTGTTACACTGGGAGAAGCAGTGAATGACTATTCTCTGTTCATCTTCCCTGAGACACTCAGTTTTACATACATCTGTCATAATCCAGTTTTATCTGGAGAGACTAAAGGTGCCAGTTAGCTCCACAAAATGAAAATTAAGCATTTATTTAATCACTTTCTGTGGAGTAGAAATATGGGAATACAGGGCCCTTTATTTTAGCAGATGGGGAGGTAGAAAGAGCCAAATCCTAGAAGACAAAGTCTGACATGTAAAGAAGAAAGGAGTTGCCCCTTTTTAGAGTAATTAACTATTAGAAGCCTTTACCAAGGACTATAGAAGATAACCTGTCACTAGTTGCTTTAAAATGGGATTGGGTATTTTTCTGAAATACGTATTTTACTTTGACAATAGCTCTTGGACTTGAAACTGGAAATAATTCAGAGAAATCTGAAGGGCTGTTATATGTAGCAGTCTAGCTTAGATTGTCACACCAGTCTCTACTGTGCTTAAAATACATGAATTATTGAAGTCTGATACTGAGTCTCCAAGGCAAAGGTTGCTTTTGCTGGAAGGCTGAAGCATTTTAAAAGTTCAGTTGTAGCTTCTTGTGACGTTCATCACCTGCCATAGTCGAAGACCAAAGCTTTGAATTCAGGTCTTACAGAAAAAATTAAAAATCAAGGACTGGATTCTTACTCTATATATTTTGTGGCTGATCTGAAGTTTGCCACCCTGTTCTGCCCAACCATGTGAATTGAGGGCTGCAAAAGAGCTGTCATACTGCAAGTCCGGAGCTCTTAATTCCTTAAAGAAACCTGGTCTGTAACAATAAAATTTTCCTCATATTTTTCTTCTTTCTCAGCTAGTATAAAGGAGCATAGCTCTCTTTACTTCATCTGAGCTGGAGCAATTTTCCTCATCTGAGAATATGTCTCATTTCACCTCTCCATTCACTGACACTGATGGCATCACCTCTTGAGAGAATAAGAATGCAAATTTAATTGCCATCACCAATTCATTCTTTACTTTCACTAGTAAGACAACTACGAATTACTGCTGACCACACACATACACAGAGAGATATGCAGAGAATTGCTGCAGTTCTGCAGTGAGAATGCTCTAACTTTCATAAAAATCTGGGATCAAGCTGTTCCTATGCCTTGTCCTTCCCTCCAGCATTTAGGGCCTGGAAAGCTTGCTGCTTGTGTTGTAATCTTACCCAGCTACAGGGTGTGTAACTGCATTGCTTATTCCTCCCCTGTGGAATGTAGACCTCTGTGCCTCACATGAGCCAGAGCCTTGTATGAGTTATACAGCTATTATGTTATAAGTGGGACTGATGTATTACAGAATGCTGCCATACATCCTACGAATGGCACTGGGGCTCCATTTTTTTCTCCTTGTAGTAAATTCTGCACTTTTTTTTTTTTTTTTTTTAATGGATAGCTTCACAAGGATGCAAAGATCTAGCAGCTGGGAGTGGCTCGGGTAGAGTTCAGGGCTTGCAGGGTCAGGTGCTACTCACCTGAGCTACTCACTTCCCCACAGTGGCAGGATTTGTGTTGTGACCAGCCCTAGTGAAAATCTACTGTCCAGCCAAGAGATTCTTCCATTCTCTCACCCAGTAGTGCACTGCCTGAGCTGCATTTATCATAATAACATTTTCCCTTGTTCTGAATTTACTCTTACCTCAGCCCTTCACTACCATTCATTCTTTCCTGCCCATTGACAGATTTGCAGGCATCTGCCCTTTTTCAAACACTCTTCTGCATAGGAGCAAGAGACAGCATGATTTTCACATACAGTGGCTTTCTTTTTTACAGGGTGATGTTGATAAAAAAGAAATTTTTCAGGATCAAACATCTCTGATCTTCCCTGGATATGCATATTTCTGGGCTGCAATCCCATTCTGCTCTCAGTTCTTTAGAACAGGAAGAATCATAAAGCCCAGGATACCCATAGGTAGGGACTTCAAATCTCTATCTGGATATGAATTAGTCTCTTCTCTTCTTTCAATAATCAAAACTGAAGCACAACACGAATCCTTTCCTTCCATGACAATTTCATTCCCTTGGAACTGTTCTCATACGAAGTTAGGGGGGATTTCTTGAGTTTACAGCTAAACACCAGGGTAGGAGTTGGAATGGAGTTTGAAGGTGTGAAATGTGCAAGCACAAGGAATGTGTTTTTTCTCCTTTCCCAAACTTGGAAATTGGCCCAAAGGGTTAGTACTGGACTTTGTCTCTTTCAGCTAAACCAAAAGGAGGCACAGACCCAGACACTGTGCTGGGGTCATACAGATTGTTTGAGCTGGGCATCCTTTCCAGGGATGCCTGTTTCGCTCTCTCTGTTCTGTGTGGAAGAGAGTTTAGACAACTGGATAGAAGCTGTACTGTGTCTCTTGTCCTGTGGGCCAGAAAATGGGCCTTGGCTGGTTTAATTTGCTAGAGCAGATATATGTTTTAAGGTTGCATCATGTGGTAATGATAACAGGACAGTGAGACATGAAAGTTTAAAGATAACACAATCTTCCTGGCTAACAGCCTGCTGTGACTCTCCTGTATCTTACAGTTCACTTTCCTATTTCTCCTCCCCAAAACCCAGTTAACATGCACTCTGAAACTTCTTACTGGATGCCTGGAAATGGATTTGGAAAAAGCTGAGCTCTTTCCTTTGAGGAACTGTGGGGCTTGGGTGTGTTTGGTGCTGCCTCTGCTCCAGCCCAGCTAAACCCATGATACAATCCCTGCCTGCCACACCTGATCTAGGAAACCAAGTCAGATGGCCTTAAAAAGAAAAAAGAAAAAGAAAAAAAAATAACATAATCTGTACTTCTGTGTTGAAACTGAAACATTAACAATTAGAGGAGAATATTGAAGCAGTGCAGCCAGCACATCCATCTCAAGCACATCAGACCAAATGGAAATCCATGTCCAATATACACAAGGAGCCTAAATACCTCGATGTCAGTAAGGCAGACTCAGTTACTTGTACAGGGAGGCTGGTGAGGTGCAGAAATGGGGTTATAAAACTGGTTTGCAGGGTATTATGAAGGCAGATCTGACCAGGGCTGGAAAAACTGCGTCAGGTGAAAGGGACTAGGGAATTGAACATATACTGAATTTGTCACTAAATAAACCAAGATTTTTTGTTGGTGTTGTTTTTTTCTTCCATTTGTTTGGTTTTTGTTTGTTAGGTTTTTTTCAGAACTCCAATGTATCTCATTGCTAATGAATTAAACCATCATAAGATGTGAATAGGGTTCACTAAAAGGAGGGAAAGGAGAGGGAAATTATATTGAAAAGTATTTAGATTTGTCTGTCTCAATCTTTGTATTTGACTACTTTATTTTCTCTATTGACTTTATTGACATATTTGACTTTATTGATTGGTGTTTGGGATAAAGTTGTGCTCCAAGTCTACAGAGAGTGTTACAAGGGACAGGCAAAGGAGCTCTGGCCTCTTTGTTTGCATCCACTTGCCCTGTATCCCATAAAAGTTTCACAAAACCTGATGGTGGGAAATTTTCATCACTTTACAGACAGATTTATAAGATTTTGGAAAAATTAATGAGTAAATTGGCGAAGCTCTGGTTCAGCTTTGACCCTCAGTTCTTCTGAATGTGGACATGGTTTTATTTCTAGCTATAGATTTGGTATATGCTTTACTATGAACACAAAGACCTCCTTTTAATAAGGCAGGATAAGAAAGATAACAGAGGAATTCATAGCTCTGTTTCTCCCATTTGGTCCAGAAGCAGAAAATGAGTGGTGGAGTAAAGAGGAGGTAGAAAAGAAAGAGGAAATCACAGCCATCTTGTCAAACTAGCCTATTTGTCCATCCTTCTAAGATTTATCAGTTTCTCTCTTTGTTACTATGGCCCTGAAGACGAAGGCAGTGTCCTTTCTGGGTTGCACTCTCATGGCTCCTAATTGTGGAGCATCTCTGAACCTCTTGCTGACACAATCTCACAAAGCTTCACAGCACCCTTGTGAGAGGAGTCAATATCACTAAGGACAACTGTACCTTACGATACATTTCCTAATGCCCCACCTATGCCACAATTAATCTCCAATTCCAATCCAGTATTTGGCCTTCCAAGGTACACATTTACTTTCCAAAGCATGTAGTAATGATTTTCTGTCCCTGGCTCCGACTTTCCAGTGGTGTAAATCTATACAGAGCCTGCTCTGGCTCATTTTACACCAGCCCATCATCTCAGATGCTCTCTCTGATATTTGTTGTCTGGTGGTGTTGCGGGTCATTAAGATAGATGCTTGTGGCTACCTCGGGACGGACGGATGTCAGTGTTGGGAAGATGTGTTTCCTTATATATGGTTTGCTGCCCTCAGTGGGATATTTCAAGGTGGGGAGAACTATCTGAATACAAAGTGGAACTGAGTTCACAGACTGTCATAACTGTTGGGCTCGAAGGCACCCAGAAAGAGCTCATTTTTCTTCTCAGGAGACAGGATCAGCCATATCTACGTGGTTATAGACAAAAGTTTGTTTATCCTGCTCTTTTGGGTCTGTAGGCCTGGAGAGGCTGTGTGAAAAAAAGATTTCAGATTTGCTGGACTTTGCCATTTTACAGAGTGTTGTTGGCGTGAGTAAATTTTACCTTATCAAAAATTTTACCTCTTCCAGACAATCTTTTTTTACACTAGCTCCTGGAATCCTGTAATAAGGAGAGCATTATATACTTATTTTTGCATGAAGTTTTGAAGCTCCCTAATGACTGCAACTCCCTCTTACTCCACCTCTCAGCTCTTGGGGGAATGAAAAAAAAAAAAAAGAAGAATGTATAAGGCCAGACATGATGCAAAGTCAAAGAATGCCTTATCCATCTGTTAAAAAGCACCTCAAGAATCTAAGCAACTTTAGTGCTTCTCTAAAGCTTGGCTCCTGATTAAGAATGTTTGGGATCAGGAATTCTGCAGTGGGAAAAGGGTGGAAACAGCAAGGAAAAGCATGTGCCAATTTACCTGCTTCATGCACATGAGCACTGTGGGTTACCCTGCCCAGACTGGAGGAGGGAAAGCTGAACAGAGCCTCAGATGACAAGTGATGAATGCAGTTGTCATTTGGGTATGTGGGCACGGGCTGGGAAGAGGACACAAGTGCTCTCCAGCTTTTGGCTAAGTTTGTGATTCAATCCCATCCTGGGTCACACCTTGACCCTCTGCAAGAACATCCACAGCTCACACTGAGATGCTGGGGAGCCCTTTGCCTGTGTCTGAGGGGCTAATTGGGCTCTTAATTGCCTGGCATGTCTGCACGAGAAAGGCGTATGGTAATAATAATGCAGTAAATGAGAACACTGGCTGTTTGAATATCACTTCCTTTGCCAGCTTTATTTCACTTAATAATGTGACATGGCTTGGGGAGGGAAAAAATTAATAACCTTGCCATTTTTAAGCCTGAATTGCTGGGAGTTTTTCTGCTGAAATTCATGTCCTTAACTGTCTTTGATTTTTAAGAAATTCTTAGTTTTATCTCCATGGAAGACTATTTCAGGAAGAATAAGAACAAAATATCTTTTGGAGGGAAATGAAGAGAACATAGGGCAAGCCATGATTTGGGAATTGTGTGTAAAGTAGCCTGGCATTGTTAAAAGAAAGTGGGAGGGGAAGTGTAGTGAAAATGAGTGAAAGAACGGTATTGTAATCTGCTTTATTGCATCCCGAGATGCTTGACTTAGCCTCATTGTCATAGCAAGATGATGTGTACCCTACGAGTGTATAAAAATATATGAACTCCTGGGACAATATAGTTCAATCTGCTCTGCTATTACCCATCATGCTCATCTGAGCACACTACAGCTATTAGATCTGTTTGTGAAACAGCTGAGCCCATGGATGGATCTCCTGCCACGGAGCTGGAATGTACAGTTGAGACAGGGTCTGAATGTACAATACATGGAAGGAGAAACAATGGAAATGAATGTACAACGGGGATGACTGCACAATGGGAGGTGCAAGAGGAATGAATCTGCTCCTACTGTGGGTATGTAATGGTAAAATAGACAGATTGCCATCTATAATTCATGGTGTTTGCTTCCCCCTTCCCCTTGTCAGATAGCCCTCAATCAGTTTGACTTGCAGAAGCCATCCTTCACGACTGAAAGTTGTTAAAATGCTGTCGTGTTTAACCCCAGAGGTAGCTGCATTTTAAACACAGGAACGGAGCTATGCATGTACAGAAAACCATCTCCTGCTCCTTTCTTCTCCAGAGGGACCAAAGATGGGCTACCCCTGGATGAAGAACAGCAAGACCAACCCAGCTCACTGCTATGTGCATAAAAAGCAAAGCAGAACAGCACCCAGGGAGCCAGGATCCCTACTGAAATTATTTTAAAGGTTAAGAATATACACACTAGAATATAGGTATAAGATCATATACATTATTGTATGAAACCTTACATTAGTATTCTTAAAGGGGTGCCATCACAATCCTAATAGCAATTAATTTTTAAGGCCCCTGAAGACAAGTATTGTGCTATACATGCTATTAACCCTGCTAACACTGATGCTTGGTTACCAGTGGCACCATGAAGTAACTGAGTCACGTTCTTCTAATTCCACATTGTGACATTTTTTACAGTGTTTTTTTAAATAATATTATTTCTGAATGGACTGAAAAATAATATGTTTTCTCACACTTGCCTCTTTGTATTTCTGTCTGTAAGTAAATTTCCTGCATTTGGCTTAGAAGAATTATAAAATGTTCAAAATGTATTTTCTTGACTATTCCTGCAACAGTACTCTTCACCAAGAGGGGAAAAGGGAAGGGGGAAAAAAAGGCTGTGAAAAAAAAGCTTGTCTTGTTATTTCCTTCTCTGGGTAATTGCATTTTCCATACCTCCCCCTTCAGAGGCATTTACAGTGAGTTCTGCCTTCCACTGCTTCTATTGATTTGTAGCTCTGCAGGGTGAAAGCCAGACCTTGGCAAAGCCAAAGGGAGTTTTGACTTCATTCTTTAAGAACAAATCCACCGGTGTGCTGAATCAATGCAAAGAGTCAGAGCGCTGGCCTGTTAAACTGGATTTGTAACTGCTGCTCAGAGCTACAGCCATGCAAGCAGCCAAACTGCACGGCTGAATTTTGCATTTACTTTTTGGATGTCTTTTTAATGGCTGGGTAACGTGTGTTAGAGGCAGGTGAAGGCTGGGGACATCTCTTCCACTCACAGAGTTTGTTTATGCGTTGGGAGTCACCTGCTTGGTTTAGCTCTGCAAACAGGAACTTGGTTCAGGGCTGCCCAAAGGGGCTTTGGGACACCCTGGTGTGGGATACCCTGCTGTGGGATACCCAGCTTTGGGATACCCAGCTTTGGGACACCCTGGTGTGGGACACCCTGGTGTGGGATACCCTGGTGTGGGATACCCTGCTGTGGGATACCCTGCTGTGGGATACCCAGCTTTGGGATACCCAGCTTTGGGATACCCAGCTTTGGGACACCCTGGTGTGGGACACACAGCTTTGGGAAATCCTGCTTTGGGCAGAGTTGAGATGAAGCAGTGCTGCCAAGAGACATGCAAAGCCATATATATGATCCCAAGCCCAACCTGCCATGTTTTGTATAGCAGAAGGTAGATTTAATCCCCCCAAAAAGTCATGATTCCAAGCCAGTAGAACTCCAGCAAGCAAATCCATGACAGAGGAAGGAATGGAGCATCATCTGTGAGAACACATCAAGCTTAAAGAGCTGAATAAGCTGTTGACCTTGGCCTGTTTGTTGGCTATATCATCAGATCAATTATATACAATGGTTAATAGCATAGCCTAATTACCTCCTAATTTCTTCAAGAATACCCCAAGCATAAGAATTCAATTAACTGCAACTATACAGAAAGTTTGAAGTCTGAGCTATTCTCTTATTGACATCATTTGGATGAAGAGTGTGTGCACAGATGATACATTTCTTAGAGAATCCAATTTTTAATTAATTTTAACTTATAATCTAATGAACAGGTTTCTCTTGTAAATTCTCTGAACATTTCTTTCATCCTCCAAAAGTAAGAATGCTACATTTCAGAAGAATAAGCTGCTGTTTGCTTGCAAAACAATAAGACAGAATCCCTTCACTGTGAGGCAGAAAATTAATTTTTAAATAACCAGACCAAGGCTATATTCCTGCTTTTATTAGACTTCCTTATGCTGTATGCCCTCTCAACAAATGAAAAATATAAAGTGGTCAGATGCATCTAGAAAACATATAGGATTGTGGTATCTGGTAAAGTTTTGCCAGATTTTCATTCTTTCCCTCTAAGTTTTGCTCCACTTACTAATGACTTGGTAATGCAGTTCAGTTTGCATGATCTCTAAAACACTTTGGTGACTGCTGAAATCCACAGCACCCTCCTGATATACCAGGGAAGAGACTTCATCCAATGTGTCCACTGGAGTTTACTTCTAGCAACTGAGATTCCTGTTTTTTGTGGGAAATCTGTGATGGCGAGGAAAATGCACCAGCCAGAGAAGCCCAGGGGGTGCAATCCAAGACCCAGCACAAGTAGCATCATCCCCTGCTGTCACTGCATGGGGAAACTGCTCACTGAAGGTCCAGACAGAGAGCAGATTGGTGGCCTTACCCTTGTGTGGCCACTTGGATGAAAATCCCACCGAAGGCCAGCTCTCCTGGACATTGCATGGGATTTCACACACTCGGAGGGCAGACAGGCCATGAATAATGATCACTTTGGTTAAGTCTGACCCAGAGTTGCTACTTCACCCCTGTTTGGGTAACAACACGTTGGGGCTGCACATGCTGCAGTAACTGCTGCCATGGGGATCAGAAGAGTAATGCTGTCTCCCTTTACACCTTGAGATGCTCAGAAACAGCAAGATCCTTCTCTTTTTGCAGTTTCATATGTGGGCAGCTATTTGGGGAGGGTCCTGCTTTTGTTTGCACTGCAGCAACCATGATACAGCACAGATTTTTATTAAAGTATGGGGGCTAATGCCCGTGGTACAGGCTTGAAAGCCTTTTGTACTCTAGCACCATGTGCTTGTTTTGCCTTGGGTGGAGTTAGTTTTCCTCACAGTAACTGTGTTTTGTGGGTTTTTTTGAGCTGGAGATGACAATGACAATGACAATGCCGGGATGTTTCAGTCATTGCTATGTGACCCCTGCACACCATCGAGCCCCTTCCTGCTTCTCACCCCACACTGGGGGGCTGAGGGTGCAGAAGGCATTGGGAGAGGACACAGCCAGAACAGCTGACCCCAACTGACCACAGGGAAAATTCTGATAAAGCTGGCAGAGGAAGGACGGGTGGCACATTTGCAGTGATGGTGTTTGTCTCCCCAGGTCAACATTATGCATGAGGGATCCCTGCTCTTGGGGAGATGATGGAACACCTGTCTGCCCACGGGAATGCTGAATGAATTCCTTGCTTTGCTTCATTTCTGTGTGCAGTGTTTGCTTTACTTATTAAACTATCCTAACCTTTGAGTTTTCTCACTTTTCTGATTCTCTCCTCCATCCCACTGGCAGGGAGTGAGTGAGCAGCTGTATGGGGATGAGTTGCTGGCTGGGCTTAAGCCACCACATCCCAGCAGGAGTTTGAACTACTTGGATATGCTGGAAAATGAAGACAAAACCACTTTAGCGCAATGAGGATGCCTCAGGATCATAGGAGACATTACCATAGGTCATAAATAAAAAACAACTCACAAAGAAGAGTCTACATGGAAGACCTACCTGCAAGCTTCTCAGGCTGGGCATTAGCTGTTTAATTGCAGGTGCATAAATGCCAGTGGAAAGTTGCAAAATATTTCACTGAATTGCTGAAGGTGTTACCAGGTTTTAGGATGTCCTCAGCGGAGCTCAGTACTTGGCTCAACTGGGCTTCATACCTGAAGGTTAACATTCATATTTATCTGTTTTCTCCTATTTTGCTAAAATTTGACAATAATACTGTCAGCCTTTTTTTTTTTTATTCTTGTAAGGAGTGACAAGAGGACATTTTTCCTGTCTGGAAAACCGTGAAATGCTTTGCTTTTAAGTTTTGTTACAGAAAGAGAAACCCAGCCGGCCTTTGAACCCTGACATGGAGGCAATTCTCACAGAAGACGGGTTGATTTCTTCACTAGATTGCAGAAAAAGGAGGAGGTGAGGGCAGAGACAAGCATGTCAAGATGTGGTAATGAAAATGCTCACAGGAAATATCTTAGATCAGTAAATACCCTCTAATGGCATTTGCACTTATTTAACATCTCTTTTTCACATCCAGTGTGGCTTGGGAAGCTTTAATATAAATGTGAATTGGGGTCACAGCAAGAGAAGGAGGTAGAAGGAAATGGGCACAAGCTCCGGATGATGTTCTCAAGTGGGATGCGTTGGCACAGCTCCCAGTGTGTGGTGGGTAAAGTTTTGGCCATGCAGTGTATTCCCACACACCGATGAAGACACACAGATGCACGCACTTTTCCTTAAAAATAGCAAGCTTTCACTGGGCCCCACTTCCCATTAAAGAGGACTTACATCCTATGAAAATTCATAAACTCTGCAGGCGTTTCTACGGCGATTTGACGGAGTAATCTCCCGTCATCTCAGCTTCTTGGTGACAATGACAAGAGGAAGATGGATTTATCAAATACACAGTGACATGTTTATGACCCTGTTTTGCATAAGCAGGAACCTGAGCCAAAGGCTGTGCAGCTTGAGATAGCAAGAGGGTTTTTATAAATATTGTGACAAGCAGAAGTGATATTTGGAAGAACATGAAAAAAAAAATCTTACAGTTTTTCTTTTTTTCCTTTTTTTTTTTTAATTTGAGACAGACTGCATTGTGGTGGGGCGGGGGAAGAAAGCCTTTTCTCACACTTCTCCACAGTTCAATTTCCCATCTCACCTTGAAAAGTTTCTCTATTAACCCTTCTCCTCCCTCTGTGCAGAACACCCTTGTAATAAAAGTGTCAATAGGAAAGGGGGTAGGCACAAATTCTCCCCATCTTTCATCAATAAGAAAGTAACAAAGAGAAGCTGTAGGAACACATTTGGCAACAACAGCTCCATGTATGATGTGCACAGACACACCAGTCCCAGCTCCAGATGCATTCCCCAGCATGGCTCTCAGATGGAGAGCACCACCAGAGCGAACACATGCCATCACAAATGATTTTGCCCTATTCTTGCACAAAAACACTTTCTATTATGGCATTAATGGAGCTCCTAACCAGGGTCTAGGCAGCTCACAGAGTACTGCTCACGGGGTGCCCCCTCAGGCTGTGTAAAGGCTGTGTAAAGTTTTTGTCTCTTGGAAGCAGGGCTGGACCTACAGAGTTATGAAAAGGCCTCAGTGCCCACGTTAAGCAGGGTCTTCAGCACACACCAGGTCTTGGCCATCAAACTCACCCGCTCGGCGCCTCAGGCGGAGCGCTGAGTGATGGGCACAGACTGGTTTTCTCAAACACAGCGATGGATGAACCTTTTTGTTGCCTGGCCCCTCAGCAGCACTGCCTGCATGAGAAATGGAGCTGTCAAGGGCTGTCGAGACAGCTTCAGCCCGAGGTGTGTCCACCAGGGGCTGTGGGGATGCTGCCAGCTGGGGAGTCCGTGGCGTGCTGGGGTTTGCACAGCTGTGCCGTGCCCGGCAGGATGCACAGCCAAGGCAGGAGCAGGGACTGAGTGCTGCTGCAGAGCCCAGCACTGAGCCCCACAGTTTTGCATTCACAAGTCCCACTGCAGGGGGTATCCTGAGCACTGCCAGATTGTCTTCTGGAGGCTGGCAGGGAGATTATAAAATGCTTGAGCTGTCTTTCAACATCTCATAAAACCAGGAGGGCTGGTTGAAAGTGCAGTAAATGAATCACAAAGAGCTAAAGAAGGAAAACATGAGTAAGAAATGTGCTTGGATGTGTTTTCCCTCTCTGGATTCCATCATTTTTTGTGATAATTTATACACCAAATTAAAGGATGAAGCTAAGAGAGCAACCGTGTGGAAGAAAGGGTTGTGGGTACCCAGAGAGCTCATGTGCTAGACAGGCTCAACCAAAACCTGCAATGCTCAATGTGAAACACAGTCTTTGTTTTAAGTTTGTTTTCCTCCCTCCCTTTCTCTTCTTTTTTTTTTTTTTTTCCTTCAGATAAATATATTAATTAAATGACCCTTCCTTAGAATTACACAGAAAAGGGAGTTCAGGAACCTTTATTGAACTGACCTGTAAAATTAGAGCAAAATCAGCTTCTCTGTTGTTTCCTCTAAATGATTTTTCCATTGCATTTCACATCTTATCAGGGACTTGTTTGGGCTTGAAACTCTGAAGCTTTTTCTGTAGGTCAGTTCAATAAGGCACTCAAAGCTGCTTTTCTCTCCATTGATTGGGGTGTTTGGTATGGTTTTAGTTTCCTTTTTTTTTTTGGAAAGTAAAATAATAATCTGTGGTTTTGGGTTATTCTTATTTTCCCCATCCTTTTAATTTTTTTGTCTTGTGTTTTTTTTTTTTTTTCTTTAAAGAAAAATAGATATTTTTCTCATTCTTGGTCCATCATAAAAATATTCCTCTTTCTTTACCTGGTATCTAGAGAGGACTCTAGTTTCTTCACTCACACTGCAGTGTTATAAAATTTGACTGACAGTTTGAGATTCGGTTATTTTAACCAGACATGAGATAGGAGCAAAACAACAGCTTCACCAACCATTCTACCCCTGGGTAAATTGTGCCCTCTGATTCTACAACCTACAGCCTTTTGCACAAAACAGTTCATTTGTTCTGACATCTATTTTTGGTGCCATCATATCTTCGGAAGAGATGGACACAGGGTGAGGTTCAGGGGAACAGACAGGGTGTGAAGATCTTGAGGAATTAAATAATTATCAGGGGTCAGTCAATACATAGGGAGATGAGGACGATCCACGCGTCCCTGGGATCTTCTCAGGAGCTGGGAAGTGGAGGGTGTTAAGGCAAATTTGTCCCCACGAGTAGAAAATCACCTGTCCCTTGCTCCCCTGCAGCCACCTGACTCCAGGAACTTTCCAGCACAAGGTCAGTGATGAGCTCTGGGCTCTCACCTCTCCTTGCTGCCATTTTTCTCCAAAAGCCCTTCTGGATTTCACTCCTGATTAGTCCTGCTCTCGGAGAAGAGCCACCAGAGCACGGCGTGGTTTCAGCAATGAGTAGGGAAAAGCCTACTCAAAAGCCATGGAACCTCTGAGACTCCCACAGGGGTTTCCTGGGAAGATGAAATCCACGAGCCCCTCTGACAACACCCTGCACAAACACACATTAGAGCTCCTCCCCACAGCCTCTGCACCACCACAAAGTACCAGGTGGCCAGATTTGAAATTTCTATAGGTCTTTAGAAAAGTCACCTTTCTTTTTGGACATCAGTAAAAAATTCCTACTTCCAGTTGACTGATTATTTATTTCACCTTTTGTGTTGTATTTTTTCTTCCTCCCCACACCAGCCTCTCTCCCCTCACAGAAAGCAGTTTCATGCAAACCTTCTAAGGTTTCTGTGGGGAGTGGTAGGCAATAGAACTCTGTTGTCTAATGGGACTTCCACCAGCATTTGGCATCCTTCCTGGCATTTCACCCTTCATATTATAATTTATAGTGTAATGTAATTTTTTTCATATCACGCTATAACATAAATTATTGCCAGTTTGTCCTTAACACTCAAGGAGACAGTCTAGGGCTTTTTGAACCAGGAAAAAGAATGAGAGAAAGAGAGATGGAAGGATGGAAGGGGTGGGAGGGAAGGGGGGTAGATGAACAAATAAAGGGATGGGAAACAGGGATGGAGAATGGAAGGAGGAAGAGAGGAAAGAAATTTATTTTTTAGAAGTAAAACTTGCAAAGCTAAACCAGCTTTATCTGAAGGCAAACTTAGTAAATAAAATTAAAGAGGAAAACTTTTTGTCCCAATAACTTATTATAATGCTATGCTTCAGCCTAGGATATGTCAATGAGTCCTCAGTGGATCAGACAGGAGAGAGTCTGAGGAAAAGACCATCAGCCTGAAAAATAATGTATTTTTAAGTTTCCTTATCTTTCTCACTAGTGTGTCCCTTAAATTATTAAAAGTGAAAGACATTTTAATATCATTTGGAGGCTGTTTGTTCATTTCTGGCATCTCATTTCACCTGGAGAATAACATTACAGAAGACAGCTTTACTGTCTATTTACTTTATTATTGTAAGTTATTTCCATTATGCGCGCCGTTAGGAGCCCCACTTGGTTAGGTGCTGCACAGATCTGTCCCAAGGCATGAGCAGCCCATTTAGCTAAGGAGACTGCAGGGACTGTGCTCGTGTCCCTCCTCTCCGGGCTGGCACAGCTCCATGGGCACAGCCACGCTCTGCATGCGGCAGTGCTGGCAGAGAATGCTTCTGCGTTCTTCATTTGCATCACTTGGAGAAATCATCACACTCCACTGGCTCAAAAACTGCCTCCCTCCGCTCACACACCCCCTGCCTTCCTTTGGAAGCCTCCCCAAAGCAGGCAGAGAGGGCAGCATGGGTGCCCTTGTGTGGTCAAGCCTTTGGGGCTTGCTCTGCCAGCGAAGATTGCCACATTCTTCCACAATTAATGGCTCTCCATGAAGGATAAAGAGAAAGGAAAATGGAAACAAAGTGGTTTTAAACGTGCATATGATTGGGGCTCGAAGCTATCAGGCCAGAAAGACCCATTTGACTCCTGAGTGTGGTTCCCTGTGTCTGACAGGCTGGTCTGTGTCCCTGCATGGCAAGGCACGAGCTGGTCTCAGCCTGGGCTGTCTGCAGTGCTGCAGGCAAATGTGCTGCTGTGTGCCAGGCAGGCATGCTTGTGAGCTGGGACAGCTGGAGATAAACACTGCAGCCAGCTCCTGCTGACAGCAACCTGGGCCACTGTACCAGCATTTGGTGCTGGATCACATCACACTTCATTTTCCTACAACCCAGTACAGGAGGACATGATGGGAGAAAAGGAGTTTTGGAGGAAGCATAGAACCACAGAATGGTTTGGGTTGGAATAGACCTTAAAGATCACCTTGTTACACCCCCCTGCCAGGGCAGGGACTACTCCCACTAAACCAGATTGCTGAGACCCCCATCCAGTCTGGTCTTGAACAATTCCAGGGATGGGCCATCCACAAATTCTCTGGGCAACCTGTGTCAGTGTCTCACCATCCTCACAGTCAAGACTTTCCTCCTAATATCTAATCTAAACCTGTTGTCTTTTCGTTTAAAGACATCACCTCTTGTCCTCTCAGTACATATCCTTTCAGAAATCCCCTCTCCCATCCTCTTTCAGACACTTCAGCTATCAGAGGTGCTAAAGGTCACCCCAGATCCTTCTCTCCTGTTTGAGCAACCCAACTGTCTCAGGCTGTTTCCATAGCTGAGGCTCCCCAGCACAATTATCATCTCTGTGGTCCTTGTCTGGACCTTTCTAGCAGGTCTTGCCTTTATTGAGGGTCCCAGAGCTGGATTCAGCACTTCAGGTAGTCTCACAAGAGCAGAGGGGGAGAATCACCTCTCTCTACCTGCTGATCACACTGCTTTTGATGCAGCTCAGAAGACAGTGCCTCCTTCCCCCTTTTGGACAGAATTCATGAGGCATTAAGTGCTGGGAAAATAGCTGGGCTTTTGAATCAAAATTTTTGCTAGAGCCCAGATCTCCTCCTTCCCCTCACTTCCCTCCCTCTGCTCTTCTTCCCTCTTGGTTTTCAGCAGCTGAAGCAGAGCAGAGAGGTTACAAAACCACCCAGAGCCTCCAGCTGCAATAATCACTCAGGCTTGTGTAGGATTTACACTCTGCAGTTGTAGGATTACATCTATAAACAGCTCAGAGAAAGAAAATATAAAGAAAAAATACTTTGCAACATCCTTATCCCTCTCCTTTCTCCATGCCCTCAGTTCTAAACCTCCTTGGCCCAGAACCTGTGAATACCCATCTTTGATGGAGTCTCAGTGATTTTAACTCCTCTCTCCACCCTATTCTTCTCCCACAGCCTTGCTCAGTTACTTGAGCTCAGTGTTTTAGGGCAGCACCTCATATATGACCTCTCTTGGTATATTTTGTGTATTTGCCTTTTTGCCCACAGCTTGTGTAGGATGCCTGTGGTTTAGTAAGGCCAAACACTTCATCACATCCAGAATTTGACACCTTTCTTTCTAATGTACATCCAATATGCTTTTCAGAGGAGGGAATACCTCCAAATGGTAATCAGAAGCAATGAAGGTGCAGAAGGGTCCTGTCACATCAGCCTCAAATTTCTGGGTGGAAGAACCCAAAATAGTGACAGCATTGCTGGAAGACTCTCTGCTTTCTGGAAGTCTGAGGACCTTCTTACCAACTTATGCATAAAATCTGCCTCCTGCTTTTTCCAAATGTAATTTTCCTGGACACATCTGGCCATCAAGCTTTGCTTGTGGCAGATCCAAGCCCCTTCCCTGTTTCACCACCAGGAGGGAATGCAGATCCTGTTCCGCTTAATCTAAGGATTTATCTGGTTTCACTTTCTGCCTGATTGTAAATGAAGGTTGTCCATCCTAATCTTCTCTGGGGGTAGCTCGTGAGAGCCACAGATGTTTCCTGAGCCTGTGGAGACTCTCAAAGGAAGGATTGCAGGGTGGAGTTGCAGTCTTGAGAAAGTTTGTAGTAATAGGCACACCTGAATTAATTAATTACTCTGCTGGAACAACACACATGCCTAGACTGATGCTCACTGCATGGACCCAAACTGCATTCTTTTACCATCCTTCATCTCCTTATCTCTTTGTAATATTTTTTATTTCACTCTCCAAGTCCAAGTTCATGTACAGACTTGTTTCCTTTTTCTCCTTTGTCTTCACACTCTGAGCAGAATTTAACTTAATATGTTTACTTAGACATTTTTGTCAGCCAGCTGAGCAGAACCACTACACAATAGGAACATATGTCAGCCTCTCATGGACTTATCCCTGTGTTTTTTGACATGATGAATTCAATCGATTGGTAAATGGGTAAATAGTGAGAGAAATTGCTTTCTCTCATTACTCTGCATGGCTGTGTCATTACCCTTTAATATTACATCATTATTGACTGATGCAGCCTGTCAAGATATGGCCAGCGGGATGTAATGCAGTTGGAGGAGATGTGCAAAATATTACATTCAAAGTCTACCTGTGTGTGTATGGGTGAAAGAGAGTGAAAGGAAGTGAGATATGAAACCCCAGCAACCACAACAAACAAGCCTGCTTCTCACTTTGTCTCGGACTCCAATCTGTGATTTGATTTAGTGGAAAGTTGCCCCGCTGTTTATCAAAAGGACCAGATCCCAGTTAGTGCTGGATATCCCCCAAGCTCATCCTGACCCTGACATTCCTGTTCCTTACTGTAAAAACTCCATGACTTTTCCCTTTAAATACTATTTTGGCTTGATCCAAGATATGTAACCCAGAAACCCAAAATAGGTTTCAGGTCTTGCTAAACTTCCTAGCTCTGAGAAGAATGGAGAGAAGGAAGGAAGGATTCCAGGAAGGATTCCAGGAAGGAAGGATTCCAGGAAGGAAGGATTCCAGGAAGGAAGGATTCCAGGAAGGAAGGAAGGAAGGAAGGAAGGAAGGAAGGATTCCAGGAAAGAAGGAAGGAAGGAAGGAAGGAAGGAAGGATTTATTATTTATTTTTCTCCTAAATTTTGCACACTGTATCAAATTTTTGCAACCTGCTTTCTTTATTTCTTTATTTTGTTAGATATTAAAAAAAAATATTTCTGCTACATACTTAGTATTTAATTATACAATATTTAATGTATTAGAAAACATTTTAGCTATCAGTTAAGAGAGAAAGAAACAAATATAAAAAGAAATATTGTCAAAGACTTTGCTCTCTACCCTACTGTTGAGTTTCCCTTTTCCCTTGCTCTCTTAGCCTTCCTTTGGGAACGAAGACCAGTCAAATTAAAGATGAATAAAAACTCATTAAGAAACAACAGGCCTAGGTGAAATTGCACTGGGATTACACTGATGGGGTGGTCTTCCCCCACCTTTACCTCTGTTCAAAGATTGCAAACCCTTTTTCTCCTCCAGGGCTCTTGCCTCCATCCAGGTCCTGGCTAATTCCACTCCTGCGTGAAACCCTGGGCTTGAAGGGCCCATGTGGGGAGAGAGTAGGAGAGAGAGAGAGAGGGAATTGCTTGTTACGCTTCCTTTTGTTGCTGTTTTCTCTGCCTAGAGACCAAATCCTCTCACCCCAATTTTTTACACATGCCTGCACTCAGACTGCAGAAAAGTGAGATGAAGAGAAAGAAAAACAGAAAAAGTTAGAGGGGAAAAGAAGCCTGTCTGTGAAAAGGAGGAGCATTATATAGAGAGGGAATTGCATTCTGTGTAAGCTTTACAGGCCAACCTTTGCTTCTGTATCCTGTATGAAGCAAACCAAGAGGAGAAAATACGCTCACAGATAGACAGTGAGCTACCAGGCTTCTGCAGATCAGGATTCCTGCAGCAAACTCTCAGTCCAGGGAATTGCCCAGGAGTGTCTGGACTGGTCTTTGACACAAAAATGTGCAACATAACCCTCTCTCTTCAAGGCTTTCCTTGCTGTTCAGACTATACACCTCTTAAAGATGGTGATTGTTCAATAAATACCACCCCTGAAACACCTGAACTTACCCAGCAGATCTAAAGTTATACCTGAAGCACATAGGGGTACTTTTATCTCCTTTTGTGGATGGACCAATTAGAGGTCAAAGAAACCTACACAACATCCAACAAACCACTTTAACAAAAACAAAATCAACATATCTAACTTCTGCTCTGGTTATGTTTGGAGAAGAAAAAGAAATATTTTAGATATATATTGACACAGAAATATAGGTGGGAGGCAGGACAGGAAGATTTTTGCTAAGCAGATTAACTCAGGCAAAACAAAAGGCTGGAGTAATAACCTACACTTAAACCTTTGTTCCACACAAATGTAGATTGAAGATATCTGTAGAAACTGAAGAACAGATTTTGATAAAATCCTCCTTCTGTGAACTTGTTTCACAACAGCACAGCATCGTGCTGTGGAGAGGTTGGTCACTTCAGCACCCTGAGCCTCTTCATGAGTGTTAGAGTCCTCATGTTTTTCGGTCTCTACTTTGCCAGCAGTGCTGTTACATAAGGGAACTCACCAAATAACAGCTTTCCTGTGAAAAGCGTTATCTTTCCCAGGGAGAGACAGACCAGCAAAAAGCTTTCTGTCACTTCCAATAGGAACTTTGGGCTAAAGTCTCAGCTCATGTAAATCAGTGTAGCTCCACTGAACTTTAAGTTGATAAAGCAGTTTGAAACCACTTGACCATCATCTTGGAGAATCCACAGCAAATGGTGGTGCATGAGTCATGTATTAAAATAATAATGACAGTAACGTGAGCGGAATCTGCTGTGGGACTACTTGAACACCACATCAAGTTAAAAACATGGACAGTGTAAAGATTTGAGTATAAGTTTCCTATTTTGTAGACCAGAGTCAGGAATTCTGTGCTTTGTGTATCTTCACTCAGTACATAATCATTCTGCTGCTGCCCTGAAAATATGAAATTTGGAAGCCAGAGAGGGATATGATACAGTAAAAATAAAATTATTTTGAATATTGTGTAATTGAGTCCCTTACTCATTTACCATGTGTCCTAGGATAAATCCAAATCAGGGAGTCACATATGTTCATTATTACTCATGAGTAGATGTGTATATATATAATGCCCATAGAAAATAATGAAATGTTTAGATTTTCACTTCCATGGACCTGGATTTGTTTCTTTTGCTCTAAAAGAGAAATCCAATCACTGTTAATGGTAGCAGGATCCTTACTGCGACTGAATCAGCCACCACATAACAAAGTTATTCATGCACCAGGCAGTGCTATACAGCTGGGCTGTGTGAAGCATGTAGATGCTTATGGAAACCTTAAATCTTGTGAAATTTAGAACACTTCTGAGTTTAATGAAGCACTCATAAACTGTTCCTCCTATTCCCCACTTAGGGACAATTCCATACCATCCCAACTTCTTTGCTATTTGGGTACCAAACAAAAAAACCCTGAGAGCTGTGAGGTCTTCACAAGCCTTAGGTCTGCTGCCTATGAAAGAAGGGCCAGAACCAGAGGCAAGGTTTGGCAGGAACCTGGAGAAGCTCCCTAGCTTGCGCCCCATTGGCACAATGCAGAACCACATTCAACTGTGTTATTACTGACTGATACATTTCTCCCATTTTTAACCAGCCTCCAGTGACAGAGAGCCTCAGCCTCCCCAGACCATGAGTTCCACCCATTTAGTTTCTTTCCTGCCCATTAGAAAGGATTTCTCTTAGTCAGAAACCTTCTCCATTCAATTCTCTGCCTCTCTGCAGTCGCAATAAAGAAGTGAATAGATCTTCAGACAGGTAACAGAAACCCTGTTTTTCATTAAAGATGTCTGTTGTAACATCCATTAAATGGCTGGTGCCATGAGATGCAGACATTGATACAGGGCAGTGAGTTATCCTGACAGGGACAAGGGGAAGGACATGTCCTTACACTTTCTTTGCCAAATTTTATCAGAGCCAGTCTTTGAAAATTCAATATTCGTTCTAAGCGCCTGCTTAATAAACTTGGCAAACATGACATTTTTAAAACAAAACAAAACCATGCTGTTCACTTTCCCTTTTCATTCTTAATTGGCCCATCTAAAAGCAATCAAGTGAACATTTAGCTGTGGTAGAAAGATCTGCAGGAGACCTCTCCTCCAAATGCCATTATTCAGAAGTGAGCAGGAGTGTGGATATATTTATGGAGAGTGGGAGGCACACTGAAAATTCTCTTTCAACACTGACAGAGGAGCAGAAGCATGGCCAGGGCTGGGACCAGAGGGGGAAACAGACACCCAGTGCTCTGTTGTTCAGGATTAGCTGTCCAGAGGAAGCCACAGCCTTCTCTGCCTGTGGATTAGACTCCTTTGATGGTGTCAGGGGAAATTAGGCATTAAAGAATAAACTATATAAACAGCACACTGCATAGGGAGCTGCCTAAACTTGGCAAAAGAAACCACCACAGAAAAAGGGATCTCTCTCAATGGGTCTCACACAGCACCCTTTCCTAGGGGATTGGCTTGCCAGGATTCAGGTGTGTTACCCCATTCTGGCACAACATGCCCACCCAGAGGAGAGTCCCCTCTCAATCAGCTGCTCACTGAAAAGAAAGGTAAATTCCAAGAGAGAGTGAGGCGTGTGTAAAGCATGGCTGTCAGCCTGTCTCTCCCACTGCTGAAATGCAGACCTGCTGAAGCACTTAATCTGTTTCACCTGTTAATGGGTTTGGGGATATGAAATCCACTCTCTGCTGCTTGGGGTGCGTGATGAAAGACATCAGGTGTGGATCAAGCTAACTTTGCACAGCAGGTAATACAATTTCTAGAAATACACATACAAGTGTGTCTAGGGCAGGAATCAGATTTCAACAGTGGAGCCATACAGAACGTATAATTATATTTTGCATTTTTAATAGACTTATTAGCATAATAATACATTAGTCTAATAGAATATTAATGTGATGCAGAAATATTAGCATATTATAGATCCTTATTCATTAATATATTAGACCCTTATTGTATTAGTGGCACAATCTACTAGAGAAAATGTTGCTTTGTGTTTGATATTGCAGTCCCAGAAAACATTGAGATTGGCAAATAAAGAGCCTCTCTGTGTCACAGGCATGCCTGACTCTAGGTGTTAATCCAAGAGCTGAGAAGAAAATGCTTTTGCAGGCAGAAAGCAGTTGATATTTGGGTCATTTTCCCACTTTTTCTGAATTCAACCTAAAAAAATTTAAAGCTGTTTCCATGAAAAAAATAAGAAGCACTCTAAATCCTAAACTCTTAAAAAATCTCAGACCAAGAAGAAGTAGATTCCATTTTCTGGCATTCAGATGCACTCCTAAAATGTAGGGAAATAGGTTCAGCTCCTTGCTCTCTCACTGTCTCAGTCTGCTCTGGGCACTGGTGACCAGCACTCCATGTCAGGAATCTCAGACTCTTCCAAAGAGATTATTATCTCTTCAGCTCAGAACAGATGAGCAACCTCACTGCCTGTTTGTCTGACTTTCTGGCATTGGCCCCCTTTCCTAAATCACCCACTGGAATTGAGGAGACTGTCCGGAAAAACACTTAATCGAAAACAGTAGTATCCCATTAAAAAACCTGACAAATACTATTAAATTAGGCCCCCCCAAAATCCTCTGTATTTTTGTTCAGATGCTGTCAGGTTGGCAGCAGCTCTAGAATCCCATTACTTATCTGTTCTCCCCATCCACCCCTTGCCAGGAGTGGGACCTTCTTGAGCACGTGTTTGCTGCTGTGCTTCCCTTTACACTGGGGAAACTCCAAGGACTTTTTAAGGCAGGCCCCTCAGACAAGCAGAATCTCAAATCAGGGCTGCTTTCTCTGATAGGCACTTGTCTCCCCTACGAGAGGGGCTGCACACTGCAGCTGCCTGCTCAGGCTGCATATCAGGCTGCGTGACCCCAATGTCCTTATGGCAACTGAATAAACATTCTCTATAAGCTACGGAAAACAAATATCATCTAGCGACTTAATCCCACATCTCTCATGCACAGACAGACTGACAAACAGGACTAATTCCTCTTATTAATACTTTGGGTATAGACAGCAGCACTGACCAAGATGACTCATGGGTTAGATTACGTTAGATTCTGCTTTTAGCAGAACAGGAAAATGTGCGAAACACAAAAATGAGGAATGTCACTAGGGATGAAGAGTTTTGAAGTCTGTTACTTCTTTTCTTCTTTTGAGGAAATGCAGGGCAGTTCTTTCCAGAGGCAGATATTCCCCAAGATCCAGGTAACCCTCCCAACTAAGGAAAACAAAGAGGTGAAAATTCTAATGCTTACCCTACAGAAAGCTTTTGCTTGAAACTGGCATCTCTGTTGGCATAGAGATTGTTTGAAACTCTTTCTAAGGAGCTCAGCAAAGTAGGAATTTTACTTTCAAAAATAATATACTAGATCCCCAATAAACAAAGCTCTTGAATTGAACTGACCATAGTGCAATTTTTTCTGTCTTATATTAGGCCCAAGAGGCTGTTTTCCTGGGCTTTTTTTTTTTTCCCTTGATGCATTTAAACAGCAGCTTTCCTCTTCTCCTTGTGATCATGTTAAATGTTTAATTGCTCTTTGCATTTGCTGACGGCACAACATAAGCCCCTGCAGTAAAAGAGATTTGTGCTAAAACTCAAGTGCTTAAGAAATAAGGAAAGGGGTTATATTTTGGGTCAGTTCAATTATCTCTATTTTTTGGAATTATATATTAATTTTAATATAAGCTCCAGCACAGAAGGGCAATTAGCATTCAGACAATGTGAGAAAGTCTTGCCTGAAGTTAAGTGATGTGTGGAATCCATGCAGGGAATTCAGGGAGGTTAGGCAGTGCAGCTCACTGCCATAACAGAGCTAAGCCAGGCCCTCAGATGGTGTAAATCAGCACCATCACTGAAGCCATCCTGATTTACACCACATAATTATGTCCCCCCACTGCTATTTGAGATGGGCTCAAACTGACAGCATTGGGATCACTGCTGGAATACAGACTTTTTCTAAGTTCCAAATTACATTAAAGCCACCCAGTCAGACTGAGAGCAAACCTTTTATCAGCAGCTCTCAGCCATTCAGAACCAATGCCAGACATTCCAAGAGCCCCCTGATATAAGCAGTAAGAAGAAAACCTTGCCTCCCACTTTCACATCTGTCCAAACCTCTGCACTCTCTGCCTGACCTAAAGGGAATGCTGAGCACAGGGGGACAGACTGCTCTGGTGGGACTCATCTCCTGAATTCGTGTTTTGGGCAGCCATAGGCAGATGTTTATCCTCCTTCTGTATCCGTCTCCTCACACCTAAATCTTCTGTAACCCCTCAGCAGGGCTGACCTGAGAATTTTGCCAAGTTAGGACCCTTTTCTGGTGAACAGCACAAGCAGATCAGCTCCCCGTGTTTCCAGTCCCAAAACTCCCAAGCAGCTCAAGTTGTTTTGTTCTTTTCTGGCAGAATCTGCCCAAACCCAAAGAATTAATGAGCTCGTATTCTGCAACAGGCTGTGAAAGGAAAGCAGCCAGAGAGACCCTTGATAGACCCTTAATGCTGCTTTGTTACTGTCCTTTGTTCAGCCCCCCAGCAGACTGGGGCTCTGCTGCCTGGTGGAGAGGGGACCCAGCTGATCCTGAAACGCAATTAATGCATAACAGCTCCAACCAATCCATCTAATTTAATGCCTGCATTTCTTCTGGGCTCATCTCATCATGAAGCCTAGCTCTTCTTAAAAAAAAAAAAAACAAAAAAAAACCCACCAAGAAAGGATACAGGAAAAATAACATGGTGAGGTTTTTGTGTTTTGTTTTGTGTGGGGTTTTTTTGGTTTCTTTTTTTGTTTGTTTGTTTTCTGTGCATTCACCCTGCTTTTTCCCTTCCTGAATGCTGTTTTGGATCTCTTTTTATTTAACAAAACAAGGTCAGCTCATCAGCAAAAAAGCTGAGAGTTTCACAGGGTCCAAGACTGCTACCATCTATGGAGTTACTTTTTAACACATTCTGAGTAAAAATTATCCCCTCTGAGCCAAATATAGATTGACAGCCAAACATAAAACAATCACATTTTGTTAATTCATTTACAGAGGTGCAAATGCCTAATACAACCCCTCTTTGCTCTGACACAACAGCAGTGTTTTTGGGCTTTTTTTTTTTTTCTTAAATGAGGCTTTTGGGAGGGACACTCTTGTTACTGTTTGAAGGAGAAGACAGGATTCCTGTGAATCCCTGGGGCTGTGGGATTGCTCCCCAACATCTCAAGTCCAATTTGCTTGTTTATAGTTCAGAATGCAACTTTAGTGTCAAAAACTGAAGCTTTAACATTTTCAAAGCCTGTCTTCCTCTCAGTTGTGGTGCACATGGTGATGGAGCAAAACAAGGGCACTCAGAGTTCAGTAGCTCTTATAATTGGACCTAAACTGATTTCAGCCTAAGGTCAATTCAAAGAGGAGGCTTCAGGTGCCATTCAGAAATGACAGGAGAGCCCTGTGTAAGCCCTAATATTGCAGCAATAACGTAGCACTGATCAGTTGGAAATCACTGCTGGAAAGTTGCTGATGGGATTGTCTTGCTTGCATATAAGCTGTGGATCTGGATGATTTAGAGAGACAGATAGTCAGACAGACAGATATGGGTAAGGAGATGAAATTCCATCCTTGTCACTCTGTGATCCAATTTAACCTGATTTTCCTCTATTTAATTTTGTGTGCGTTACTACAAAGGTGTCTGTAACCTCATTATCTAAGTATGGGAGATGTGAAATTTGACTAATAGGTAATAGAGATAAATAGTTATACCACTCAGCAGCTGTGTATTTTTCCACTCAGCAGCTGTGTATTTTTCCTTACCTATCACACTACTCATGCATGCATCTTTCAGTTTTCAGAGGTGTTGAAAAGGGAAACATTCAAGGCTTAATATTTGTCTGCATTTTTTGAAGTGGTCGATACAAACACTGACAGACACACTCACAGCTCTGCAGCAATCTCAGTCCTCTCAAAAATGGTTCATTGAGCACCTCTGAAACATCAGTGTGAAGGCATTAGATCACACATGAGACACTTGAAAGCTGTGCCCAGTGTTGAAAATTCACCTTCTTTATTTGATTCTGCTTTGTCCTGCATGTAGAAAACCTGCAACTCCATGACCTGACCTTTAGAAAATATCTGATTCCCACTGCAGTTTTAAAGCATGGGGCCATGGGATGGACTATTGTTTTTGAGGATAGACAGCAGGGCTGGAAATATGGAGGAAATTTATATGGCACAGCCCTTTTCCAAACTAGCTCGTGACTTGGTGGACATCAGGCAGGGTTACAGTGCTGGTGCTGAAAATTGTGCCACCTCTTAAGCAGAAGAACAAATTCCCACCTTCCACTTTATCTGTCTGTAGAGCATGAAAGGCTCACAGGGATCTGCTGCCCACCCACTGTCCCAAGGACTTGGGGGCTGAGTTAATCCCATCACACTAACAGAACATAACAATGTGTTGGGAGTACTTACCACATTCCTTGAAATTGAAGAAAGTTGCCATGGTTATTAGTAGCTCCTAATGATATTTGCATAGATTAACAGACTTTAATGCAATCATGAATGCTACAATCCCGGGGAAAATAATGAAGAAATCCATTATGAGGTAATAAAATAACTAAGTCAATACAGTAATAATTTGATCCCATATTAGTAATAATTTCATCTCCTGCTGCAAGGCAATTTTAATACACATACCATTTCTGGACAGTTTTATAAATATCACCTTTGTTTGAGATAATTAATTAGCAAAACCAAAAAATATATTGCTGGTATTTTATACGATAAATTAGTCATTAGGTTTAAACTGGCAGGCTGTAATAAAACTTATTAAGATAAATATGCTGGGATTCTTAACACTTCAGAGAAGCTGTTCTCTGTCTTAAGGCTCTTCTGATGCAAAGCTATCATCGCTGCTGGATGGTTTCTATGTATGTTAAAACCCAATTATGAAAATCATGTTTATAACCCTGACTTGCTTAGCAATAGGGGCTGAATGCATTAGCCCGTACGTGCCCAGTGGACGAGGCTAAGGTGAGGGTGAGTTGCTGAGGGCCCTATTATCTCACTTCCCAACATCACTGAGAGCCCAGAGCCTCCTGCAAGACTAACCCAAACTAACTTCACTTCACAGGAACCCAGGTCCAGGTCATTCTGCCAATAAAGGGGGGAGGTTTGCAGTCAGAGGTAGGGGAGAGGGAGAATATTAACCGTTAGGTGGGTGCTTAACAATTTTACTTTTCTGATCCTTCTCTAATTTTGTGATTACTGAATTATTTTTTGCCTCCCAGAAGTGCCTGGAAATTACAAAAAACCTCAGCAACACCTGTGATAAAGTGGCCACTAGGGCCAAAAGTTACTGCACTTGACAGTGACCACTGTTTCAGTGCTCTGAAATATTCCCTCCTTGTGGCTGGAGCTCTGAGAAAGGCTTTGCTCTGTGTTTGAGGAGCTGTCCCAGACAGATGGCACAGGTTGGCTGAAACTGTCAAACCTGGATGGAGACCAGCTTCTTGCAAGGAGCGCAGATCTTGCAGTCTAATGAGCTGGTCTTGGCTCTGTGGAACACTGTGCAGTGTGGCCAAAGCTGGGATCTCTGCTCTGGTTTCATGACACCACTCTCCAGGAACAGGGGTATTAAATCATTAGATTGCCTTTGCACAGGGCATCGTTTGGGCCTTGCTTAAGCATCCCCTGAGCCAGTTTATGTCACCTTCTCAAGGCATTACAATTTCCCACCCTGGCCAAACTCAGCCCTTTTGCCACAGTTCCGCGTCTAGCAAGGTTTCCAAATCCATGTCACTTTGAATTTGAAACGGTAGTAAGTGACACAAATTGATGATACATCAGACTCCAGTCCTTAGTGTGGGCCAATTCTTAATGCAGAATAGGAATGTCCCCAAAACGTCATTCTCATAAAAAACTCACAGGAGTTTCCTAGCTGGGAGTAGGCCATGAGTGCTGTTGGAAATTACTATTAAGCCAATTTTTGAGCAAGTCTATAGTCAAAAAACGGAAAGTGGCCAAAACCATTTCTCCTCCCATTCAGAAAACAACATCTGTTATAATATTAGGGCAGCTCAGCACATTAAAGAGCACAGGAACTTGCTCTACTGTGGACACACTCCCTTTCCTAACACACCACGAGCAATACTCTTGAAATTAAATTATGGAATCAATACTTTGTCATAGTTGTTTAGCTTCTTTGGGGAGAACAAATATTCTTCCCCACCATGCAGCAATGCTTTCACTTAGTGTATACTTTCTCATTGATGTTCAAAGTACTTTATGTACAAGTTTGATTTAGGAATCCCACAAGCTCTGGAGTGCTGGAAGAGTAACTGGGTCAAAAATCATTGTAACAAGCACTTTGCTCTCAATTTGGTTTTTTAAGCATGCTTTGCTGTCTGGTGTCAGGGAAGGTTGTTGGACTACAAGGACCTTCGATGTGACACAGAATGGCTGCTATTTTATAATCATGTCACATACCAGTGCCAATTGGCATGGTCCATGGAATTCAGCTGGTGGGCTGTATGCCTTGCTTTTTAATGAGACCTTGTTAGACCTGAATTTCCAGTCCTGATATTGGGTATGTTAATTGGAAAGCTGTTTAAAAGTGCTGTGACATGAAAAGGACCGCAAGTCTAGGCAAGACCTTAGAGATTATTCAATTTGCTGTTATTTGTGAATTCATGTCAACCCCACTGCACTCTCTGTTCTATCATCTCTGCTTTGGTTTCTGTGAACACACAACATTTGCTCTGACTGCTCAAAGGGGAAGGTAGGGCTGTTGAGGATGAGATTTTTGGGTGCATGTTTCCCCAGGGTGGTCTGAGACTCCTAATTGTCTCTTGGAGTTATTTTGTTGGCTGATCTCCATCATGCCAGGAACACAACCCAAGTTCTGCTCAGTGTCTGCGACCCACAAGTGTTTTAGTGTCTCCAAAATTATGTTTCAGTGATGTCCAGGTGGGTCCTCTGTTGGCTGTTGTGGTTGTCTCTTGTGTATGAACTGAGAAATGTAAGCACAGGATTAAAATGGATCTTCTTTAAAATTACCACATGAAACAACCCAGCTGCTTGGCTGAATTGTGACTGGTTGGTGGCACCATATCATCCCTCTCACTAAGACCTTGTGGTTCCACAGGATGTGGTAAAAAAGCATCTAAAGACATTTGGGCCAGCCCTGATGGTCTACCCCATTTTGGTCAAGTTGGAAAAGTCCCTGCATAATTGGGCTTGGCTGGATCCTGAGTGATTTTGGGAGCCCTGCAGCTCAGTTCTCTTTGTCACCAGGGATCCTCATCTTCACAGACTTTCCACCACCACTAAATCAAATGGCCTCAGGGGTGAGGGCAGTGAGGAAAAGGCCTTCAGCATCTCCTGTGGAAAAGTGACTTTAGCGACAGGCGTCTCACAACTGCCATTCCCACAATCGTTCCCCTTGTCAATACTGTGACCTTTCTGAGGTGGAAGCTCCTTTTTATTACTCTGTGCACTGGGGTAAACCAGGCCATGCTGTGTTATCTACCCAATTTATCAACACTATTTACAGCAGGTCCATTCCACTGTCTGGCTTAACTCAGTGCCCAGAGACTCTGCATTGAGAGAGGAGGCTGCTGCTGAAGAGAAAGAAATGTCAATTCCAGCCTAGTCCCCTAAAGTGAAATAAAAGAAACACAGTAAATAAGTAAAGAGAAGTAAATACAGTATCTCCAGGGTGATTGCATCTATCTAGTCCAATACAGGCAAGCATGAAACCAATAGAAACACCATCTTATCCTCTTAGTAATCACCACACACAGAATGTCATCTCTTGGTGGCCTAAAAAGAAAGAAGCATGCCGCATCCATCTTTAATGAATATGACGTATCTCTCACCTGCTTGTATTTCAGCAACCCCAAACTGCTGAAAAATGAGATAGGAGACTATGTTCTCCTTGCTTGCCCTGAATCATGAGGAGGGATTAAAATGGGTCTTGTTCTGCTTTGTTTTTCAATGATTTCTCTGGGTAATTTTGGCTTTTTCCTGCTCTTCTGTGTTCTAAGAGTTCACGTTCTCCAGAACTTGTGATCAGGATGTAATCTTTTACTTTTTTTAAATCAAAGAAACACAGGCTTTTATATGCACAAGTACTCGCAAGAGCTGTGGGTAATTGGAAAGCCCTGAGTATCATGAGACTTGCTGTCACATCACAAGGGTGGCAGTGTGCTCTCCATCACACTCACACCATTTGAGCCTTGAGCCTGCCTAACAGGTTCAAATTCTCTGAAGTGACAAAAAAACCATAATCTTCCTCTGTGGCTCTGCTGCCTGGTCTGTAGGGATGCTCAAGCCATGCAAAGAGGGAATGATGCTTTGGTACTTCACCACATGTCTCAGCAGACAGCTCTTTGCCTCATGTCGTCCTTCTCTATGATCTGTACTGCCCTCTCCCTTCAACAAGGATCATGCCATGCCCATCCTTACGTCCTTCAAATGATTTATATATTTATTATAAGTTTATTTGTCTTAACTCCCCTCCAGCTTGGATTGATGTAAGTCCTTGATAGCTACAGTAACTCAAGACTAAACAGGTAGTCATCAATATCTTGGATTTTGTCTTCTTTTATTTAGACCAGTATTGAACCATCGCATGGATGGTCCATGGGGACGGTGATGAACAAAAGAATTTATTTGTTTTCCTACAGCTGAAATATGGCCCCCCACAAACCCCACAGCTGTGATGTATCACAATGCCTGGATGTACTCAGAAATCTAACTCAACCACATCCTCGCAGATTTATAAATCAATCAGAGCAAAATCAGGGGATATGATGGAAGCTGCTTTCCTAAATCATATTTGAAATGTGAAATTAAGAAAACAGCAAGAACAAAATAGGAAAGAAAAGACCTGTGTGTAATGAACAATTCAGACTGAAACTAAGGGCTCTGCTCATGTTTCCTATTATATACTCACACTTTATTGCTGCCTCTGTCTGATGGCAGTCTACCAACCAGCCCCTGGCAGCCCTCCCTCTAAAGCAGTCTATATTTTTTGCCCTCCTGGAGCTGGGAGCCATAACTGCCTACATGAAACACCTGAACAAACACCTGGCTGAGGCTCTGAAGAAACATCAGCTTGCATGTGCCTTCAAGTCAGAGCTTCCTTCCAGCTGCTGTGGACTTGGGCCTTGAAGGTGATAGAGCAGATGACAAGAAAGGAGGCAGCTGAAGATCAAGATCACATTCCTTTGATGCTTGTAAGACTTCACTAGGGGATAAGGGAGCCAGGTCAAGGTGATGTCTCCTAAGGAGAAAGGCCCTTAACATTGCACTGGGATTGCTCACAGCACCCTCAGGTTCCCACAAGCCCTGGAGACACTCAAAGGCAAAGCAGAAAGAGTTTAACAGGATCAGATTGCACCTATTCCAGAACAACCATCCCTGCTGTGATTCCCTTTGTAACTCCCTCCTTGCTTACACTGCTGAGCAGAATGCTGCCCATCACTGGTGGTGGGTTGTTCCAGGGTCACTGTCATTTAGTTCTCTGTAGCTTCCTCCTAAGAGTCTCATGGTCATTTAGGCACTGCCAACGTTGTGAGATGCCTTTAACACTCCCATCTGATTGGCAGTGAAGTGTGACACCACTAGCACTGAACTTCTGCAGTGTCTGTTAAAGATAAAGCGGGGGGGAAAGAAACTTGAATAATTTATGTAGTTAGTTTAATTTAAATAATTTATATGCTAAGCATTGCAAACAGAGCTGAAGTTGATAATGAGTCCGAGAAGCACATTTTGAACTCAGTTGCAGATTCTCCTGCATTGTAATTCTTGCAGGATACAGGATTTCCTAGCAGTATAGAGTCCTGTGAGTGTAAACAAGGTAGTTGCTTGAAGAAGACTCTATACTGATTCCTTCTTTGCCAATTACCACCAGATCACCTTATGTTCTCTGCAGTTTGTTCAGTATGAACCTCCTAAAACTATCAAAAGCTTCATGCCTTTTTCCAAGCCACAGAGAGAAGCCTGGCTCCATTGTTTGACAAATAACAGTTTGTAACTGGTGTAATCTGTAATCAGGAGTCAATTAAAGAGATATCAACGGGAAAGGAAAGATAAGGGAAAACCAGGAGAAAATCAATGAACAACATATGGGAATTGATCATTCAAAGGGTCTTTCTTAAGACACTGGGTCCTCTCAGAGGAATCTTTGCTGCACATTGCACAGGTTTTGTCTTATCTTCCTCAGCTTTTTTGGTTCCTTTTACATGAGGATACTCTTTTGTAGTAAAGGAGGGGAAAAAAAATATATATCCAAGACCCCCACCTTCCAGGTTCACTGACTGGCCACTGCCTTTTATACTTAGAATGCAAGAGAAATACATCTGAGAGGCTGCTTAGAGCTAAAGAAAATTGATGCTAAACTTTGTGAATTCTTGCATGAATTCACAGGGAATATCTCCAGGAACACTTTAAAAGATGTACATATCCTCCTCAGGGATGCAAGCATCAAAGAGATCACTAGCACACACCTCATGAAAAATAATTTCCCAGAAATCCTTACACAATTTAAGAACCATCTTTGTCATAGCAGACCAGCTATTTGCTACTGGCTTCTTTTATTAAGACTTTTTTTTTTCTGCTTGAATTTCTAACATCCTTAAAACCATACTTACTAGTTTCAAAGAAGCCACTAGAACAGTGGTAATGAACCCATATTACCAACTCCAGCAATTTCTTTGAATGTCAGAATATTTTGTGTTGATCCATGACTCCTCTCAGAGTTCTGCAGTTATGTGTACAAATCACAGGTTTCAGTTTAAAAATAAATACCTTTCCAGACATGAATTGCTGTGAACAACAAAATCTTGAAAATATGAACCAAGTCCTGTGCCCTGAAGACTTGAAAACTACAAGATAAATGATAGGAAGCCAAATATAACCACTAAGAAAAAAAAAATTCTTTTTAAGCTGATCAGTGCTAGGATTTTTTGGGGGTCTTATTCATCATTTTGAACATTTGTACATTGGCACAGTTGTGAAACCATGAAATGCTTTGGAGCTTTTTCTTACAAAATGCCAAGATTTGCGTCATTTTTTCTTGTTGATTGTACCATAGTTAGAGAATTCATATGCCTAGTGAAAACAACACTGATGGTGAAGCATAGAACTGGTTTCAGGGTCTTTTCAGGATCCCAAGGGTGTCAAAGACAAAAGCTTAACGTGAGGAAGTCTAGAGGACAGCATCAGACTGCCAAGGAAGGCAAAGAAAGTCCAGATGTGCATGTTCTTGTACCTCAGCCAAAGCCAAAATGAAGGCTGTGCATTCAGGTAACAGCTCCTGCACACCACACCTAAACTTTCTGCCTGAGCCCTCTACCCCGTGTTTGAAAAATCATATACTTCAGTTTCTGAAGCAATCATTCCACTGCTGTCTGCCACTGACTTTTGGTATTGCACACTTAACAGGAGGCAGAAACTTTTTGGTAAACCATCATTTTCCTTTTCTAAAAAAGGTGTGGGGTGTATGACAAGGAAACCTGCTCTTTACTAACCACAAATAAAAGCAGCAGAGTCTAGCTGGCTCCTCTTTGTTCTGGCAGTTTATTTCATAAATCAAAAATACCTCCAACCCTTCCTGGTGCTGACCTCAATGAACTCCAGAGGTCATTTCCAACCCCAATTATTCTATAATAAACTAAACCTAATTGAACTATCTTTAGAAAACATGGGTGAGGAGAGGGGGGACAGGGAACTCGACAGCTGGGTATGTTTCACAGCCCTTCAGCATATAAAGGTGGCTAGCAATGAAACTTACCCCTGTAAGTTAAATTCTTGTCCAAATTGTTGGCAAATGTTCTCAAGAAAAGGAATTTGGATTTACACCACTGATCAGATTTCATTCTAGCCATGGATGAGATAAACCATGGCAAACAGCAGTAGATTTATCTACTTTAGCATTACACAATTTGGGTTTTGGTAGATGTCTCTCCAGGCGAAATACTGTGGATATTAAAAGAAACAACAGAATTTGCTGCTCTGGACTTTATAGTGTTGGTCCCTGTCTTCTGCCAGGTAGTGCTTGCTGCCTTGGACGATGGTGCTCTCCCATTTCATCCCCATAACTCACAGGGTCAATTATGCAAAGCTAAACAGAGAGAGCAGGAGAATTATTTCCTGACCCCATGCACCTTCAGTTGAAAGATTCCTTTATCTTTAGCTGGTGATGTCTTGCAACAGAAAACTACTGCAAATGCTGGTAAATAAAGGCATTTAAAACCCATTACAGCAAGATATGTAGCAAGTTTTCTTTCCCTCAAGATCTCTTTTTCTTGTTCAAAACACAAGCAGGGATGAGCCTTTCTCCTGGTGGTGGGTGGCAACAGCCAGAGCTCCTCTGACCTCTTTGCATCTGACAGCTCTTTCCCTCTGCTCTTTAGGGAGGGAAAGGTTGAGGGTCATCTCTGCCTTTCTTGCTTCCTTCCCTGATGCTCTCTGAGAAGAAAAGGCCTGAAATTCATATCAGTGACATCAAGTACAGGGTCTACTGTGCAATTGCACTTTTAAATTAACAAGTCATCCAAAATTGCCTCTCCTCCTCCTCTCTCTGCCTCTTGGCTTCTCTCTTCCTTATTCAAAGCTAAGTTGACCAGGCATTTCCTCTGCTTCATTCCTATCCAGGTCTGAGCAGCCCTGCTCTGCCCTCCCCAGACCAGGCACATTTTCTCCATTCCTTACTGATGATGGAACCTCAGCACAAAAGTGGGAGAAGAGGATGAAGAGCAAGCTGATCTCATGCATCTGTCTCTGTTGAAACACCCAATACACCTCTCAGTTTCTTCCACAAATCTGTGCTTCCACACATCTGTGTTCCTAAAAATATTTTCCATTACACCCATGCCACCCAGCTATTTCCATTACCCTTCCCATTCCCTTAAAACCCCTTAATACAATACTTTTTCTTTCCTTCTCTGAGGTATGAGAGGATTGAGTTTACCAAATTAAATATGTAACCATCTTTCTTTCTTCTCTCAAAATCTCCTATCACTGCTAACCAACCTGGCCGTGTGGTGTTGTAACTCTGGCTGACCCAACAGCGAGAAGGCGCACACAGCTCAAAGTCCCCATGACAGGTTTCATCACTTCCACTTACTGGAAATAGCAATGAAAAAGAAATAGGGAAGGAATTAAGAGAAGCATAGAGAAAGTTTCTCTCCAAAGAACACAGGTGTTTAACTAGAGAGCTGCTCTTTTTCTAGAATCAGGAACCTCATAGGTATGACATACAACTCCTTCCATTCTCCTGAGCTAAGGCATTCAACACATTTAATTGTGCAAGATTTGCATCTACAGATCTGAAGCCTCTCACTTTGTAAAGAATATTCATAATTTCCTTTTCAATTTTTTGTTTGTTTGTTTTGTTGCTATTGTTTTTGTTTTTGAGAAAGTCTTACTAAAAAAAACCCTGAATTGCTCAAAGCGCTGAGTTTGCTCAAGCCTGAGGACTGCATTCATTACAATTATTGCATTTAATTAGTAATAAGATTAAATTATGCAACAAAAAATAAGTTGTGATCCCTGTCACAAGTGTCTCAAAATCCAGTAGACTATAGATTCTTAATGAAGAACGCTGGTCAAACTCACTGAAATTACAAATCAGATCAGATAAACCAATCGTGTGTGTTGGGCGGGAGAGGAGAGTTTTTGAATTCTTTTGTTGTTTTTTATTCCCCTTCCCCTTCAAAATTATGCACAGAACACTTAATTCCACCTTTCAAGAATGTGTTTTAGGTCAAATGTCTTCTTTTCTCTGCTAAACCCACAGATCATTTTCTCCTTTAAATGAGGATAATTATCTGTTGTTTGAAAAAAGATAATTGAAGGACTTCTGATGAAAGCACAATCTTCCCACAATTCAAATAATAGTGCTGAAAGCCATTTCTTGTGAGAGCAATAGTTTAGCTGTCTTACATCCCCATCCTTCACAGGGCTGGGCTCCCCTGCCAGGCTACAAATCCCATGGTGCCCCCATCCACAGCATTTGCCTGAGGCACTGCGACAGCTCAGGTCTGGCCGCTTGGAAATTGAATTTCAATTTGAGGGAAGTCTAAATGTTTTTCCTCAATCAAAGATGACAGACTAAAAAAGTTTCAGTTTTTCCAGAACTCCTTGTCCCAAGATGGGTTTTTGATATTCTGCCTTTTCATTCAAATCCAGAACAAAACCAAATGTTGACAAAACTGTGATTGCTTAAGTCAGCTTTCCTATTTGGGTTCATTTTGTTAGAGAAGGGCAGAAGGCTGTGAGGACATTTCCACTTTTACTTGGTTCACTCAGGAAGTTTTAAAATAAGGTGGAATCTGTTGCCCTCTTAAAGAAATATTAGTGTTTGGTTTAACTATTTAAAGTAAGACCGTGGTAAAACATTATCCAGGTACATGGAACCAGCTAAAGGATCACAAAAGCTTCAGGCACATGAAATAATGTGCTGATCTTAGATACCACTTCTTCAAATGCCTTTGATGTTTCTGATGCTTTAACTGTGTTTCAGAAAGTTTCAGATTCAGCCTTGGGTTCAGATAGAATCTGGGATTAATGCCCAGTTGCAGAAAATACATTTTCTATTCTTCTACATAAAGCTAATGCTAAAACTTGAAGACTGTAGCAGAGCTAGCTGTTTCACTAATGTAATTTGACTGTGTGCTCACACCTGATCTGGATATATTAACACCACAGTGTTTAACACACAGCTTCTATATTAGAAACTTTTGTGTTATACACAATTAATTGTCTTCTTTCTGTTTACCTGATGTAACTCATCAAATAAGTGTCCTCAGACCTGCCACCCATGCAGGCAGAAGGTAACACAAGGAGCCCAAAAAGCAGATGGCAACCCATCAGCTTTGGTAGCTGGATGATTTTAGACCATGTGGCCACACTTCCAGTGTGATCCAGTATGATTACACTAGTACAAGGTTGTCACAGGTTCATTCCTGATTTTGGAGCCATAGACAAAAGCAGCTGCAGTATCAGATACCTGTGAGATGGACCCAGTAATGTTTAGTCACCTCCAAGTTAAATATAGATGTTCTTAACAGCCAACTCTGCCCAATTCAATTGTGATCTGAGCACTAAAGAAGTTGGTTCAGTTTCTGACATAACTGTAAAGGAATAAGCATGCCATACTTTATAACCTGCAAATGGCTGCACAGGGAGAGCCCGTGGATCCAGGCAGCAGGTCCCATCTCTGACAAAAGCCAGCAGTGGATGTCTTCCTAGCCTTGAAACTTAATTGATAAATTTATTGACAAGGTGCATGATGCAGGGTACCACCACCACACACTTTTTTTTTTGCAGGGAGACTGACAAAGTGAAACTCTCACCCTTCTACCCAGGGATGGACTTTGCGACACTCCCTCTGACAGTCCGTCATTGGGCTTTCACGCTGCAGCAAGGGAGGGAAAGGCATTTCAAAACATGTTTGTGAGACAACAGGAATCAGCAAAGGATACTCAAGGGCAAACATAGCACCTGAAACTACTTGTAATTCACACTTTGTTCCTGAGGAGGTAGAGCATGTTGGCAGTGTCCCCTTAACTGCTTTGACACTGCAGAGCCGGCAGCAGCAGACTGTCCCTGCCAGTAACCAAGTCAGTGGTGACCCAAAGACACTGGGCTGGGGAAAAGGCAAGCTTGTTGCTCCCGGAGCCTTTGCTGAAATAACTCACCCTTCAATAAAATTGCTCCTCAGTCCTTTGTTTTTCAGAACACTTTGGGTTTCCTTTCTTCCCACAACACCTTTCACAAATCAAACCCATTTCCAATGAAAACAGAAGATCAAATACCTGTCCTGAATGCACCTGAGACCCAGCAGCAGCAGGTGTGCACCTCTGGGATAACATGGGCTTGGATGACAGACATGCCTCTTTTTCTAAATGCTTAAGAATAGCTCCATGTATAATTGAAATATTTCTGCCACGCATTATCATCGCTCAGTTGATCCTGACATATAACAGCTGCTAACTAAACAAGTAACACGGGCAATAGCACAAATAATGTGTTTTAAAACCAATCTAGGAACTGAATGGCTGAAGCAAGGCCTCGTTGTTTGGATGATTATGTTGAGAAAGAATGAAAAGCTGCCTGAACTGTACAGAGTTCTGCTGACCTGTGGTCTCAATCAAAATTCTTTAGAAAATCTTTTAAATACCTAAAGTTCATGAGGTTAAAATGACTTAGATTTACACTTCTGACTTGTGTGGATAAACTGTCTTGTGTTCCCAGCCTGTAACAAAAAGCAGGGCAGGGAAAATAAATCTTCCCATTTGCTGTAGTGATTTTAGAAGATGCTCTGCCAAAACAGAAGTGACCTTTGCAGAGCTGCACAAAGTGACTGCCCGGCAGTTCTCTTTTTGCACCTTAGGGGAGGCTGTTCTTCATCCTGTGGCATATATGCTCTGCTCTCTGCAGACCACCACTGAAATCACCTGAACTCATGCACAGAGAAGACAGTGTCATCTGCAGCCTTGTGTTCAGCACAGAGGGTGACAAAAGACAATCTTCTGTCCTCGGCCGAGGGACAGCTGTGATCTGACCCCTAGTGAAGGCGTCTCCAGGATGGGCATTAAGATGGAAGATTTGGCTGTGTGTTAGCCCCAAGGAGATTTTATGGCAATTTACCTGCCTGTGCAGACAATTTCTTCTTAGAAATGCCAAGGACTGCATCACTTCACTACTGCTAAAAATATCTGTTAAAGGAAAGGATGGACACTGATGGAGAAATGAAAAACTGTTATAAGCCATGTTCTGGCCATATACTGGCCATTAACACCAGTCTAAAAGAAATCATGCTGTATTTGGGTGATATTTATCCTTTTCAATGGCCAGAACCCAAATGTATCACAGACTGACAAAGCTGAATCTTCTTATGGGCAGCAGTGACAGTCAACCTGAACCAGTGATGGGCACTTTGGGTGCTGAACAGCCAAACAAAACTTGCAGCAACAGAGCAGCTGCCTTAATAAAGGCAGGAGTGTTGTTTGAGATCATGCCCAGCAGGGCACACCTATCAGGATGGGCAAACATCAGGATGGCATGGCCCTCAGTGCAGAAAGGGGCCTTCACAGTCCAGTCTGGATAACTGTGGTGGCAAGGAAAGATGTTGACCCCAAACTAAATTGTTGCAGTCACCACAAGGGCCACACTTCCTTCCACGCTCTGCTGAAGTACAGGGTGGCTTGTGAGCACTGTACTGTTTTCAGTGGGAGAATCAGTTTTCTGACTGCATGAGAGAAAAAAAAAATTCTGAAACAAACCAACAGCAAAAAAATCCCCAGGGTGGCAGTAGGGAAGAAAGGGGTGAAGGGGTCCAAATGCAATGGTAAAAGGTATAGCTGCCTCCCTAGACACAAAAACAACCTATCCTATCTTCTGAACCAAAATCCTGATGTTGGAAGGCTTGCAGGCTCAGAGGAAAATAACTGTAATTTGTGTGAAGAAGGCATTTGCAGCAATTCATTATAATTCCTTGCTTGCTGTCACCCGTCTCTAAAGTCACTGGCAGTGCAGTACTTGTGTGAAGTTATTAAGGCCAAACTCTCTTTAGATTCATGGCAAGTGCCGAATGACAAGGCGAGAGCCCAGGCAGTGATAAAGTGAAGTGACATGCCATACCCCCTTCCTCTCCCCCACCCCATCACCACCATGCCAAGGATGAAAACACTGCAGATTTTGCAAATGAGAGCCACCTCTCCTCTCCCTGCCTGGGCTGAGTTCTGCCTGACATGCACACATCTCCTTGAAGCATGCATCCAGAGGAGGGAGCAGGAGGGAGTGGAGAAAGGCAAAGGAAAATGTGCTTTTCCTCACTTTCCTTCCACAAAGATCACACAGGTTTCTCTCAGAGGTTCCCAGACAGATGGCATATATGTGAGATACAGAGATAGGCAAGCTGTGCAGAGGAGAGATCCAGGTGGGAACTTTTCAGCTATATGAGATAAAGACACCTCTTTAAAAAAAAAATTATACATCTATATATATAAATTGATTGCTAACTTATCTATGTCTAGGTTTATCCCTCTATCTGTGTTTCACTGTCCATTTTAGTAACCCCTAGACTAGATAGGGAATAGAGGAATTTCTTACAGTCGTACAGACTTCCAGCAAATAAAATGTGTAAGTAAAAGGTGATCACTCTGGAGATCAGGGCTCCTTTGAAACTGCTTTTCTCTGTCCCCTCCAGTTTTTTTCTTGCATCCTTGGCCTCTATATTTTTTCTTTCCTCTGCCTGTCCCTTCTTTTCCTAAGCTGGGCAGAAAAATCAGCTTAAAGGATAATACCGCTCAGCTTTCAGTAGGATAACAGAGCCAGCCCACGGGGAAGAGAAAACCTCAAACCCAACCAGAACGATGAAAACAAGCAGGTTATTAAAGGTCCTCCTAAAGCAACAGCTAAACCCATGTTTGCAGATACTCACAGGCTGTTGCTCAGCAGTGAGGATCTCTGGTTCAAATCCAAATGCTTGCCAACAGCAGAGTTGTAGTGGGAAAATATCCTCTCCTCTCTCCTAGTCCCTTACTCTGGAAAAGCCATATGCTATTTCAGCAGTACTGGGAGGCTCTGAGCAGAACCTGTCAGAAGCCAAAGAGGATTCACCTTGCCCAAAAGATTTCTACAAGTTAAATTAACCTGCCCATGTTAGGTTTTCAAACTGCAGCCAAACCTATATTGCAAAACATCGTGCAGATGAGCAAAGCCATTAAGAGGCATCTGATGGGACTAGGTGCATAACCAGAGTTCACTCTATTATCATGGATTGGGCCATGACCATCCCTAAAGATTTCCTTCACACTTTGGTTATGATGACCCATCTTACATCCCCTGAGGCTGGGAAGAACATGTAGACTTTTTGAAGTATGTCTGAAAATGCAACCATTCAAAATCTCTACAAAGCAGGGTTGCAAAAATCCTCAATAATCAGCACTTGCAGTCAGGGAAAGGTCTATCAGCAGCTGCCCCTCACTGTCCTCCCAGAAGGAAACACCAATGCTGCTTTCTTGTCAGATCTTAGCAGGGGAGACAGATTTTTGCCCTTCCTGTGAGGTTTCAGAGGAAGTCACTTGCTTGACTGGATCAGGTAAGTACATGAGGCTTGGATGGTCCATAACAAGAAAGAAGTGCTGCCCTGACTTCCCAAGGGATCAGGGAATTCTTAATCCACTGAATTCAAGGGGACTTGGGTCTTGAAATGTACTGGGGAACCTGGGAGAGAGTTAACTCTGAGCCAAGATTTAAGGCTAGAGCACAACATAAATGTGCCCACTTGTTTAAATTAAAATTGCCCATAACCCTTTTATTTCTTTGCATCTGATTCTTCCCTGGCAGATGACAAGAAATTGCTGGTCGTTTGTGGTTTTTCTTGCAGTGAAAAGCCACAATCAATCACGCTTTCTTCTGACCCTGCAGTTATAGGGAAACAGAATGAATTTCAGCTATATTTTCAGACTCCACAGGTTGCTCTGACTCTGTATTTGGTGCTGCATCCTCCCTCTCTGCTTCCATGTTATAAAAGATCAGGACTCTCTTTTATAAAATAGTTCTGGCATTTCCATTATCACACATGCCTGAGAACAGGGATGCGATTGCACTGAATAGTGTGAAAAAAAGAAAGGAGAAGGGAAAAAAAAGGAAGAAAAATCAAAGCACAGCCGAGTTGATTATTTAAAGAGCTGGGTGAAATTTGCCATCCTTTTAAAGCATCCTGAGCTCTGGAATATCACTGTGTCACTTAATGTTTGCAGTTAAGTATTTACAGATCTGTTTCCATGGCAACCAATTCTTCAAAGTTACTTTTACAATTCTGTTTTCTAAAATGTGTTTCTTTGGTTGATTGCACAGGGATATTTGGAAAGCTGCCAGGTCTAAATCATGATTTTTTTCCCATTAAGGAGAGGTCCTTTCTAATCATGTTTAGTTAGTTCTTTGATGGCTTTATCTTGATTTGAAAATGTATTTTGTTTTTTTTGTTAGCAGGTGGGAGAGGGAAAGGGGAAAACACGAACAAGCATCGTGGGACTTAAACAAAAAAAATAGTGTTGGAAATTAGGAGTGTGAAATAACCTTGTCTGAGTTGATTTTATTTATCCTTTCCTTGTTTAGGAGAGTAGTCCTTTAACCACAATAAAATAAATAAATAAATGCCCCACTGACAGCTTGAATGCATTTTGAGGCCACAGGAGAAGATGACTCACTTATTAATTAGTCAGGGAGATGGCAGCATGGGGCAGGATGATGAACACTAGAAACAGTGCAGAGACTGAGACAGGTGGATTCAGAACGTGCGAGGATTGGCTGCCCCCAGCTGTACCCAAAAACCTGAATTGAGCAGGTGAAGGTTGGCCCCACCAGTGATGAGAAACAGCGGCAGGGAAACAGCCACAAACTCTGCCACAGCTCCCTCTGCAACTGTGGGCAAGGTGCTTTGAAATGTGTCTTTGTGGAGACATGAAGAATGCCCACTGGCCTGTGCTCTTCCCATCGTGGCTGCACCACATCCCCATCCCTCAATCCGGCCCCCAGCTCTTCCCAAACAAGCAAAAGGGAGTACAATCTAGAATACAACATGTCAGGAGTGGCATAGATAGGAAAGGGATGTACATATCACTTGTCTTAAGGTATTGTCCTACCCAAAGCCAAATTTAAACTTGTCAGGATGAATGATAAAGGAGTGTGCTTAGCAGTGGTTAAGGAAAAGTGTAAACTTTGGGCACATGGTGGGGAAAAAATCAGCCCAGATGTGCTTGTAAGCCTCACAAGAAGCAAAAAGTGCTGCAATGCTCAGCAAGACACCTCCTGGGAGACATTCAAAGTCAGGTTGGACTGGGTTCTGAGCAACCAGATGTAGCTGAAGATGTCTCTGGTCATTGTAGGGGTGTTGGACTAGATGACTTTTAAAGGTCCTTTTCCACTCAGACTATTCTGTGATTCCATGACTATGTGATCCTGTGTCCCTCCTGATGGAGAAAGGAAAATTATTAAGTCATTTGGCTGGATTCTCTGGTTTAGGTGGCTGGAGTTGATCCTTTGATATAATTAACAGCTAGAGCAGGTGAGGGGGGATGTCTCAAGGGAAAGGTTAGAACCAGAAGACAGAGTATCACAGAGTAATCAGAGTATCACAGAACATGACCCAGAGCAGATTGGTGGGGTATTTGGCATTGATAAAGTAGATTAAATATGGACATGTAATTAGAATAAGATGAAGAGGGATGTGGAGAGAGTTAGGCTGATCTATATTTTCCTATGCTTTATGTGAGACAACATCAGATGGTCAAATCAAGGAATGAGGAGTCAGGACTCTTGAGCTCCCTTCCTTGCTCTGCCACTAATTAAGCACCTGAACACTCAGGCACTCTGTGCCTCCAATCACCTAAACTTTCAGAATTGTTATCAGATTCAGTTAATTACTGTCTGCAAAGAGCTTAGAAATGCACAGGAAAGATGTTAGACAGGTATCCTGGTTTTAATGTTAAAGTTCAAAATATTGTAATTGGAGAACTGAACAGGGATGTGCGTCTGAAACTGAAGCAACAGAATTAAAGGAAAGCTTAAAAAGTGAAAGAAAGCAAAGGAAGAAAAATCTGGAAGAATAAAGAAAAGAAAATGAAGACTTCTAGGCAGGTGACAGGCCAGGTGAATTTTGGCTGACTGAGATAATAAGCTACTCTTTTTAAACTTTTTCACTTTTTCCTCTTGCTGCAGAAATGCTCCATTAACTCTCAGGAAGATGATTGACCATTTGCCCTTTCTAGACAGAGCTGAAATAGTGGAAACATCATAGCAAAGCATGTGACCCAGCTTTTGGCACACCCTGTGGCTCCAGACCTTTCATGCACAACACTCTTGGAATCTGAAGGGAGATGACAAAGGGACACTGCCTTGCTTCTATGTTTTTTAAGTGGACAACAGCCATGAAGAGGACCAGAAGAAGTTGCAGAGGACAAATTCCTTCCTTGAGGAGGATGGAGGACTTGATTTCTCCTGATTTATTTACCTTTCAGTGTACTGAGTGAAATCTTCATAGTGCATGACCTTGAGGACAAGGAATAAACAAGAAGTGGGTACAGCCACCTCAATGAACACAGAAAGGAGGGAGGAGTGAAGAGAAGAGGAAAAGAAAATCAAAATTAAATGTAATAATAGTGGAGTTTGGTAGTTACCTGATATATTTTCAATTTTATCTGGCTGGTAGGTGTTCACAGCCTCATAAAATGAAAATAAGAGGTGATAATAATAGGCCTTACACCTCCTCTTTCCCTGGTCATCTTTTTGGCTGGTCCAGCTGAGCGGGCTGTGAATAGATGCTGGTGTGTGAAAAGGGAAAAGGGAAAGACCTGACCAGCTCTTGAGCCTCCAAGCTCAAAATCACAGCTGGAGAAGGAACAGAAAAGTTTATCAGTGCACAAAGATACAGATTTTCTGCTGCTGGAAACTGTCCCCTCTCAAAAGCAGAGAGGCATGTCTTCACGTCTAAATAAAAAACGTTTAAGGACCCTTCTCTAGCACCCTGGCCAGCTGAAGTTTTCTGGCTGCTCTCATAGTAAACAGGTCTGTTAATTTGGGTGGGTTCTGCTCAGAGTTTGTGTTAATTTCTGTTGGTTCTGTGGGAAAGAAACCCCACATTACAAAGCAGTTTGCAAAGCCTGGAAATGAGAGCATGTGCTAATGCCCTGAGGTGTGGCATGAGGATGCATCTGCATGCAGGACCTGTGGAAACACAGTGGAGGGCAAAGCAGGAGAAAAGGAGACAAACCTGGCAGAAATTTATTCACATGGCTTTTTAGAATGATGTGTGCCTTCATGTAGGGACCGTGGTCAGCCTGGACACGGACCAAAGCTGTCAAGGGGTGTGCTAATCGTTCAGGAGTGTGGGAAACTGTAGGGCAGGGTACATGCCAACATCCTATTTATTCACAGGTAGAGATGTAAGCACTGTTGGCCATGAGGGCAGCGACCTATTGGCCTTCAGTTGCTCTTTGCTCTACACATTGTGGAGAAACTCAAAGACAAAAGGTACCAGTGCGTAGGTTTTCTGGGGCTCTCTTTAACACTGTACACTATTATTTCATTAGGATACAAGCACATATTTTTTTTCTGCTTGTTTATATGGGAAATATGTCAGAGAGGAGTCAAGACAAACTAGGCTTTCTCTCATAAGCTATGCTCTATAACACATTCATTATTTTTATGAAGACATCTTAGAAAGAAACTTTTCTAAGCCAGCAACTCTTTAAGACTTTCATATACGGTGTAATAAGTCTTTGTCCAGTCCTTCTGGAATGAAACAAGTTGACTTCACTAATAGTCTATTGAGTTCTCTCATCTCTATTATAAATAATTTTAGTTGCAGACATTTAATTAATGTTGTAAATATACTATTTACGATGTGCTTTGGGAAATGACTAGTTCTCTCATTATACATCATGTTCTGGTTTATTGTTTTACTTTGCCTGGCTGCAGTGGCCAGGTGCCTCACAGTTTCTGCAGCAATCACAGCCCTTGCTGTGTGGGCTCTGCCTTCATATCCACTCTGCCACTGGAGAGATGGGAGCTTACCATCTTCCTGGGGTCTTTAGGCACCTAATTTAAATGCAAATGGAGTGAATAGCATGCAATTGAGGTTCATCTAAGGATTAAGTGCTGAAGTGTTAGATGCCTACCCTGAGCTTGTCACTTAGCTTCCCTGTGCACCGAGAGGAGAGCAGCAAAAACCTGGATATCCACCTAGAACTGGTTGGGTACACATTCATTGCCTGCCAATTTTTCTTTACTGGTCCTAAAAGAAAACCAGCTCAGACCTCATCCCCTGGCTTGTAAGTGCTAAAAATAAAAGAAATAGGAATCCTACTCCTGTATAATGAATACTTACACAGGGGCCTCGAAATTTCACAGGATTTTCTTCACACAGCGACAGCTAGAGGGTATGAACAATCCCTTCTGTGTTCAGGCTTTGATCCACCCCTGTGGCTCGTGTTAAAAATGTGCTGTCAGTCTTGGATTTCCAAAAAGAAGCTAGAGGACTGAAAAACTTTGTTGGGATGAAAGTGCCCATCCCTACCAGTGAAAAGCCAGGACTGAGTTTTCAGGATAAGACCATTCCCTGGCAGTAGGATTTCATCCAGCAGAGAGGGGTTTGCAACAAGTAAGTTTGTTGGCTACATTGACTAAGTCCTCACCATGTTTTATGTAGTAGTTTCCACCAGAAGATCTGAAATTTCTTACACAACTCACTCTAGTAGAGCTGAAAACTCATGTGATGTTTGGCATCGTCATGACTCAGAGGTTTCTTTTTTTGATCAAGTACGCTCAGGCACATTAGGTTATGAGACAGCAAGGAGCACACAGTGAGCCAATAGAGCACCTGACAAAATACAAAGCTGCATAAACGATCATGTAGTTAAAGCACCCACCTGAGATTTACATGCGTGCACACTGTAAACCAGAATATTTCATTTTGGCTAATTAAATGGCTAATTCCACTCTGCACAAAGTGTGGTGGTGTTTCTTGTGCTTGGGAAAGCTGCTCTGGTGTGTTGGTGGAGCCTGCAAGCTCAACACGTGCGATGTGCACACACGTCCTCACACACTCACAAGATGGAGCCTTCTGCCACTTTTTATCCGGCAACATATTAATCTTGCGTTTCGCATTCTCTAAAAGCTTCACCATTATAACATAATTACTGCTGAAATTGACCTTTAAAATATATTCCAAATTTCAAATGTCTTTAAACCCCTCAGTGAGCACCATTTTTCAATTTCACATATTGTTTTCTTTTTTAGGAGAAGTGGGACAAAAGATGGGAAAGAGCATTAGAAAATGAATGTCAGCATGTGACATATGCATGTAGTGATAAAGCAAAATCTTGCAAAAATTTACCTGGGCATTCTAATATCCAATCTTCAAGCAGTTACAATTTCCCTTAAGCTAAATGAAAATGTAATAAGACTAACTAAAATGTTGCATTTGTGTCTCACCCTTCCCTAAAGTAATTCAATCAATCAGTTTAGCTTCACTAATATTCAAATGTTATCTGAAACTGGCAATATTAAAGTTCAAGTACTCCTCAGCCTCTAAATACATTTAAACTACCTTTATTAGAACATGCACTTTCCTAAATTAGTATTAGTACCTAAAATTGGTTGTGTTTCTAACTACCCTTAAAGGAAAACATAACCTTGCCTGCAAATGAGATACTGAACTGTGTGTGGAGGCATATTTCTGTAACACAGCATCTAAGACTGAAAATGTGCATATTATAATGCACTGATGAACTTGTGTGCTCACATTACTGTGCAAATAAGAAAATATAAAAGCACATGGAGCAACTTCCACCCAGCAGCATTTGCATCCAGGTTTGTTCCTTCCATGTCCCCATCCCAGGAAAGGGAGGAGAGAGGACCTGGAGGAGATGGGAGCAAACTCCCCCCTCCCACAGGGTATGCAGGGGAAGCACTGCTAAGGAAAGGCATTGTCCCTTGGCCAGGGGAAATCTGACATGGGGTTTATTAACATGGGGAAAAACTGTCTAGAAAAGATGGCTCATGAACCTCTCACCCAGCCTTCTCCCACACAGACCAGTGTGTGCTCTTCACACAGGGCCACCCATGCAGACGTGCCCCTGCTCACCTTGGCAGCGTACACTCAAAGGACACTTTGCAATCCCAGGATAACAAGGCCCACTTAGACTGGAGTGGGAGGCAGGGATAGAAAGCAAGAGGCAACTGTGCCCACAGAGTGCCCCAGTCTGTGAAGAGCTTGCTGCTCTTCAGAGGTCTTTTCAAGCACAGTGGGGCCAAGTGTCTGAAGACGAGCACAGCTCTGGCTTTACACGCAGCTCTCAGGCCCTTTCCATGGTCTCTGCTCTGTCCTATTGACAAAACTTCCCGCAAGCCTGAGCAAACCTGGGCCTGAGCCACACCTGGCAGAGGAGACAAGGCATTGCCTGCATGCTCTGCAAACCTTCATAAACCAGAGAAAGTTTTAGGTCAGAACAGATCATAAAAATCATCTAGCTTTAACACGCCATGATCAGGGATGCCTTCCACTATCCCACGTTTCTCCAAGCCCCATCCAGCCCTTCCTTTAACATTTCCAGGAATGGGGCAGCCACAGCTTCTCTGGGTGCCTATCCCAGTGTCTCAGCACTGTCAAGTTTTGTGCAGACCTTTTCCTACCTGACCTGCCAAAGGGATGGATTTCAGGGACCAGCTCCAACCTTGGGAGCCACGTGGGCAATGACAGGCAGAGTCACACATGGGTTGTGCAGCTCTGTGACGGACATAAAAGAGGACAGCCTCACTGAAGAACACTGGGTTTGTGTCCATTTACCCCAGCTGAGGATCCAGTCCATTATTTCCAATTAGGTTTGATGGAGGATTAATCCAGTCTGGAGTGTCAGTGTTCTGCCCCCCGACAGCTGCTCACGGCGTGACTCGTGTGCTGTAACCTGCTGGCCCACCTTACCTTTCACTTTATGAAAGAAATGCCATGCAGAGCCAACCTTGGTGGAAATGAAGACAAATGAAAATCACTGGAAAGCTCATTAGTGACCATCCAACAGCTTCGGTGAAAGGTAGAAGGTTTTTGCTTTCCCTTGGACACATCTGGCTAGGTTGTGTGGTTTTGTTTGTGTTTGCATCTCCCACACTCACACCCACCCCTTCTCCTTCATCTTTTCTATAGGGTGGAGAGATAATGCAAATAAATTGCTCTGCTTACTTTGCACAGAGGTTTACATATTGTTCTGTTGATAACATTTTTGGTATGCCTCATAGATGTAAGGGGGAAATATCTGCCTGTAGCACTTCTAAAGTTTGTGTGTTATCTAACTATCTCATACTGCTTTAGAGGCTTTAAGCCCTCCATAAGAAGTCCTTTTGCCTGTGAATCTTTTATGTTATACCTAGGTGTCCTCATTATAAGGGCTCTACTATTTGACAAGCAACGCTTGTCTCTACAGTCAGTGATGAACACAGCATGACAGGCAATGTGTGCCTCTGTCCAAAGCACTGAATCACAATAAAATGGTAAATTACTGTCTGTCATAGCTAGAAACTTCAGTGAGTAATATTCAATTCCCTATTCTACATAAGATGAGGTGGTCACGGGGGAAGGGTGCACTCATTTGGTGGTGGTGGGAAAAGCTTTTTTTTTTTTTTTTAACCTTTGCAGTTGAAAATGTACCTGGACACTGAGAAAGAAAGCCAAAGGGGGGTTATAGCAGGAGGTAAAGGATAAATTACTGGCAAATGGAGTTATCACTAGAATATTTTTGGACAGCTTAGAATTTGTTATTGTTTGGGGATCATCAGGACGGAGATATTTGCAAATGGGATTCACTCTTCTCACTCTCTGGCAGAAATACGGAATTCAGTTTCGATTAAAATGCAATAATAATTGTGAGTTGGACTGTGTGTCACTGCTTCTCTGAAAGGCCCCCATTAGAGAAGCCTCTATTTTAAAACAAGCCATTCATCATTGGAGTATAATTTCCAGTAAATATATTGTTTGTTCAACTGTATTGCTAGAGATAATGTTTAAAATTCTCTCCTCATATCTCATTATGAAATAATTGATAGCAACATGGCCATTTCTTTTCATTCGTGAGGCTTTTTTTGCTGTTGTTTTTCTCCCCCTCTTCCTTTAAGGCAAACTCTTGAAACAATCAATATCAGCAGTTTCAAAAGTGTGATACAATAAATAAATCTCTCAGACAATGACAGAGAACATCCTTATAATAAATTTACCATAAATAAAACTGTGTGTGAAATTCCTAAGAGCAATTTTACATGAATGCCTTCAAATTTTGTGCAAGGAGAGAGAGGAAAAGGAGGGGGAGAGACGAGGACAAGAATGTGTATTCAACAAATTGCTTCATTCTCAAAATATCTTACATTTGGCTGGCTGCATGGTGCATGAAAAGAAAACTCCTTCCCCCCTGCAGAAACATACTGCAGTGTTTGGACTTGTTTAATTAATATTGGCCTTGGTTGCCATATATGAATCCTCTTTTTAATAAGGCACATTGCTACAGCAGAGTTTGTAACTTAACTGCTGTCTCACAAAACACTTTTGGAGTCTTTATCATGAAATATTGTAATGTACCAAAATCAATAATGACCAGCTGCTTTTCCCACCAAGGTCCAGATTTCAAGTGACCCAGCAAGAACACACCTAACAGGTTTAAACACCAACACAAATCTGAAATGTAGTTTATACCCTGCACGGTACAGTACCAAATTTACTGTTTTGCAGTCTTTTTTTCTCATTTCATATACCACAATCTGGAATGTCATGTGAGGTCAAATTTTCAGAGAAAATTTCTCCCCTCCCTCTCATTCCCATTCCCTCTGGGTTTCAGTAAAGCTGGTGCCCCACCAAGAATCTGGCACCCAGCTTTCTCAAGCTTAAAACCTGTGCTTTAAATTAAGTAGGTATGTAAATGATTTGCTGGGGAGTAATTGAGATTATTGTTTACCTACAGAGATGTTTTCCTTGAATTTCAACAAAGTGCTACACAAAACACTGAAATAAGGACCGGCAGCTTTTATGCAAGATTTGTGATCTGTTAGGATGTCAGATTGGCATGGGACATCATGGTACAGAGGTGGTAATACAGGCAGGACCAAAGAAAATTGGCTGCTCTGAATTCTGGATTGCTTAGATTGGAATGCTTTGTTGGAAATCTCAGGCTTTCCTTCTGACTTGTGCTGGTGTAATCTCAACTTCAGAACTATATTTTTTAGGAGGAAAAGAAGAAATATACCTGGTAGGTGGTATATGTTTTGTTATTAATAGTAGTACTTGGCACTCAGATGTCACTTTTCATCTCCAAAGCACTTTACATAATTAACTAATTCATTTTCACCATCCCTGCATGAGATGGAGCTTTTCAACTGAGGCAGCACAGCAGCTCATGTGCTCAGGATTGACTCTGCTCGCAGGGACCAATTCTGGGTGAAAAACATCTGACCTGTCCTAAGGACAGGGGTATCTTAGGAGCTTGGGCATGGATGAGTGCGGGTTTGAGGCCATCTAAGGAACCTGATGGTGCACAAGTCCATGGAACCTGATGAAATGCATCTGTGGGTCCTGAGAGAACTGGTAGGTAAAGTAGCTAAGGCACTGTGCATCATTTTTGAGAAGTTGTGGCAGACTGGTGAAACTCTCAGTTATAGGAAAAAGGTAAATACACCCTCCATTTAAAAAGGGACAAAAAGAAAGGCTCATCTCTGTGTCCAGAAAGATCATGGAGCAGATACTCCTGGAAACTATGCTAAGGAAAATAATGAAGTGATGGCTTCACTAAGGGTTAATTGTGCCTGACATATTTCATGGCCTTCTACAGCTGGATGAGAGCCCAGGTGGATAAGGGAGGAGTGACTGACATCATCTACCTGGACTTGAAAAAGCATTTCACAATGACCCACAGAAGCTCTTGGTCAAGCATCAGAGCCATGGCTTTGACAGATGGGCCACTCAGTGAGTGAGTGACTCCCCTCTCCAGGACTGTCCCTGTGTCCTGATGACTTCCAGGCCCTCTGGGTGCTTGGGGATTGGGATGCCTGTCCCATCACTAATCCAAACCTAAAGGACCGACATATCCATTCAGAGCCATTCTCTGTCATCAGTGGGAGCTGCTGGAAACAGGGTGCTGCTTGATTCATGTCTGTTTTCAGAATCTACACATGAGGAAGACTCCTGTGAAATCTGCCTTTCCTTGGTTTTGGGTTGACACCAGCCTTTTTAAGCAAATCATAGTGACAAAAGGCAACATGTGGACTCAGGAGGCTCCATGTATTTGCTGACATGATTATATTACCTTCTTCTATATTTTTCTTTTTCTTATATGATGACAGAGCTTTTGCATTAGGACTTAAACCAAAGCACCTTGAAGCCTTCTCTTCTGCCCTTATTGCAATGGGCATACCTATAGGTTAAATACCTCCATGCTCTCTGCAAACAGTCTGGGAGTTTTTATCCTGCCAAGAGCTCAGACATACAATAATGATTTCAGTGGCACAGGTCCTGACCCTGCACTAAGGTTCATAACGGGCATCTATCTCCCAGTGCTAAACTCTGGGGAACAAACAGGCCAAAGCAGTAGAAACTAGTTTTAGGTGACAGCAGAGGGCAGAAATTCCATGCAGGTACCCTGCTGGGTTCTCCTTCGTCCCCATTGACAAAGAAGACTCACAGACAAATTACTTTTGCCACAGGCTCCACAGAGTGGCACCAGAAATCAGGCTGCACGATCTCCCCATGGGTTTAGTGCTCTGCTGGCTGTGGGAAGTGATGACTTTTCCCTGCTCTGCTGGCTGTGGGAAGTGATGAGTTTTTCCCTGGTGCGTGGCCATCCGCACGTGCATGGGAGGACCTCTCTGCCAGGAGGCGATTTTTCAGGACTTGCAATGAAAGTCAAACCCTGCAATTATAAGGAGTAGCTGTACTTAAAAGAGAGATGTAGAACACCCAAGCACGCACTTGGATTTATCATATTGAAGGAACATAGTGGTTTTTCTATGCAGTTGCACTTTTTGATAAACGGCCTACATTAGGGTACCACAAAGGTGCTCTGCATCATTAATTACCAGGGTATATACTGAAGAGGAAGTTAATAAAACTCATCTCTTGCATGGAAGTGAGAAATCTTACTACCTGATGATTCCTGATGGAAGAAGATGTTTCTGAAACCACATGTGCAACCTTGTACAGGTAATAATAACAAAACACTCAAGGGAGTCTTTTATATCTGAGGATATCATTTTTCTTTTTGATTTATAGGATACTAATGGCTTTTCTCCTTTTCTTCCTTTTTTTTTTTTTTTTTTTTTTTTGCCAAGAGCTGTGGTAAAAATCAACTGATGATGCTCAGATTCAGAGAGTAAAAGAGAAAAGAAAACAGAACAGAATAAAATGGGACAAATAAGAGTCCCTCTGGGAGGAATGCCAGCCGCTAGTTTTGCTATTATTATACTGGAGAATCTTATAAAACTCTAGCCATTAATAACGGGCTCTGCCAGATATTGATAATTTATTCAAATTGTAGGTCTGGATTTGAGGGAGCAGATGTTCCTCATGCAGACACTTTCAGAAAACGAATTCCAAAGAAACAAAATAGCATTCGATGCTATCAGTAGAGAAGAAAGGCAGTATTTTAGTGTGCAGTAAACATCTGGACTGCCTTCTATTTTTATTGCCTCTCTCTCCCCTTTTCTCTCCTGCTCATATACCCTTACCACTGGATGATTCTGTCGCTCTCCTTCTTCGATGTCAAATAAATAAATAAATGCTCTGCTTAGCCTCCTGCCTTTGTTAGAATAGATCATGACAGATTTCACTTGAGTAATGGGACCTGACCAACCTCAAATCACTTTGAGCAGGAGCAGAGCCTCCAAACAAGCCACCTATTAGGAAGAGTAAAAATTAATTTTGATCGAGAACAATTTTTTTTTTCCTGGTCATTTCAGTATTTTGATGATGCTCTACCCAATATGGAGCTTGGTTATACCCTCCAGCAAATTCACAGCTGTTCCCACTTTCTTTTTCTCTCTCTCTGCCTTGCTAGGTTGGAGGAAGGCTGAGTATTCATAACCCCAAAATCTCACTGTCACAGATGGTCCAAATTGAAGCAAGCTGTTCTATCACCTTCTCCAGTTGTTGGCTGCTCCATTTGAAACCACCCTCGACATGGTGCAACAGAATGTGCTGTGTGTCCAAAAACTGTTAAACATATTTCCTTGGGCACAGTGACAGCAGCTGATGAACACTAAACTGCAATGCATGCTACCAGTGGTCCTGTTCTCTCCAAAAAAGAAGCTAATCTCTAGGACCAAATCCAGAGGTCGTAGTGAGATCATGTTGGCCAGATCTTATCCCTGGGAGATCACTTTGCTTTCTGCAGATCTGTGTGGTTCTGCACTGTTTGGAAACATAAGTAGGTCCAAGACTGCCAGGGGAGCAAGGACGGTGGTCTAATTTCCAGCTCTTTGCAAATGACTGTACAGAATTACATTCCCAACCAGTCCCATTTTACAATTCCCATCCATTTCCAGCTAATCTCGTGCAATAACTTGTCTTCCAACTGGTTGCACGTTGCCATCTGTCTCTGCTCCTGACTGATCCCAAGTTGCCATCTGCCCCTGGCTGGCCTTTTTTTAGCTATACCCCATTTGGAGAGGTGCATAGATGATGATGCTGAAGGATGTCAGTCTTTCAGACTGTCCAGTCCAACCCCCTGATGGGCACCTGGCTTTCACAGCCTGCAGAGACCCCTCCCCATCACACCCCCTCCCTCTTTGCTGCTGTTACTGCTACAAAGGAGTGTTTGCCAACAAAGGGAACCAAAGAAAGATTAGTCCAGGGATCTACACAACAGCATGTGGGAAGTACCAGGGAAAGAAAAGAGTCACAAGCAGCTTATTTGCAAAGGGTTTTACAGATGAGGTTGTGGGTCACTACTCATGGCAAATAACCTTAAAACAGCCGAGTCCCTCTGTTTGCTCCCTGCTTCTGTGCCCATTGTCTGCAGCAGCAGGCAACCAGGGACGGCTCTTGTATGGCAGGAGCCTAAAAGTGATCATATCTAATTTCCCTTCAAAGCTCAAGTTATGGCTTTTGAGACCTTTTCACGAAGAACTCGCACTGCTTCTGAGGCTGTCACTCTTGGAAGTATTTTCCTTTTGTGAGAGAAACAGAGCGTAGCTGTTGCAACATTCCTCTGGGGTAAATTGTCTCCTTTTTGTCTTCCCTATGTTTAGGTGACAGCAAAAACCTCCAAGTTTCACTCTGATGGTGACAGCACTTCACAGTTCAATAGCAGAAGGGGAATGGAGTCATCAGTTCACTTCCCATCCTCTGCGATGTTTTCTTGGCCTCTAGTGCTGCATTTCCCATGCACAACGTATGGAAACGGGTGGAAGAATCAGAGCCTAAAAAGTGTCTTCTAATTTTTCCTATGCCCAGTTAACAGCTGCCACTAACTTTGCAAACTTTATTGACTACTGCTGTGTCTGGTGCTAAGTATCTTCAGACTTCATTCCAAGTAATAGGAAAAAAAAACGAGGGGCAATCAGCTAGTTCCATGATGAATGAAGCCCATGTCACTCAGAGAAAATGAATATTTCTTTGCAATAATGACCAGATGGTAGCAAGACTCAGATCCAAATTAAAACATGCATGATAAATGCCAAGAAAACACAGAAAGACAAAAACCCAACCTGGAGTGAAATCTCTCTATAAATCTTTCCCCCCTACAACACAGGCACTTCTAATGGGAATTAAATTATTAAGAGATGTTGCAAGGAGAATACAAATGTGAGACTCTTCCTCCTTCTTGGAACTTTTTGAAAGAGTATTTCAGCACAGCCAGCTGGCTTTTCTTCTCCATATGAGACAGCACTGGGCTGAATAGGATCTTTTCATGTAGAAGCACAGGCAAAATACTAATCCAGAAAATAAATTATACATTGGAGTTGGCATAGAAATAGCATATATTTTGCCTTCTCTAGAGTTGACCTATGGAACTCCTTGCTGCAAAAAATTATTGCAGCTGAAGGTCTTTGGAGGACTTAGAAAGGGGGTAGTATTCATAACTACATGATCTTTAAGGCCCCTTCCAACCCAAACCATTTTATGATTCTCTGATTTGCAGATAGTAATAGAATTCAAAATTATACTAACCAGAGAAAATGTGGGGAGTGGTTTTACAATATCTTATTTCCGGGTGGGCAGTAAATGTAAATTACTGGTGTTAGAAAGAAATGCTGTCATGAAAAGTGTAGAGTCTGCAATTTTTTCTGATATTTTACATGAGGTATATGATATTTCAAAGTGCTGTGATCATGACAAAGGACAACAAGTAGTCTGGAACTGAACTAATATGGCATTTGCAGCGATATTCAAAAGAAGTCCATGTTTTGGCACCCCCTTGTATGTCTTTCAGGTAAGCCAAACCTAGCCCTTTACTGTCCAAAAAAGCAAGACCCTCAGAAACTTTATTTTTTAACTTCCTATTTCTGATCCTGCATGATCCCTTCTATGTCCCCTTCCTTCTATTCACAGATCTCACAGTGGCACTAAATAGATGGTCTCTCAGGGGCTGCCTGGCCTCTCCCTGTTGGCATTGACACCTTTTCCCAGCACTAAGTTAATGAGAAATATTAAATTACGGAGGTGCACACACACTTTAGGAAGAAACATGGTGTTTGATCCCGCCAAACTGCCAAGCTCTACTTAAAACCGATAAAAAATGTTCTTCCCCAGCAAGATGTGATTAGCTTTTATACCTGTGCAGATTGTACAAACACACAGGAGGGAGCTTTTAAATATCATTGATTTGCCTATTTGAAATTATTAATTTCAAATTCGGCTGGAACAACCTTTGCTAAATTACACTGTGCCAGTGGGAGTTAGAGGACCCACAAGTCTAAACTTAACTTTAGAATGGGAGGAAGCAGGGCTAAAGAAGAAGGAAAAAAAAACTGAAACAACTAAAAGTCCATTTAAACTCAGTAGGTTTCCAGTTAATTACATTTTCACACCTATCTCAGTAGTTACAGATGTATTTATAATGTATGCCTGCCTCTGTGGTTACTGAATACTGCATTCTCCATGGACTCTAAGAGCCAGGATTTCTTTCCTATATCTAAAAGACCTTCCATTTTAATTGCAGTCACATCCAAGTACTGTCTGGGTTCAATTGTAATGGCTCAAAGTAATTTTCTTCACTTCTCATTTCCCCCTTTTCTCCCCCTCTCCTCTCCCTCCCTCTCCCCATATAAAAGGAACAGCTGGATATCCTGTGGGGAGACATCACTGGTGTCTGGAGAATCACACATCCACTGTTTGACTGTGCAGTGGGATAGATGGACTCAATTACTCACCACAACATTCTCTCCCCATCCTCAAACATACCTCAGCTCTTTTGGATGGGGCTACACTAATTCATCCTCTCCACAGCTCCTTTTCAGGATGAGAATGCACTCCTTTCCTCTCTAAAGAATTTCTCTTCTTAAACCTTGCTTGAGGTAGAACCTGGAATGTGCTCTCCAAGTTGTAGGTCCCAAAAAAAGGGGCCACAGATGAGATTCAGCCTTTCATGTCCTAGCCACTGCTTGTGTCCCACTGCTTTTTAGAGCAAAACATGTTCCTCCAGAAGTCAATTGCTCTGTCTTTTTCTCAAGGAGATGAATTGCCACCTGGAGTAAATTCTCCTCTCTGCTGGCTTTTAAAGGAGCTGTATGTGACTAGCTCTGTCCCAAATAAAATTTCACAAGACAAAAATTAAAGCAGAACTTAAGAGTCTCTTCAGGGCCATTTGATGAGGCTGTTGCTGAGGGAAGGACTCAGTGTGAGCACACTTCAGTTTGACTCTCTGTTCCTGTGAAGGGCTCCTGCACTTTTGGGGTGGAGGAACAAGGGGTGGAGACAGACAGCTTGTTATGCAGATCATCTCCACTCCATTATCTCTTCCTATGGAACGACCAATTTTTTGTGAGCTTGATCCCTTGGGCCAGAAGTCCCCAATTCTTCTGAGAAGCACTGGAGGAGAGCCCCATTATTGCACTCCTTAGCCTGTACCCATTTCACCTCTCCAAATATCCTCCATATTTACCTGGAGCCATAAGAACAACAACTTCCCACTGGAGTAAGAGACACTGAATGGCAGTGTCAGGTCTGAAACAGCCCAAAAGTTTCTGAAGGGCTTTGTAGAAGCAGCTCTCACATAAAAATATGTTCACCATAGACTACAGACATCTTTTAGTTGTAGAACTAGGGACACCTCCTAGTCTTGCCTTTTCTACTGTATACCCCAGGAGCAGACATAGAGACAGACTTCAAAAATAAAACCAATGAAACAAAAGTGGCTGTGCACCTAAATTTGTCCCCTTCAGAAGAAAATGTTAGAAGAGGCTCACTGGAGAGAAACTGGTCATACTACTTAATGCGTGACTGGAGGGCTCTCTAGCATGCTGGTGCTGAGGATGGGATGAAAACCTATTTGGAACAGAACAGCACTCAGGAGATTATTCACAGCTGCAGCATAAACAGTGAAAATTTTCTAAAGTATAGAGACCACCCAAGCATGCAGTAAATGAACTTCACAGTAATGGAATTGCCATATCCCCCTGAATTGTACCTACGTAAGGCTACCCTGCTGTTTCAAAAGCAAATTCAGTCTGGATGGTAGGTGCCCAGGTGATTAGAATAGAAGCCATAGTGAGAAGATAAACCATCTAAGTTGATAAGGATAGTGTACACTGCTCTGACAGAGCACCAGTGTGAGCATTTAAGGAGACAAATGGGTTGTAGAAGCATGACAACAGCTAAGGTTTGCAGAAATGCTCACCTGAGGTGATACCGTACTATTGGAAAACTAACCTGGGATTGATGCAAAAGGCAGCTTTTCATCTGGTGTCAATAAGCACGATCCATTGATGTCAGCCTCTCTTCTCAGTAGTGCAATGTGCTGTTCTTTGCTAATATAACACAATATAATTTTTGATTTTTGAAAACTTAGGCAGAGTTACACAACTTCCACAAACTGTTAGGTTGACAGCCTTATGCAGCACATGAAGGAGGAGGAAGTGTTAAGATGACAGAAGCCACCTTAACCTCCTTCTCTGATGTCTGAGTGTTTGACTGCAGAGCCACACCACTATAGTGAGGTGTTCTCCCAAAACACATCAGCCCCTCCCAGCCATTTCCATTTACAGTCCTCTCCCTGCGTGTCTGGAAGAGCCTTATGAACACAACCAATGAACACAACCAATGCAGACTTCCTGCCCAGCTATCACAGCTGATCAGTGGGTGGCAAAACTGATGCAGTAAGATGTTGGCTGGTTCACAGACATCACACAGGTTTACCTCTTTTTCTTACTGATTTTTCACTTCCTCCCCGATCACACTTTTATCAGCAGCAGTCAGCATGAAGCCAGAGCCAGCAGCTTGTTGTTCATAAGCTGAGGGAGGTCAAAACACCACGGCCATGTCATTGTCCAAGGAGGCATTTTGGGCTCAGGTGTTTTGCTTTTGTCCTCCCTTTGGCTTTGTTACTGATGTAGACTGGCACACTGCCAGCCCTGACCAGCTAGCACTCACAGTCAGTCTGGGCATGGTTTGGGGTGTACCATGAGCCAGGAACCTTTCCCAGAAGAAAAAGTGGAAGATGCCATCTGTCTTTAGGGAGAAGAATATTTCTAGAAGTGTGGGCATGAGTCACACTGTCTCCCTTGCCTGCAGAGCAAGTCTGTGGCTAGAGCAGAGGTAGCTGCCCAGACATCTCTCTTGTGGCACTAGCATCATTGTAGGGGCTTCACCTTTTTTAGCCAGAGCTGTTTAAGTGAAGCACCTCTACAAAGACATAGGGAAAAAGTGATTTTCTAGGGGGAGGTACCTCTTGATGCCAAGAACATCCTGCCTCTGAGATGCTGCTCAACCAAGAGGGTGGATTTTGGTGTCTCTGCTGCCAGCTCACAGCTCCTGGGTGATGAGCCCAGCAGTGGCTCAGCAGGACGGGCTCCCCCTTGGAGGACAGGGCTCAGCTACTGTCCTTGGCTTTGAGTGCTTACTCAGCAGAGGAGGGGAGTGTGAGGTGGGAAAAGACAGCAAGGAGGGAAAGCAAAAATAAACCCAACCAAACCAAACAAAAATGTTTTCAGTTCCAGTCAGGAAAAGAAAGATTGAAAATGACATCAAGTCAGCTCTCATTGATTCTCTTTTGTTATAACCATTATATAGAGCCTTCCAATCCCTTATATTCTCCTGGCTGGCAAACGCTGTCTGAGCACCTTAACCCAGAGTCTCTGGGCCACCCTCTCCATCTTCTCCTTTAAAATTATTATTATTACTATTATTATTTTTTCCTCATTGTTTTTAAATCACTCTCTATATAACAGTTGCTTTTTACATTAAATAACATCAGATGAGAGCTCACCACAGTCAGAAGAATGAAACTGTCATCTCTAATTTGCCTGGCAGAAGCCGCGTTGACAAGAAGTTGTCTGTGGTTATTTAGAAATAAAATAATGCTCTGAGGAGAAGTGCAGAAACTTAATAGGACTTTAAAAACAACAGGAGCCATGGGGACTGCAGATGGTTCCTAGGCCTAAGGACTAAATAAACAATGATTTTATAGGCAGGAATGTAGCCTAGGGGAGATGGCCTCTAAAGAGATGTTCACACATATTGTGTCCAACATCATTAGACTGCCCGGTGGGAGCAAACGTTCGGCAGTTAAAGACATTTTGAAAAGGAAAAATCAGCCTCAAAAGATGCTTTAAATGAACAGGAGGTGGAAGAGCAAGCCGTCTAAAGAACTTCGCGCAGCTAAATGACTCACCAAACATCTGTCTCAGGGACCAATAATTTGAAACTGATTGACTTACTGGGTATAAAATATATAGATAAATGTAGAGGAAAAAGAAAAGTAAAAAACATCCAAAGGGGAAGGTGGGATTTGCTGCAGGAAAACAAGAGGTGGAGGTTGGTGAGGAAGGGGGGATTGGGAGGGGGAGATGGGAGATTCATAAATAAGTAGCAATAAAGGCAGCAGGGATGAGCTCTTTCAAAGGTCCAGAACACGGCTCGTATTCTCTCTCTCTCTCTCAGGTTTCATTTAAGCCTGGCACATCTGAGTGCAGAGAATAAAAAAAAGACAACCTGATATTCACTGATTGAAAAAGCAAACACAGGGACCAGCTTTGAAAGGGATCCAGTGCTGCGATTTTGAAAATAAGGGCCTTGAAACAGCAAGTGCAATCTTCTACCCAGGGCTGCTAAACCCTTTCTGTCAAACCATTTACATTTATAAGGCCTTCAATCATGTAGTGGTTTTATTTTTTTCCCCTTTCCCCACTTCCCGCCTCCCACCCCACCTCCTTTCTTCCTCTCTTTTCTGCAGAACATTCATTTCAGACTCATTCTTTTGTTACACCTGTTTGCAAGTGGGTATTTTGCAGTTAACTTCAGCTGGCCTCTTCATATTTATGGCTTTCAAGAAAGGCAGAAGATGGGGCAAGGGAGTGAGCCAAGAAAGGCTTTTTGTGAAGAATGTGGTAAATTTTGCATCTAGCATTTTTTGGCTGGAGGGTTTGCTGCAAAGAAAGGAATGTTGATGTTGCAGCTGCTGCTGGAGAGACCTTTTTCTGCTATGGATTGAGAAGAACAGTGAAATCCCTATTGTGTTAAAGCCAAATCCTTATTTTTGTATCTTGACAGCTGTATATACAAATCTGTTAGGTTCCACACATTTTCTCATATTAATTACCTGGGACTAAGATTACATTTCTAAAATAACAAATTCTATTGTAATGGGAGAGATGCACATTTTTTTTTCCTTTGGCAGCAATGTCAAAATACAGCATTTTGACAATTTTCTGAGATTTTTCTCTGGATGTTTTTTTCCCCCCCAGATGAAAGACACTGTTTTCAATGATCTGGCATTTCCTAGCAAACTTAGTAACAACAGAAGCCATCCCAAGCCAAGCAAAATACAATTTAATGGAAAATTCCCAACCCTCACACTGGACAAGGTCTGCTTTTGTTATCCAATCTTACTTTTCTGCCTTCCCTTGGAGTTGGCAGTTTAATTGATGTGAACCAGGTTGACCTGCTTTTTTTTGCTCATCTGAGGGTACTTGGATCGTATTCTGTGTCCCTTGAAGCAGTAGAAAAATAGCACCAGTGCTCTTGAAACTAACAGGATGCTCATCACCTTGGGTTTGTAAGACGAACACCAGATAAAGAGAATCAATAATCTATCTCAGAGCAGCAAAAACATCAGAGCAAGCCCTTCCACACAGCCCTCAAAGGCTCACAGTGAGTCACCATCAGCAAATGCGGATCTTGTTTGTGCCTCTCACGCTATCAGGATAACACACTAGAAATAACACTGCTATTTAGATCTTGCGTAGCATTTGTAGGAGGGAAACAAGCCTCTCAAAGCTCTTGGCAAAGGTGGTTGAAGCATCACTATTCCCATTTTGCAGACTGGGCTAAAGTGTGACCCTCAGAAAGGGTCTGTGAGTCAAGCTGAGACCCCCCAAGGGTGGCTCAGTGCCCCAGCACCCCTACAGCCCCTTGTCACCCCAGCCACCAGTGAGGATGCCAGCTCTGGCTGCAGGCACTTGGGGGGACAGTCATTCCAAACCCTCAACCCACCCCTTTCCACAAATACTGCATTCCCAGGAGCCAGCTTTAGCCATGCCAAGGCAGAAAGGTTAATCCCTAACACCAAAGCCCCAAAACATCTCTGTAGAGGAAGCAAGTAGCTGCTCCTGATGGAAGTGGGCATTGAGGAGCAAGCTTGGCTCTGCCCCTATTGCTCAGCCACCATCTCTGCATGTGACCTTCATCATCTTACCTAAACCAGTGTTTTCAAATGTGGGTCCCTGAAATTAAATGTCTGAATCCTTCCTCAGACATGAGAATAGTTGGCCATCATCTCAAAGTTGCTAAGCAACCATTGCTCATATCGGAGCCAACGGGACATGCAAACACGCAGTGATACCACCTCTGGCAAGCATCCCTCTGGCCCTAAATACTGAAGAAACCTGCTGCCTTTAAGCACCTGAGGATGAACTTTCTGACCTTAAATTATTTGTGCCTCAGTCCTCCCCTCTATCAAAAGTATTGCATCTCACTGAGCATGGGCAGCTCAACTGCAGCGAGTCTGCAAAATGCCCCAGACTGTTCAGGTGAAGGAAACTGCAGCAGGAAACAGGCAAAACAAGTGAGAAAAGCAAACAAGAGCAAGTGAGAGCCCTGACACACAACAATGTGACATTGGGGCAGTGCAGGGCACAGCAGCTATCTTTCTTTTCTGTGACTGTGATATATAATTAAATCCTTGTATCGATACACAAAACGCCTTAAAACATATTGAAAACACCTCCCAGACAAAACCCTGCTGGCTTTATATGGTGATGGAGTCCTAAATAGGTCTTTGGAAAGCCATGTGTGGGAGCTGCAGTGGGGAGGTGGAGGCTCCCAGCAGATAAGAAATTCTGAGAACATCTGGTGTGAGGGTGACCACTCTGGGGTCTGGCTAGCAGGTTTATTTGCAGCTGGGCAGGCAGGCTGACCAAAATCCAGTGTGCTAAGACAGGTGGTGTCTGAGAGAGGGAGCATGGCCCCCAGACTGCTTTTTTAAGCAAGAATGCACTGGTCTGTCACCCTAAAGACCTGTCTGAAGATCAAAATGGCCGTGGTCTAGACTTTGGTGGTACAAGGTGTTCCATCTTGGCTGGCCTCAGTGTCCGAGAGAGGTCCCAGCAATATTTACTTTAACAGCCACCAAAAGTCAAGAAGAATCTGGGCATTTTTCATCGTCAATTTCCTGAATACACCAAAATTAAATATTTTGCACATCAGCTTCTATGTGCAACTGGTTTGCCTCTCTTTAGAATAACATTCAATGGCAAATTTTGTCCATGGTTTCTTCTGTTCCCTACATGGCTTCCAAACAAAACAATCAAGAGGATCTCACAAAAACAGCTCTGAGGTCAATGCCTGTCTTTATCAGTATCTCATAGGGTTAGGAGAGGGAAAGTATTCCATGGTTCAGATAAAGAAGAACTTAAGTTGAACTGGGAGCAGTGATAAGCAACAGGGATTTAGAGCCTGCTGCACATCTGCTGGGTGAAGCTCAGTTCCATGTGGGTGAGGAGGGTGGGGTCTGATATGAAGAAGGAGCATGGGATACAGTGCATAGCATGGGGCACCACGGTCAGTAGCAGGGAAGGAGTGTGGGAAGAAATAAAACAGGATGAGAGACATGAAAAGGAATGTTATTATGGCTAAAAGGAGAATTAAAACACTCAAATTTGGTCCATCCCATATTGCCTGGAAATTTCAGTGGGATTCCTGCTGCCTTGCTCATCAAGGACCTTTTCCTAAACTCATATATTCCTTCATTGTTATTACCATTTTCTGTCCACCTTTTCCATGCTGACCTTAAACTGAATTTAAGAGATTCAAGAATCTCACATACATTAATACACCACTATTTCAAAAGCACCAGATGTAAAGGAAAAACTTGAGTTTGGTGACAGAAATTTGGGGATATTCTTACTGTTTGCAGATTCCAAGGTAGGAATGTTGAGTTCTTTTTTTTTTTTTGTGTGTGTGTGTAGCTCCAGCTCTCTGGCCTGACCCCACTCTTCCCCTCCCCTCTCATTTAGAAAATAAGAGAGATTCTGATGAGCAGGGACAGGAGGAAGCTGTGAGTCTCTGCCAGGCTCTGCTTGCACTAGCAAACCCTCCTAGTGCCTGTGAAGGGGACAAAAGTGGGAAGAGAAAGCAGGAGCTATAAGCAGCCTGGCTATTTTGAGGTTCTGTTCCAGGCAAAACTGGTACTAAATTATTTACCAACCAATTGTGTGAAGGACTCAAATCCAGTGGCATCCACATGCGGCACTCATAACCTACTAACTGCATTAACTCAGCTGAGGATTAAGGGAGATTTGAATCAAAGTAATGGGAAAGAAATCATGTGCTGGAGTATTTAGATGTAGTCACTTTTCATGCTGCCTTGATGCCTAGGGACTCATCTTCCCCCTTCCCTGGCAAGTGGCTGCAGCCAGCTACTAACCATTGGTGCTGACAGCTTCCAGCTCAGCCAAGCTTCCATTTTGGAGATCGAATTTGCAGAGATGCAGCTGGGTCCAGCAGGAAAAAAAAATAAAAATAAACCCAAAAAATGCAAACGAACAGCAAAACCAAGAAAACAGACAAAGAGAAAGGGAACTAAAATAAACCCCCCAGTGCTTTGGGGACTATTTGAATTAGTAGCAGGGGGCTGGCAGTGGGAAGGGGAAGTCTGTTAAGGGTCTCCCAACTTTTCCCAGATGATTCTGCTAACCAGCTGACATCTTTTACTGGATTACTGCCTGATGAGACGGGGAAACAAATATGAATAGTAATAAGGCAAAGAGCTGGAGCAGTTAATCTGTGAATGAACAGCCAACTGCTGTGGTTCTGGAGACAGACACCCTTCCTCTTGACTGAGGGAGGAGAAGGGAGGGGATCTTAGAATCTGGGAAAAAACAGGGCCACTGGTGACTACCTTTACAACACTCTCCTTCATTTTACCAGTACTAGAGAGCTGCTGCACCAAAGCAGGGCTTCAAAGGTGTAAATTTAGTGGTCTATCTCCAGTACTGATAGGCTATTCCAGTGCTGTGTGGTGAAGGGGAGAGCTGAGCATGGGATCTCCCTTATCTTTGTTTTCTGCTCCAGAGCTCAGCCATGCTGAGGAAGAGCTGTGTGTGTGAAACAGTGAGAAATACAGGATAGAACAAATGCAGTATGCGGAAGTGACAGAGGTGAGGATTAGGATTCAGGCCAATGCTGAGGTATCTGGTATACACCCTCAGCAAACCTTTCCTGTTATTGTGCACAGGGTATGTTCAGACCTATTAATCAGGGAACATCTCAATGCAGGTGCAATGCAGAGCATCCTCAAATGGGTGTCAGGGAGCCCCTGGCTTTGAGAGGGAGCTCCATGCCATGGATCACCACTCAGACACTGCAAGGAGTGGTGTTTGGTGACAGTGGTGGTGGCAGGAGGGCTGTTTCTGTAGAGTCAGTCAACCAAGGACGTGATCTGCCCCTGCATGGTTAAACTCTGGAAGTCATTATATGCTCAGCTCACATCTGGGCCTTGTGTTACAGCAAGAGGGGAGCTTTGGCAAAGACACTGAGGTCACATCTCTTCTGGGAATGTTACACTGGGATATTTTTAAGCTCTTTTTGAGCAGCAGCCACCAGAGACAGGTAGGACAAGGGAGGTCTGGTCAACAGTATGTCTCAAGGACACCAGTGCTGAGGATGCACTCTGGCATCACTGGGGGTTGAGGGATGGGAGCAGGCACCTCTCACTGAGCCATCTTTACTGCAGTCTTTTTAAAGCTGAGCCTGAAATCTTTATTCACTCCCAATGGCCTATGTAATGTGGAGTTTTTACGTGTCAATCACTGTGACAGTTTCAAAGGGCAGTGTTTACTCTTGCTTGTAAAAAGTGTCAGGATCAGACCTTAATGATGGGAGAGGGAGGAACCAAGAATTTCATGCTGGGGTTGAAAGTTCCAAACATAGCAACTGGTCTGGACTTCTTACAAATCCAATAGCAAACTAAATCCAATGGGACTTTTTATTAATTTCATCCTGCAAATGTTTCTTTTTCCTCTCTTGTGTGACAACTTTACAAGGCAGATCAATACATGTCTCTTGTACTTTGCTTAGTTCAGGAAACTGAGGCATGGGCAGGAAGAGGAGGGGCATGACTTGCTCTGGAGGGGTTGGATTCAGACTGGCATTTTAACCTCAGCCCTGGTACAGGAAGGTGCCAGGACTGACTGAAGTCCCAGGAGCTGCAAACAGGATTTCCTGAGGGATGAGAGAGATTTACTGCAATAATAGGGTGTAGGGAGAGCCACACCTGCATCTTTACCCCAATATATTCAGCACCAGCTACAGCACATCTTCCAAACTGCCCAACAACCCTCAGCAAATCTTGTTTGAAAACTACAGTCCGTTCCTGTCTGTGTGAATGATTAATGCTATGGACTTGCACGTACAGGCAGGGGCTCATCAATATCTTTAAATGGTGATGGTTCTCGAATGCTTCACCTAATTTCAATGAATTTGCAAACCCCATTTCGTTTTACTTGAGCCTGTCCCCCAAGGGCTTACGTTGTGCAGTTTCTCTGAAAATGTGTTTTGCTTTAGATCTCTGCTTTGGAGCTGGTTAACCACCTACTTAGCCTGTCATTTGGGAAATTTGGGGTTTTTTTAAAATAGCCTTAAATCTTATCAAAACATGAGTCCTAAATAAAATTCCTTCTGCTAACTACCAGTCATGGAATCATGATTGGAAAGGGCAGCTGGTAGAGGGTAGCGAAGCTGAGCTCAATGTTCCTATTTGGAGTGGACAGCTTTGCACTCAGTAATAAAAAATGCCACAGAGTGTTTAAATTGTGTTTTTCTACATCTCAGCTTTCAGCTTGATCAGAGCTTGACTTTCTCGTGGAGTGAAACAGTTGATTCCAAACTACACTGACCTTCTTTGGTAAATAATAATAATAATAATAATAATAATAATAATAATAATAATAATAACACTGAAAACCAGCAGAGTTCATGGGTGCCTCTTTAACAAAAGGAAGCATACAAAATCATGCAGGTGCCATTACATTCCTTTAAGCCAACACCTTATGAAAGTAGGGTCTAAACAAAAACCCCAGAACTCATAAGTAGAATAGACCCCTCATATATTTTAACTTTTAATCATTCTATCAAACTGATTACATAAACAAAAAATGTGGTGATTTATTTGGCTAAGGGAGGAAGGTGACAGGGAAACTTTAAACAAATTCAAGGATTGAATGTGATGAAAAAACAAAAATCAAGTAGAGAAGGAGGTAGAGCTGTAAATCAGTCTTTAATTTGGGCTACCTTGTTTCTACCTGACCTGTAATCCCTTATTGTGAGCAGACTTCAAATCTGCAAATGAAACAAAGTTTAATTCACACTGGAATTGAACTGTCTGCCTCTTCTCATTATTTGGGGACTGGAGGCTGTGCAGAGGAGGGTAACACAGCTGGGGAAGGGAAGGCAAATGAACACCAGGAAGAATTTTTTCACATAAAAGATTGTCAAGCATGCTTTCCGAGGAAAGCTCAGGAAAGTTCTGGAGTCACGATGCCTGGAGGTATTTAAAAGATGTGTAGATGTTGTACTCAGGGAAATGGTTTACTGGTAGAGTTGGCAGTGCTGAGTTAACAACTGGACTCAGATTTTAAACTTTTTTTTAACTTAAATGAGTTTTATGATTCTCTGAATCTAATATAGCACAATATCTGAAATACTGGATATAAACCCAGGGGGCAAAAGAGAGTTCGGATATGAATTCTTATTTCAATATTTTTGTTATTTTTAGACCAAGTCTAATCATCTTCAACACTGGTACAATTTGGAACAAGATCCAGTAAAAACCTTTACTCTTCATATTATCAAATCTCCATCTGCTGACAGATATCACTCTTTAATTTTGTTTTTACCCCTGGCACTTGAGAGTTACAATTTGAGTAACAAAAGCCATGCAAACCACAGATGAATCATATAGCCAGGTTTGGGTGAACTGCTCTTGTATTAGTCACAAAAGCCTGAAAAACGAGATGAATTATGCCACTCGTTGGGAGAAGATTCATTAAACTGCTGGGCCTTGAGCTTGGTTAAAATCACGCCCTTTTAAGTCACCCTGGAGAGGTTTTCTGGTGCTGGAGCTAATTCACCAGAGAGTGTTTGAGAGCACTGGGGTCTGGGCAGGCTCTGACATGGTCAGCAACATGACCTTGGAAAAGTCACTTCCACCTCTGTGCCTTTGTTTCCCCTCTCATCTTTGTACAGCCTGGTAGAAACTGCAGATCAAGAACTACTGCATCTTATCAGGTATGAATAAGTTGCTTGGGACCCACAAACTACTTTCAGAGAGCACCTGGAATTGCTTCGAGAAGGGAAATGGTGGTGCTGAGCCCATGCAGGCACAAAAAGAACCAGAGAATTCACAGTACCAAGGCAGGATTCCCATTGCAAGAATCTTTCAGAGTGAAAATGTAGTGAGGAAATTGCATCGGTCTTGTGAATTAAGCTGGGGTTTAATTAATCATCCCAACACAAACTGAAGAGAGGGAGGAAAAGGTGAGCTATGCCCTTACCTGCCATACAGAAATGGATGCTGGCCCAAAAGCTGCAGAAATTTTACAAAACTTTCAAGGAGCAACAAACACGGAAGCCAGAGGCTGCATGTAACCAGCAGGCAAGATGCAAGGAGCTTATTAAATGTTAAGTATAAACAAATATAAAAAATGAAATTAAAGAGAGAAAAGAGCTGAGATCAATACTCTCTCAAACACCTGTCTTATCAAGCCTGGCAAGTTGATTGCAGTCCAACCAAAATGACCTGCTGTGAATGATTGGCAATCCTTTTCTCCTTCATTTTTATTTTTTCATTCCTGAACTGGGATAATCTTTTATTGATATGATACACGCTTGTAAGAACAATGCTGCACAGATAGTGGGCTTGCATCATTTCACAGACAATGTCATCTTCAGGACTTTTGCATCCTGCCCACCAAAAGTACAGAGTAGCACAGGCAGGATTTTTAAAGGACTCTAACACCACACTAAATAAGTAGAAAAGGTGTTTTTGTGCTTAGTGCTGTTGGTGTATATTGGGGGGTGATCTGGCTCTTTGTTCACTACTTCCACTTTTAACAAAGGTGAATCTGAGGCTTGGAGAAGTTAAATTCAGTAGGGAAAAAAAAAACAAAACCCTATAGCCACCTTGTTGTCACTGAAGAGAATTAGTGAGCATAATTAACCAGCAAGGGTAATTAACCATTGAGGCTAGAGATGGGGAAACCTCTCCCTTGCTATGTGACTTTTCAAGGCAATTAGGTACCTCTGGCTGAGCCACACGCTGTGGGACACATGCAAGAGTCACTATCTGAAATTCAGCCTGTGTGCGAGGCCAGGAAGAAGTGTCAAAGGCTACTTCTGCCTTCAATCCTCCATGGAAGAAGTGCAAAAGTTGGAAATGTTGTCATTACTTGTATCAGCCCTCTCTCCCAGTACAGGAGACCAGAGCTTATCCATACAATGGCATCTCCTTCTCTTTTCTAAGAAGACTAAGGAGTTGCAGCTTCTATAAAGGGCTGGATTTTCTGAATTTTCCATCCAAATTTTCTCCCTTGAAATAGAAAACAAATAACTCCTTTCTGCCTCACATTTGACTCTGCAACTCAAAGGAATTTGGGAAGGAATGTCAAAGAAACCTATTTAAATGGCATTATTTGGACACAGTAACCAACCAATCTGATTCAAACTAAATGATTGCATGAATGCTTTGTGTTTATTCAACAACTCATGGGCCATTGCACCCTCTAATTGTATGAGTTTGATATGCTGGATGTTACAAGGCAATGTCATTGATAACTCAAGGAGCTGCACAAGGCAGAACCTGAGGTCTGAAATACTTCAGATCTAGAGGGTGTTTTGATTTGATTCAAAATCGTGTGTAGAAGCCGTGTTCATGGAAAGCCTTGCTTGGTTGCTTGGATGCAGGGATGTTTAGGCAGAGATGGCAGAGCAGCAGCCTACAGTCATTAGTGTTGTCAATATCTTCCTCAACTGCCCTTCATAAATAAATAAATTCTTGCTCACATTGTCATCTTCATCAAATACACCGTCATTCAAAGACCTCATCATGTTGTCAGCCCCTTATGCAATTTCTTTTCACCCCTCCAACTATTACCACTTACTCGCCTTTAACTTCACTCACTTAGCAGTACTTTACTTGCCAAATTAAAAGTGTGGCCTCCTACACATAATTTGCCATCCCTAAAGGGAGCATCTTGGGCCTGCAGGTCTAACATCTCATTCAAAAACATGTTGAGATGAGCCAAAGGACAAAAGAGTTTTCCTTCCTGAGAGGACTAGGGAATCAGATTTCTCTTTTCAGTCCTCTCCTATCTTTTAGAATCCTTCTATCCTCTTTTGCCTAGCATGAAGCAAAGGAAGTGAGAAAGTCCACAAAAGTATAACAGAAACTTGGGGGAAAATAAAAAAAAAGGACCTGATAAAGATGATGAGGCTGTTCTAGGAACAACCCTTACCCAGAAAGAGGCCTGAATTTAACCAAGACACAGAGTGACAATGTCCAAAAAAGATACCAAGTGGCATTAGTGTAAGTTTTGTAAGAAAGGCAAATGCAGAGAGCTTGGGATCCCAGCTAATTCTACTGTAGGGAGTTACAAATATCCCTGTCACCGAACAGAGCCAGGATGGTATTGCCAGTTTGCACTATCACTGCTGCCCAGGGGGCTGGATAAGCTACCCAAGAGCAGCTCAACTTCAAACAAACGTGACAGCACCCAGGAGCACCTCCCAGCTCCCAGGTGAATGCACCTGGGGTAGGGCACGAGCACCAGTCTTTGAATCAGTGCAGACTAAGATTGTATCACTCTGCAGTCATCATCCTTCCAAATATAGAAGGGGATTCACTGACAAGCTCAACTTATCTCTGCTGCTGACCTTTTCTGAGTTACACAATTGGTTTCCTGAACTGAAGAGGACTCAGATTCACAGTTTACTATGCACCAGCTGTCTCCACTTTTATGGTTTGCACTTTTACTTTATTATCTTTAATTTTCTTCTTCCAACTCTTGAGTGGGTATTAGAAAGTCAATACAAAACCTATTCCGGCCTTTTATTCTAAAATAACAGCACTAAGCTTGTTTATTTACACTGAGACAAGATGATATTTGTGACAGCCTTGTCAATAGTTCAATGGCATGACGCTAACTTTTTTCTTTAAACTCAAATGCACTTTATTTATGTGTGTTTGTCTGTCTCTCCAGATTACTCTTGTTTTCTGCAATCAATATCAACATTCTCCAAAGAGCTGAAAAACTTCTCAGACAGCAGTTGGTGAGCAAGGCATTTGGCCTTTGAACACCTCACCCTGGAGTGGGGATGCACTGATTCCCATGAATGAAGGGGCAGCTGCCCTGAATTTGCAGTTATCAACTTAGCTGAAGTGGACCCTTTGGCAGCTCTTACCAGCCATTAGAGATTCTTGTCTTTCAGTCCTGTACCTTAGCCTCAATCTTATGTCTTTCTGTGCCTCAGTTCCCCACTTGCAAAAATGGATGGATGTAAAACAATGCATGGGTTGTTTATAGATATAATAACACCATACATATTTTCAAATTTTAAGTCAGAGAGTGAACAGAGGATCTGCATATACCTATTTTTCACAAAATCAATGGAAAAAGTCTTCTAGCAGAGCCAAAACCCCAAAGCATTAATAGTGTATGAAATAGTTGCCCTACAAAACTTAATGTTGGGGCTAAAGCCAGAAGAACGGTTGCTCATCTGAACTATACAAAACCCTCCAGCCTGAAGAATAGGTGATTCAGCTGAGGATGCTCTGCCAACCTCCTTCTTCTTGATAAAAAGAAAACTTCCAGCATATTTTGTCTCAGAGCCCCCGACAGCTGTGATGAATACTGGGACACTTCTTTTGCTCTCTTTATCCTTTCTTAGGTGCAGGCCTAAGAAATCCCAGACATGTCTTGCAAATCCCAGACAGAGAGACTCTTGGTTTTTTATTCAGACCTGGCTAGTCTTTGAGTCACCAGTTATGGCTCTGAATTTCATTTGAACACCTTGAGAAAGAAATAAGAGTGTTGCTTAAATCCAGTCCATTTTCATTCCACATGAAATCTGTGGAAAAAATTAGCCCCATAACTCAAGATAACACTCACTCTAAATCATCTGACATTTGGGGCATTTAACCCCAGTGTCCAGTTTGAACATAAGCTATGCCTTCCTAATCTCACTTGTTCCTGCACACTTTTCCCTGTTCCACTAGCACACACAAGGATTTTTGCCTGAAGTTTGTCTTAGACCAGGGACCTGCTCTCAAAATTTACTGGGTTTTCTGTCCTGTAGGAACTGTTGCTGTGCCCTGGTCCAGAAGCAGCTATCTTCTGGTACCAGCTCCAAACAGCTTTTTGACAGCTTGTGTAAAGACACTGTGGAGGGAAGGTGTGGAACAAGGGCAGAGGTAGTCTGTGAATCATTTTTGAACTCTGATTAGTGGTAAAGTGGTGCCTGGGAATAAGTGCTAACTGTGGAACTCAGATGTGGCTGGGTGATTATTTCCCATCTCCTGCTGACCCTAGAAGTCGATAAAGCTCCCTTACTGCCCTTCTTTGAGATTCCTCTTTCCTCTCTATAGCAGTGTGATTAAAATACCCTAGTTCAGGTCCAGCCTATTTGGATGGTGCCATGTGCCTCTTCCCCATGGATTTCTTCCCCCTGGCTGCCGGCCAATCAAGGCTTCAGCAATCTGATCAGCTGCATGATTTAATGAACCCTGCTTTCGTGAGGAAGGGCACATTCTTTTATAAAAACTGGTGAGCTATCACATTTCACAGGATGACCTCTACTTTCATAAGATGATGGGAGAAAATTGGTTTTGGAAATCGAGGAGGATTGCATCTTGTGAAACAGAATCCAGAGATTGACACAGAGACCACCTTTCCATTCCAGTCCATTTAATTTTCAGGTTTTGGTTTTGATCGGGAGCTAAATATAGTTTGGGTCACTAGACCAGAAGCACAAATAATTAACAATGAAAGAAACCCCTCCCCAACTCTACTTCTTTACTCTGTGAAACTCTCACAGCAGATGTACCATCCTCAAAGGTGAATACAGAATAAGAGTTTGTCTTCCATGCTCCTACAACAACAATCTTTGAGGAGAGAAGTGTACTTCTATTAACAATATCCTGCAATGTTGTTCTGTTGCTACTGGTCTTCCCAACAGGCAGATTTGAAGTGGCAGAATGCAATGCAGTCTTTAAGACCTGGACACAAAGGTTATGTCTGTGATCCAAAGTTTGGCACCTATGCAATTTTCAGGGTGCTATCCCTAATTCTTGAAGGAAATAGAAAAAAATACTTAATGATTAGAACAAGTAGAGATTAACTTTGAGAGTTGTTTAGAGAACTTAAGAAAGATTCTCTTTCATGAGGTCATAAAGTTGATGCTCTAGGCTAAATAGAGTCTGACAGGCATGTTTGTTCAGGATACATTTATTACTGAGCTATCCAGGGACATCCACAATTACTGTCAGGAGTCGTCTGATGATTAAAGAGCAGAATGAGCAAAACGGAAGATTAAAGGCACAGAACAAGGAGCAGTGATGTCTGTCTTCACTGAGAGTACCCAACTGATTTTGAGCCATTCAGGAATCTGTGTGTGTGTGGGGGTGTGTACGCTGAAATTTGCTGTACATTTCTTAGACAGTGACTGCCCAGCTTCCAAAACCTTGTACACGTGTAACAGACCACCAAAGGGCACAGATCCTGTGCTCTGCGCCCTTGGTTCTTCAGAGGTCCTGTTGTGAGGGATTTGGACACTAGCAAGGACATAAGAATGCTGCTTAAATATCAGGTTTTCTGTGGTGCCTTCTGTAATTCCTACAAAATTTCGTACTCTTTTCACTTTTAGTAGTCCTGAAAGAAAATTTTGGGTAGCAGAAGTACCATTATTTTCTGTTACCTAGTGTCTTTCCCCAGCATTTTCTGGCTTCCAGTTTACTCTAATCCTTTTACTATGATAGAGGGTGAACACTTGCAGAGGTGTTGTGGTCATACTTGCCTTACAGTGGAAGTGGAGAGACTGGAGTGGAGAGAACCTGCCAGATTCCATTTGAAATGGAGGAAAAAATGTTTTCCTTGTGTGTATGGATTCACTGTCCCTGCAAAACCAGAACTATTAGGACTTTCCTCTCCTGGGGAGCCCCCTGAAGATGACTAATAGTGATAAAAACTCTTCATCTAAAATGTGAATTTCTTGAAATGTGTGTAAGGGCCTGAAAGTATAGGATCCATTCTAAACAGCCAAAATGAGAGGAAAAATTAAAGAAATTATGTTCAGTCTGTAAACTGTATAGGGAAAAGATGTGTCCCAAAAGTTTTACCTCTGGAAATGATGAGACGACAATGGAAGAGGGATGTTTTCTAGTATAGCCTGCAGCTGAGACAATTCAGTACATCTTCATCTATTCCTTCAAAAATCCTTCTCTATCTTAATGGATATATCCATGCAAATACATCTTAGAAAAAGTGTGGGGATACTCATTAAATAGACTATTATGGACATAGCATATGAAAGACCGGGTTATTTAATTGTCTGCTAATATCTACCTATCAATTCTTCATTCCTCAAGGAATATTTTCCCTTTGTCCTTACCTAGAATGAGCCTGGAAAGCACCCTGCCTGCAAATGGGTTTGAAACAAACAGAAGAATAAAGAAAAAAGAAAATCCATGTCCCTGGAGTCTCTTCACCTGCGAACACTTCTCTTTCTGTGTGTGCATGGCTACATGTACTACAACTTTATGACTGCACTGGGTTCCCCAGGGAAGCTTCAGACTCTCTTAATGCTTATGACCACCAGTCAATTTCCATCCAGAAATAACCTCCATAGAAAAGATGAGAAATAGGCAAGGAGAAAACAAATATTCATTACTCCAGGAGTTAAAGAAACATCCATTTGGATTGCACATCTGTAAAAGTCCAATAAATTGAAGGCAATGCACATAATTATATTACAGGCCAATCTGAAAAAAAATGATGCATTCCTCCAGAGCAATTTGCTATTGTTGGGGTTTAGAAAAATTTTCCCTTCCTGCTGCTGCCAAAAGGAGAAAAAAAAAAGCCCAAACCAGAGAGAGAAAAAAGATACTTCTTTTTTTGGATGTTGATGATTAAATAAAAGAACGCTGAATGGCAATAGTCATTAGACCAGCAGGAGGAATAAATAAGGAACATCACTGGTAGTTGTAAATAATGGATGCCGTTTTGAGCACAAAGCAACACATCTGGTAATTATTCTCAATTCCACTCCAATTGCTTTGATTTGGCGGTGCAAGGTGCCACAATGAATTCTGCCTTTATTTATTTATTTATTTATTTGCAAATCAGTATTTAATTGTGAATTGTCTCAGAGGAATCAATGGGATTTATTGCTTCTGCCTTGTGAGGTGTGAAATGTTTGCTATTACTGAACAATGGACTAGTTTTTAATAATCTCTGCCTAATGTCCTTTTTGTTTGTAGCAGGGTTGTTTTGGCATGGGCAGAAGTTGCTTTTGATCCTTCCCTTTCTCACATACTTACACTTTTTGTCTTGCTGCCCACACGTGCTCATGACTGCTCATTTGATATCTTATTAACATTACTCCTTTTATGAAAACAGTTTTAACAAGACTACTCTGCTAAAACTTCTTTAGGTGACCTTCAGCAAATTACTCTTAGGCACAGGTATTGGAGGGGCACATTTGGACCTAACCAAGGCATATTTCATTAACCAAAACACATTATTTTGGATGTCTGTTCTTCTTCCTAATGTTTTTTCCCATTAGGATTTGTGTTTGTATTTAGAAAGAATCCTTTCTATCTATTCTTTCTTCTGGGATTCAAGATAAGATCCCTTTTCTCCAAAACAAGGGATAAATGAAGAAGGAAGAGCTTTTCTTATTCTTTTCAGTCATTATTAGGAAACTTTAAAGAAAAAGCAATTTGGAAGAAATTTTCATTTTAAAATGAAAATGGCTTTGACTCCTAGCATTTGTGGCTGTCCCTTTCTCCTGTCAAGAATTTAAATTTAGTCTTGCACATAGCATAGCCAAAATGACACCAGAGTTGATGGTGACTTGGTGACTGTAATACCTTTAAAATTTCTCTGGGCTTGGCTTCTTATCTATGACACAGTAATAAAGGACTTTTTTTTTTTAATTTCACTTTGAGTTGTCTGCTGAGATTATAACCATGCCAGGACTTCTCTTCTGTTACAGTGCTTACAGTACTTAGCAGAACAGGGACACAGTCACAGTTGCTTTCTCCAGATGATACTGTAATTACCACATTAATTTGTATAACAACCTTCAATCCTCTGGCTGGGACACTCCTTCCCTTGAGCCACACTTATTCCTGTACTAAGCTGACACATCCTCCCTCCTAAGGATAGGACTCATTTTGGTTGAGCCTGAAATCTCTTTTTTTTTTTTTTTTTTTTTTTTTTTTCTTTTTTGGAAAACAGTTGGGGGTGGAGAAAGGACATTTTACTTTTTGTTTTAATGAGGAAACACTGATTTTCATGATATTAGAAACAACTCCCCCTCCTCCAGGCCTGTATCACATCAGTCTGAAGCTGAACTCTGGGGAACCACAGCCCAGGGGGGTGCAGGGATGAATTCCGAGGCTGCAGAGGAGACCAGCAAGCCCCAGGAACAATCCCAGAAAACGAGAGGGGAGGGAGGACCCTCCTGTTTGCCAGCTGCACAGACCCTGCTCCCCTGAGGATGGCTGGAAGCCTGCCTCGTGTGAAGCCACCCTTGTGCAGAGCAGCCAAGGCGCTGGGCACAGCATCCCCTCTCCCTCAGGTGGCAACCGCGGCGCGCTCGGCTCCGCTGCGGAATTAGCAGGCCAGCTAATTAACACAATAACTCATAAAGAGATGGTGCCAGTGGGGAGAAGGGATTTGGGTGAGCTGCCTGTGTTTGTACCCTGCGCAGTCCTGTGTCACACACTTACAGCCATGATTAAGAATGACAAGTGTTAACCCCTCCCGTCCTGGGGTCTCTTGGCTCCCTTGCTGCAATGCTCTCGCTCCATTTTCTTTCTCAGAATTACAGCAATTAGCAGCAGAAAAGACTTATTAATTCTTCTATCCCACACGCTCATTCTGCTCCCTGGATGGAGCAAAATGAATCCCTATATTCAAGCAGTTCATTGTCCAGCCAATTTTTAAAAGTCTTGAACAATGAGGATTTCTTCAGAAAGCTGTTTTATTGACTAATGCCTCTCTCTTAGACTGATTAACTCCCATACTTGAAAGAGTAAAATTTATTTGGGGAGGAGATGAAGCAAACATTCTTCTTGTAGAGTATTCAGCACATGGCTCCTTGGGACATGTGTTAACCCTCTAGTCAGCAATCATATGTGGACCAGCACTCTCTGTTTTGCCAGTTGGTTTTGTTTTTGTGTCCAGTTGACATTTTCAGATCTGGCATGTAACTTCTGATGAACCACAGAGGCAAATCTTGAATTTACACTGTTGAAAAACAGCTATGTTTTGGTAGCTGTTTTGTTTAAAACGAAAATAAATTGTTCTTGGGGGTGTAAAAGGAGGAAAACCTCCAGAGAATGGGAATACACAGTGCTGATGATGTTCCCTCAGCATGATTAAGCTGGGTTCAGGGATGAGTGTGGCTTGAAGCCCAGAGTCACACTTTCAATGGGTTTTTGTTATGTATTGCAGTAGATGAGTGTGTGGGAAGGGAAGAAGGGAAATGAGATTGGAGAATGGAGGAAGTGTTCAGTCTGTAGATCCAGATTAATCCAAACTCAGTGGCTCTCAGACCCTTATTTCCCCCTCAGAGGAAATGAGGATAAAGACATTTCTTATGAACAGCAGAGCCGGAGGATCATCTTTGATATTATTTTTCTTGGAGCGAATGTCCCTGTTTAAATTCTACAAAATAATAATAATTGAAGACACACAGAAAAGCTAGGTAAATTCCATGCACAGCAACCCATTGGGAATGAATGCCGTTTTCAAGTAATATTTGGTTTTGCATTTGCTTTACTTCTTTTTAGCTAACATACTTAAATATCCCCTGAAGGGAAAAAAATATTAAAACCTACAGCTGACATAAAGGAAAGGATTGAAAAGAATACCTGACTAAAGTGGTTATTATTATTCACCTTGATACACACTCACACACACACAGAGATATTAATCCTTAGCAAGCTCTGTACTAGCAACTTCTCTGACAGTTGAGAGGTTTCCACTTCAGTAATAATAGTTTATTGCATTTTATCAATAAATAAATCAAAATTCCCCAGGATTGTCCTTTCAACTCCAACAGGCATGTGTGCACCCAGACATTCAGTAAAACTTTGCAGGCTCACTGATAGTCACAGCAGTGTTAACATGATCTGTACTGGGTGTCAGGTGAGACCTTCAGGTTTATTTTCCATCCTTGCCCATGAGAAAAATTAAAAATAATGTTAAAATGAAAGTCCGATCCTGGCAAGGGAGACAAATCCTCAGCCCACACAGATGGAATATTTTTCTAGTGGATTATAGAAATTGAACAATTTGGAGGAGGGAAACAACTATGCATTTTACATACAAAACTAAGGAGATAAAGATTTTCTTTAGGATAGATCACTCCAGACTTTTTTTTATCTAACTCATTGCTTACATCACCAGAAGCCAAAAAGCTGTCCAAATCAAGGAATGTTGCCCTTCCCAGATTCAAAGTGCTCACTGAATCCAGACCTTACAACTAAAACTAAGTCTGAGCAAACACAACAAAAGCCAAGTGAGTAAAATAACTTTTTCCAAGTCCCAGATGAATTTCATTCTTAATAAAGCAAGGGATTGGAAATTAACACAACCTTCAACTGCAAAGATAATTATTGTAGGTCACCATGGAAGAGTATGTAGGGTCTGGGACTGGAGAACAAACTACTTCTGTAGGACAACTGCCAGGGGGGAAAAATAAGAACTATTAGAAGTTGTCCAGGCAATTTGAATAAATTTTATTGGAGGCTTAAGACCATACCAAAGCCTGTAAAAATCTAGTCTGAAAAACACTAAAGGATAATTTAGGCTTGGGAAATAAGTATTCCCACTAAAAAAATGATATGCTCAATCCAATATCAGAACAGGTATGGCCAAGCATGGCCTGAGGGAATGTGGTTGCTGTGGTATTGTCCCTGGTTTCCTGGCTGAGAGGTGTTAGACTGGGAACTGGGAAGAAGAAATTGCACTAAATGTGTAAGGGAGGTCTACAGGACTTTCCTAAGGCCTCCAGCTCTATCTCCCCCTACCCTGTTATTTCAGAGAGCTCTGCCAGGATGGCATAGGGACTTCATCTGCTCTATGGACCCAGATGCATTTACAGAACATCTCACAGAACATCTCACAGGACATTAATGGTGGTGGACAGAGACTGTGGTGGACATTATCCTCGTGGTATATCAGAGAAGGAGACAAGTAATATTATTGTTTTAACATCAGCTGGGTGCAAAGGTGATTTCCCCTTGTGCTGGCTGTACTGCTACAGTGCCTACAGCAAAGGTTACAATCTGATCCTGCTTGGGGTCAGATCTGGAACATTGCTCCCAGCCATTCTAAGCCAAAAGGAATCAAAAATCTTAGTTAACTCTGCAAACCTCTGTCCTCCTCTTGACTTGTTTCTTCAGGAATTCAGGGAGCACTAGAGATACCCGAGACAAGCATTCCTTGTGTGATTCCTAGCTTGATGTTTCTCGTGAGGAAAACAACATTATTAGGGCCAAATAATTACATTGTAAGGGCTGGGGCGAATAATGATCACAGAAAGGGGTCTATCTTCAGAAAACAAGTTTCAGCTTCTGCATGAGACCACACTGGCAGCACCTCTTGCTGCCAAGCTGCTCTCTCTGGTCTGGCTCCTCACCTGGCACACATCCAGCTGTACAGAGGGTGGTCCACGTCAGGAGAGAGAACTGTGCAGAATCCTTGTGAGCACAAATGCCCTCCTGGTGGAATTGCCTCCTCCTCCTCCCTGTCTCTTCTCCTCTTTCTCCTGTTTCCTGCTTCCATTCATTCAGGAGGGACAGAAACCAGCTTTTTTTTCAGCTTCATCCTATTGGTCTTCCATACATATAAACAACTTCTCTGGCAGGATAATGTATACCAGAGCCTGCTCTAATGTACCCCACAGTAAATCAAACTGACTTTTAAGAACTTATGTGGAGTTACTGCTTAGTCACCACCATTTAAAAAGAAGAAAGGCTGGTCCTATTCTTTTGCCTGCTTGTTATAGCTCCTAGAAATTATGGTGGTATTACCTAAGAGAGAGGCAGGCAGGCAGGCAGGTGAAAGAAAGGAAGAAAGCCAAAACCAAAAGAAATAAAGAAGGTAAGAAAGAAAGAAAATAAGATATTGTACTCCAGCAAAAAGAACATAGAAATGAAGTCTAAGGGAAAAAAAAAATCCAAAACTTTGACAAATTGAAAATAAACCCAATAATTCTTCTGTAAAATTGCACTGACTTTTAAAAATCTAGAAGGGCATAGGACCTGAACAAAGAATGTACACACACAGCCCACGGAGTACCTAGTTATGTGCTATCCACATATTCAAATTAGTGTGATTTTCTTTGAAAGGAGGAATTAAACTGACTTTTCTTTTATCCAGAATGCAACAATGAGAACAAATAATGTAAGCATACATGTAAAAAATTTTGATCTACAGAAATAATAGGATGGAGAATTTTCTGGTGCTCATAAAAAGCAGCAACTCTGATATGACATTAATTTTAAGTTGTCTTTCCTTGAAACGTAAGTTTCCATATGACTGTTGCCAGCTGGGGGCATATTCCAGTTGTCGTTCAATGCTGTTCTTGCAAAAGTTTATTTTTTATATATATCTATATATATGTAATGCCATTTATTCCTTGCACTTTTTAGGCAAGTTGTATCAAATTTACTTCAAAAATCTTTGTTAGAAACAAAGACCCATAATTTGTCTGTAGAACATTATACTGTATATTATACTGTATATGTGAACGCTTCCATCCACACACTTCTGTCCACAGGTAAGCTTGGGAAATGGCCAGAGATTCAGCATCACCCCAGGAAAGCACAGGGATCTCAGAACTAAAGCTGAAGAACCATCTCTCCTGTTGCTACATGTACTGCCACACATCTAGAGCTTTTGAGGTCTGCCTCAGAGTGTGCTTTTCCTGTTTTAAACCTAGATGCTTTGAGCAACAGCTCAGATTTCTTTATTCCACACAACAAAGGAAAAAAAGAAAATCAACACTACTAATGCAAAAGGGTTTGGAAGAGGAATTGAGTCATTTTGAACAATGTTAAATGAAATTGAGATTTGTTCACACATCCTTCTTAATACTGAAGTCTGTTTTGGACAACCTGAAGATATGATTGAGTAATAGATACCTGTATATTTTTTAGTATTACTTTTTGAGATGCTAGACAGAAAAAAATTCAAAAGATTGTACTGTTTTTTCTTGTTTCCTTCAGGTACTCCTCACTGAAAAGCAGCCACCTCTGATGTTGTGCTACTTGTTAAACATTGTGCAGAAACTCTCCCCAGTGGCTTTGGCTGAGGAGGGAAGGGAAACGCAACCAGCAGGCTGACTTTTCTGCCGCGTGAAGCATTGTTGAAATCAGCAGAAAGGAGCTAAGAAATCTGTCTGACATCCTGTTAAAACCAAGAAGCTGTTACTACAGGAGGCCTCTTGACAGGGTATCAGAGCTCACACACTGAAACAAGTTGCTTCATGGGCAGCCGAATGTGTAAACCCTCTTCCAGTGTCCCTACCCCCGTGAGTTCAGTGGTGTCTAATAGAAGATGGGCTTATGAACACTAATGAGAACCCTCTGCTCTGCTTGGTTGCCTATTTTCATGAAATTTATAGGAACACGGTAGCTTTGGGACTTCTTCCACCCCATCAACAACAGGTTAAATTACCCAGTGGGTTCAAAGCTCAGAGGAGGGACCCTTGACAGATTGACTGATAGATGGGCCCAGACATGCACATACAAACAGCTTGACTGTACCAGTCTGACTTCCTTTGGCAGCAAGGAGCAGGGATTTTATTGGTCCTAGCCAACAGACTGGATAACTTACAGCAAATTGCTTCGTATTGCCTTCTGAAGATGTTGCTTTAATATCAACTCAATGGCAAAACACTTTCTGAAGTTTTAAGGCATCACTTTAATGTCTCCCTGGGCTGCGCGTCCTTGCTGAACTTGAGAAGCTATGATACCATCACTGGCAAAGGTGGCACAGCTGCAAACGTGCTGAAAACAAAGGTCTGGAAAAGAAGGAGAGCTTTTCAGAAGCACGTCCTTCATTTTAAAGGGCAAGACCGTGGCTTTGAGAAGCTGAACAATTTTCTGAAGCACGATTTTTGTTTGTGCTGCAGGGGTATTTACTGTTCTAAGACTTCCTGGCATTTGGGTGGTGTAGGGAGAACAGATTTACATAAAAAGGGGGAAAAATTTAAACCTTCAAAGGAGATTTAAAAGGACAATATCCAAACTCACTGTCTGTTTGGGGGATTTTATTTGGTCAGAGCTGTTGCTGAGCCTTTTGTGACCAGATATTTGTACGTGTTATGCTGCATGTTTGCACGGCTGCATGCAGGAGATAATATAACTGACAGGAGAGTGATGATGAATTCCTACTGCACAGAGGATGCAGGGAGGTCAGGAATGGGGCTACATCCTCTCCAGCATGATAGCACCACCTTTTCCTTTGTTTCCTGCAATGCCAGCAACAAGGTGTTCCCCATCCACATGCACATGGGTGGGTGCTGTGGTGCTGACAGGCTTGGCCCAAAGGGAGCCCTAAAACTCCCTACCCTGTGCACTCCTATGCCCTCTGATTCACTTCCTAGCACATTTTAAAAAGCCAAAAGACTCATGAAAATCTAGGGGGAGGAAGGAGGACAAAATGAATGAAGAAGACCAGATTTAAGTAGGGCACTGAACAGGATTTAGAAGACGTGACTTCATCTCCAAGCTGTGTAGTGATGTGCTGTTCCCAACCACATTATTCACAGTTCCTCAGTTTCCTTATTCATACACTGAGCAAGGTGAAGAGGCTGATTACATCTGAAGGAGGCTTTGAGAGTCACTGACAGAGATGCAGAACTGCTAATATTATCTACATCATCCAGCAGAGCAGCATCCATTTTAAATCCATCTTTCTGCCCCTCTTCCCTATGTGGATAAAGACGAGGTGCTTTTTGCTATTGTTACAGCAGTGGGGATGGTAAGGAACTGCAGTTTCACTTTGCATCCAGGTCTCTTTTTGTCTAAGGCTAGGAGTGGGTATGTTCACAACTGGTAAAGTATTTAAGAAATTTCCATAGGAAGCAATGTGTAACTATGAAAAGCTACAAGAAATGCAGGGCAGAAAAAAAAGAAGAAAAAAACCCAACCAGTTGGAAGCATACACACACAGGGAGAAATCCTACTGTAAATTTTTTATGCCAGTTTCTACTACCCTCAACTTATTCTTTTTAACACCAACTTGCCAAAATAAACGATAGTTTGCATTTTCAGTTGCTTTTTTGGCTCTAACTTTTCCTATGCTCAGTTTCAGTTCTAAATACATTTGCAGGAAGGGAAATGAATATGTGCCCTTCCTGGTAGCAAATCCACTAACTGTGTCTGCACTTCATCAGGCTGTGAAAGGCAGACTTCACACCGTGAGAAACAGTCCAGGATAAATCAGCCCATTCACTCTCTTCATTCATCTTTTAATGTCTTTTGCATGTGTTCAGATTGTATCATGGTGCAGATAATGCTGAAAGACTCTTCAATATTCGGTTTTAATTATTGGTTGTTACAGTGCTCAGCTTTCAGCAAGGGAGCATGATAGCTGACAAAAATTCAAATAAGCAAACACCAGAATGATGGTAAGAGGATGCCTAAGGCTCAGGTCCTCAGATTGTCCTGGAGGAACACTTCCACGAGGGTGTTGATCCAAAGCCTACTCAGACTCCAGAAGTCTGATTCTGAGAGGGTTTTGAACCAAATCCTAAATAGTTTCATGAGCTTGCCCTGGTTTCAAAACTTGTTTTTTACCTCTGTAAACTTAGGAATTTCCCAGTGTAGGAAGAAAACCTTAAACCCATTCATGACCAGACTGCCTGCTGTGGTGGCAGAACATCCTGCTGGCAGGCAAAGGAGCTGCTTAAACGTAGAAGACCGTGTTGGAAGATTAGTTCATGCATCTAACTTGTCCTTTAATGTGTGAAAAAGACCCCAGACATAGGCACAAGAAAGAGTGCACATCACACCTTTCAAGAAACCCTACCAATCTAAGGATTTATGGCACACTTCTGCAGGAGTGGATGATCATTGGATAATGGACACCCAAACTGCAATTTTACAAGGATACCTGCTGGTGGATTTGAGGATTCCCTGGACCACCATCTTTACTCTGAAGGCAAAACATGTATGGTCTATTGGCTCTGCTGGCTCATGCCGCCACAGTGGGTCCTACCAAAGGCCATGCTTATGAGGCAGTTAAGAGCTATTTGCTGATTTAAAACTAGCAGGAGTGTGTCATGCACCACTAGGGCTATCTCTTTGCACCTCTTAAGGTGCAAGGGAGGGCAGTTTCACAGCAATCTGCTTGTCCCAAGCTTAACATGTGACTGAGCAGCCCGTGGCATTGCCCTGAGGTGGAATCAGGAAGAGTCCTGCAATCCATTTGTTGTTTTTCCTGCATTTGAAGGCAGGATCTTGAAAACAGCTGCTAGGAGCAATGGAAACCTCAGGGTTGGATTGTCTTCAGAACTTTCCTTTGAACACTTTGTAGGCAGGAGGACAAGCTTATCAAACAAGAGTCATGTGAAGTATAATATTCTACCCTGGCACCACTAAATAACAACACTTGTGATAACTCTTTCCCATTCTGCTGACTGAAATAGCAGCAGCAGGTACCTATATGCCCACTAATGTAATTCTTTCTCCTGTAGGCAATGGAAAAGGTCTCACACAGCATACTGCCTTGAATGCTTAATCTTCACTGCACACTGAGCTACAGGGAGGTACAGATGTAAAAAGCAAGCAGTGATGTCCCAAAGGAGCCCAGAGATATGGCCAAGGTAACTCAGGCTGTTAGAGACAGACCAGACACTTGAACAAAATGTTCAGGTTTAACTTCTTGGCTGTCCTTTCCTGCTGATAACAGAAGCAAGTGACAGAAGGAGCCCAGCAACATTCACCAGCTTAGTAACAAACATTACTATGCTGGGAGACTGGATGGATAATGCAGTCCCAAACCATGGACGTGCACTAATGTCATCAGCATTGGTATAAATAGGGTGTCTGCATTTAATTAATAAATAATAGGCTACAATGCTAATCTCCTTCTGCTAACTTTTTCTAAAGGTGCAATCTATTAATCACATGTCACTGCCAGCCTGGTCACTTCTTTTTTTAGACTCAAGACAGAATAAAAAACCCAAAACCCAGCTAGAAATAAATGGATCCTAAATACAGCAGGGCAATTGAATAGCACAGCCAGCATTATGATCCACTTCTGATTTCAATCCTTAGCTACAAGTTTTTCTCCCTAAGGACAGATATAATACTTTAAAGAGAGAGTGAAAGCTTTGCGATGTTGTTAAAGGTCACCATGTTACTAATGTCTGCAAAATGGAGGATTTCTCTCTCCTGATAAGTTGCCCATGGAAATTCTGTCACTCCACAGTGTCTGTGGACATGCAGTAACAACCATTTCCGTGGTCACTGGCTAAGGCAGATGAAACATTTGTTGAGTTGGAGACAGCACAACTTTCTGAAAAGCATTAGACATATCTCACCTCTTTGGCACATGGTCAGATTAGGAAGATAGAAACTGAGGAGGGAACATTTGTGGTATGGACACATGGCAAGAAGGAAATGACAGCACTGGGACCACATAGGAGGAGCCATGCAAATTGCATCCTCTGCATGGGAATATCTGCTTTCCAGGAGACTTCCCTTTTATTGTTCTGAATGAATTCCACTGTCCACAGACATGAATATTTCTACCCATTCAGTTTTAGGAGAATTACCCAGGTTTTTGTTGGGTTTTTTTTTTTTTTTTTTGTCCAAGGATCTCTGGAAAAATCTGGAAAATCTGGAAAATTTTGCCCCAGGAAAAGATTGCCCCTTGTCTTTTTATTTGTGGGGGAAAATGGGAAGGCATACATTTTTTAGGAAAAATATATCCTACTTGTTACATGTAATTATCACCAAAATGTATCCTTACTAATTGAATTGAATTACTGAAAGCTTTTTAGAAAGTTCATCTCTATAATTTCAACGTGTTTGATATCAAAGTTGTACTGAAGCCTCAAAAGAGTCATTCTCTGGCTAAATTTCTTTATTCTTCAGTTAAATACAGGCCAGAAGTCTCAGCACAGACCATCTTGGTGAAATTTTACAGTCAGTTTATGCAGAAGGTTAAATGAGATCTAACGATTTCATCTAGATCTAAACCCTATTCATTTCCTTTTTTATCTAGACAGAAGCACACGAAGAATGGCTAGTGCTCCAGTGTTTTGGCCTTTCCTCTCAAAGTCCAAACTTCAAAAAGGAAACATTAGAGGCTCTAATAAAACCCCATTGCCTGTAATACCAGGGAAGAGCATGGGATCACACACTGAGATCAAGGAGAGACAGGGATAAATTCAGTTCATTGCAGACACTGGATTTGAATTTCTGTTGTGAACATGTATTTTGAGCTCTGTTTTGTTTTAGGTGGCCGTGGTCCCTTTGAAGAGCTCCCTGTAAACATACAGTTGTTATTTAGGGACATCATACCCTTACACCCTTGTTTTTACCACAGTCCCCACAGACCTTCCTCCTCTGTAGTGAGCAGCATGGTGGCATAAAAGGCTCCTTGTTATGGCCCTCAGAAGCCTGCTAAACCTCAGTTTTGTCCTTCTAGCAGGCTTGTACACCAAAGACAGCTGTTTGGCCTTTGGTGTGATCCCATTCCCCAGCCCTGTGCTGTGGGAGTGCAGGAGAATGGTCCTTGCCAAGAGGGAGCCCGTGCTGTTGGCTTAATCTCTTGTGTGCACTATCCAGGGTGTCTCTTGCCTTGTGTCAGAAGCTCTGCCACCTAAAGGAGCTTTGCTTGAAGGCCATCCTGCTGTTTTCTTACTCCAGGCAGACCCTAACTCCACAGCCCCTGGCCTGATCTATTAATTTCACTCCTAATGTGCAACCCAGCACAATACTTTTTGTCACACCTGGTGGGACATTATCTGACAACTCTGTATCCAGACACTGCCTCTGGTTGTCTTTAGAGATTCATTTCCTAAGGAAAACATGACCTATGTCTGTTATGTGTTGTACAGTGAACCTGATGTCATCATTCCTGGCTGATCTTCTAGGCACTGCCACAAGAAAGATAATAAATAATTAGACTTCTGATCTAGGGAGTGGAGAGACTATTGGTTTAGTCCCATCTCTAAAGTCATTAAACTCACACAATCTTCTTTCCCCCTTGCCTGTAATTCTGGCCCCCTCTTTCACACCTCTTTTTCATTAACTATTCAAAATAATAATAATAATAATAGCCACAGTCATTTAAGGCAAAAAACCCCACAACTAACCAACAAAACAACAAGAAATCAACACATCCAATGTACCTTACATTGTGGCAATATAATTTCACATTAATTGGCTGTCTGCTTGGAAGTGTTAGCATTTTGTGGTTTGAAATCAATGCACCTGGCCATTCATCAGTGACTCCAGAGATGGATAAAATAAAGATTTTTGGGAATTAATTACCATTCATCTGGCAATTCATGGGCAGGAAGTATTTTATTAACTATCAATCCCTGCATTCAAGGTTTGATGCTAAAAGAAAGCATTCCCTCACTCAGGCCAGTCCTAAGATACTTTAGTTACTTTTGCCTTATTTTTAACACTCTTCCAGTCCTGTTCATTGGGCAGTCTCAACTTGTTTTATGAAACAAATCTGCCCTGGCATGGAACATTTTCTCCTCACTTTCCACAAACATCCATAAGCAGCTTTTCCTATGGGAAAAAGATAGAGCTGACTCCATTGTAAAAGTGTAAGGAATCAGCCCCACAAAGCTGGCTCCAACTATTTGGAAGAACATCATTATTTGGGGAGATTTTCAAAGGGAATATTTAGACACCCAAGGCCCATTGACTTTATGTGAGATTTGAGCAGTGAAACACATTTGACACTTTTGAACACCTCTATTTATCTAACCAAGTTATTTCTGTGGAACTAATGATTAGAGAACCTGAGCACCTAATAATCTTTAATGCATGTATCCTTGCAGCACCAATATTATTTTATAGAAGGAAACTGGAGTCAGAGCAAGATATTCGGCCAATTTTACGTGTATATTCAGACAGTCAAAGGTAATAATAGTCACCAGATAGAAATGGAGTGAAAATAATAGCCTGATCCTAAGTAACCTCTTCAAGGTCGAGGAGAATGTCTATGGCAAGGCAGGAATTTAAGCCTCAGCCTTCCAAGCTGCAGTCTATTGCCCTGTGTAGAGCTTTCTCTTCCTCTGTGCAGGATCAGGCTGCAAGACTGTCCTTAAAATTGAAAAGAAAGGAAACAGTCCCTCACTAATTGAAGCCAACTGTTTATCCTCCCTGGGGGAAAATGTTTCAGTGCAGTGCTGCCTTGAAAATTACCTCTCTACAAATGATATTACAAGGGGCCATATTCATTTTCTATCACAGATTCCAAAGCAAGCTGGTTTTAAAGATAAAAATACTTTTCTTAATTATGAAAACACATTTTAATGACACTGATGCTACACACCACTACTTTTAATTTTAAGTTTTTGAGGAGTTTTTTGGTTCACTTTCTGTCCTGAGCATGTGAGTGGTAGCAAACTAAAATACAAAAAATGAAAATGGAAATTGAATTTAAAAAGGAATTAAAACTGATCAGATTATCTCTATTGCTCAGGCTGATAGAGATGCAATCCCTCCTGTTTATGAAGCAAACACATTAATAAAGAAAGATATCGTTTCTTTTAAGGGCAAACCCCCAACTTCTAAAATCCATAGTTTTTATACAGCAATTTTTATAGGGTTTCAGAAAAGTCAAGTATCATCCTTCATATGATACAGATGGAAAACTGTGGCCTGAAAAGGTGAAAGTTGTGATTCATCTTACCTCTCTTTAGGTGTCTAGAAGTGAGATATCTAAATCTAAGTTAATTGCCATAGGTTCATTCCTGATTCAGTGAGGAGAGAGAGAAAGGAAACTTTGAAGTACCATTTGTCCAATCTGTCTTAGGACAGAATGAATCTCGGTTTGGAAGCTCCTCTCTCTCTCCACTGTCCATAGGAGGAGCCTAGATGATTAACTTAGACTACATGCTTAATATTTTGTGATAAAGCTAGAAAATATTAATTTTACCTGAAATAAGTTTCTAAGAACAGTGGCATAGCAGACCTATTTAAAATTTCTTCTGTCCCTGAGTCTAAGTCTCCTAAGAGGCCCATATTCTGGGTAAAAGTACTAGATACAGTTTACTCAGAGAGCTAAATTATTTACATAGAGAGATTTTCTGCATTTCCAAGCTGAGAGTTTGTCTCTGTCAAAACTGGGTTGAGTCGCCTGCATGCCAGCAGCAGAGAATACTGCCCATGGTGCAGACACTTCTGAGCTCCTGCTTTCCAAAAATACCCTGAATTACTCCAGAGTCAAGGGTATTTGCAAGTCTACAGTTGAGAAGAAGCAGACACATATCACAGAATCACAGAATCTGAGCTGGAGGAGACCCAAAATCCAACTCCTAAGTGAATGGCTGATATGGGATCAAAGTTGGGGATCAAACCCACAACTTTGGCATTATTAGCCCCACCCTCTAACCAACTGAGTTTATGACAAAAAACAACAACTCACCATCTTCATGTGCTGAGCACTGGACTCAGTTTGCACCGTGGAGAGCAGTACAACCATACCAGCTCTGAGAACAACAATCTTCTTTACCAGATTCAGGGTTTCTGAAGTGGTTAGGTACTTGATTACATTGATCACACTTGGGGATAGTTGGATAAACAAATGCACATTAATTACATGTGTAGGCCAGATTCACACCACTCAGTTCCCAGAAAACTCTCAAATTCAGACCTGGAGTAATAGTGGCAGGCAGGGAAAAGCAGGGAAAAAATCTGCCTGCCTTCTCAAATTTTTTGTTGCTAACTGTAAGACATGGCTCCTTGTAAAATAAAGAACTCATACAACAGGAATAAGGACAACACAAAAGCTCTCACACCCAGCAGGTTGGTGACTGCATAGGGGCTGTTAGCACTGCTCCAAGTGCTGGATTTGGACTCAGCGTAGGAACATTTTGATTCTTTGTGAATTTCAGAACAAGCACTCAAGGAAGAAGCTTGGAAAATCTCAACAAGCAAATTAAATCTCTAGGTATGAATATCAGTCACCCTTACTTTATTCAACATGGGAAAAAAGATGGTCCATATATTTTTTTCCTCCAAATGTTTCTTTGAAAGAACAGCAAAATATATCTTACTTTTTTTTAAGGAATGCCTGTGTAACCGCAACTAGAAGTTCATCAGTGGAAAAAATACATAATAAATGGCTTGTTATTTCGACTCTTTTGTGAGACAGGTCATTAGAAACTTCATTTGTCTACACAGATTGCACTTATTCAGCTGTATTCTAATAAAATGCACATTGCTTCCAATAAAGGGAATGCATTTGCTATTGATGTGCTATAAACTACTATACAGAGAGGTGTTATTATATTCCTGTGTAATAACAAGCCAATTACAGTGATCAGCAAAACCTTTACAATAAAGTCAATGCACGAGGAGTGATTATCATAATGCATTCTAACTGTTCAGTGCCATAAATGCTTTGCAATTGATTGTGAAGCGTATATATAAATGTATTATTAATGCCATATAAAACCCCATTGACAAGCGACCTTTACATCTTTACATTAAGAAAAAGATACTGGGATTGTTATGTGTCCCCAAGTTCACCTAGGAGGCTGAACTGTATTTACAAAGGTAGGATTTTTTATAGGATTATATTTTTTATTTCCTCCACCCTTCTCCTCCCACTGCTCCTTCCATTTTGCCCTGTTATTGAAGAAAATTCCAAGTATCACTCTGCAATATGAAGGCTCTTGATCACCCACTGCAGCTGAGTTTTGGCTCTGTACACATCTTTCTGTGTAGGGTACAGGCTTTCATTGGTGCCTTAACCCTTTGACACTGACAGTCTTTGCATGAATGCCAAAGGCTCTTTTTACAAGAAATGAGCAAATAAAAGCATATCTCAGCCTAAGCAGGCAATAAAGCAAGGGTTTGAAGGAGAAGGGAATCAAAGTTACATAATTGATCAAAAGTTCTGTCGTAGCAAGAAACAGAACCAATATCAAAATCTTGAGGAGCTCCCCAGTCTCTCTCCTCCTTCTTGTCAGTAAATTGTTAGGTTGCAGACACTTTATGAAAAATGTGCAATGTGATTTTTGGTTTCGGGGTTTTTTTCCCTTTTATTCCCCTAATACTTGATTTTAAAAGGTTGTCCTTAGGACATGTGCTAGAACACAATGTCCTGTGGATCCTTTCCAGTTCCTATTGATGGGCACACTTCCATCGATTTCAATCACCACGGGAAGGGCAGACATGAACAAAAGTTTGATGTCCCTTATATTCTTTCAACATTTGACTGTGGAATGGAGCACATCAGCCTTCAGCAGAGTCATCAAATATAAAACACTACACATGAGGATCTGCTGAAGCCCTTTTTCTCACCCAGAATTAAGTTTCAACAGAGAGCTGAGAACATGAATGGGGTCATCCAGGGCCACTTTGAATTAACTGATCCATTTGCATGCTGGTACATTCTCTCTGCTTGAAAATACAGCTTTCTGAGGACAACAGAGTGTCAGTTGTCAGTAGGGTCACATTGTGCTGAAATTCCACAATAAACCAAGAGATTTTGGTTTCCCGTTGACTGTAATCAGTCCCACAACCAGCTACAGCTAGAAAGGCAAGATTTCCATGGGTACTAAAATGCTCCTCTAGATCAGGTTTACCTTAGAGCTGAAGGAAAAACACTGCAGGTCATAAGAGATTTTCAGACCTGAAATAAAATCCAGTGGACAAGTTCTCAGACTGATGATCAAGTTTGTGGGACACCTTGAATGGTTGCTGTAGTCCTGGGCCCAGCTCTTTCCCCAGCCTTTGACAAGACAGACAAACAGCCTTCAAGGCACTGACATCTCTCCCAACACTGCAGCATCTCCTACAGCCATTCCTCAGGAGTCCCTGACACTGACATCAAGGTTTGCTGCTGGTCCTGACACTTACCCAGCCTCTGAGGCAAGAAAACTACCTCTCAATTTAATATCAAGATCTTTGCCTAGGTTCTTGATTTTTCATTTCATTCTTTTTTCCTTTTCATTCATGAGCTCATATATTCGTGATAGACTTTTTAATAGAATATTAGGTTTATTTTTAACCACTCATTCCTGCTCCTTACTGTCCACACAGATATACTACAATTCAGGACTAGTGGGTAATATTTGATATATAATTAATGGAGAAAATAATATTTAGATTTTTATGTGGGAGTATTTTTTTCAAATGCCTCCTGAAAGAAAAGTCAAAACCAGCTGACCAGGTTTGGGAATAAATCTCTGGAATAGAAGATGTATGGGACTTAGGAGGTGGTTTTGATATGGAGCTGGAAATCTCCTTTCAAACTTCAAGATCTGACAAGCGAGAAGAGAGATGCTCTTTAAAATGTTGTAAATACTGAGGAAAAGAAAGGGGAATATGAGACCCTGGGTCTAGAAAATGACTTTTTCAGAGGTCTTGAATCCAGATTACATACAATTTGAAAATGTTGCTCTACAACAATAGTCAGCATCTCCAGTACAACCTTTTCAGCAAAGGCTGAGATTTATGTGTGGTGTGGCCTTTGCAAGTCCCTGTCTGTTCCATTCTCTGCCTGAGCTATAAAAGATCAGCATGAGCCATACTGCACTCATTGTGGTGTTGAAAGAGTTAATGGAGATGTGTTCATTGAGATCTTTCCCCCAACTCGGAGGTGAGAGAAAGTTATCTTCTTCCCTAAATACTTTGCCACTGCCAGCTGCTTACTTCTGCTGAATGAGTGTGTGGACCTTAAGAGAAAAAAAAAGATGAGTAGTTAAGGAAAAAGCTGTGGCAGGCCACATAAAGGTAAATTGCATGGATTACCACCCTGGAAGAGGATATTCCCTCCAGCTGCTCTGCAGCCTCTTGGGTGGGAAGTGTTTTTAAGGTAAAAGATTGGAAACAGCTAGCAAAGTGTCTTCCAAAGAGCTTGTTGTTACAGGCAACAGGTGGATCAGCACTGGGGAGGAGATAAGAGCTGCAAGGTACAACTCTGAGAGGTGCAGAGCCCCAGACCTCAGGACTTCTTGCACACTGGCACAGCCCAAACAGCAGGGCAGAAAAGAAGATGCTGAGCTCTGTCAAGAATGCCCTCTCCTTTCTTTTCCTGAAATGTCTTCTTCAGACTTTTCTGGTCTAAAGATCTGAGCAACCAACTTACTCTTTGCAAAGGGGCTTCTGAGGAGGATGAAATAATTTCATGTGGGACTGTTACACCAGTGTGAAGCCAAACTAAGCTGAAGGCAACCAGTCTTGCTTGACTGCAGCACCCAAACTGGCCTAGATCTGTCTAGTACCTGGATGGGAAGCATCCTGAGAGGTTGCAGCCATCTGCATAAGCTGTGTGAGTCTGGCTGGTTCAATGGAAAACCACTAACAAATAGTTACTGGGACCTAGGACAGATTGCCCAGCCTGCTGCAGCAGAGAGCTAGCAAGTTAGAAGCTACCTCCATGAAGTAAGAATTAGACCCAGCTTTTGTCCCAAATGAAAATTTGTCTCAGAAAATATGGAGAGGCCATTCTGACCCCATTGTCATTACTAAGCTGATGGAAGGGTATAAAAAGAAGCATAAATTGTGCCTGAGCATTGAACACTGTTTTTCTGTTAATTCAGTTCTTGAACATTCTGGTCTGAATCTGGAATAACCCATGACAAAACAGATAGTTTCAGACTCTGCACATCAAGTAACAGAGAAATGCTGCAAGTTAGTTGAAATACCAAGTCCAAGACTTCCAGCTGCCAAATAGCAAAAAAATGACACCACACATGTTTCCCTCAAGCATGCACAAAAGATAATCTACTTGAAAGCACAGACAGAAACTTTAGCAGATTTCTTCCATGCAGCAAACACTGCAATACAATACACTGCAATACAGCCTCTCCTGTAAACCTCTCAACACCCTCCCTGCAGGACACTACACCCTTTCAACTCTAAACCACTTTCTACTTTCCTTTAGCCCAGGAGCCTTCTGTTTCTCTTCCATAAAAGGCTGGAGGACCCCAAAACTGCCGTGAAACACATTTTGACGGTGACATTTACACTGAGCCAGGGCAGCACACCGTGTGCATCTTTGCATGCTTTCCTTCACGGACCTTCCTGTGTCCTTTGAGAGGAATGTGGGAGCAGTGGAGCATCTAAGGATCACTAACGGACTGCAACTGGAGCAGCAGGAGAGTCCTTTCCTTTTAAAAAATGTTACTGCCTGTGCAACGTAGTGGGACCTCGGGGCTGCGTTTATCATAGGTTAACCCTGCCAGCTGCAGTGAGAGTTGCCTAGTGAGAGCTGGAGATATTGTGGATGAAATAAGAAATAGCTCCAAACTTTTGCCCCAAACCACAAAACAGACTTGAGATCATTCTCCCAAGTTTGAGAAACTTTAGTGATGAATACCTGCAGGCTATTTTTGGAGCTTACTATCAGACAAGGAACCGAGGAAAACCACCTCCATCAAGATGAAATTAATAGCAAGTTCTAACAGTTTAGTTGGGATTTTTATGTTCAAAATTTCAATGTGGAGTTCTGACTTCCATCGCTAAAACTTTACTGGACTAACTAATCTCTGTCAAAATAGTTTCCATATAGTCAAGATAAAATTTGGCCAAAACAAAGGCGAATGAAAGTTTGTAAGATATCCTTAATAGAACTAGACTCACAATCTGATTTTTCAGAACAAAATATGAACTTGTTCGCTTTCTATCATATTCTATCAATTCTGCTAGTGTTAAAGTCTCTATAAAATATCAAGGGACTTTGACCTTCTGATCAGGTATTTGAAGTTCCATGATGCATTTTGAGGAAGGAGTACCCCTATAGAACATTTTGTATCTTGACTATGCACATACATGCATAAGCAGACAGGAATGTAAAATGCAAATTTTTCCCAGTAATTTAGACTATTTCCCTAGAGAAATATATTGAGGACACATTCATTTCTATTTCCCCTGGGATTAGGCAAATGTAAATAATGCTACTTTTTGCTCAAAAGGTTTTCATGTTTTGTCTTGCTCATAGTACAATACGGAGATTGAAAAACAAAATAATAAACCCAGAAAAACTATTAAGGGGCACTCAGCATATCCATTTTGGTGAGTTGATTGCAGTTTTTGCCAAACACTATATTGAGCACTTTCCCAAACTTAGATGGTCTAAATTCTAGCTCACACTAAATGCTAACACTCCATTCAACTGAGAATTAGGACACAGGGACTGTTAAACACAGAAAACATCTAGACTCCAGAAGAGCAGAAAAAGCTGAGCTGAATCTGGTTGAAGGAGAGAATAAATCTGTGACTCTCATCACCTTTTACTTGTGAAAGAACTTGCTGAAAAATTCAAAGATTCATGTTTAATCAAAAAGTAAGTATTTGTCCCCAAAGAAAACACAATCTCACTTCCTCAAGAGCGCTGCTCACCTTTTTCAGTAAAAACCTCCTTGCAAACTGCACTTTCAGAGAACACTGCATTTTTTCATTAACACTGTGGCCTGGCTCCAGAGTTCCCCTACATCCGGGATGTGTATTCCCCACAATCCAGAGTGTGGACTTTGGGAAGACCAAAGACTTGTGCTGTGTGGAAGAGCTGCTTCATCTTCCAAGCCCCCTCCTCCCCCACGTCCCATCCTGATGCACAGACAGGGTATAATAAGCTACAACTTAAGTTTCTTTGTTGTTTAGGCTGACCTTTATCTTTCAACCCTAATGAAGCTTTCTGATGTGCTCCTAAGATACACAGCCTCCTTTTTAGCATTCTGTTTGCTGTGCCTGCTTTAACCGGTGGGCTCTTGAAGAACGTAAGTTTTCATACAATGCCTCCCTTGGGTGCCAATTGTTCTTTTCTCCCACAGCTGCCCTTGAGTCATGCCGTCCTGAAGCATCACCAGCCCAGAAGCAGCTTGTCATTGGGGAATTAGGACAACGTGTCATTCACACCAATGATGAGAGCACCCGCTTGGCCTCTGCATTATGATCACCACTGACAGAAGAAATATGGGAGCAGGCTGGATGGGAAAAGATGAGGTTTGTGCAAGCTGGGGAGATAATTAGCTAAGATACAATGAGGAGGGGACCACGGGTGCGATAATGTGGAATCAAGCTGCCACTGGAGCCCTTTGCAGTTCAAACCACTGCTCCTGAAAGCAGCTGCTCTTAGCAAAGGAGTTTGAAAACCCTTCCCAGAAAGCCAGGCATGTGTTCTCTATTACTGATTTGCATTAAAAAAAAAAAAAAAAAAGATTGGGAGCTACATACCCTGTAGGCACACTAAGCAAATTGGCCAGCCTAATTATTATTTTTTGGTATGTCTAATTAAATGGACAAAAGGCCCTCCCTTCACTCTCGCTGTCGGCACGAACTCCACTGGAATGTGCATAATGTCCCCTCATTTGCCCAGGCAGCTGAGCCTTTCCGTTTTCCCCTAGGAGATTGGCATTGACAACTGCCCATGGCTTACCCAATCCTACTCAGACACAGAGCCAGATCATCAGACAGGGAGGGAAAGGGGAGGAAATTGACCTGGTTCTGTTAAAAACCACTGGACAGTGCTGTAGGATGTGATATGTCTTTGTTGCAAGTCAGAAATGTGCCCTGGCCCTTGAATGCAGAACTTGCCAGATCCCATCAGATACTTTCTGCCCATTATTAACCAAATTCCCCTAAATTTTATTTAGAGCGGGTCTGAAAGTGCAATATTTATCTCTGAGATTCCTGGTGTTTCTCCAGCACTCCTGTTCTGACATGGCACCACAGCCCTTCCTTGCAGAGCCTCTCTGGACCTGTGGTTTCACCAGCCTGTAACACCAGCCCTTTAACTAGAAGCTATGTGCAAAGTCTTCCAATGACTTGAGTCACTGGAGAGTTTCAGCCTCACACTGAAGCAGCCAAAGTCCCTGAAATCCACAGCTTTCAAATGAAAAGAGAGAGAACATGGTGCCTTTTGTCTGTGAGGCATTTTTCTCCTTTTAAGTAGTTGCTGACGGAGATTTCCACTAATGCCAGCACAAAGATAGTCATCCCACAAATGAAGAAGAGTTTATATTTATGGTGGAAGTTAAAGAGTTTTCAGACATCTAAGAGCCACATCATTACTAAATGACAAAATCTACTCCCACATTTATCTGATACATAAGCACTAGAGGGTTTTACTGAAAAGATGAGGAAAAGGCTCTCTATTCTTTCCCTGAAGAGATAGGGATAGAGAGGAAGAGAACATGTCATTATATATATCTGCGTGTGTATATATATAAATGTACAGATACAAGAAAAAAATAGCAGGATGGTAATTTATCCAGCATAACAGACCATCTCACACTCTCTCAGTGATCTGTGTGTTTGATCTGACAAACAGGCTCCTATTAGAAGAGTGCGGTGAAGTATCACCACATCAGTTCAGGTAAAAAACCTTTTACAGGAAACACCTCATCACTGGTGATCTATTGAACAATCACTTAACAAAGCCTTCCAAATCCACTGTGTAGAATGGAAAAGCAAAATACCAGCTCCTGATTTCAGCTACACCTGTGCAAATCCTGAATAACTCCCTGGGTCTGAGAGAAGTCTTCAGTTTCCACAACAGGTTTATCCAGATAAGCTGATACAGGTGCAGAAAACTCTGCCAGCTCAGAATTTGCTTTCTCCAGATGTGGAGTTGCTTCAGTGCAAGCAGAAACAACATGTCTAGAGAAACCATAAAATATCTGCTTTATCTTAACCAAATTAAATACCTCTACAGCTCAGCCTGACAGAGGTCTGAAAAAACCCCCATTGCTGTCCACTGCTGTTAAACTTTGTTAAGTTAGTGCCTGATGCTTCACTTCTTAACGAGGCAGTTATTTGTTTCTCAGGCAATCGCTGGCACCTGCCTGCCTTTTAAAATCAAATAATAATTGAATATGAGGAAAGTGAGACGAAGTAAAGGAGATTTAATAAAGAGAATCTTTGCTGTGGAGGGAATTTCTTTGGCAGTGATTACGTTACTAATTGATCAGCACATTGCCTGAGAGAAGCCAGAGACAACAATTATATTTAGCAGTGTGGCTGAAAGCAATGCAGTCAACTACCTCCTCGGCTTTCGCTGTCCGCTGGCTTCACCTGGATCGGTCTGTTCATCTGCAAGGAAGAACAAAGACAGACACGTAATTAATGGAGGACTCAGACATTCATACACACAGGCTTGCTTTGCTTCTTCACTGCGCATCATAATTAGCACCAGAATTTACTCCACAAGGGGGGAAAAAAGCAATTAGTAAACAAAGAACTAACCATGGAGTGCAGGCTGCGCCTTGGTCTGAGGCAAATAAATCAGTGTCACTCCTCTTACCTGACAGTGGCTTTGTTGAATCACACTGGGAGAGGGATCTGACTCATTTCACACAGGTCATGAAATTTTAAATGTAACTTTTAAAATTTCTAATAGTTTCCTCTGGAAACACTGGTGCGTGAGAGCAAAAATGCTTTGTCAGAACATCAGGGTCAGTGAAACTTAAATTGCAAAAATTTCTTGAGATTGGCATTATGAAAAGGATATTGAAAAGCTAATTCCACTTCTACTGTTAACTCAGTAGGATAGTCATGTGTAACATAGCAGCCTCCATTTCAAACCTGGGGAGAGGGATTTGGATGTAATTTGTCCACTTGCTGCAGAAGTGTTGGATGCTGAGAATTTTCTGGGAGTAGAGGACCAGATGTTCCTTCTATTGTTTTTTTCAGATATATTTTTTCCTTTCTCATATCACAATAGAAGTAAGTTTAAGAACCTTGCCACTGTGCTGTGAATAGGTTTTCTGTTATTCAAATTATCCCCCTCTCACTCAACAAAATCATTGGGGACCATCACTATTCCCAGAGCTGCTCATTCCCAGGAGAGAGAGCAACAGATGCTCACAGTGCTCTTCATTGGCAGTGCCTAACACGAAGTGGGTGCCTGAAGAACAGGGATAAGGGTATGACCTTCTGTCAATAGCCAGAGCCACAGATTGGATCAGAACCAGCTAAGAATTTAATCTGAAAGCCCTTCCCTGCCTCATACTCCTTGTCACATAAAGCAATCAATACCCTGTAGATGGACTATTCAAAATATCTTTCTATGTATGACCATGTCTGAGCAGAATGAAAATATCTTTTTGATTTGTCAACCAACAAAGAAAGTACAAGTTCAAACACGCATCACAAGGAGCATGAGGTCAGAAGGCAATAGGAATCTCCTAACATATGTCTTCACAGTAAAGTCAGACCACAAATTGGCTGATGAATGTCACAGGATGCCTTCAGGGAATAATATCCATCCCTTATTTGTGGCTAATCACAGTTGGGCAGCAAGACCATTAGTTTTATTTTTCCTTTTACTTTTTTTATTTTTTCTATTTTTTTTTTTTTTTGGAAAGTGCTTCATAATAACTTAGATTTATTCTAATTGCTCTGCACACATTTTTAGTAATAACAAATTACCAAGCAGGTGGACAAGTAGGTTAAGATGATGAAGAGCCCACCAGATCCTGCTGTTTTGTTGTCTCCAGAGGAAAAGGTACTTATCCATAAACTGACTACAGTTAGACTCACACTCTGGAAGAGAAGGATCAAGGGCTGCAGATGCTGCTGAACAGTTTCTGCTCTCCTCTATGCCTGTATCATCCAGCAAAATCCAGGCTGATGAAGTGCTAAAACCAACAAAGAGTCTGGTAATAGTCAAACCTTTTATCAGCCCTTTCTTCTGTCACTGCAAAGACCTGTTGCTCACGTAGGTACCACAAGATGTTGGCAGGGCAGAGGTGAAACATGAAGCAGCAGCAGCAGGACAGACACCCTACCACAGGGCTCCTTTACACCCACATGTGAGCAGCTGGTTGTTGCACACGTTCAAAGATCTGACATCACACAGGTGAGCAGAGTACTCTGTGTCATAGAACTCCAAAAGTAGAGAAAGTGTAACTTTAAGCCACTCTTAAGCTTGGTGTTTGACACATAAACAGTGCATGGTCTTTTGGAGTGCCTGTTCCTCTCTGCTGATCATGGAGGTTGTCTTTGCATTTAGACTTAGCTGAGATGAGTCCCATCTTGCTTCTCATGTGCAGGACAATGAAGCCAAATTACTCAGTTGCCTCCCTCAGCTGCTCAGCCTCTGACTGCTCGTGTGTGCAGCAGGTTGGTGTTGACATCCAAGCGCCAACTCAAGACCTGATTACTTACAGCACTTACACCCTTATTACAAAACATGGGTTCCTGTATGGACTCCATGGCTAATCCAATTTCCATGGCCAGAGGAGGGGAGCCAGAGGTCCTTGATGATCATTCCAAGACAGTCAGGACCTGATCCCATGCAGTCAGTTAGAGAAATAGTCACACTAGCCAGGAATTTACGGGAAGTGTGCAGCTACAAACTTGAGAGGCAAAGTCTGGAGTCCAAACAGAGAGAGCCTTGAGATGCAGAACATCCCATAAAAGTACTACCTACATAGGTACTGAAGTGTGCTAAAGTCCATGAAAATTTGCAATGAACTCAAGCAACTTTTGGATCCAGCCTTGAGAAAAAACTAGAAAGACTTCATCCTTCCTTTTTGAGTTGAATAAAGTCAGTTTGCACAAGGCAGAGGGCATTATCAGACCCTTTGGCTAAAATGAAGGGAGACATATATTTGGACTTCAGTTTTTTTTTGTTTTGTTTTGCTTCTTTTTAGGGTTTTTTTTTTTTTTTTTTCATTTTGGTTTGGTTTGGTTCTTTGTTTTTGTTGTTTGGGGAGTGAGAAAAATAAGTCAATTCCAAAGAAAGTTAAAAAAAAAAAGAGTGTGGGAATGAACATGCAACAGAGGAAGAAAAACCTGGGGAAATTAATAAGTAAAAGGCTAGTGTAATTTAATGTACACTATGATTTATACACTTGACAATTTCTTTACAGACCAAAGAGAAAGTGCTGCCTGAACAGAGCCCATAATACAAATTGAGATCATCTTGACATGAAAGACACCAATTATAGGGAGAAACACTGTGAGGAAAATAATTAAGTTTCCTTTTTCCATCTATGGAATTTTTTTTTTTTTTTACATAGACACTCTGGGAGCAAGGACCTGTCATGGGGACCAGAAAAGGACTAAAAAGGGGAATAAAATGGCAGGACAATGTGGCTTCCTCAGTCTGGGGAAATGTCTGCTTGGGAACAAGGGAATCCAGACATTCAAGTTCCCTGCTTATTCTTTATCTGGAAATGGCCATAAGTTAAGTGGAATGAAACCAAAGTTTGTGCTCCTAATCGCAGCTCTCTGAAGAGTCTTTGGGGAAATACTGATATGGACATCTTTAATATCTGTCCTGTCTTGGTGGACCCTGAGAGTGTGACAGGAGAAAGAATATTTCCCAGACAGCAAATCTGATTAATACCATCAGGAAATCCGCCTGAGATCTGTGGAATTGCAGATGTGGCTGTAAAGTGTTATTGAACCCTGTCTCTAGAAGGCTTCAGAATGGATTTGGCTATGTGGGAGAAGACCTAGGGCAGGCTGACCCAACATCTGAACTGGTAGATGGAGTGAGTGTACTCTGTTAGGCTTTCCCCTAGAATGTGCTGCACTCCTGTTTTTTCAGAGGTCCTTCTTTCTTCTGCTCATGGATGCTCTTTGTGCTCTCATTTGAAAAATGTGTCCTAGTTCTGTGTTATCCCTGCTGTGGTGGCACTGAGAAAGAAGTAAACTGTTTTACCATTTGTTAGTACCAAAAGCATTTATCTCCTCTTTAAACTCTCTACCATCCTTTAAGACCTGACTAAAATTTTTTATTCTCTCCATAATATGGAGATGTCTGACTTTATGGTACCAGAATGCTCTATAGTTATAAAACCATTATAAATCAGGACAATGTTTATCCTCTTTCATGATTCAGAGTCCCATTTGGCCAAAAATTTACTTTCAAGTGCTTCACTCAACAACAATTTTGCAGCAAAGATGTGCTGAGGACCACTGAGGCACGGAGATTTAGGCAAGAGCCAAATAATTTAATTTGGATCTCTGGTTATATATATGGGCACAGGTTTCAAAGAGGTGGCGAGAGAGTGGCACACCAGAGTTTTATTCATGACTGTGCTCCCAGTGTGAAGCCAGGAAAAGCCTGTGGCTCAGGTTGCCCATTGGTGCTGGGAAGAAGTACCACTGCAGCTGTGAGTTGGCCTATTTCAGCAAGAAGGGTTGGGTGTCCTTCTCCCACAAATGCCATAAATATTTGTGTTGATGGTGGAGTTAGAACTTCATGTGCACCACACTTCTCATTTTCCTGTCACTCTTGGCATGTTCACCTCTGCTGAATACCACCTTTGCTATCACCTTTGCAAACCTTAGGCAAGGTGATCACACTGGCTACACTTCATGTCCTTCATTTTGGGTTGTCCTTCCTTTTTTTCTGCCAAAACCCAACCCATCCAAATTATGCCAGATATCACCATCTCACACCAAATTGCCACTGCCCCACCTACCCCCACCCCAATTCTCCCAGCAAGCAGAAGCACAACATCATTTTTCATGTCCAATTACAGCCACTGTGGTGCCACTGTTAAAAGACAGCGCAGGTACCCCTGTCAAAAAGGGTTTGAGTTACAAGAAGCGATGAATTATAGCAAGCCCTTTTTCAATTCTCCACAGAAATGAAATGTCAGAGCTTGCTGCTGTATTTTTCTCAGCACCATCAGCTACAGGCCACTGCAGGAATTAGACAGGGGACAGACGCTTTTCTGCATCATGATTTTTCTTTTCCTAAGGTTGTCGTTCTTTTCCCCCACCAACCCTTTTCTGCTCCCTCTGGCTTTGATATTAATTTAGAGCTGGTAGAAGGATCACCTGGGAAAGAAGAGTAGGAAGCAGAGACAGCTGATTTCTCACTGTCTCCATCTTTCTTCCTCTTGCTGTTCCTACTGCACTTTTCCTGCTTGTCTCACCCACTTTTTCATTGCTCATCAATGTACATTGTGTTTACAAGTAGATCTAAAACTCTACTTGAGAGTGGACAAATACAGAGGTAAAAAAAAATAAAAAGAAGGAATGGAAAAAAATTCCTCAAAAATATGGAGATATCCTGAATAGATTAAAATGTGCTCTGAGACAAGAAGAAAAAGGGAAAAGATGAGGAGATTACTGAAGATGAATTAAAGTCACTAGTGGTTAGGAAAGACATGACCAAGCAGAAGAGAGGTATGTTGGAGATAATATTCTGTTTTTAAAGATGATGTCACTTCAGGAGACAAAGGTAATTATAGAGCTTGTGTGTTTTATAGGACTGTGAAGATTATCCTTGTGATCGTCTAAATAATAATAATAATAATAATAATAATAATAATAATAATAATAAAAAAACAATATTCTTTCCACCATCCTTAGAGGTCTTAAAAAATTGAATACATTTGTTTGAAGACATATTGGGGGCTTTGGTTTGTATCAAAAACCATGATGAAAGGATTTCTGCTGCCCAATTTCTGGAAATTTCCAAAGAGGGTAAAAAAGGTTCTAATCTCTGTCAAGACCTGTTTCCAGCTCTCTACAGAGTGATTTTGGACACATCATTACATCTGCCTCTTTCTCAGCTTTTTATTTTACATAATGAAGATAAAGATATCATCATGTACTATGAAGGTGGTAGATGGGTGAAAAAAGGGTATCCAAATTCTGCTTTTAAACACACAAAGAAAGATACAAACATCAGTCATTTCTATGCTTGAATTATGTGGACAGATATAATGGCAAATAACAAAATCTTCATGCTCACTGATGTTGTGTTGTGTTTGGTATTGTTCAGGCATCAGCCCCCTAAATAATGATGAAACTCAGCTGTGACATAATAATACAGGATTCCCACTAGCAGGTGTTAGAAAATGTTAATTGGTCATTCCTGCAACTCTGTAGTTGCTGGTTAGCTTCATGGAAAAAAAAAAAAAATCTTATGCCAGAGCAACTTCTACCCTAAAAGTATTAAATAGTTCAGATGTTAATTGGAGCTAGGAATAGTTTAATACCTGCTCTGAAATTTTCAGGAAAGAGGTTTACTATTTATTTCATCGGTGGGACAGGATTTAAAATCTTTCCCCATTTCCCCAGGAATTTCATTTTACTGTTTCTGCCAGCTGAGTCTGCCATGAGTCTTTTTTGAGTCTGCCATGTGCACAATAGTAATTCCTCTGAATTCAATACAGCTATTTATCTGAGCAAAGGTATTGGCAGGAATGTGTTTGTAGGAGTGGGTCATAATTTTTAAAGTGTTGAACAAAATCTGCCCTGATAGAGGGCCCTAAGGAAATGCAAAGTATATCAGTGTCAAAGTTGGAAAAGCCAAGGAAATCACCTACAATTGAATTGTGTATGTGTAATTGCAAAGTTCAAGTAAATCACTCTGTACCTGATTCTGAGTGACATAATTGAATTACAGTGATCTAAACTAGATAGCCATAAGCGTGAATCCAAAGCAATCTCCTTTCTCTGAAGGAAAAAAACAAAGTCAGGGCTCAGGTGCTCAGCTCAGGAAAATTTCTCCAAATGCTACAGAATCAGGAAGGTTTCTTCAGCACAAGTTAGCTACACAAGTAGACTCCTGCATTTGTCTAGTTCAGCTGTAATGCATAGAGCAAAAACCCATGGGAATAGAGGTAAGTGCTGTGTTTGCACGGATTGATGTGTAATTACACATTAACCACATTTGCTGTGGGCACTCTGAATTGATACAATGTTGGATTGTTTTTTAAACAAACAAACTAACCAAATCACATAGGTTTACCTTGCTAGGAATGCCTCTGAAATGACTATCCCAAACCTCATCTTGGTAAAGGACTCTTAATTCCTCCCTGCCACCCTCTTCCCCACCTATTGAGATGTGTGCCATAGGTATGTACACAAACAGATGAGAAGACCTGAAATGGCAATATGTGAAATATGAAAAAAACCCTCTGAAGGGTCTGACCTTTCCAAATCAGTCAATGCTGTGGTGCCTACCCCTGAGAATGATTGCTACCGGCCATCCCTGCTCTCTGAGAGTATTTTCTATATATCATATAAAACACATTATATCCCATCTGTCTAACTATTGATTCATCCTTCTCCTTCTCTCCTGTGTGGAGATGAACCTAGAGGGGCTCCAGTTCAGCTCACGCTCATGTGCACAAGCCTGTGGCTTCAAATACTAAACTTTTTACTCACAGAACAGTTTGGGCTTGATGCTAATCTTGTTAATAGGCAGATAGAGCCTTCCCAATACAACAAATAATTTGGTTTGTTCCTGAGATAGCTGGGCATGTAATGTTCAATGTCTCTGGTTTTAAATGAACTGGGGTAGGGCAAAGGGAGAACTCATTCTTCAGCACATTAGAGGACAAAACACAGGATATTTGGATCAAAGTCTCATTTTCCAAAATGAGAGAGGTAGGACTGCTTTTTTTGCTTTTAAAATTTTTAAATTTTTTTTTATATCTTAAAAATATTGTTTCCTGTGCAAATCTGCATGTGAAAGAGACAGCAGGAGATTACTTTAAAGTTTTGGGCAGTCACATTGTAAAAATGGTGTTCAATAGTTGTATCTTCACCCACTAGACTGTGCTGCCATGCAGTACCTTAGTGACTAAGGGAAGAGGATGATGCCCTGATCACCCAGATGGGTTTATTGCACTCATGAGTCTTGCTTGGCTCCTGAACTTGACCTTTCTTTCCTGGAAAAGAAAGGTGTCTTGTGGATGGTGACTTTTGAAAGTGTGCCTGCAGCTCTAGATCCTTTACATGAGTGAGAAGTCTGAACATTTAGTGAGTACACTCAGGCATGTAAAGAGTCCTAGGACTGGGCCTCTGATCATGCTAAGCTACATAAAAGGGTCTATTTCTATGTGTATCCTGGCAGCAGAGGTATAACTCCTGAATGAACATGCTACTCATTAAATCTCATTCCCTGCTGTTACAATGAGCAACCACAATGTGAAATTCTGTTCATAAACACATCAAATTCCAATATAAAACTAAGTCAGTCTTTTGCTGTCCTTTCCTTCCTTCTTCCCTAGCATTAGTAGGGAAAAGTTCTTCCACAATTCTATCTTTATTCTAATTTCCCTCTTGAGTTTATTTCAACATAATTTAGATCTAATTTTATAATGTGCTTATACACCTTCTATTGAAAATCATTCTCTCTATCCCTAACTTTCTCTATTAGCCAACATGTATTGAGTAGAAGGAGACCTCATTCTCTTTCAGCGTAGACACTGTGATCCCGAACTCCTTCAAGGCAGGGCAACAGCATAGTCACAGAATGATGGAACCATTTATGTTGGAGAAGATCTCTAGGATTGCCAAACCCAGCTGTTAATACAACGCTGACAAATCCACCACTAAACTGTGCCCCCAAATGTTCCATCTGAAAGGTTTTGACCACTTCCAGGGATGATGACTGCATCACTTCCCCTAGCAGACTGTTCCAATGATTGACCACCCTTCTGGGGAAGAAATGTTTCCTGATATCCAACTTCAATCTCCCCCAGCACAGCTTGTATAATTTCCTCTTGTCCTGTCACTTGTTATCTGGGAGAAGAGCTCAACCTCCACCTGGCAATGACCCCCTTCCAGGTAGTTCTAGCGAGTGACAAGGTCTCCCCTGAGTCTCCTTTCCTCCAGGCTGAGCTCTCCATTTCCCCCAGCATATGAAGGGTAGTCCATATGGATACAACAACTAACAAGCACAGATCCTTACCCTGCTGATGGCTAAATGCATGCATGAGGCATCACAGCATTTAAATGAGTGTTGAGAACATGTGCTGAGGGTCCTGGGCCAGTTTTGCAGAACTCGGCTAAGGTGTTTTTGGTGGTGGATCTCTCTCTGCCTGCACCTCCCAGCTGACAGCCTCCCCTCAGACCTGACATCCCAGTGGTCCCTTGGGTGCTCTTGGTGCTGTCCTGCTGCTGTCTGTTGTCTGGGTGGGGTGTTCTCTGCATGTAGGTCACACCCTGGTCACACAGAGCCCCAGGGACTCAACGCAGACATGAGCAGGGCAGGGAGACTGTTGTATCCCTGAAGGCATTGTAGACATTACCCTTGTTCCCTCACTAGGAGATGAACATCTGCTCTTGTCTCTCCCTTATCCAGAGCCCATGGCCTCTGGCTACTGGAACCTTCCTGCTGCGCTCTTCCCCCTCTGGGCTTTATCTCTTCTTCTGAAGCAAGACCCAAACGTTGCCTTTGCCACTAATGGTTGCTTGGCTTGACTCTGTAGACTTTAGGCAAGGCCAAGCTCCATTGACTTCAGTGCTTTGAGTGCAAAAAGACCTTGGCCACCATCCATCCAAGAAGATTAGACCTTCTGTGCTTGTAGCTTTGAATGCCTGGCCACAAAGATAAGAACCACAGCCAGCCCTTTTGCCTATGGAGAAATGCTTTCCACAGCACTGCCATTTAACAAACAACTGAGTAAGCTGTGTAAATTAACTAGCTGCTTTCACCCACTGCCAGGCCCATGAAATACAGGCTCTCTCACTGATCTAAATGTGCAGGTAGCTTCAGAGCATGACTATAAACACAGCCTGCCCAAGAACTGAAAGAGGCTCTCACAGGTTAAGATTGCAATCAGGCTTTTCCCTAGGACTGGGCTAGATCCACTCTGAGCCAAAAAGGGTTTTTTCCCCCACCAGTAGTCCTGCTTTCAAGGTTAGTGTATTCACTCTCTTCCTCCTACCCTAATTTCTCTTTTTCCAAAGGTTAAAGTCACCTGCTGTCTGCAGTATAACATGGAGCAGTCCATTACCTCAGTTCTGAACCACAGGAGGTTCCTACCTTGACCTATTCCAAGAAGAAAGCTCTGGCATTTCTGAAGCACAAGACCTTCCCTCTCAAGGTGTATCCCTATCCTGTCCAGGTGTTATGGCTGTGCTCTCCTTTCAGTTCTATTAACTAATAAATAAAGTTTAATTTTTTCTCCTAGACAGCCTGAAATAAGTTCCATTTGAGCAGAGGAGTCCCCAGCAGCCATGCCACCTTATCCATTGACTTGTGTAAGCTGGTATGAAATCACACCTCAAATTAGATGTGTGAGCACTTTGTTCTGATGATTAGCCCCCTTAGCTGTGCACTGGATCACAGCTGCAGCTCCTGAGCTGGCAAAAGGAAAATAAAAAATAATTTAACAAAAAAGAAAACAAGGAAAGACTCAGAGGAAGAATAAGATTATCTTAATCTTGATAGTGCCCTTTTAGAGAAAATCTTCTGTGAAGGGACTTAGAGTAACAACTTTTTCTGCTACCCTCCTTCACAGCTAGGAAATGCATACAGGGTGTGACTTTAAGCCCATGCAGATGCACAAGTTAGTCCTCAGTTTCTGTCAGTAAATGAATAAGCACAAGCTGGAAGCTTGCAAATTTTAGTAGAGCTTTCAAAAAAGGGAAAAACAAAAATCTATAGACTCCCAAGTATTGCTTGAATTGAGAAAAGGATATAAGGCTTGAAAACAACCCAAACACAAACACTGAAAGAAAACCCACAACCATTCCAGGTTTCAGACCCTCAGTGCGATTCTCTGTACCAGTTTCAGCCTGTATGAGGCCCTCCAGTGAAAAAGGAGCTACCTCTCACTCCCGTCTATGTATAACTGGTATCATCTGGTCTTATGTTTTGACAATTATCTGTAACATAATTACCAGACTGATGAGTCTTGCTGATTAATTATGCCATCCTTCAAAGTTGATCTGGATACTTAAAATAAACAAACACCCTGGTTGGGTAACAAAGGTGATTTTCTCTCTCTGTTCCAGGCAACAAAGGCTAGCAAACTCATTCCACTGTGTAGGGATGTGGTCAGAGAGTCACAGAGATTTTGGTTTCTGATCTGTCATTCATGTGAAGCTGCTTCTCTTCTGGTCCCTGACCGCACCTTGACTTCCCCCCCCTCCTGAATGATAAATATTTCCCCTCTGCTGTGAGCTATCTAACAAAACTGGTGTCTGATACTAATGCATCACTGATGCTTTCCTCCTCTAATTATGCCTAAATATTACCTTTCTTTATTTTCTGCCTTGAACCACTTTTTGCTTTTTCTTTTTTTTTTTTTTTTTTGCATCAACATGTACCAAAGCATTAAACAAGACATTCCATTAATTTCTTCATCATCATAACTTAAGCCTGGGACATACCCTTTAAATATTCATTCAGCTATGAAAACTGGGCATTAAAATTTTAATAATGTCAAGCTCATTTGAACTGAGCTCCTGGGGGACTATTACGATACAATTAGAATAAATATGATGATTGATTTGGTGTAAAGGTTCACCTGTCCACATGTGTTAGTGGCCGGAAGCAGCGTGCCACCTCTGGCATCACAGCCAATAGCTCCAAGTTATTTAAAGTTTCTCACTACCTTCCTCATCACCCCCACTCCTGCTTGCTTGCAAGCTTGACCCCCTCCCTTGCTTGCACAGAATTGCTTGGATTAATTTGGAAAAGGCAAAGCAGGGGGGCCTCACTAGGAACTGCATCCAGCAGCTCTCTCCTCCTTCCTTCCCCTTCTTGGGCTGTGGCTGAGGAGGGAGCATTGTTCAGAGAAGTTCAGATATAAACTTTCAGGCCATTAAGGTTTTGCAGTGTGTGTGTCTGAGTTCCAGGGCTTTGGTGCTCCAGGGTGGATGGGGACCAAGCCTAAGCAACACAGACATGTCTGAACCAGCCTGGAGGAGAGCAAAGCCTGTGCTTCCTAGCAGGGTCTGTCCGAAATCACAGAGCAGAGACAGGCTCCAGATGTGATCCTGAGAGTGAAAAAAATTGCAGAGGGGGAAACTGAGCAAGAAATCACACTACTTAAGGAGCCTTCTGTTTCAAATGCAGGATGTTCTCAAATGCACAGACAGATAATTAAAACATTTTGGTCCACTGGGTGCTGAGCATATTTGAAAATTTGGGCCAGGTTCTACTTTCTCTCTCTGCAGTGTGAATTGGGTGCTACATGTTGTAAATATGAAAGGAGATAAAATGGAGCCATCACCACTGAGAACAGTCTTAGGCTTTTCTTTTTTAAAAATAATCTACTTTAATAAACTACTCATTAATTATTTGAATAAGGATAAAATGCAAACTTCTCTGCATTTAAAGCTAACCCTGATCTAGCCCTGTTTACAAGCACTGTCAGAGCTTTTGGGGCTTTACCATCAGTCTCTTGATATATGGTGCTTTCCTTAAATCCTCAGCTTCTGGACCTGGGCAACTTTTTAACAAGAATTTTAATTTCAGAATAAAAGAAAATTCTTAATGCTCAAAATATCACTCAAAGAAAACAAAAATATGAAAATAAATTTTCTCTTATTTATATTATCTTATCATACAGGATTGCTTGAGATAATTTATGACTGATGCATCTTTATTAGAAAATTTTGATTATTAGAAACATTATTCATTTTCACTGTTTTCAGCCGTTTTGTCTCTCTCAGTATTTTGCTAAAACAATATACTGATCCTAAATCTGTCACTTTCTTTTTCAAATTCAAATCAAGTCCAGCTCCTTTCCTATTTGTTGTCTCTATTTCTGTATAATTTTCTTTTAATATTAAATTTTAGTAATATTTTGGTATTTACTTTTACACTCCTACCCCCCTTCAACAAAAATATATTAAAAAAATAAACTCAACCCATTACACATTACAATATGGAGACAAGAAAGGGAGAAAATGGTCACTTGGTGTTGATTTTCTCTGAAAGAAAGCAGCAATTTGGGGAACTTTCTTACTGTGAATGCAGTCTGTGGAAAGATACAGCCTTTTATAATTTTCTGAAGTCTATTACCTATCATCTCCTTCCCCACTAAGCTTCCTCCATGGAAAAAGGGGTTAGACAGTAATCTTTACCTTTAGGGCCCATTGTGAGGATTAATTAGATACTATTCCTACAGAATTGTAAAGTTTTAAGATGCTATATGAGCTCTCACTGTTATTATAACGTGCCATACCTGCATAACATCTACCACTGCAATATTACCCCTTGGTTGTTCAAGACTACAGAACTGCTGCTTCTAATTGAGTTAATGGCTTCATAGGTTGGTAATTTAATAAAACAGACTGCTTAAACCAGCAAGGTTTTGATTAAATGGGGTGTGTGCAAAGGGGAATTTATATTTGTTAGAAGCTCTTTGGATCCGAGGTATCAAGGCACGGATAATGCTGGTATAACAGCCCCTAGCACAGAGAGGAGGGAAGGACAGAGATGAAAGCCACGGAATCATGGAAAATCTCGAGTTGTAAGGGACCTACAATGATCACTGTAGTACACAAAACACTTGTCTCTGTAACTTGGAGCATTGTTTAGATGCTTCTTTAATTATGACAGGCTTGGTGCTCTTTGGAGCCAATGCCAGTGACCAGACACCCGCTCACTGAAGAACCTTTTCCCAATGTTTAGGCTGAGCTTTCCCAGACACAGTTTTGTTCCATGAGGGAATTAGGGATTTAGCACTCCCATCTCTGCCTCCCTTGAAAAAGTTGTGGGCTGATTCACATCCTGCTACAGTCAGGTATTCTGGGCTGGTGTGTGATGGTGTGCACATCCAGAAAAGGCGCTGTGCTGCTGCCCCTGCTTGCTGTGACCAGCAGATCTACCTTTGGATATCATGTGGCTTCAGGGAGGAATTAATGTGTTCCTTTCCAGCTGGCCTTGCCCACTAGCTTAGCCCCAGTACTAGAGGAAAAATTGGAGAATTTGGGGCAGAGACTATTTCCTAATGGAAAGACTTAGCTTGTGCTGAAATCACAGGTACATCTTGAAATTGCATTTCTGAAGCAAGTGCCTGTCCGTGCCCATGCAGAGGAAAGGGCTGGTTTGAGACCTCCAGAGGGAGCTCTTGGCTACCTAAATTTAAACAACTAAATTATGCAAACCCAATTTCCTAGATGGAGAAATTAAGGATTTACTCCGGGAAGCCTGCTTCATTAGGTACTTAAAATGTACTCAAAAGTTAGTTACTTCAGTACACAGACTGGATCACACCTCTGACTTCAGTGATTGCCTGTCTGCAGTGATTTTGGACTACGGGAGCAGCTCCAGGTGCTTCCACTGCCTGCTGGAGTAAGTAGGAGAATATTGCCCTGATCTTGGAAAAGCAAGGCAAAGAATCCCTGCATCGTGACACTCTCCTGTGCTGTAAATGCCAATTCATAGCTGCTCCCTTACCACGGGTCAGCGCCACTGAGAGTTAAAATTTTATTCTTGTTTTGTCCCTCAAGGGCTCCCAGTCAGGCAAATCTGAAACCAAAGCAATCCTTCCTTTCATCCGTCTGACCCTGAGAAAACAAAGAAAGCCAGGCACAGCGAGCATGGCTATTTTGTGTATAAAGAACAGCACCCACAAAGCTAATGAGAAGCTTTTATGGCTGTTTGAAGAGCTCTGATAGGTAATCAGGAACAGGTCCAAGCTGCAAAGTTTCACCTGTCAAAAGCTGGGCAGGAACTTTCCATAATAAGAGCCAGGCACAAAATTCAGATGCTGACACAAACACAGGCATCTTAGGAGGGCATATGGCAATTGTGCAAGTGGCTGGGGCTGTAATACCTGGCTCAGAAATCTGTCTGAGCTAAGCAGGTACTCGCTCACATCTTCACCTGACTCACCAGCTCAGGTGCTGGGGTTTCATCAGGACAGGTGGGGGGTGGTGCCTGACCTTGTGGATGGATCCAGAGGGGCACCTGAGGCCGGCCATGAGCCCTGAGTACGCTTTCCAGAAGGGGAACCGACACTTTGTGACTCCAAAGGACCTGGTGTCAGCATTTTGGAGGGGAACAGCTGGCTCAGCAGAAAGAAGAAATAATAGGAAATTGGGAAGTCTGACATCAAAAGTGGATGTTTTTTCCCTCTCCCTAAATGTTGTGCTCTGGTTTGGTGGCAGGTTATTGGTCCTGGTAGTTAGTCTCTAGACCGCCTTATGGCAGGGGTCAAAACTGCTTAATGAAAATTGTCCTCGTCAGCCTTAAAGTCTGTGAACTCTGCTGAAGTTCATGAAAGGTTTGTGCTCTCATGGAGTCTCAAGCAAAGACTCAGGACAATCTGCCTTTGGCTCCAGGTATTGGACCCAAATTGTGCTTGTTCCCCACAAGAATCCTATTTATGGGATCATCAGAGATGTTTTGATTAACATTAATTTCATGCCAGGCCAAAATGCCCCCGTGACAAGCTCCACTGAGCCAGTGCTGAACAAAGGAAATTCAAAATTCAGCTCCTTCACGTGAGATGGTGTGTGCATGTGTATGTGTGTGCACGCTTTAACTAAATCATTTATGGTCAATAATGCCAGGTTATTATAGGTCAATAACTTTCCATTATTCACTAGCCTTGCTGTGCTCCCACTGTCAGGCAGCACAACGGCATGTTGGCTCTTGTGAAGCAAAAAGCTCCTGATGGGAGCTTTGGAAAAGCAAGCACGAACACAGCTTGAGCAGAGGAAAAGAAAACAGGGGAGGGAGAGAGTGTGAAAAGTTCTAGTTGCTCTCAGGAGTGTCTTGGGGAATGCGTGTGTGACATACTCTCTATTTCTCATACATGCATGCACACTCAACCCCTAAATTCATTATTCCTGTGCTCCCAGCTGGTCAGATGTGAGGCAGCTCAGATCCCAAGGCTGCATGACCACAGAGCTGGTCCTGAGCAAACATTATCTCTCATTAAGGTCTACAAGCTCGGGCTTAATGCCACGGTAGCCTGCGGGTTGTCTAAGCTGTGTGCGGACAGTTGATGCTCACAGCTGCCTGCTTTGTACTGGGTACCCGGCACAGGAAGGGTATCCGGCTTTTTTTCAAGTCAGGGTGCAAATGTCAACGAATAAACAAAAATGAAGAAATCAAAAATTGCAGGACAACACGAAAATTATGTTTGCCCCTGTCGCTGCTGCACTGGTGCTAATGCTCTGCCCTGTGTCTCATGAGAAGGGTGGTCAGGAGCCTGGAACTGCAGGCATATGTAAATAATAGTCTGTCTCCGTGGAAACTGCAGGAGGCAAAAGCCAGCCCTGTGGTTTGGCAGAGACTCCTTGGTACTCCTGCCGAGGGTCTGAGTGTGCTTCTCCCAGCCAAACATTTTGAGATGACAGCCCAGGACACGGGAGCTGTGGGAGGGACTCACCCCTTGTAAAGGGCAACCAGCAGAAAATTAACTTCTGTGTGGAAAGTTGAGTGGTCAGTAACTAAAAGTCTGTGAGAAGAGACAAGGAAGAATAATGCTGATTCTTCACTGACAGCAGATTATCTAAGATTTTTTGCCTAAAAGCCTTTTTGTCCCTTTGCTGAGCAGGGCATTGATCCTAATTCCAGCTAGCACTGAGATGATGCCTCCTTCATGAGACATCTTGGCACTGATCACCCTGAACATGTGAGAGACAGCCTGGGGGAAGAATGTCAGCTTTTCCTGGTGCTCCAGGTAGTGGCCACTGCTGGAGATAACATCCCTGGCAGCCTTGGCTTTTTTAACTCCCACCTCTGCACAGCTGCCATGGGCAAGGAGGAGTTAACAGGCTCTGAAGAGCTGGTCCATTTTGAATGTGAATAATGGGAATACTCTCCTTCAATCGGTATTCAGCACAGGGATGTACAGAGGTATAAAGTTAATCACTAGCTGGGCCACCCCTATTTCCAGAAAAAGAACTTTAATGCCTTCTTTATCCAATGAAGTACCATTGTTATACCTGCATATTATGAAGGGTTTATTAAACCGGTGATAATCTATTCAAGATAAAGTGATCTGTATGGCCAACTGAGCACAGATCAGACAGAATGATGGGAGGTTATTGTTAAAATATGCAAATTCACATCCTATTGAAATGCAAACCCTCCAGATAAGATTTTTTAATAAATCTGGTCTTTTTTCACTGCATGAAGGTAACCTAATGTTTATTGACTTCAAGACCATATAATGGAACGTAATATCTATTAGTCAGATCCTTGCCTCTCTTTCGATTACTGGAGGTACATGTTCTGGCTCCCGAAGAATTTTTGTTTTATAGTTTGGTACAAAAGAAAAGAGATTAAAACCCCTAAAATTAATTAACTTCTTTTTTACACAAAGCCCCCCTTCCTCCTCAAATGCTGTCATTAGTTACTCAAGTAAAAGGAAGCAGCACCCATCAGCTGAGAAACTGTCCAATATTTTCAGCATTAGGAAAAACAACCAAAAGGAGAAATGCTATTTGGGAACACCTCTGTACAGCATAAAACATAAATTAAAACTTTTGGATGCCTTCCCTGGGTTTACTATTACCACATGACAGAAATTTGAGTGAAGTTTCATTTCAGTCTTCTGTAAAACAGGACTATGAAACAGCTTGACCTGAATTGTGTATATGTGTTTCTGTGTGTAAGACTTGTTTAAAGCATATATTCAGTGTGTATTTATGATTTGGAGGGGTGGGATGAACAGGTGGTTACAGAATCAGGCACAGTTTCAGATACCAAAGTGCCAGATGAAATAAAGGCTTTTATTTTAGTGAAATGCCAACACTGTGATAGCAAAAGTTGAGAACCCATTTCTGCTTAAAGGTCACTTCTCCTCAAACCCTGTAAAATTTACATGTTGATGTAGATTGATCTGAGATTTGGTGTGTCTAGTGAAGGTGGAAGGTTTGTTTCTGATTCCGAAATGAAGGTCAACAAAGTAAAACTACCCTGAAATAGGAGCTCCCTAACTCCTTGGAAAAGCTCTACGCCTCTCAAAGAGACTTTTTATGCTGCTGTTAGGCTCTCCCAGCTTTTTGTGGTCAAATCAGGACTGTGATCATGTCTAAAATGGTCTCAGGCACTCAGCTTTTTACTGAGCTGGTTCTTGGTGGACAGAGTGGAAGCAGTAGGGCTGAGCAGGGTGTCACTGCAGGGGATGGGGCAGCAGCTCAGCTGTGGGCACAGGCTGGAGAAGCCCAATAGGTAACAGAACTTGTGTCAGTCAGGGAGTGCAAAAAGCTGCCTGCACTTGGTTACTGGAACATCTACTCCTGTTCTGACCTGCACTGCTCTGCCCACACACAGCAGGGGGCACAGCACAGGGACTGACTTTTAAGTGTGGCCAAAAATCTTTACAGGACTGCTCCTCTCTCCCACTGCAGGCCTCTGGCTTTTCCATCACAGCTGAAGAATAAACCAAGCCAAACCCTTCTGGACACTTTGCCTATGAGGCTGATGGGGATGGGCACAGGACGTGCTGCCTGCCTGAGTGTCTGCAGTGGGAGCAGCAGTTCCCATCCCCAGTCTGCACTGCTGCCAAAACACAGACTCTCAACCCAGGCACCCTTCTCATCAGTCACTTCATTGGGTATACCACCAGTTACAAATTAGCACTTAATCAAGATAAATCCCATAGGAAGGATACGGATAATATGCAATGCATTAAGCCTGCAAATTAAGATGGTCTGATTTAGCCCTGGCTTTAAAACTCCCAAGCTTGCATTAGGACTAATGATGAATGGATGTACGTCCCTGGTTGGACAGGAGCTCTGTCAGGACAAGGCTGCCCAGCAGCGACAAAGCCAGTGCTGAACAAGTGCTCTGCTTAATGTTCATTAGGCCTTCCACACTGTCCCTGCTTGGGAATGTGCTTTCCCATGTCGCGGATGGTTGTAATAGTGACACTTCTCCAGGATCTATTGACTTATTGGTCCTAGAGTTCATTAATAAAACCTAACTGAGGGCAGTGGCTGCTGGCATAATTTGCACACTGATCAGAGAGGGGAAACTGAGGCACATGGCATCATATTTGATGATGTGAAAGGAAAGGCTGACCAGCACTGTGCCCAGGGCTTTCCATTCACTTGCTCTGAACAGGTTCCTGCACGTCACCTTGCTCAGGCAGTCTCAATCATGCTTGGGAGTCTCTTGTTCTTTCACTAACTAGCTGCAGGGATATAGGTGGCATTTCAGCTCTGAAAGTGTGGCCCAAGGTAGTTAAAGCTCAGTGGCCTGAATTCTCCTAACAGATTAGTGGAGTAGCACAGCAAGGAAACTCTTTCCCACTCCATCTTGTGGGCTGCAGCATGGGTGATGCAGCAGGATTGTACCTCCAGCTATGAATTCAGCAATAGCTAATGAGTGTCTTGTTCTGAGGTGCAGCAAACGGGAAGTTGAAGGCTGCTTCTGTCCCTCTGTGACTAGGAACTCTGGTTATCCTCTCTTCCTGCCTCAGCTCCTGCAGGACCTGAAACAAGCCTGTTATCGGGCCTCACATCTACTATATATAGTCCAGAAATTAATCTCTGCGTGAGATCAGGGAAGAAGAAAACCCTTTATCAGCTTGCTCACCCATCAAGGTCAGGGTCCACATGGGCTGGAGTACACCAAAGAATGAGTCCTGCAAAATGCAGGGGAGCTTCTATTTTAAGGGAGGACATATGTGGTGCAGACTTTAAGAGGAATCGGTTTTAAGATTCACAGCTGGGGAGCAGGAAATGGCTATGGTCTTCCAAGGGTTAAAGGGCTTTGTTCTGGCTGCAGGAGTAATTTAGGGAAGGAAAATCCTTTAAAATAACAAGCATGGCAACATCTGTGGTTTTAAAGGTACTTTTCTCCAGATTTGCACTCGTGTTCAAACTTGTCACAACAGGGTATCTTTCCTGGATGTCATACTGCACTTATTACTGGGAATGACTACTTTCTACAGAGCGTCTCTACTTTATGGCTTTTTAAGATATGGATGTTGTCATCATATTCCCCAGAGATGTGTTCTGGTTCATGGAGAGGCTGTTTTATATAATCTTCTGTGAAAGATTAAAACAGCAGCAGGAACAACAATAATGCAACACACTACCTCCTGAGAAAAACTATGGAGTGGTGGCACAGGCAACAAAATCTCCCCACCCACTGCAAAGTAGCAGGCTTAATTCGTGTGGTCAAACTTCACTTTCCACAGGAAGATTACATCACATTAATTCCCAAGAGAGCCATGCTGTCACTCTGTCCTGGGAGAGCCTTCACCAAAGCTGCCTTCACTGCCCTCGTACCCTAAAGCATCTCCTCTCTCTTCTGTACTGATATCCTCCCTGGTGTCTCTCCATGCAGCAACTCAGACTGGGTACCAGCAAGTGGAGTTCTGCCAGCCAGTGCAGCTCCTGAAATGTTCTTTCTTCCTGGGCTAGAAAATGTCAAATCTCACATTTTATGCCTCTGTCTTCTCTTGGCGGAGGAAACGTCAAAACAAAACCCAGAAGTGATGGCAGGAGAGAAACTTGGGGAGAAGGCCCGATATCAATTAATAAAACACTACTAGTGAGGGCAAGGGATTACCCTCAGGTACCTCACTGTGATCCAGGGTGTCAGCTTGACCCAGTCTAAGCCCAAAGTAAGAGAAACTGTGTCCAGGCAGAGATGCTCAGTAATTTGCCAGGAATTGCCAAGGCCAGAGTTATCTTACCAGGGTGACTTTTTCATTTCCAAACAGCACTCTAAGCCACTTATCAATAACAAGAAGGTTGGTGTGAAGCTTATGTAAGAGTAGGAAAGTGACTTATTTTTACCTTTGCCCATCTTTTATTTACTTCACCTCCAAGATAAGGAGCCAATAGCTGTGGATCCAGGTCCACAGGAACAAGAAGGCTTTGTGATCACTGAGCAGGATTAAGGTGACTTCTTGTTAATTTTGATAATGTTGAAGATAGAGCTGAAGGAACAGGATACGTCTGTGCCCTGTGGGTGTGTGCATTTGTGTTTGTGTCTTTCTCCAGCTTGCCAGCTGGAGAAAAAGGCTCTAAGCAGCAGAGGTCTGTGTGTGTGCTTCCACTGGTCTGTAACATGCTTCTGGTTTTACTTCAAACCCAGATTAACCCCATGGGTTTGAAAATTTGACCATGAGCATGTGACTTAAATCCTGAAGGAAAACCGTTCAAGCCATACAAAAATGAAAGACTGCTGATGAAGGGCAAGGGAAATGACGCAAAATGAAAGCTAAGAGCCAAAGACTTTCAGTATAAAGGAGCTGAAAGAGAGAGGTTGGAAAATTCTCATAAAAAAAGAAGTATAACAAGTGCTGTCATGGATGATTATAAGGGTTTGAACCTGTCACCCACAGCAGCAAGAGCACTGGCCTTTCTCACTTGACCTGAGGAGATAATGCTGTTAGCTGAGGTTAGAGAGGGCAGGTGATGTGTCACTGTTCAAATACAAAGCAAAGATGTCCTTTCACTCCAGATAATTAAACCAAAACATAAGCAAACAAGGCCTGAAGTTCTGGAATTGCCTGGCAAAGACCCTGAAATCCCTTAGGAAATGCTGCTAGACCTTCTCATCTTGACAGCATTCACCCATCCTTATGAAATGCTATTATCTTGAGGATATTCCATTCCCTGGTGTCTGTTTAAAAAATACCAGTCTAGACACAACCAAACTACACCCACAATGACATCCCAAAATGTCCTGTAGTACTTTACAGTACACTGAATTCATAAGAAATTTGTACATGGCATTGCTGAAATGCAGCCATTTATAGAAGATAATACAGCAAGAGCCTCATGAGAAGGTAAATTCCCTTTTCAGAGAGCAGGACTGAGTTGCTTATAACATTTTCTTTACCTATTTTGTGCACTTTCTGTGAACAGTGAAATGGTTCTCTACAGCAATGAATATTCACAAAACCCCCAAATTTCCAAGACATATATTGAAATATTAAAGGAAGATGAGCGCTCCATTTTCTCATGGAGATGTGTCTGCTTATTGAATTGGGAAAATGAAACACATTCACCATATGATTTTGCTGATCAATCACAAATCACCAAAACAGCCTGGAGAGTGACTATGCATAGATAACAATTCAAATATGCAAAAAGGGAGAGAAAATGCAACTTATAGTTAAGAATAATTACAAAGAATAATTGAATTAATGATTAGCCAGCCATTAATATGAATTCTTTGGGATGAGGAAATAGACTGACCAGCTATCAATATATTTAGCATAGAAATTAGGAGGAGGATTATCACTCATCAACAGCCAGCAGTCCTAGCCTAGCTGGAAAAGTGAGGAGCAAGACACAAGATCACGTTCAAGATGAACCTTGACTGGTCCATGCAGTGGTAAGGGATCAAAGCTGCTGATCCAGGAAGGTTTTTCACTATTATGTGTTTCTGCTGTTTTTACATTACTTTTGATTTTACACCAATGCTTTCAAAGCAAGGGTGGCTCTTACAACACTTGTCAGTGCTGAAGATTGGCTTAGAAATAGCTCAGCTTCTGAATTCTTCTCCATTTGAATGTTGTTCAAGCTTTCGTACAAATATGGGTTGATAGAAACATAAGTTGCACTTAATTATTGTTAAGGTGAATCAGCTCCAATTCACTTGCCTCCAAAGGCAGGAGATTCAGGAAACCGATTAGCAAATGTTGTTGTTATTTTTTTAAATTATAAAAATATTGTGAGAACTGGCAGAATGGCTCAGGAGTTTCAGTTTTCAAAACCAGTTTCCAAAAACCTGAACAAAGATGTTTTGATTATCTCTTCATCTGTTCACGATACTTAGTTTTCTCATTTGAAAGTCAAATAAGCCAATGTCATTTGGAATGAGAGACGCTGCCTGACGCATATGAATAGGAGTCAAGGATTTCTGCGCACAGTGGTTCAGAAAACTGCCAATTTGTGTGCGTGCAAAAGTAGTCACCACCCTCTTGACAAAGCCACTGAGTTTGAATCAGGGACCTCTGGAGCAGTGGGATCCAGATCTGCAGCTTGTCTTGAAAGGCTGGTAGATGCCAGCTGGAAGCTTTACAAACTCACATCTCCTCAGAACGGGAAAGCACTGGGCTCATAACACACCAGTTTCTGATGCTTCTAATTTCTCACACATATTTTGGGAAGGGACAGGAGGCTTAGGAAGGGAAAGATTCAACAAAAAATCTAAAATGAGCAAACTATTTTTTCCAGTTTCTGGCAAACATTTAGATTATTAATATTATCCATGAAGAATGATAACATTAGTAAATGCAAAGCCATTATTCTTTTAGTTAAAATCTGATTTTCTTTCCTGAACTCACCTCCCCTGCTATTTCATCAGCACTCAGACAACTTCAACTTAAATAAAACAGCAACAGTAAAGGCATATATTTCATAGAATTTATTGCATATGAAAAACGATGTTTTATACCGATATATGCCCAATTTCAATCACACTTTTTCCAGCACTGATGCTGTGTTTATATCTCAATCCCAGTATTGTCTTTTATATTTCTGTTTCTCTGCAATGAACATCTCAATCACCTTCCCATTTCTCAGGTATTCAATTAATCACAATCTTTTTCAAAGATGAAGAACAGAGAGGCAACCTTGAACCCTAAATATTTACTGTGGTGTCTGGATATCAGTTTTGAAGTGTGGGGATTACATCAAATGTTGCAACATTTAAAATCCATGGGCAGGGATTTGTGGTGGAGAAATAACCTAATAATCAATACAGCACAAAAAATATAGATGGATTGAGAGATAATTCCTAGACTACAGAATCGTAACACCTTAAAAAATAGGGGAAAAGAAAAAGGAGGAAATGTTAAAAAGGAAAAAAAGAAATACCACTGAGATGTGTAATAGAACTGCCCCCAAGCAGAAGGCTGCTTTAAGACTTCTCTGTAGGCATGATTATTCCTGGCTGGGAGAAAAGCCCCATTAAAAAGCTTTTCTGCTCCCTCCCTGGTTATGGGATACCATCCTGAAGAGAAATCATTGACAAGCCTGTCTTTTTCTGAAAGGGTTAGTCAAACAAATTGTCTTTCTCTCCAGAGCTCCACTCTCTGCTTCTGCCCTTTTGTCTTTCTCTTTTCTTGTTATAGTTAGAAGTGAACATTTTGGCACGTTAATTAAAAATAGTAATAGTTGCAACAGAGGAAAGAAAAGGAGGGGTAAGGTGGGGGAAGCAGAAGGGGGATGGTATCTGCAGCCCTAATTAATAGAATTACTCTCAGTTGAAAGCCAGTCTGCTGAGGACTCTTGTCCTTGAGTAAACAACTCCCTGTGTCTGCGTATGTATGTGCATATATATAGATAAATGTACATGTAAACACAGCTATTCTGTTGCTTAGCAGCCAGTAGTGTCCTTTCATGAGAAAACAAAATATATGACAGTCTCAAAAATACGAAGTTCCACGAGCATATTTCTTTTCTCGTAGCTATTCAGACAAGGTGGAGAGTGGCCCTGAAATTAATGTCTCATCCAACGGACAAAGGCAGAACTAAGCTAATTGGATTCCCATCTGTTCCAAACATAGTCTCAACATCACACAGTAACAATAAATAATATGGTAATCATGGCTAACAATTAATCTTTTAGTTTGGATTTTTTACAGGGTGCTGGATGGATCTTTCACATAAATGTAGATTGTTGTCTGAACATATCTTCTGGACTTAAAAAAAAAAAAATCATAGCCTAATCAGTCACTATTAATTTGCTTTTTGAGTACATTGCAGGGGAGCAGACGCTGTCTGATCTAAATTCTTCCTGTAGCCAAATGCAAACCAGAATTTAACAGAATCTAATTTTGATCTAAACCCCAACCAAATACGAACAGAAGTGTCAGAGGGCTGTGTAAAGTGGCACATGTGTTCCTGGTTTAAACAATTTCTGGGATGAGGAAGCAATGCATAGAACTTTCCCACTTCACCTGTGGAAAGAAGCAGTCCCCCTGGGGCTCACAGCACACCCCTCACGGCTTCCTTCTCATTTCATGGTTTTACCTTCACCATTCCCTGGTTAGGTACTTTAACTGCAAACTGGTAGCCCCAAATACTGACCCCCAAGGTCTGTGCTGCTGGTGCAATTGTAGCTTCAACTCAGAACCTCACAGCAATCTGGGTAGTAAAGAGCAATGAAAATCTGAGCAAATTTCTTGCAATAAGCCAAATGAGAGATTACAGAGCCAACATTCCCAGATGATGTCTAATCGGGCATGTCACTGCCCAGACAAGAAGCCCTTCTGCTGGGTTATAGGAAAACTTACACAGACACCCCAAATCCAGCTGTGACTTTAGAGGGTCTAGGTCTGCCAACAGTAATCTCCCCAGAGACTTTGCATATCTCTGTGGCAGAGGTGGATATGGAATCAAGATTTTCCATGAACTTGTGAGTTTCCCCACACATCTGTACAAACTCTTAACATCTAAGCATCTGCTGGCAAAGAAGTTCCTTACTCTTCTTTACAGCACAAAATTCATCCTTGTCTTTTTTTGACCTGATTCCTCAATAGCTTCATTTTCTGCTCTCTAGTTTTAATTCATGCTGAAGTCAACAAAACTATGGAAGAGAAGCAGAGCTAAGCCATGGAGTTGTTACTCCTCACTGATGTGAGCTCTTAAACACCAGCTACATCCCAAATCTGGAATAGCCACCCTTTAGTGGTGGAAAAAAAGTGCTCTGTGTAAGGCTATAGCTGTGAACAGATGGATAGATATAAGGTGACGTGTGGAGCTGGAACAACCAGTTAGTAAAGTTTATAAAGTACTTTGGGAGTCCATCTGGATGGATGGTACTTTATAAATGTAAGGCCATTATCTGTGCCTCCTAACAGCACCCGGCCATCACTCAGCACTTTTTGGATGGACAGTTAAAGAAAACACATAAAATATATTCCTTGGCAGATATTTCACCCAGACTCTTTTACTTGTAATAGCAGAGAGATCTGGGCTTTTATTTGTACAGACCATTCCCATTTGCAGTACAGGGAAAAATCCACAATAGCTCAACTCATGAAGCTGTTGGATTTGTTATGTTTGAAGGATGAGGCTTCACAGCACAGCCCTGGAAATAAATGAGTGGTTTGGGAATTTGCTAATGGCAGGTCTCTTGCAGCAGTAGGGGACAGGATAACTAAAGGGATAGTAATGGGAGTGGTACAGGTTATTTTTGTGGTGGGTTTTGGTTTTTTTTCTTCCCCTCAGGAGCACTGCCCAGAATTAAATTCATATTAGTAACAAATGAAAAAAAAACTAGATCACCATTCTGGTAGCAAGGGGTGCCATGTGTGAATATTGCACATGGGCAGCAGTTATACAAAATGCTCATTTTCCTTGTGGTCGCCCTGACTGTCCTTGGGAATGTGGCTGTGGAGGAAACTGGAAGCTATTGCTCCTGCATATGACTTGGAGCCAAGCAGGATGATCACAAGGATCTCATTGAGACTCCTCCACAAGGTCGTGACGATCTTATTCCTCACAGCACTTCTTTGGCTAAAGAAATCTGGGGGACGGGTGGGTGGCTGCATTCTGGAGAAAGCCTCTCCTCTTGGGTCTTAATCACCACTTAGTGTGAAATCAAGCTGTTTCTTCAGAGAAATTCAGTGTTTGAGCTCTATGTTTTTTTCATGAAACAAATGTGGTGTCTACAGAGAATCTTTTTTTTTTTTCCCTTCAAATCCCGAACACCCCAAAGATTTCAGTCTGGAGATGCTGCCAGAGGAAGTGTATTTTCATTTCCTATGCAGTCATCGTACGCTGCTGTGAGATGGCTTCCCCAGATGTACTAAACCTCTCAGGATACTTTGTAGGCAAAAGTTCCCATGATGAACTCCCTTTTTCCACTAAGACTAGGGACTATTACATGTACCATATCCATGGAGTCCAATTTAGGATTATGGGGTATGGAAGGAAGGAGATATAAGCATCACTTACCCAAATTGCTATTCACAGCATGATGGCCTTTTAAAGTATAAATAAATATTTATGCATTCAGTTATTATTTGTCCATGAAATCAAAATATTCCATAGATAAATTTTAAGGACCTCATATAATAGTTGGCTTTTTTTGTTTTTTTTTTTTTAATGAGGAGAGGGAGCATAAATAAAATTGTTTACATTTTTACTACAGACTTAGTTTCTCTCTATTTGTGTTGCTTTTGACATGCTATTTAAACCCTTGTTAAGAGAAAATGTTGCAATAAACTGTTTCTATGCTCAAACTCAATTTCCAGCTGGAGGACTGGTAACAGAATTGGCCACTACTTATAAAACCATCTTTTGGGGCTTTGGGATCAGTGCACTCGTATCTTCATTTCATTTTCAAAACTTGGACAGTCTCATTAGCTGTCAAGATGATGTCAGCTGAGATGAAGACAGGGAGCTTCTCAGGGAGGTCTGCCACGAGAGACCAGCCTGAACTTGTCTTTTGACTTCTAAAAATCCTGTCCATCTGCCTTTCATTAGCCTGGCTTAGGGATGGAATGGGGAAAAGCAGACCTATTCTGATAATAAGAGAGCTGCACAGGTGGTCTATTCTTGCCATTTTGGAATGTTATTGCATTTGACTACTTGGGGAGTTTATTGCATGACGGTAGATGGGAGAGCAGGCAGACTCTAAGTGTTAACAAAGATGTATATAGTCAGAGTAGTAAAGCACAAAGAAGGTTATGCACATGATGGCCAAACTCTCACAGGTGCAGAGCCACGGTAGGAAATGCCAGCAGGAGAACATTTACAGAGCACCCACAGGAATATCAGTATTTAGGTGCTGAGAGGAGCTTAGAAGAGCTACTTTGATCCCACAAGGACTGCAGGAGGAAGAGTGACAGATTATATACAAGATATATGCTGTATGAATGATTGCCTCCAAAGAATACTAGGACAAAGAGAAGGAAGAGGATGCCAAGGTCAAATTATTATTTTTTTTTTTTACTACAGCAGCCAGACAGTTCTCAAACGGTTGATTTGAGCAGCTCAAATAGAACAATGTAATTAAAACCCAACAGTCACTGCTCAGGGAACAACATTGCTGAGTCGCTACCAATGTCTTGGCAGGTGAATATGAAGGTTCACACTGTTAATGACTAGCATTTGTAATGATTGCTTTATTTCTTTTCAGCAAATGTTCCGTTTCCTAAGGAACTCCAGGATGGAGATGGGAAATTGAATCAATGTGCATTTTGGGCTCATGCAAGGCAGTAGCCTTTAGCCTGGTCACAGGAAGATCAAGCAGATATTTCTGCATTGACAGGCAGCACTGGACATTGCTGTTTCAATGACTTTCACACCTGTGTCTAGTACACTTGTTAACACTCAGCATTTGCACTGTGAAATGGATTCTGTGCCCCCTTGTAAAGGCACAAATGCCTGTTCACCATCAGTGCCATGACCTAGGTCTCAGATTCAGCAGAGAGCTTCAGCCCTTGCCTCGTTTCAAACATGGGCACCCACTTCATTCAACTCAGCATGACCAGAGCGTGTTGGACAGGCAGCGTGGGACAGGGAGGCAGCAGATGGGGAAACTGGCACAGCAGACACTGACACAGCATGGCTGTGTCACAGACATAGCTGCGTGTTTTTTGGGTTATTTATACCTGTAGGGATGAGTGGGGAAGGAATGAGGGAGATAGGGGGAAGCAGGCACAGAAATGACAGGAGGAGGAATGGAATGAAATCAACACATTACAAGGCAGAAGGACTGAGAAAAGTTCTCTAGAGATTCCCCCGGTCAGATTTTTTACTCCTTTTCTATGTTTATTTTTTATGGTAGTGTCATTCAAGTAACACAATGGGATGCTGAGACTGTTTGCTAATAGGCATGCAGAAGCTTAGTCATTGGAAGAAGACACCAAGGAATAGGAAGGATGGAGAGGATGTCTTTTGGGATGACAGTGTTCTACCAAAACTAACTCTAATATGTGGAAAAAGCACCTGCTGGAGACAAGTGAGATACTCAAACAAGTGTGTGAATGTCTCCCAGAAAGCTGAGTGCATCCTACTGTGCACAAAACAGGTAGTGCCACACTCGCCACCACTGGTGCTATCTGATTAAAGCATATTTATCAACAAAACAGGACAGGAGCTGCAATCATCTGCCTCATGATTCCACTCTGATCCTCACTGTGCACAGCTTCCCTAGGTCTAGCAGACAAACAAAGCCTTCAGTGTTCTGTCTTTCCAAGACTAAGTGCTCTCTTCAAATTACTCGAGAATGGATTCTGACCTTGTGCCATGTTAAGATGTTAAGTCAAGCCAGTGAAAGCTGAATATTGACACTATCATTGGGAGTTCACCCGTCATGGAATCAAAAGCTACTTCTTTCTCACTCAAGGTGAAAAGAGAAGATTGGTAGTGCAGGATTTAATTGGGACAAGTAGGGAGGACATCTCTCTTGGGCTTAAGAAGGCAGTGAATATCCCACTGTTCATCTTAGAATCACAGAATCATAGAATGATTTGGGCTGGAGGGGACGTTAAAGATCGTTTAATTCCAACACACTTGCTGAGGGCAGGGACACCTACCATTAGATTGTGCTGCTCAGAGCCCCCTCCAACCAGACCTTGAACACTTCCAGGGATTTTTGAACAGCTTCTCTGGGCAACCTGTTCCTGTGCCTCAGCACCCTCCAGCTCCTCTAGCTCCTGGCACATGCTGAGCACTCTCTTCTGCAGGGTTTCTCTGATGGGGTTGACTCATGCTGGAGGTAAGAGTGAACTAGTTCTGATTTGCTCTTGTGCCCCAGAAACAAATCCCCACCAAGGTTGTACCTTCCCCTGGCCAAGACAAGACTGTTCAATACAAGAAACAAATATTGATGCAAAAAATTATATGACCTGCATAGGTGATAGTAGGAAGAGGAGAGAGCGGGATGGGGAACACAAAGGAGCCCTGTACATTCATTTCCCCCACAGAGGTGAAGAAAGGAGCTGAACCAAGTGCAGAAATCCACAATTTAACACTCCCCCTGGTAGATCAGGAGGGGCCTCTTTGAGTCACACGTGCCAGGAGCTTATTTGCAAGGTACTTCACCACTGACCCCAAAAGCTCCTGGGAGTGTGCTGGGTACACTTTGGAGAGCCCTGCTGGTGCCTAATCTCTGCGTGAAACCAGCTCTGATAAAGAGTAACTCTGGTGGCCAAAAATGATGCAGCGATTTTCGAGCAGACTACAAGCTAATCCCTGGGATCATGATTAACATGTTTATTTTGCTCAGTTAAACAGATTCTAATGTCCAGGGTTGGGTGTAAGCATTGCTAAGAACACAGTCAGTAAGCTGCCAGCTTTGGGTTGCCTTTGGTGATCTAGATGGCCTCACCTGACTCTCTAAAAACACTGAGATTCTAGAGAGTGAGGAGATGGGTTTCTCTCCTTTTTACTCTATGTATTTATTCATTTATTTCTTTGATTTTCTGGAACTAAAATCTACTCTGGTCTGTCATTTAGCAGTCTTCTTAAATATAAGACCATTGTTCTTTTTAACTAGTCAGCTACTGTCCTAGATTTAGGCAGGATATATTTCCTCTCATTGCTCATATAAACAAAATATTACAGGCTAGGAGAAAAGCTATCTTCTCAGTAAGAAGTAGAAGAAAGAAAATAGTGAAAGATGCAGAAAATAGCTGCCATCTTCTTGTCCCAGGTTCTGTAGTAAAGGTTAATACAGATAAGATAGGAAGTAATATGAGCTTGGCCTATAGCACATTTATTTGCTTTTTGCTCTCACAAGAACAATTAAGCCATCTGACTTTTAAATAATAAACAGTTCACTTAACAGCCACTAATAAGAGTACACTCTACCATCCACACCAGGCATTTCTTGGCTGAGAGATGGGGTATTTGTTCTTATATGACTTATTTACGTAACTTACATGTCAGCTGACATGACTGGCTGTGGGGCTGGGTGTCCTTTATGCCCCCAGGCATGTGATGAGAGAAGAGGCAATAAAAACTGAATCAGCTCTCAGGGAAAGCACAAAGTAGAGTGATATCAGGACAATCAGACCTCATCCAAGGGTCATGAAGTGCAGAACAGGAAATGTTCTCTTGTACTTTCTGCAAAACACCATCCTGCTTCTGACATAGTCCAGACACCTCTGAAGCTTTCCATGTCCTTTGGATACCTTCCCACCACCACCCATCAGAGAGTGCTGCACACAAGCAGTCACTAATCACATCAGAGGAAATCTGAGCTTAATTCGAATCGCACAGGCACTGCCAGGACCTTTCTTCTCATCACTGGAGATCTGGGCAGAACAATATCTCTGCCTTCTCATGGCATCTGGTAGCCACTGACATCCTCCATGGTCCCTGATGCTCTGCACTGTCATCTCCTGTGCTCTGCATTCCTCACTATCCATTTCCCATCACACAGCCAAATGCCTCAAGGGTTACAGGCCCAAGGAATGGCAAAGGCAGAACTAATCCTGATTGGGGCCCTGAAGGTGGGTTAGACAACATTTCATCATTTTGTGCCTTATCTTCCCAAACAGAAATTAGGGAGTATGTTCCAAGTAAACAGCAAAGTAAATTGAAAATTAAGTTTTAGGGGTACTTGAATAAGTCAGAAATTTGATCAGCATCCAGGATACTTTTGGGAAAACCAAACAAACAAAAAAAAAAGGACAAAAGAGCTTTGGAAATAAAGAAAAAGAGCGCTGGAAATAAAGAAAATAGATGGGATTTATCCTTGTTTCAAAATTGCATGTTTTTTTCTTTTAAACTGTAAAGAAAGCACTGGACTAACCCCTGAAGAACATTTCCATGAAATTCAGGAAAACTGGCAGTACATTTACTTTTCCCTTGGTATAGTTACTGCTTTTTTTGTTTGTTTTGTTTTGGATTTCTGTTAGGGTTTTTTGGTTGTTTTTGTTTGTTTGCTGTTTGTTTCCTTTTTTTATTTGTGTTTGTTTTGGTTTTTGGGTTTTGTTTTGTTTTATCTTTTTTTTTTGTGGGTTTTTTTTACATTTTATTTCCTCTCTTTCCTCAGAGCATCCTTTCTCTTTACATGACAAGATTTCTGGAGTGGGGAGCACACCACATGTTCACACCATCCTCCACATTTTCAAACCTAGGAGTCACTGAAATATCTCTTTAAAGGGTTAAGACCCTAAGTTGATATAAACACAGAAACTGCAGAAGAAGGCAGGTCCAAGGCTTCAGCCCCTGCTCTACAGAGACTTTTTCTCTGATCACAGGCAGAAATAGGGCTTTAGTGTATAAGAGTACAGAGCCAGGAATGCCCAGGCTGTCTCCCTGTTATCCCTTGGGTTGGGTATGATGTGGGGCAAGCCAAAGGTCTTTGTGGCAGAGAAATTCCTGCATGGACCAGAAGACTGGTCCATAACTGTGATCTAGTTACCCAAACACAACAGGCTGAAGCCTCACACTGAGATTTTTGAGCCCAAACTCAAGTGGTTCGAGTGCCCCAGCTCAGCAAGGGCGACAGTCTCACGGAAGACAATGTCCCACTCAAACCAGAGTGTGCTGACCCCGTGGTAATAAGTAATTTAAATGAATATCTGAGTAGATAGGTTTCCATTAATCAGGCATATGACTTGGAGAACAGACAGCCTTTGAAAACATCTAGACAAGCTTGGAAGAGTGCAGCTGTTAGCATTGCACACTACATTATCACCATATATTTAGATTGTTATTAAGTGAACTTGAAGTAAGGCATTCTCCATTTGTCATTTTCCCCCTGGCAAATTCAGCTACCAACATTGATTATTTTCTTTCTTTTTTTTTTTTTTTAATCTGAAAATTTGTCTATTAACTTTTCAAAACTTATTAATCTGTTTTCACTTCATTGGTAGCAGCTTCCCCCCACCCGCTACTTAGCTTGTTAAAACTCAGAGTTGATTAAATATGACACAAGAGTAAAATATTACATAAGCTCACAAGAAAATTTTTATTTCATTATCAGCACAAAGTGAGTCATCTTGAATATGACACTGGCTTTGGCTCCATTTTCTCTCAGTTTTTTGCACTGGTTTTATATTTAATCACAGTTTTTTTTTTTTCTCCCTCTCTTTGCACTTACGATTTTGTTTTTCAAATCCACAGCAGAACGATCCAACTTTGTTCTTACACTATTAATTAACACCACGCTCTAGTTTCCCCCATACTTAAATGATGAATAAGGTTAAATTCCAGACAATGTTCTGTACATTGCCATCAATTAACAATTTTCGAGGCAGCGCTTCATTAATAAACACTGATCAGCAGTGTGGAGTGCATTGGAGCTCAGAAATTGTACCAGAGCTTCTTTAATATGTGAGCTGACGTGTGTTGTGTGGCTGAGCATGTGCACAAGTGTGTATGTGTGCGTGTGTTAAAAAAAAATCAATGCAATATCCTAGGAAACTCATCAGCACATCATCTCCTTAAAGGTTAATTAAGAATTTGAGGAAGAACAGAGGGGCTGAAGCAGAGGTGATGGACATCCGTGTCTCTCCAGATCATTAAGTACTAATTAGGTTTGGAAAGTCTATTGAGCTTCCTTGGTCTCATCAAGCCATGTGATGGTCCCTGGATACCTCAGTGTGAAATGCCATCAGCACTATATCTCCCTTTATGAACAGGATGCACTTCAGTCTCAGGTGTGCCTGCTGTCTCTCACTCTGTGTGTGTGTCTGCATTCTTCTTTTGGTGTCTGATTATGCTATTTATTTTTATATAATGCATAAAAATTGCATGGAGAACATAGGCCCTTTCAGAACCAGCATTTTCTGCTGGAAGGCTAATGAGGCAAAAAAAAATGGGGTTAAAAAAAAGGGCAAGAAAAGTTCCTGTTAGCTGTAAACTCAGGATGAGCAGGGGAAAAGCTTCAGAGTTCCTATAAACCCTTTTTCTGTGCTAGAATATAATTTAGGAAGGACTTCCAAACTGGATTTCCTTTGCTTGTGTTTCCTGTGCTCTCGATGGAGGTGGGTCAAGACAGAAAGTCTGCAGTGAAAGTTGCTAGAGCGAGACCCCACCATGCAGCTTCAAAGAGACCATAATATGTATTTTGTTAATTACCTCTTTTAAAACTCTTAGCCAGGAGTTCTGCACAGCTAAATCCCAGAAGTGGTGACAGGTTTTTAGAAATTGTTTCCATGGAATGTGAGATGCTGCTTTTATCTTAATTTCCTGTTTTTTTTCAGTATTTTTCAGCCTACAGGTCTTACAGGGACAGATTTTTCTCAGGATGTTTCCTTCGAATTGGATTGGAAATACAAATTTAGATGCTCAGCTGTGGACAAGGATCTAGCAAGCAAACCAATCTGTGCCTGAAAGAGACCTTTGAGGTACCCAGAGACTGAGTCAGCTCTCACTGCTAATGTACAAAGTAATTCAAACCAGATGCCAGTGATCAGATAGATTCTTCTGGAAACCAGCCTTGATGGCGTTATTAGTAAAACAACACAGCTGGCTCTGTTATGAGGGTTCCCCCATGGTAACTCAGTAAAATTTGTTCATTCTAGTCTTTAGGCAGTCTTAAGCTAGCAGGATGGCATAAAGCTGCTGAAAGGTAAAGGAAGAATAGGCCTGGTAGTACTTCAACACTGTCAGTCCAAAGAGATCCTTATTTAGGAATATCCAAGAGGTGTCTCCTTCATACATTAAGAGCTAACCCACACACCTAGTCCCTCTCTCATTGTGGAGAGAAGAATAATGTGCCACAGATATCAACGCTCATTTAATAACATTATACCAGAAAACATCCTCTGGGCTGGCATTTTCAAGGGACATTTGGTATAAGGGAGGTTGGTGACACTGGGGATAGCTACCATTGCCTTTTTAAACCCCAGTGAATTTCGACTTTGATTGCAAACGATGGGATGGAAGTTAATGGTTCACTGGCTCAAACTGTGGCCCTGCCAATACCATGCTTTCAACATTTTAGTTATTAAGAGCAAGTCTAGTTGCATTAGCAACATCACTGGGGGGAAGGCAGCAGCCTGGGAACCGCTGGGATGTGGGTTCTTCAGGATGCATCTGGAATTAAAAACAACAGCCTGCCACTCCCACCACTGCTGCCACCCAGTTTTCAGCTGAAGATGGCTGAATTGAAAAGCTACTGATAATGCTGCAGCTTGCACGTCTGCTCCAGAATATCAAGGACCCCTTGATAAACCCACTGCAATGCCTGGAGCACTTCATCTGCAGGCGACTTGCTCTCTTCAATATGGAGAGGATTGCCACTAATCCTGGCGCATTACTGTTCACTTGACAGAAGTCGCCTGAAACAACTTGCGTCTGTTCTTGTCCTGATTTGCTGTCGGTATTTATTAAGAGCAGTGTGTTTAAAATGGCACACATTGTAGCCTGAAGATAACATCTTAAGCTTCCTGCCTATACCAACGAAAAACCAAACACCCCCTCCCGAGAAAATCTTCCCTGAGCACTGTCATGCCCCTCTTTGCTCAGCCATGTTGACGCTGTTGCTTCATCCCCAAGAGATCCCTGCGAGAGCAGTGGTGGCAACAAGAGGCACCCTGTGTCTGGTTTTACTGATCACCACTCCTGTGCTGCTGGGAAATGGTTTTAATATGCAACTGAAGTGATGGAAAGTGAAATATTAACAGCTCGAATCCCCTCTATTTCCATGCCTTCAGTGGAGAAAAATGTTAAACTGACAAAGTCTCTGGTTCTTGATTAACCAGTGAGGCCTTCATGTTCCTCCTCTTTCTGCCATGACTGAGTATCTGTCTCCAAGGATGCAAAGATGCAACAGCTTCTCTGAAACTTCAATCTTAACCACTGTTAAAGATTCACTATCAAAGATGCACTATTAAATGCTGAACATGGTCATGGTTACCTGATATGGGCTTTTATTTACTAAGGATGTGATCTGATTCTCTGCCACTGATTTCTCAAATTGATTGGATCTACATAGTTTGACTTTTGATGTGGCAAAGATGGTGAAACTTCCTCACTTATTTCTACTCTGATTCTGATTGGTGTCTGGACAAGATTGTAGAAGTACAGTAAGTCCTTGGAAGAAAAAACAATGACTACTAGCAAAGTTTGCTTTGCAATATGACTTTCCCAGCTTACAGCAAAGGTCCTGCAGTATTTGTGGACGAGCTGGTGACAGTCATTTCTCCTGGCTTTTGAGATCTCTTGGTTTCAATATCATCACAGACAAGGAAACATTATCAGCTCAAGTAGCAGAAGATAGTTCTCAAGCACACTAGCAAATAGAATCTGTTTTTCTGTCTCCTACACAAAAACTGTGATTCTTCTGCCAGTTCAACTGACATATCAAAAAATAAGTCTGTAAGGAGATGGGTAATAAGATTTTCTTTAAATTAGGAATATGCTAGAAAACAAAAATTTTATCCCTCTGTGCTTCCTCTAAAGGTACTCGAAGGTTTTTCTTCTGGTAAACTGATTTTGTTAGAGTACAAAATATTTGGATGTACCAGGTCCTTAAAGACATTTCTTCTATTCTTGGATGGGCAGTATGCTCAAGAATTTAGTGTCAAACATGCTTTTTATTGCTCTTTTTCGCTCCCAGCACATTGGTTTGATGAAAAATTTCATCACTTATGCATGTGAAGCATGTGTGTGCATGTGTGAAGACATGCATATGCATAAGTCTAGCATATTTTAAATCATTGTATATGTATATATATGTATCCATATATATGTATTTGTGAAGAGGAAATACTCTTGTACCTGGTCTGGGTGTTTCTATGCTTTAGGTAGTGTGCAGATAGAAAGTGATGTGAGTTAAAGAAGAAGGTTTATTTTGAGGTACCATTCCTCAACAGGAGTTAATGTACAGTGTAAATCCTCTGATCTCATTAATGGACTAGAAGACGAACCAGTGGAATGCCTTCCTTTCTGTCCTTAAAACAAAGGATAGATTTGCAAAGCAAGGCTCTACATAAACTTAGTCCATGCAGCACCTTAACATTTGTCTGGGACAAGCAACATTAGATATGGCAGCAGCAGCAGCGCTCTCAAATGAGGGACAGATGGCTGTCCAACACTGACACTGCAGGTGTTCAAGGCTTTTAATTCGGTTTCATTCACTAGACCTTTTGCTCTCCAGTCCCTTGCTACCGCTGTCAAACTTTTCCAGAAGCAAGAAAGAGTGTGGGGACAATGTGATAGAATTACAGAAGGTGGTAGAGTCATTTGTTAATCCATCTGGGAAATCAGGCCATCAGACAACAACCTGCTTCACAAACAGATCTCTGTGAAACAGGTGTGTGCACTCTCTGTGTGTAGGTGTGTGGGGTAGTGGTGGAAATCTGTGGATGCAAGGGAGGGGAAAAAGAAGAGGACTAGCTGGTGAGATCTGGGCTGGGAGGTGACAGAAATGACAGATACTGATGGGATGTAACAGAATAAGACCTAACGTCTGATAAAACCAGCCTCCTCTTGGTTTCATTTGAAAAGCTCAGATCACATGAGGAACACAAGTTCTCTAGCACCACAGAGCCTTGTCTGTCAATGTCCTTGTGGAAGTGGATGAGATGGAGAAGAATAGACTAAAGGCTCCTTTGTACATTTCTTTCTTTATCCATTCCTGCAAAGAGCACAGTGCTTGAAAGCTTTAAGCATTTAAAGTTACAGATGGAGATGTCCCTGTCAGTGTAAGGCAAAGTCCTTGGTAACCCTAGCTGTGGCCCTGGGAGTGGAAGGTGAACTGTATTACTTTTGTGCAGTGATGGTCTTTTCATTGTGATGGTCCTTAGGGGAATGCAAACCTGCCTGCAGCTGCATATTTCTGGAGGCCCCTGTGACACCAGGCACTCCTCAGCATGGCTGATGAAAGTTCAGGCATGGAGTCACTCCAAGCAGCATTTCCTCTCAATTTTCTCTTGCCTATACAAACTTATTCAATGTTGGCCACTGTGTAACTTCTGCAGAGTTACTGGGAGCTGGAAAGGGACAGGGAGACTCTGCCTTTGCTGGCTACAGCATTTACAAAAAACCTTCCTGAGACTTGAAGGCAATGAAGCCCATCTTCGTTTAGTACTGTTAGCCCCAATCTTGTTTGGATTTTCTGGTGTGCAGTGAGTGGTGTGCTTCAGCATGTTCCCTCTTTCTGTGTAAGTGTGGTGCTCACAGCTTCACCTTACAATGTATTCCTCTGTAGAGGCTGTAGATCTAAATCACAGCATGCACCTACTCTGCCTGAGAGAGGCAGAGGGAAAGGAAGAAGGATGAATCATAAACTGATATCTGGAAATTTTTATTATTTTTAAGGAGGAATCACAATTTTCCCCCCCCAACTTTTAGGGACAGATTTTTCAAGAGATCAGGAAACATAAAAATAATTTCCAAAGAATCTTATTAAAGACAGGTTTGTTTGGAAAGATATTTTCCCTTGAAAAATAACAATACAAGTGCTCTCTTTTGACCATCTTTTGCACAGAATTGAATTGCCAGTCCTAGATATAATGTATTTCAGCTTTGATGAAATTATATAAATAAATGAGCATTTTTCTTTACATTCCTGAAGAATAGCTGTATTCCCTCATTCTGGGTGCTGGGGATGCTAAGCTGTCCTGTTTCTCCAGGGACAACCAATGCTGCAAGGCTATATTCCCACCCATACAGCCAAAGTGCAGAACATCCTTCAAGAACTGTTCAGGGAAATTGCATATAACATTTTGAAAAGTCATGTTCTTTACACTACATATGAGCTAACCCAACTTTGCATCAGCAATTTGCCCATGATCTCTGCAACTTTTATTTTATTTATGGGATGAAAGGAGTCATGATTTGGTCAAATTTAAAACTTAAGATGCTTTTTAGTTTTCTGCATTGGAAACAAACCTCCCAGGCCTCATCACTTTTGTCTGTCTTTAGCTGAGGTGAACAGCCTGATTCAAATTTTTGTAAATATACTTCAGCTGGTCTCTGAGAGGTACTCCGCACTGCAGAGGAATGAGTCACGTTGTTGCTTTCACTTTTACACTGGGGATACTGCTCCTGCCAGATCTTGCCATTTACTTGGAAAACTAGTCAGCGTTCCTTTCATATTCCAGATTGTCATCCTTCCCTTTCCCCCTTCCTCCACCCTCTGGGAGCTGCAGGACAGCATCTTTCCACTGTCCTGCAGAGATAGACCTCAGCTGAGTGAAGTTGCCTGATCCCTGGAGAAGGAAGGAAGGAAGGAAAACAAACCCCCAGCAAAATAAAACCTGCTCCCATTCACACCCCAAATCTTGAATTATCCCTTTGTGCCATCATACTGCTGCATTCTCTCTTGACATGAATTTTTGGTGGAGAGCTGCCTATACAATCTGTGAGCACTGTTGGAACAGCCCAATTTTACAAGCATAAAGTATTATGATTGCATTGATTTCCATCATAAATCATATTTTCCATCCTCTGTCTCTCTTTCCTTGCACTGACTGAATTAAGCCTTGGTGTTTTCTTTAGCTGCTGCCAGAGCTGAGGCTTGAGATGATATTAGGGTAATGATGATAAATTTTAGCCTCAAGCCAAACCATTTCCACATTACAGATAATGTTTTTTTCCAAATAAGTTCTGTTATTGGAATCCAGGACCCACCACATCTGCAGGCTCAGAGGCTGCCTCAACACAGTCTCTTTGCTGTAATGGGTTTATAGATTTGAAAATTTGCTCTAAACAAATAAATGAGAGAAGAGAGGAAAAAACAAATGAAGGAATGGAGGAGTATCAGCCAGAAGGGGGAGAAAGTAAGAGGGGAAAAAGGGAGAAAGGAAGAAGACAAGAATAAGGAAAAGAAGGAATAGAGCCATGAAAGGAAAAGGAAAGAAAGGGAATTATATAATGCACATAGCAAAGTGCTAGCCAGCCTGCCAACAGCTGTGTTTAGGAGCAGAGCTGGTCCCACAGACAGCCACAAGTGCCTTGTGCCAGCACCAGGTACTGCAGGCATGCCGACCCAGAGCTGTGTGTTCCAGATGTTATCCCTGCCTTCTTACAACACCATTCCCTGTCACCTCATTTCATCTCATCTCATCCCAGAAAGGTCTCAGACAAACTATTATAATATTCCTACAGAAGTTCAGTTGAACCTACAATGGACCAGCTGAACTAAGCCTGGCCCAACATGAGTATCCCTACCAAGGCTTCAGTCTCAGTCTTTCTGAGGTGGTGTCTTACTGGTATAATTGATTCTCATTTTTTGAAGCTACTACATGCAGGTCACATTCCCACTTTTGTCTGAGGGGAATTCAGTCTGTGTAATCAGGCCTGAAGGAGAGTGTCCCATGCTCTGGAGAGTACAGATTCTGGGCACAGTGACCTTCAGGAGAGGAGCTGAGGGAGGCCAAATCCATTACTGTGAAGGGAGGCAGTTCACCATTTCACTGTGGTGTCTCACAGGTATAACCCTGTATAACCCTGTATCCTGTGCCCCTCACTGGTGCTCTGTCCCTGATTTGGGACATGGATCAATAAATCTTGTGGCTTGTAAGCACATAAGTGCCTCTCTGCTCTGGTCCTCCCATTAACCTGCTGGGGAGTTTTTTGTTTGTTAGTCTACTGAGAGTGAAGTCCCTCACAGAGGAGCCCAGTCAGAGAAGTCTGCTCCAGCAGCCCCTGGAAATTATTCTGACTCAAAGCAGTGCAGAAGTTCTGGGGAGTTCTAGTTTGAGAAATCACCTAGACACTGAGACACTCCACTGGAAAAAAAGCACACCTTGATTTTTAACTCTGTTTTCCTCATGGTTTGACCTGATGTGTGAGACTTTCTGAAGAAGCTGCTTAGCACCTGCCACCAATTGCACATGCAGGCAAACAACAGTTTCAGATTCCTCATTCACCTCGAGCTGTAAAATTGCACCTCGTGTCCCAGGTTCCAGAAGAGGAGAGGGATAACTAATGACCTGATTCATGCTCCTTCCTCTGGAGCTGAGCTCTTATTGCTCTTCTCAGCCCTAAGTCAGAAACCCTCACTGCAACAAGCCTGAACAGTGCTGAAATACAACCTGATGCAGATGGTAGGGGCCGGCTCTGATTCTGACCAACATATTTACAGCCAGAAGAAGGGAAAAAATGGACCTGCAGATAGGTAGGCAGGTGGCAGGCAGTTTATTTCGCTGGCAGTGCTGGAGTGCCTACTTCACGGGATGCTAAATGCAGTAAGTGGGGAGGAGAACAAATTTAAGAAGGAAGAAGGAGGCAGTGAAGCAGTCAGTGCTCTTCAGGGTATGAAGGGAACATCCTGCACTTCCAGAGGAGTCTCAAAAATAAAAACACCCTCAGGATGCTGCCTTTGCAGGGTCTGTGTCTTTATTATTCATATCAGTCCCTAAAGAGGTGCTTTCTCTTAGGACATGAGTCATCTGGGAAATCCAGCGATCCTGCTCCATCCCTGCTGCAATTGTGGGTTTGCAAAGACAGTGTGTCCTGTGCTAGGAGTGCCAAAAGATACGTCCTTAAGATTGGGCTAAAGCATTCTACTTGCTCACTTTGTTTGGGTGATTTTTTCCACTTCACCAGACTAACTGGTGATCCTGCCACAAGCACACCCTCAAAACGTACCTGGCACCCTGCTGCTCAGCCAGACCCACCCAAAATGTGTTCTGCCCTCTGGAACTCCTTGAGGCTGACTGCTAACTGAGGTAGTGCTGACTAACCAAACTGGACCTCTATGCTGAGCCTATACTCCTATTCCCAAGTCCAAAACTCTCAGACAATGCAGCAGGATGCCAGTACATAGAGCAGGGCTCAGAAATACAATTTCCTCTCTGTAGATCCTATCCCACAGAGGAAGAATTCAGCAAATGCTTTACTTGTGTCACTTCACCCGTGGATTGCCTCCTTTTTCACTGTGCTCACTGCAGAAAAGGAGGGACCACAAGAGAAATGTGGAATTTCTGTGCAGAAATGCACAACTTACAATGCAGGACTCGTTTCAGTGGATGGATTGACCCCAGGGGAGGTCACCAAGGTGCACAATGGCAGCTGATGCTGTAGCTGTGCAAACTGAAGCAGACATAAACACAAGCAACATATAGGCTAAAAGAATAAAACTGTGCACCTGCAGGTACCAGCACAACCACCCTAAGGCAAGCAAGAAGAGTGTGGAGCAAAATTCCCGCAAACTTCATGTCCCAAGAAGGGCTTCTGCGCAGTTCTCTCTCCTCTGACTACAAAAAGTGGTCAGAAATAAAGATGCCATTTTTGCCTGGTAAGTTTGCGGTAGCAAAGGCAGGAGTTGATTGCCATTACTGGGACCTCATGGACAAGGTACATAAGAGGACAAACCCACTCTCACATTTACTAACAGTGAGTATTCCTGCTGGCAGGCACACCAGAGGGAGAAGGATTAGATAAAGCACAGAGAACTGCCCCATCTTCCACCTTGTAAAGGAGCATTTAAAAGCCAGTGCAATGGAGCATTTACAGCTACTGTGTCTGCACCAGGCGGCTTCAGTCTGCTGGGCCTGGTTTGGGATGAAAGAAAGACTAAAATATAGTCAGACTATTTCATGAGTGGTATTTTATTTTAGTCCATTTGAACAATGTTTTGGTTTATCTTGCATTTAATTTGAAGGATTGAGCAGGTTCCCAATAAATCCCATAGTATAATCTACATGAGAAAAACATTTTAAAAAAACACCCAACCCAACAACAACAAAACCCTTTCTTCTGCTGCTGCTGATAACAAGGCCTATTACTTCCCAGCCTGTGTTTGGTTTCAACACCATGTAATCTCTCAGTTGCAAACAAGAGACCAAGACAGCCCTGACTAGAGCTACCCTATAAATGATTCTGTCCTCAGTGTTTATTCTGACTGGAGAGGTGCCAAACTCCCTGCTCATGTGGTTAGGTACAGGTGGTGAATAGACTTTTTGGCTGGTTCATGGGTAATTCATTGGTAGTTTGCAGGGAAAGCTAGGTTTGCACCCAAGGAGAAAATAAAACCCTAAAAAACTTCCTGAGGTTAATGTTTCAGTTCATCATACTTTATCCCTATTTAGACACAGCAGATGATGTTTCAAACCTTGTAGTTTGTTTTTTTGGGTTTTGGTGGGGGTTTTATGTGGGGTTTTTTTTGTTTGTTTGTTTGTTTTGGTTTTGGGGTTTTTTTTGTTTTTTTTACTGAAACACTTAATCTGAGCAATAAAGATTCCATGAGGTTATACGGACATGTAGCACAGAGGGAATCACACCTGCCCTTGGCCATTGCTCTTGATAACATTTCTCCCTTGACCTACCCCAAAGCTGACAAAGGCTGACAGCAAACTGCAGCTCCTTGGCCGTCCAAAGTGAGGGAGAGAGTCTCTGTTTAAACTGATGGGCTGGGACTGTCTGTGAATAAATTTAGTCTAGAAATGAAGAGGAGACAGAGATGTGGAAAAGCCTTCCAAACCAGAACAAAGAATGGGAGTGATCTGAACAAATGCAGATGCCTATAACAGAGCCAGGCCCCTTTTATTCAATGGAGAGAATGAAGCATCGCTTATGAATCATCTCACCCTAATGAGGCATCCAAAATAGACCAGATGAATCACAGTCCAGAAACACCTATTTTTCTCCCTGTGCTGTGAGAGCCCAAGGTAACTGGTACATTTACACTGTAGGTGGTAAAAGTTAGGTGAGATGAATTAAAAAAAAAAAAAATAGGTAAAAAATAATCAACAACAAATCCCTAAGAGTTTTTAGGTGCAACAGAACACTTGCATGAAGGTTATCTGACATAAAAGGATATAATTGAATGAGATGATGCGAGGAGTCCACTGCAGGTCAAATGGGACAACACTAGCAACAATCTGTTAATAAAAAAACTTCCTTGATAGAAACTGCTTACAACTACTGCTATAAAAATACAGATACTTCCCTTTGAAACCAAAACAGCAATTCTCAGTTTATACTGAACTGCATCTTCCCTGTTAATTTGAATTTAAAGCCTAAAGATGACAGCATTTCTCTCCTGTCTTAATTTATCTATTTTTATCTAATATTCCTGTATTGGACAGAGGTGAGTCAAAGGTTTTGTTTAAATAAGGAAGAAGTAGACACTTGCTCAAGAGTGACGGTTCTCTTTATACTCTTTTTCCTCTAATTTGTCTCAATCACCTTCCAAAACTCCTTTCCCCTTGAATAAAACCAAGTTTCCACATGGTGACTCCTGCTACCACTGCTGCCTCAAATCTCAAATAAAAAACGTACTATTGCTTATGAGAGGCTTCACTTGCCAAAACTAATGGGAAACAGTGGTAGGTGCTGCAGAGGAAAGATGAAGAAGCTTTTGTGTTCTGAGTGGCTCTTTTTAGCAAAACCACAGTGACTTGTTATAAAAACCACCAGGACCTCTGGCATAGTTTGGATCCAGAGTGCAGACAGCAGTGGATCACAGCAGTGGGTGCCAGCACAGACACCAGTTACCTGAGCCATAAAGGGAGCCAGCACACATGGTCCCAAAGGTACTGGTACCTTCCTTCACCTAGGATGAAGTCCTGCTTGCCTGCTTTTGCTAGGAGTTAGCAGAATTAAATTCCTCTTATGACAGTAGTGGGGTTTTTTTGTTGTTGTTGCGGGGGTTTTTTTTGTTTTGGTTTTGTTTTGGTTTGGTTTGGTTTGTTTTGGTTTGGTTTGGTTTGATTTGTTTTGTTTCATATGAGGTAGCATCTCAGGAATTTTTCAAACAGTTTGAGAATTGTATTTTTGAGAATCTTTGCTTCAATTCAAAAAACACCACAGTCACACACGGAGCACTCCTGGGGCAAACATCCCAAGCACTCTAAGCTTGCACCTACAGCTGAGTGCTTTTGTTCAGAGTTTGGCATCGTCACTGGGGCAACCAGATCCTGAAACCAACGGCTGAGTGATGTAATTTCTTGCCCATTTTTTCCTTACATTTTTTCCTCACTCTGCTGTGTATCTAGCGTTGACAAAGGAATCTGTGTGTGCTGCTTGGCTTGTCCAGCATTTCAGATTTCCGGCAAATCCCTCCACACCTCTTTCATCTTTCACTATAGTGACCAGCAGGCTCTGAGCATGGTTCCTTTCTGACTCCACCTGTTCTGAAAACCCCATGCTAGCATCAGTCCTGCCACAAATGAGATAATTCAAACACCAGGTTTTCATAGGAAATGGGATCTCTCTTCACTTCCATCAAACTAAGGACCTGCATTAACTGAGCTTGGTCTTCTACTAAATGATAATAATATATATTTTTAACATATCACTTGGTACTCCAAGAGATGTGAAAACTCTTTAGAAGTCTGTCAAGGTTTACTGGATGCAGGTGGTTTGCAGAGTATCAATTGTGTGTGCTCTAAATTTAAATTTAGTATCACCCATAGCCACTCACACCCCTGACGTAGGGGTAGATGCTCAAAAATTGCTCCTTTTACTTCTCCTTCCTTTGTTTTCCCTGCCCATCCCTGTCTTTACACGGTAATCACCTAATTTGGGGAAAACGTAACAAAAACGCAGCTCCGTGACTGAAGAAGCCACAAGATGGCATTATAGAGCAATTTAACGAGGAATCCGTCCTGGAATCTGCTTTCCCCCTCTCCGGTGCAGGCAGGATGAGGAGCGGGGAGCAGGGGACAGGTTGTAAGAGGGGACAGGTGTTTCGAGCAGCCTCCAACGCAGCCACTATCCCTTCTGCCCACGGTCTCACCTGGCTAACTCTTATTAACATTTCCAATATTTCAAATGAGAGCCCTTCAGGAAGCAGAGGAGAGCACATGCCTCTTCAGCTAGTGTTATTTTCCTGTTAGTACACTGCTTTTTTTAGCCCTTTCCCCCCTTTATTCACAGGTGTATGTGCTCATGCTTGTGCTGTTCTTTTTGGGGTGTGTGTGGCAGATCAGCCTGCTGTCCCTTGGCTCTGTGGGGGTGACAGAAGCTGCCACAGCGTGTGCTGGAGGTGTAAGCAGGTAAAGAGAGGTTGTGGGCCTGATGGGCTGAAGGAGCAGGGAGGCAAGGCTGAGTGTGGGGTGTGTGTGCTGTGCGAGCAGCGTGCACACAGACACCTCACACCAACACCCAGAGTTACCACACATGTGGAGGGTACCATTCTGGGGCTGTGCTCTGGCCACCTCCCCGTGAAACTGTAAAAAATTCCCGTGGGAAGGGATGCTGGGGAATTGTTGTACGTCCAGGGTGTGCTCTTTTTGTTGTGCCAAGCTCTGTAGCTACGACAGCGAGCCTCTCTGGAGGGCCTGGTGGCACAGAGCAGAGTGTGCCTGTGCTGTGGTGGGTGTTAACCCTTCAGGAAAACTGTGCCTGTGTGGCCACCCTGGACACAGCCGCGCTGGCCAGGCTCTGTGGTGCAGGAGGCAGCGTGTGTGCACAGCACTCCTGTGTTTGTCTTTCTGTGCAGCGTGTGATTTACACACATGGGCATGGTGGAGGGCACACACAGCTGGTTTTGGGCACATACAGCTGGTTTTGGGCACACACAGCTGGTTTTGGGCACACAGCTGGTTTTGGGCACACACAGCTGGTTTTGGGTGCACACAGCTGGTTTTGGGCGCACACAGCTGGTTTTGGGTGCACACAGCTGGTTTTGGGCGCACACAGCTGGTTTTGGGCACACACAGCTGGTTTTGGGTGCACACAGCTGGTTTTGGGCACACACAGCTGGTTTTGGGCACGCACAGCTGGTTTTGGGCACGCACAGCTGGTTTTGGGCAGTCACAGCCCACTGCAGCACGGGGAGCGGGGAGGGGGAGCCAGAACATTCAGCCTGATCCTGCAGCACTTGTCAGCGTTGAGGGGCAAAAGCAGGGATGAAAAGAAACCAAACCCCTTTGCAGAGTTTCCTTGCAGCTCAGCTGAGAGTGCAGCACCTGCAGAAACAGCTGCTCACCAATACCTGACACAGATTAGCTTGTTTTTGTAAATAATATAAAGTCCCCTTTATTCCACATCGTGCATTGTTACGGGCCAGGTCACTGAATGCGTTAGGGCTGATTCCTCAGAGTATCCTGCAAATGAGACAGAGCTCAGGCTGCACATACTTGAGAAATCAGCTATTCAAAATAAAAGCTGGGATCGACAGACCTCTCCAGTGTTTCCTTTCTTTTTCTTGTGGTCAGTGAGGGCAGGTACTTTACTTGGTGGCAGCTGGTGAACAAAGAGATGCAGTGGTACAAATGTTGCTGTTCTATAAGCTCTACTATTTGAACGGGCATGTAAAGAAACTGTTTTCATTTTTCTTAGAAGTCATCTTAGTATTGTTATTTTTATTACTCCTCCCCCTATGTTTATAATTGTTACTATTATTAAATTACTTTGTAGTCAAATTGGTTAAGGGAATCTTAGATTTTTTTCCTTTTCTTTTCTTTTTCTTTTTTTCCCCCAGAGCTATAAAGAGCTAATAAGTTGCCGCATTGGGGCTCCAAGGAATTGATGAGAGATTATTCCCTTATGGATTACTCTCTCAGTGCTTTGTCCAGCTTAATTTTAATATTACTCATCATTGTTTCATATTTGCATTGTGCTCCAGTCAGGGTTCATTTCAGCTCTGCATTTCCTTAAACATAAAGCTCCCAAAATCTCAAAGGCAGAAAAGTGCTCAGGGGTGAGGGTTTTGGTGTACTGAGGTGTTATTTGTCATTGCAGTCTATGCCACAGCATTGTCCTTTTGCTTTCCCTTTTGTGCCTGAACCCCTCTGTTTTGGAGTGCACCTACACAGGGGGGCTGCTCCTGGTTAAGGAATAATCCCTGCCTGGGTAAGGCCAGTTCCTGACCCCCACCAAACCGCTCCTTTGAGATCCTACTACCCTCATCTAAACCAGTTTTGGTGCTTGTAAGACACAAAGATGATTCAACCTGTTAGTCTTTTTAAAAGGTAACACCTCTTTTTAGATTTTCCCTCCACAGGTTCTGGTATTTCTGTCAGTTCAGTGAGTGGATTTTGCCCAGATGGGAGATATAGAGTGGAACTGGCTTTTAAGACATTGGTTTCTGAAAAATTTCATGAGAATAGGTGTCTGAGGTTGAGCCCCCAGAGTGTGTACATGTCCCATAAGCGAAAGACACAGAGATCTCCTGCCATGGCACAAGGACACAAGGGCACCAGAGAGTTAACACAGGATGGACAAGCGAAAGCCAATGCTCAAATGTGCAGAAAACATACTGCAGGACAGTAGAAGAACAAACTACAAGGCAAAGAGCCATAGGGAACTACTTCAAATGGAGCGAGTTGTTTACTTTGTGAACACCCTCATCCCAAATGTGGGAGGATTCAGGTTCCTGTGTGGAATCCCTGTGCTGCTACTGCTGTGGCTAGAGTATTGCTGCTGCTGCTGCAAAACACAGATGTGATGTAGAGAAGCAGAGCAAAAGGGAGATGTCTGGGGAGCCGAGGTTCCAGTGAAATGATTCCTCGGCATAACTAAGAGAGGAAGGCATCTCTAGCTCTAAGAGCCCAATATCCCAGTTATTCATGTGATACGAAGAGACAGCTCTGCACAACGCCTCAGAGAAGAAATCCCCTCCCAGAACACTCTGAGGTCCTGATTTAGCACAGACTTAAAAATGCATTTGAGTCTCACTATCTGGAGTGACGCTCACTCGTGTGCGTACGCCATGGCTTTCAGAGGCTGCACCAGAGCACGGCTACACCGAGGAGAGAGCAGACGTAGGCACAACACAATTATTGAGGCTGCAGATGCAGGCTGCCTGAGAGCCTTCCCTTTAGTGGCTATCCCTTTGCTACACACACAACGTGGGGAGACCTTTCTGGTAGGGTATCATCTGCTCCAGGCTGAAAGAGCCTAGACATTTGCAAGGATGAGATGATCACCCTCGTGCAGGAGATTTCTGCTGAGTCTCTTCCTTGGCTCTACTCTTGGGAAAATTCCTTTCCACCAGGCTATCAGCTACACTGTGAGAGAGGAGAGAGAGTTGAACCCTCTGCCTCCTAATACTGTGAAATTGGTGAGAAAAGACAGAAAGAATATATAGAGCAGAAGAAAGAGGAGTGACAGGGGTATATCTACACAGCTCAGAGATTAGAGAGCACACCTTTGAGTGGGAAAGTTAATGCATTTGCCTTTTATCCAATGCTGATTTCATGCAAAATACATTCAGAGATTTATTTTTTTTAAAGAAGAGTGAAAGAGAGGTTGGTCTATTCTTCAAGAACATACCCTATGTACATGGTTACAAAATAAGGAAGAAATGTTTTATGAAATTATTATAGAAAAGTGTATGATTAGACAGGCAGAGAAAGACAGAAAGAGGCAGACAGGCAGAAATATAAAAGAAAAAGCCAGGGAGCTTGCTAGCTCTTAGGAAAGCTGAGTATTATGAGAAATTATTGTGTAGAGTAGTAGTCGTGTAGAACAATAGATTAGGGAGAAAGAACCCTTAGCCTGTCACTGGGAAGGAAAAGCAGCGCAAGTTCAGGATGCAGCGATGCATCTAAAGGATGGTTGAGTGGGTTAATAATGTCACAGTGACATAATCAAATTAGTAATGCTATCTTGGCGATGTGGCCTAGTCTATCAAAGCATTTACCTGGTTACATTGTTCAAAACAATACCATTCTAGAGGCAAAGGAGTCCAGATGTCCTGCCCATCCCACGCGGGCACACGCCATCCCCTCTTACGTAAACGCCCACTGCAGGGACAGGGGAGTTAATGGGGCAGAAATCCCAGCTCTCTCCTCTCTCCCTGCCTCCAAGCCCTGTGCCCTGGATCCCAGCTTCCAGCAGCCTTGCTGGGGCACAGGTTTGTGGCCTCGCTGACACAGCAGCACGATGCCCACCCTGAGACAGCTCTGCAGAACAGGGCTGGCAGCAGGGAAACCTCCAGGCATGGGTAAAGCCAAGGTGAGGGGGATGAGTGTCCCTGAAGTCCTGCCTAGAGGGAAAAGGCCTGCTTAGGAAAAGGTTTGAAGTGTTATGAAATAACTCCTCCTTTCTGATTTGTACCAAGGAACACAGCCTCACTAGGGCTGCTCTCCCCCTTTCCTTTCCCCATTTTCTTCTGTGATTCTCTGACTAACAACTGCTGTGTGGCTTCCAGCCTAAAAGCAAGGTAGCCTGATGGAGCTAAGATGAATCTAACTAGTCAGGGGAAGGAGACAGGAATAAGGGGATAAGGGCTGATCTTAAATAGTGTGTCACACTCGCGACAACCAAAGGAGAAGAAATGGTCTAGGGATGGATGGGAGGGATGAATTAATTTCACAAGAATGGGTATGTCCAGGCTGGAAATTTTTATAGGGAAAGGAGAAGGAAAGACGGATCTTAAAAGGACAGTGGCTGGTGAGAAGGGGAGTATTTTACAGTTTCAAATATCTCATTTGGGCTGCTGCTTTATATGAAGAAATTCCCATGTCTCACTTTGGTCAGACTGAGATTAAAATGTGCTTATATTTACATAGTTATCTTCCATAGAGGTGTTTCATTTAAATACATATATAGAGTGTATATATGTATGTACAGGTATATGGAAAAAAAGAGAATCAATAGGTGTGAGGGTCTTTTCTTCAAATTTCCACAAACTAGAAAGGACCATAAAGGCCATTGATATCTGTGTGAGAAAAGGCTGGCCCCAGCCCCCTCCATCTGCTCTTCTCTTCCAGGGCAGCAGGAGGAAAAGCAAAGAAATGCAATTCTCCCTGTTCCACTTCAGTGAGGAAGAAGCAGCACAAAGAGTCCCTGTGTCTGTCAGCAGGATTCAGAGGTGGGCACGGGGCTCTTGGAGAAGGAAATAGAAAATAAAATCAAATTAGGCTTAATCCGAAAAGCAAACGTTTGCTGGGACAAAGCCACCACAGGGATTGTCATTTCACAAATTGTATTAATCTGGGCAAATAGTGCTTCAGAAACAGTAACCGCGGTGTTTATGTTTAGTTCCCCTTCCTGACCTTATCTTTCCTCCATTGCTCTCCCTTAATATGGGCCAAACCCTTATCACTTTTCACCAAAGGCCTCTTCCTCAACAGGGCAATCATGCAAACCTGGAATTTGTGTGTGAATCCGATAAGGAAAAGCGATGACTGAAATGTGACTTTTTTTTTTTTCCCCTTTAATTTAACAAGTAGGGGTAGGGATTAGTGTCACAAGATGATAAAATGGGGCACCCAGATCCCTATGGAGCAGCTCCTGCAGTTTGTAGAGGCCGTGTGTCGGTAAGAAGGATTGTGTCATCACACACTCTGCATCCTAGGTCAAATAAATGTGCAAGGCTGAGCAGGTAGAGGGAGGCTTGGAAAACTAGACCATACGTAAGTGAAATACTGTAAGCAGGAAAGAGCAAGGAAATAATTATAACCAGGCTTGCAACACTTCCTACGCTCCTTTTTGGTCCAGCCAACACATTGGCCACCTGTTTGCCTTGCAAGATGATTTGCTATAGCTGTAGTCTTTCATGGCAGAAGGGAAATGAGAGGACAGTTTTTAGGGTTTTTTTTTCTGGAAGCTGATGGAATCTCTCTCAATTTGCCTGCCTTGTTATCTCTCTTTTGGCATCTGCACACCTACAAATCCAAGTTTGTACAGCTTTTACCACGAGGAAGCAGATAGGGGAATATGGGTGGAGACAGCACAGATACCATAAAACAAAATCAGCAGTTTTTCCCTAATAAATAGTCACTCAAAATGATGCTGAGAAAATAAATTTGTGTCTTGTTATAATGAAAAAAAAAAAAATCTACCAAACCTGCTAATGCACTGGGGAGGTGGGAACAATTTTTTCTTAATTTTGAAGCCACTAAATACCACAGTTTTAACATTTCAATTTGATCTCTAAAGCTATTGAGTTCATGTTCTGATTAAGAGAAGCTGTGAACAAAAGAGCAGAGAGTGTGTGGGGGAAGGAGGTAAAAGAATAAAAAGTAGCACAGTGAAAAATCAGGCAGAGTGGAAAATATATTGAAAGTGTAAAAAAAAAAAAAAGCTCCAGAAATGTGGAAAGAGCAAAAAGTTACAGCACAGACAAAAAACTACCAACTATGCCTACCCAACAGTTCCCCCTAATCTTATCTGTCATGCTAATTACCAGATTTAGGTGCTTGTACCAAAGAGGAGGATGTGTGTGAATTGTGAGCTCATGTGCAGGGCTTCTGACAACTCACACACACAACCTGCTGATTTCCCCCTTTAGCTAGAGGAAAGATTTCTCTCTTTCTTTCTTTCTTTTTTTCAATTGAATCACCATCAGAATGAGCTGAATTACAGGAAAGACAAGGTTAGGCAGCTTTTGAGAAATCCAATAAAAAAAAATCCAAAGGAATCCCCAAACCCCAGAACTGCAGGAAATGTGCTAGTTCCTGTGTATTACATGGTTTCCTTCCCAACATATTAATGTCCAATACCCAGAAATACGCAATGGCATGTGCTGCTTTACCTTTTCCTCCTAAGGATTTCACTCAGCCTGCAGTTCTGTACAGTCTTCTGCATCCCTCTGGAGCTGCACCGACTTTTGCACCCACATTTATGCCCTCTGCACCCCAGTAATCACTAGTTTTTTGTTTAAACTGTACTTTAGGATGTAAATGGAGCTTGAGCCAGGGAAGGTGTGCAGAGGGCAGCTGATGCTGGTTTAGTAATGCGGTGAGGTAGCATCAGCTCTAGTGACAACTACTCATTAGCAGCTAATCCAATCGCTCCTGCTAATCCAATCGACTGGAGGAGCTGGAGTCATTGTTTTCCAAGAGTGGTCATCTTGCTCTCTCAAAAATCTCAGCAAGTTAAGGCAGGATTTAAGGCACACCGAGCTGGCTCAGTGCACCCAGCAAGTTCAGTCCTGGCACCGGGAGTGTCTCCTGCAAACTGGCCTTGAGTCCAGTGGCAAAACAGCAACTAGCCAAGAACCAAGGTGCCCCACACAGCCTCTGTGAAATATCACAAAGAAGCTTCTCACTAGCTCGCTCTGACTGCTAGGGCTTGGAGCCTGGCTGGGAGCAGGAGGACAATGAGATGGAAAGGGTTAACACACCGTTATCCCCTCCCCAGGGCCCCCACTCCAGCAAATTGCAATCCAGCCCTGAAAATTTTCAGCAGCCGCATCGATATCATTCCACTGTGCCTTCATTACCTCCTGATCTCTAAATAAGGGCCAGCTGGGCTCAGAAAACATAATGTGGTGCTGTTACGACTGACATAAACCACCAAAGTGGCATTTTGCAGATGAGAAGAACGAGCAAAAGCCCCGCAAAATCCTCTGCAGTTGGGTTTAAACGAGGGCTGTAACTTCTTACACATGTCCTGCTCCCAGTCTACAGGAAGAGACTGATTAATCCAGCATGTGTTAGGCTGGAATATTGCATTACTGGAAGCAAAGAAACCCCTTAATCATATTGCTGGTTATGCCAGAGGTCTGTTTTCTCTCAAATGCATCACATTAAGAACCATCCCTGGGCTACAGCACCATCCCAGGCTATTTTTCAGGTTGCAGCACTACATACAGGCTTTTTCATTCTGGCTTTGTTTTAGGGGGTGACCAGCTGCATTGTTGTTGACCTTGAGATAACCACGAGCAGCGAGGAAATTTTGGAGAGAAGACAAAAATGGTGTTTTATTGCTTCCCATCTCCAAGAGAAACACAAAGAATATGTGAAGGAGAGCCTTGCTCCTAGTCTTCCTCTGCTGTTTGCTCCAAAAGCACGGGTGGGGAAGAGCTAACACTACACATGGGATGGGAGGCAGCACTCTGTCCCTCTCCTCTTCTACTCTGCTTTTCCACATGGACATGAAGAAAGAATTTCACAGGGAGAATTGCACCTTCAGGCTCTTTTCGAGGGCACAGTTCAATTCTAGCTTACAGGACATCCCCACAGCCTCTTTCTTTCCCAGTGTAAAGGCTAGTCATTAATGGGAAGAAAACAAACTCTCTAAAGCCATATTCACTTGGGAGATCTGGAGCTCTGGGAATCTGTAACTCTCCCCTAGGGCCATGATGGGAGTGTTTAGGGAAAGAAAAAAGCTGTCTTGTTGACACAGTCCCTCCCCAGGAAACTCAGGGGAGCACATGGGAACTAGACAAGTTTTGTGCAATGACACACAGTGCCCCTGGTCTCAGTCCCCTCTCCCAAAACACCTGTGGAAAGAAGGGTTGGCCTCAGATACTACAGGAAAATTCTCATTCTTTGTTTACACCACAGTAGCTGAGGTTCATGCACCTATGACTGGTCTCCTGTAAAACAGGATGTGTACAGTCCCCCCACCCACCCCTCAAAAATTCTGCCCTTTCCCAGCTAGATCAGTTTCAGAGCTGTAGCAACTAAATTAAAGAAAAAAAACAAAAACAGAAACAAAAACAAAACCAAAACCAAAAAAGTACCCCAAAAAACAGCCAAAACATCTCCAGCATGGGAGGTCCTGCCAGCAGCTTCAGCCATTACAAGCACAGAGGCAAGACCCATGACAATAAATGATGTCCTGCAAAGCATGAAGCTAACCAGAAATATCTTTGGGGATGGCTGGTTTTTGCACTCAACCCCAGGGAGGAGGAGGCGACAGAAGGAGAAGAGCCTCTGTTTGTACAAGCCACTTTGGACTTTCCCTTTGAACAGGGCACAGGGGCACTGAGTCTTACAGCCTTTTTAATAGGAGCATCTGCTCCTGTTCCCATCCCAGCTGGATGGCATCTCTGAGTGTTTGCTGTTAGCGAGTTGTGCCATGTGTCACGACCAGGGGTGTATCCTGGGCAGGGAGCACATGCACATCTTGGAGGACTTTACACCATGGCAGCAGGTCCATTTGTTTGGCCTGGGCATTGGCTTGAGGGCAGCAGCTGCATTTTCCATCTACTCTGGAATTTTCAAATGGTAAAACCCCCAAGGGTGGTTGTCATTAACAGGATAATGTGTGTGCAAGTGAGGGTGTGGAGGGAAAGAGCTTCATGGGGGGCTTACACTTTATCTTATTTTATTTTGCTTTATTTTATTTTATTTCTTCCACTGACATCTGGAAATGAGAGCTATCTCACTTCCACAGACCCTCTGAACTCAGGCCATCTGTGGGACCATCTTTTCCTCCCCCTCAGTGATGACCTGCCCTGCAGGAGGTTGATGGTGATGGAGAGGGAGTATAGGAAAAGTCACAGGGATGTCCACATGGTCAGTAGCAAATTTGCCAAAATGGGATTTCTGTCTATTTCATAGGCTTGTTATACAGCTCTTAACACTTTGATAGGTGTTCACAGGGATAGAAATGCCAAAACAACCCTATTTATTTGCACTGTGTTCTCTATGCATTTTTCCTGCAGAAATGTCTGCTAGCAATTTGTAAAATGCTCACATTTATAGGGTGAGTGGAGGCAGATGAAGCAGTTCACCCTCTCCTACCCCTTGTAAAGGATTCAGAAGCCCCATGGAGACCTGCAGCAGTCTCCTCTGCCCATCAGCAGCAAATTTAACTGCCCCATCTGCCACCCCAGCCCTCCAACAGAACAGAAAGTGGGCCAGCCCTTACAGCTGAAGGACAGATCAGACACAAACTACCATATGCAGTGGCTATTGCAGGGTTTAGTCCAAATGACTGGCATGCAAGAGCAGCCCCAGCACCATCAGCCCCTGAATTTGAACTAAGAGCTTGCACAGAATGGGGAAGTTTCCGCTTAGTAAAGAAACCTTTGCCTGAGAAATCTTACTATGAGGTTTGTAAAAGGAGCCTGCATTGATTCAAGCTGGGTGTTAATAATAAATCCGGAGAGCTACAGCACTGGCTCCCCGCCACCCACCTTGGCGAACCCGGCTGAACCGAGCAGACGCACACACAAGACAAACTCTGTGGGCTGGATGCACAACAAGGTACTGTTGTCCCATCTGTAGCAGTGTACATGCCAGTGGATATCAGCCTAACACAAGGCGAGGAGATGCACAGGGAAGCAGTTGCTTCCCTCCTTCCTTCCCACCTTTTTCTCTGCTCTGAGCTGGGAAGGGAGTCTGGAAGCCCGTGCGGTGTCCACGGCACTCCCAGTAGATTGGCTTTGATGCAGCAAACAGAAGAGGATGCTCAGCATACGCTCTGGTTGTGCCGTGACACAGGGCAGACGTCGTGGGAGTGATGTAAGCACTACCTGTGATGCAGACACCCCAAATTGCTCACAGGACACCGGCAAGCTGGGCTCCCACAGTTTAAACACCAGGAGAGCGTTTCCACGGGGAGCCACCAGCACCCATTCGAGAGCTAGCACCCCTGCAAGTGAGAAATTTGCTGGCCATGACCTGGTTAGTGTCTCGGAGGCCTAATTGGCATCCTCTGCCATCGGTCTGGCCCTGGCTGCCAGGAGAGAGTAAAGCATCTCCTCCTCTCACAGATGGGAAGGGGGAAGGGGTGACCACGGCGTGTCTGCGTGTCGGTGTCAGGGGATGGCAACAAAGGATGTCAGCAACGTGGGGCTGCCAAGGGGCTTGCATATTTGGCTTATAACCTGATGAGTACAAGGCAGGTGGCAGGGTCTATGTCATGCCCTGTGGGGGGTGGAGAGGGAAGGGAAAGAAAGGAGGAAAAAATAAGACTGGTGCAGATGGGAAGTGCCAGCTCTCCTCGCTGGAGCAGTGCAGTTCGATTGGGAAACTCGGCCAGACAAACTTGAAAGGACCAGGATGGGAGAAAACAGAAGTGGTCAGCATCATCAGATGCCGCCTGATCCTTTCCTGCTATCTACCTCATGGTTATTTTAAAAACCTCATTTTGATAGAAAATTAAATTAAAACTCCCACAATTTTAAAAAAATGGAGAAAAAGCTAAATCTCAGAGATTTCAAGTAAGTATGTGACATGGGCGTGTGTGAAGGAAGGAAGGGAGAAAGAGAGAGAAAAGATTAAAAAAAAAAAATCTAGAAAAAACTTCTTGGAACAAAACACACACGAGGTAATGCCAAAAACTTGAGAAGGAGAGTGGTTACACACTAATTTAATTCTCTAATCCCCCTACTCCTGTCACTGTTTACTCACTGATAAATGTGCAGTAGCTTCAGCAAGACAGCCACATTTGCAGAAACTGACAGCCTGACTCAGAGACTATTTACCTAAAGACCATGAATATTAAAACAGGTTTCCAAAAGGCCCCCGTCTTGAAGGAGAAGATTAGCATGGGGCCTCTTGCTGACAGACTCTTCCCTCTCCACCCCTCCTTCCCCCACTCCTTGATGCATCTCTTGTTCAAACACTTGAGAAGTATCACCTAGCTGAAGAACTGAAATATTGGAACAATGCCCTGGAGCTGTGCATTCAGCTTGAGCCTGACAGCAAAAGCACCCATCCATCCAAGAAAAAAGTCGGGGTTAGATTTTTTTGGGGTGGGTTTCACTGCTGGTTGGTGGTTCTATTTATTTATTTATTTATTTATTTATTTATTTATTTATTTATCCATCCATCCATTTATTTATCCATATATTTATTTATTTATTCATTTTAAATAGCTGTTCGAAAACAAAAATAAAACCCACATAATTTTTTGCTATTTCCCCCCCTCCTTTTGGAAGGTGAACTATGAGCACAGTCCTTTAATAGAATTAGAAAGGCAACAAAATTATATTCCAAAGTCATGATCCTTAAATGAGTTTGACTCTGTCTCCTATGATGGTGCCCAGAAATCACCAGAAAGATAGAAAAAGAGTAAAATAAAACTAGAGAGGGTAGAGAAAAAGATGGCTTTAAAGATCAGAGAGAAAGCATAGTTACTATATGATGGAGAAGATGAAATGGTTTAGATACCCTCACAGAAATGACAAAACAGCATGGAAATCAAATTGATTTATATTAAAAAAATGAAATGTCAAAATGATTTTTAAAAAGACAGCTAAGATTCACTTACTGTAATATTTAAAAAGTTAAACTATATTTGAAATCAAAGAATTATTGCTTATTTATGCCATATGTATTTTACTGGAGGAACTCTTTGCCACAGAATCTTCTGGGGACTAAAATGATAACTAGATTCAACAAAACCATAAGAAATTTCTGAAAACAGTGCAAAAATTGCTTCTAATTCTGTGAATTGTTAGAAGAACTTTAAGGCAAATTAGCCCTGTTCTATTTGGCAATGGAGCTGGAAGAACAATTTATTTACACTGACTTATATTTCTCCCTGTTCATATTGGACTGGGTGTGAGGGACAGTCCCTTTCCAGGGTGAAACACAGAAGCAAGGGTGTGCAGGTACAGGCTGGGTGAGCACTGAGTGTGGCTGCCACTCCCTGCTAACACATCTCTGAGTGCCTGGCACAGCCTGGGAAAACAGGGACACCACATCCCTTACACTGGGTGACAGCACTGCACCGAGATGCACTTGTCCTGGTACACAGTACTGCTCATCCCTGGGAGCTGGGGAATATCCTGGCTCTGGAGACAATGACATCCAGTCTCCCTCTCAGGTCGGTGAACTATTCAGACAGAATTAAGAGTTCATGATTTCCCAGCCTCTCAAGTGACTCTGAGGTCTCCTGATGTAGTTGCTCATCTGGCATGGAACGACACAGCCCTGTTGAAGTCAGTGGAATTATTCTGTTGGGGTTTTTTATCTCCACCTGAGGATCAGGTGTTTCACTGCAAGCCTTGGGGAGCACTACTGACAACTGCATAATGGACAGTGCTAGCACAAGGACGAGCATATTTGGCTTTGAGGGAAAAGGGCAGCCAGCATCCCTGGATACCTTCCTAAGTGCAACCAGGCAGTCCATGCCTGGAAAACTACTGCCAGTGAGGCTGCCCCTCAGCTTTGCCTTTAGCAAATAAACAGACTTCAGCAGAGCAGTGCCAGAGGCTGCTTGGTCAGAAAGGCTTTGCAGACACCTTGTGACGGAGTGTGTGAAAGGGTTAAACCATGAGGCCACCTGGCACACAACCCTTCTCTGACCAACATCAGGCTTCTGCCTCCACAGCCGTTCCAGAAACAGCCACAGCCCCTCCAATATTCATGGTTCTCAGTTACCATGAGGCTAAAATTACATCTACCCAGAGGCAGATGAGGCCTACTTGTGAGCATACTGAAAGCTTCCCAAAAACGTGTTCAGAGGGGGTGGGGTGAGGCAGGAGACAAAGTGAATGGAAATCTTTGCTAACGCAGATGGAAATCGTTGATGAATATTTTTTGCAGGCTGGATTTGGTATCTTGTTTAAAAGAGGAGTTTAATTATAACCAGAGCTACTATAATGAACAGGCAAAGGTGGAATATTAGGAGATCTTCCTGGAATTGGAAATGCAACATGAGAATGCAGATGAAATGCAAGTCATTCCAGTCTCAGACTGGCCCCAGGACAGAGTGGTTTCTTCAGCTTCTCTTTTGAGCACCTGTCTCTACAAAACCTCTTCCTATCACCTGAATTCACACCGCCTTTTTGGCAATCAGGGGCTTTAAGCAGAAGCTTGGAAGCTCTACCATGACTCTAAGCATATACTTACACACGCAAATCAAGCCTACTTTAAAAGCAAGTTTTAGTCCATGCTCAAAGGTTAAATAAAAAAATGCTATGAAGCTTAAAAGTGTTTCTTGATGACCTCACAAGAAAATATTTTCCTTTCTGGTATACCTTATACAGAAGAGGTTTTGGATACCCTGTGGCTTTGTGTTTGCCAGAATCTTGGAGTGGGTTAATGTAGGGAGGCGTCGCTCCATGCTACATTTGTTTTTTAAATGCCTCTTCCAAGCATTTGCTTTTAGATCATTGAACAGATGGGTCTTGGGTATGTCTCTCCCAAGGAGGCTGAACAGGTATGATTTTCTGTATTGATTGATAGCTTATTGTGAACTTAATTATTTGGGAAGATCTTGTCTGTATGTTGTTTTCTCTCCATTAGATACACATGTGGGTATCCACACACGTGGAATTACAACATCCAGGAAGTATACAAGGCAACACCCGCTTGATTTGAGAGTGTCCTGCAGTTTTTGTGAAGTAGAGACATGCCTGGATTCCCACTTCAAGCCCCTGACCAGGTGACTCATCCATCTCACTTGCAGAGGGTGCTCTCCTGTTATGTGCCACATTTTGGCCCCAAACCCATTCCTGCTCAGTGTATCTGTGTGCTCTGCCACAGACTGAACTGCTGTGGACTGTGGGTGTGCTCCTGTCCCTGTGTCTGTGTGAGACCCCACAGAACCCCTCCAGCTGCATCTCCCAGCCTGACTCCTTGCTTGGAGGAGCTCCTGTGCTGGCCAGAAATGATGCTGTGCGCAGGCTGTTGCTCTTGTGATGTGCCTCAGCAGAACAATCACACGTCCCTCTGTGCATTTGTGTGCTCCTCAGGCACTTACATACCCCTGATCCATGATAAGGCCCCATGCATAAAAATTAACACTCTGGGAAGGGAGAAACTTAAGTGATCTGAAAAGACATAAAGGTCCCTGCCTACCATTTAGATATTTTATGCCCAGTATAAGGAAAGAAGATTAGGGTCCTAAAGAAGAATTTAAACACATAAACATTTTCATGGGTGTAGGAGGCTGTCAAAGAACATACCACCAAGACTCTGAGGAAATAGTTTCTGCTTTAACACCCTCAACCACGCACTCATCACCCAGCAGACATGCAGACAGTCCTCCTCTTCCCTCTCCCTTCCTTCATCTACGGCAAAACCACACTATTCAAACTTTTCCACTATCAGTAAGAGAAGCTGCCATTTACACATTTACAGAGCAGCAGACACAACACCAGTTTAATGATATAAGGAGGGAAAGGAATAAGGAGCAATCTGTATATAATATATACACATATATTTTAAATACTCTGCAGGAGAGACTCTGCTGTCAATTTAGTTTATTGAGAAACAGCTAAATATTAAAGAGAGATGGGGCTGATGGAATTGGATGGAAAGTTATATCTCTGAATCTATTGGTAATCACCTGTGTGTCTCTGCTTCTTTTCTCATAATACCTGCAGAGACATGACATACTGCTGGCTACCCCCAGAGCATCTTATAAAGAATGCAAGGGTTTTTCCAGCCTCTGGCGCTCAGGTGGTGTTGGACTGGAGCACATGTCAGCCCTGTTAAAGAGCAGGGAGCTCAGACCAGGTCCTTCCAGTGTTTGCCTGGAGCAGAAATACGTGATGGCTACTCCATGGGAGGGATCACAGTGTCAGCAGCCGTGGTCTGGCCGACCTGTGTGGCTATCAGAGACCTTTAAATCTCTCCCTCTTGCCTGATGATCCTGCTTGCTCCTTGCAGCTCCTGCTCTGAGACAAACCCCAGACTGCTGTGCCTCCCAAGCTCTCCACGTGTATGCACCACGTGCATTTCTGTGTCTGCGCGCGTCCGCCCTTCCCTCATCCTTTCATAACAGCTCCAGATGGGTGTGATTAAAAACACACAGGCCTTACACACCTTCTGTGGGAAGTCGTTTTCAGCAAATTTCCCCAAATTACTTTAATTTTACAGGTAGGCAGAGGGAAAGTGAATAACACAAGCCATGCAGCACCCCCAATGGAAAAAAAAAAGGAAAAGAAGGAACATAATGCAGATTTGCCTCTTCTTATATTTTTCTTCTACTTTCTAGGCAACAGAGTGTCCTGTAATACTGGTATTATAGGTATTACTGATATTTTAAAAATCAGTCACAGCAGGGGAGTTGAGAAAAAGACTGAGAGACTTCCTGAGATTTATTTTTTTTGTCTCATACATATTCTCTCTCGGAATTATTTTTTGAGTAGGTACTGGCTATTTTTTTTTAAGAACTATTCACAAAGGTGCGTGGAAGGGACATTTCTTGGACTGCAGCCAAGTGGCAACCATTTGTCATCAAGGCAAAACATTCAATACCCTGTTGTAGTGGAAGATTTTGATCAGAGAAAGAGTTCAGCAGTCAGGATGGGTGCTAGGTTTCGGATCTCAGTTCAATTCTTAGCTCTTCCTAGTCTGCTTGTCCTCTCTGTTGTCCCATCCCTGTCCCACAACTGACCATTGAGTTAGTATTTTTTCTGATTTTCCACAGTTTTTGAGGCTGTAGGTCAAGCAATGATCAAGAGGCACTCACAGCCTGGCACAGGGAATACAAGCACCTAGGCAGGCAGATAAATTGTTTGTGTTCTCTGCCTAGAAGAGCATAACTTTTGCAGTTGTGTATTTCCAGTAGGAGCATTGGTAATTATGAATTCAGCTAGTCACTGCACTGTGCATATTCCAGAGCGGCTCATGGAGAAATCATTGTCTGTGAAAAATGATTCTTCTATGCAACAGGCATAAAAATTGAGTGCAAACTGGCCATGAACAGGCAGAACAAATTCAATTCAGGAGTCACAGGGCTATTGTGTCCTCCACAATGGTCTGTTGTCACAGAGCTCTGTATAGGCACCAGGGACAGATGTAGGAAACTTCGACTTAATTTTCAAATTATTTTTGGTTTGGTTTCCTAAATAAACGAAGGATTTTGTGATTATTCTGTATCTTAATGTCTATTTACATCTCTCTCTCTTTTTCTCTTCCCTCAATAACTTTGAACCAATTGACACAGGAAGTTTCATTTGCAGCTTGATAGACATGGGAGAAAGTAAACACAAGAAGCTGCAAGGAAATAGTTCCTGTTTTTTTTTTTTTGTTTGTTTGTTTTTCAGAGGAATGCATGTTTTTGAAAAAAACTTTCCTGGAAAAGTGGAGGTGTTTCTGAATATTGACCCCTCCCACGATTAAATGCATAGTGAATAAATTAAGATTGTTATCTGAAGAAAGTTCTAAGCTAAGACAGCTTCTATTTGTGGTTTACCTGGTCCATGTAGGACAGATCAGAATTCCTCCAGCCTTTTGCTGATTGCAAGGTCAAGGTATGGAGCAAGTGTTGTCTCCAGTACCTGTTACTCCTTCAGTCTCCTGTCTTTTAGGCTGATATTGAGGGGTATGAAAGACAATAGACTCTGAGCTCAGGTTTTGGGACCACTCATCAGAAAACCACCAGCCAGGTGGTCCTGTCTACTGCTTTATTGCTAGTTAGTGAAATACTCAGCCTGGCTCTGCAAACTAATTTAGGAACAATTTTACAGTCATCCTCACGACAGATTTAGGTGTCCCTATGTCACTTCAGTCCTTCAGGTTGGTATAAATAACAATAGCCCTCACACTGCTCTAACTTTTGTGGAGGAACAGCTTCAGCGAAAGCCTGGTGTAAAGAGTTTACAGGGCTCGTCTCCTCCCTCTCTCTGTGTACACTTCACTGACAGACCAATCCTGACCTTGCAGCAGAACAACCCTGTAGGTGAAGAGCCAGCATGGGACTGAGCTGCGGATAAGTCATTAGCCATTTTCAGCTGCAAGCTCATTAATTTCCATAGGTGCCTAAAAAATTTCCAAGATCCGGACTTCTGTGCATCTGTGCTGTGTTTTGCCACCCACCAGAGAGGAGGAAAACACACTGGTCTGTTCACAGGAGGATGGATTTCAGCAGAGCTCCCATCCTCTAATGCCCAGACACTAGAGGAACAGCAGTGCTGCTGGTAGCCATGCATTTGCATCCTTGTAGATCCTCCCCCTTGCTCCACAGGGGGAAAAAAAAGCCAGGGCAGAGCAGGCTAGAGTCAATTCTTCACCGAAGTAAGTTGAGGTAGTCTCATGAGCTACCATTTTACACCTGCCTGGCTCTGGAGTGCATGATGAACTGTGCAAGCTGGGTGTTCCTCCACACTTCTACAAAAAGCAGTCAAGCAAGAATTCAGATTAAGAGAAGAGTGCACAAATGTTTTCTTTATAATAATTAATACATGATTAATAGGAACAGATTTTGAAAATAAATGATTATAAGATGTCTCTATAGCATGCCACCAGGATGATGGGGATAAATGATGCCGAGACACCTGAAAGTTGAGAGCCCATTACTAAGCATTTATAAATGGGAATGCATAAAAATATTTATCCACGTCTTTCTGAAACATGCTCTAATGTGTCTTCAAGCAATTTATCAGCTAAAAAGTAATTTTCATTAATCACTTATTAATTATTAATAAAGTGTTTGTAAGTGTCACCTTAATTTAAAGTGCTTCTGAGTCAAGGTGCACTTCCCGACTTTCCTTCTCAAAGGAGAAGTTTTCTTTCAGACCAGAGTCCTTCAGACTCAAGTGACCTTGATGCATCCTTCTTCAACCAGCCCACTCTTGGCCTCCACAACTGTTAGGCTTGCAAATGGGACTAAGTCATGTTTCTGGAAACTACAATTTGTCATTTCAGAAGGAAAGTTGATCAGATCCTCTCTCCCCTCTCGCAAAGCTGGATGCCCAGACCTGGGAACGCAGCATTCAAATGTTTCAATTTATCATTACAGTGGAACCCTGAAGAGATCACATCTGCTAAGACCATAAATTGGACAAGATCCCACTTCAGAAGGAGCAGGCTCAGCTCGATATTCCCATTCTTGAACAAGGGACCAATTAGGCAGGCTTATTTACCTGCCATAAAATGAGATGTTAGCCAGTGGGAGAAGTCACTTAAGGACAACAACAACAAAAATCTTCCTGATCTCTCTGTTAGAAATGGCCAGCTTAAAATCCTGCATCTCTCTACATTTTCACTTCAGTCTGTATGTTCTCTGTTCCTCCTGTTTCTTCATTCCTCCTTTCAACTTAGTCCCTGCTTCTCTGTGTTTTCCCTTTTGTCTTGCACATTTTATCTTTTTTTGTCCCTTCTGTCTCTTTCTTTCTTTCTCTTCACTTTCCTTGTACTTAATTTTCCCTTCTCCTCCTTAGCTCATTTTTTTTTTCTCATGCACACATCCAGATAAGATTTAATTTTGAGCTTTTCTACTGAACTAGCAATCAAAAAGGTCTTACACCTTGGAACAGAACCTGGGCTACAAAACGAGCAAATTGCTCATACCTCCTTCCCTTCATAAGATTTTACAGTGAGGATTGGATCTTCCTCTTGCCAAAAACTGGATTCAGGCCCCAAGAGACACTAAGGGGGAAATCTTCAGGCTTAAAAAGTGATATTTTCTGCCTCTCCTCATAACTTTAAATCTGCTGCTTCTCTAGATGGATAATGGTGTGCAAGCATCCAGAGTGGAAGCAGAGAGAAGCAGACACACATCTGTCAGGGATGGTCTGTGTACATTTATCCTGCCTCCGTGCTGGGGGATGGATGAGATGACCTCTTGAGGTCCCTTCCAGATGTACTCTTCCATGAGTCCATGATTAATTGCCTTCATGATCTGCAGTTTATCTATCCAAAGAAATAAGCCTCAAAATGTCCTGCAAATACATATCCTGTGGGCTAGCTGAGGATATTGCCCCTCCATCCTTGGAGTGTTGCACCCTAATTAAGACTCCACAGATGAGACATGCCTCTGCTGGTTCCTGCAGAAAGATTTACCTTTTCACACCCAGCAAAAGAATTAAAGAATAAAGCTGAGTTATCTCAGTGAGAAAGGAAAGAAAATGTAGGCTTTATATGAGGAAGAAAATTTCTGCACTCTGCTTCCTCCGAAGACCAAGACATGAAACAGGCAAGTCTTGGTGAGGATTGCTGATGCCTTGTTCTGGTTTCCCAGTTTTGCTTCCCCAGTACATGCAGGATTAATCTGTCTGCCTTCCTGGGCAGTGAGACATGGCATGGCAGAGAGCACCACCATCCCTGCCAGAGGGGAGCAGCTGAGATGACTGTGACCCCCTTTGTTTTTTTTTCAGTCAAAGGGTATCCTTTGCTGACACTGAAGACATGCTCGTCCACGTGAGGATGATTTTCCCTAACATGTTCATCCATATAAGGATGGACATGGGAAATGGCAGACATATTTTGCCAAAGTGAGCCAAATGACGAAGAAACGAAAGTAGTGAAAAGGAAAGGAATGATAGCATGGGACAGAGGGCTTGGAGAGAAAGCTAACATGAATGCCTTAGGAAAGACAGATACGAATTTGGGAACTTGTGCCTATCTGGAGATACAAACCTGAACAGCTCCACCTGAACTACCAGATATCTCCATCTGGTTTTTCTCAGGTGTTTATCTAACACTGAGAATTATTTAACCCCAGACTCCTCTTTTTCTCTTAACAGTGTGTTGTGGATCAGCACAATGGAGACTGTTGTAACACTGGCATTTGTTCAGGTACAACCTGTCCAAAGAGAATTTAAGATGTCCTCATTGTGGCAGGAAAGCTTGTAAGTAGAAGAGTGGCTCTTTCTGGAGAAACTGGTCATGCAACACTAATTTACTGAAAAGGTTCCTGGTTAAGCAACACCGTGCTTAATAAAGACATTCAGACTGGATGTGGCATTTTTAGGTAGGTCAGGTCTAGGATATGAGGAGTTTATATTATCCTATCTTTTCAAGAATCATGACAAAAATAATAGAGGGAGTTGGTTTGGCGTCACACTTCCTGTCCCTTCTGAATTACCAGGAATTAAACTGAGTTAAAAATCAGTAGGGATGCAATTCAACTCAGTAAACATAGATACTTGTACCTGTGCAAATCTCACCCAGTCACCCTCAATTCCCTTGCTAGACAAAAGAGAGAATTAGACTTTCTATGCACTTCAGCAATTTATTTCTTCCTAACATATGTATATAAAACAGAGACAGGGGAATTTTATTAAAAAAACAAAACCAACCAAACTTATTTCGTACATTGACCATAATGGGAACTTATAGCAAACACTTCAGATAGAGATTACTAAAGCTAGATCAGGTTTCAAATTTGTAAGTTACAAATAAATAAAAAATATAGAAACTATTCTCCCTTTCTACATAGTTTATCAGGAAAACAGTGTCATTTTTATGATTCACTTTCTTTAAGAGCCATAGAGCAGAGGTATGTTTTTAAACTGAGTATTTCCTGGTCATATGCAAAAACCTTTAGCTTTCTATTTTTAATCTCATCTCTCCTGACCAATTTTTCATTACCTTTCTTATTTCTCTCGCTTTCCCTGTCTCCTTCCAACAATCTCACCACTTGTTTCTCTACTTCCCTTTAATCTTGAATACAAAGAGCAGGTTGATCCCAGCTCTGGCCCTGGAAATGTCAGGCTGAAAATGTTACTCTTGGAGTGATTTGCATGCATTACAAAGTGACAGGTGACAGGAGCACACAACCTCGGCTAATAGATGATTAATGATGTGATGTTGGCCAGCACTGTTGACTCGTTTTCCTGCTCTTCGGGAAACTTCAAAGGCAGCTGGCATTTCTGTTGCCTTGTGACAGGCTCATAGGTGAGTGTAATTGTTTAGTCCATATGTGCATGGCGTGGAAGGAACCGTGGGCATGTTCATGGAGCACATTTTCCTCTCTCTGTGTGTGTGTGCATGAGGCAATTTGCAGGGCTGTATGCATGAGCTCCCGTGTGCTTCTGTGCGCCTACGAGCTCCTCATATACAAACTGCCTGGTTTCTGCGAGTTGCTGAGAGCATCATTATCCAGCTACTATATTCTGAATAAAATACCATGGCCCATTTGGGGTTACAGTCTAAAGGAATGAGGGAAACTCACTGGAATTTTAATCTGGATGGAGAAAAATCAGCCCTAAAGTAAACAGTATGTTTGGAAAGGAGCCCAGTAAATAGCAATCAGAACAGGATTAGAAATAGGTCAAGGCTGTAAAGTTGGATTTTTTTCACACCCATTTTTTTTCTTTTTTTCTCAGCAAAATTTGGGAGGGTTGAGGTCATTAAAGAGATTAAGGCTACTTCAGATTTCAAGCCCACTCAGACTTCAAGGCATAGCCTCACTTCTGATGCATACATTATAAGTCTGGAGTTCAGCTGAAGAAGTATTTGGAGTTTTCTAGAAGAATATTCTTAGGCAGGATTCTCTTAACGCATATAGATGCCAATGTTTGGATTTTAAATCCTTGTACTCAGTAAAGGTGAAGGAAATTTCATTTCCTACTCCACACATGAGCACCTCTGCCTTCTGCCCTGGGTTCCCTATTCCCCAGCCTACTGTATTCATGAATCTCTTTCAAAGTTACTCAACATTAGTGGAAAAGCAAGGAAAGAAACTGTAGATGAGGGTCAGGGTTTGCAGTTGTGAACAAGGATCAGCCAAATCAGCCTCTTTTTTAAACAAAAATGAGTAGTTTTTTCTTCAGATGGAAAAGTCTGAAATTTGAGCATTCCTTAAACCAACAAATTTCTTGATAGCCAATAGAGCATGAAGCTGCTGTAGCACAGAGAAAAGATGTAAGGAAAATTTAAACCTTCCTTCTTCCAAAAGCTGTCATTTGGGGAAGCACAATGCAGATGTCAAAAGCTGAAAATGCTTGTTCCAAAAACCAGAGACAAATGGCCAAAGGAGGCCCTGGAAGATTTGGATCATCTGTTGATTAAAAGGGGAATGTAGAAGAGTCCCTGACTGAGACAAATCTTCCTGCACAGAATAATGTAAAACTGGATTTGAAAGGTCCTCAAAAATCACCTAGGTTCTGGTCAAGAAACTTGTCCTGAGCAATTGAAGGCCATGCATGAGCTCTGAGTGAGCCACAGCACAGGATACATCAACAAATCAGCTGGACCCAGGACAGATTTGAGCCTGTGCCTGCCTGAGACCCATCCTACAGGGGCTTCTCATCTCTTTGACACCATGGGGAATGGGGCAAGCTGCTCTCAACTTGAGGCAAAGGCTTTAGTGCTTCTGAAACCATCACCTTTTTTTTTTTTCTTTTTTTTTTCCCCCTTGCCTCACGGATGTTTCAGTCTGTTAACTCAATCCAAAGACTTGCCATGTCCACTTCACACTTCCCAGCCCTCACTAACCCTTCAATTCACAGGACATCACCCACTCCAACTCAGAGGTGCTCCTGAAGCAAGACACTAAGTGCCAGGACACCAGAAAGCAGAGAGAGAGCAAAGAGCTCGTAGGCTTTGATCTATGTCAGACCTGTCAGATTAAGTAGGTCTGGAGGTTTGGGTGATGAGGCTTGTGCTTCATGCTTGCTTAAGCTGAATTGCCTTGGAGAAAGCTGAGCATTCCCTCGTGGTGAAGTCTGTGTCACCCTACCTTCCATCTACAGGCAGCAGCAAAAAACATCTCAGCACTTTGGGCTTGTGAAAATGCCAATTCCTAATATGTGACATTTGTGACATTTATTTTGCAGTATTGCAGGTTGACCCGACTAGATGCTAAAGATGGGTGCTGGAAATGCAGTTCATTGTATCTTAGTCCAAGTCTGTTGAATAGTGTGTGTACACGTGACTTTGTGTGTCAATGTGTTCAAGGGCAGTGACAGAGTGACAGAAAAATGGCAACAACCAACCTACAGAAATAATTTCTTTAACTTTATAATATTGCTATGGAACACATAGGTACTGTCATGGTAATGACATAGGTGCATATACACAAATAGACTAAGAAAAAGACAAAGAGACCTGGCCATTTTACAGTACTGTTGACATTTTATGTGATACATTAACTAGTTTCTTGTTTCTTAGCACTCTGAAAAGCTGCTTTGAACACTTTCCCTTTGGTTACTGATAAGCACCTGTACCATATGATTAACTCTAAAAGCCTAAAATTTAAAAGTACGAAAATAATTTTTTTTTCCAAATGCTCTTTGTGAAGTCCAGTAATTTACAAAAGCAGTTATAAAACCAGAAAGAAATCAAGATGGAAGTTTCTGGCTCACATTTGCTTTTTTTTTTTTTTTTTTTTTTTTCCCTCAACGCAGTTAAGAATTTGCCTTTATTTCATCCTATTATTTTAAGGAAAATTTGAATGACAACACTTTAGATGACTGGCTGGTTAGCTTATTTTATTTTGCTTCCAATGCTTGTCCTGTGCACAGGAGACAGCTCTTTCCACACAACCGTGCTGGTTGCCATTAAGAATGGAATTTTTCAACTTAAGGTAAATTGTTTTAAGGGCATTTCTGGCAAGCCTAAAAGAGAATTTTAGTGGAAAGTTGGTAACTGGTGGTTGCTACTGACACTTTCTGCAGTGCCAGAGTCACTATTCATCCACAGAGTTGTGGCCACCTGGGGTGGGATGTATGACAGCAGCAGTCCCAGTCCTGTTGCTAAAGGCATCAAGGGTTCTGGCACACCCTCAGTGCAATCAAGATTAACTATTTATACTGTACAGCAGCTGGCATGTAAGGAACAGTAATTTCTTTCAAAGTATTTCTAAGTCTGTTAGATTTAGAAAATTTCTGTTGTGCTCTAAAACCTAAAGGCTTCTTTTCTGAATCCTTCTGCTGTTGTGGCTACTGCAATTTCAAGTGTAAAAGCAGCAGCGCTGAAAAACAATGGATTACAAGCTCTGTAAACTATCTCACAAAGAGAGGTGTAACAATCTGAAGTTTATCCTGTGATCTCAGTCGCAACTTCATACGGCTACATCCTCTACAACCCAGCTCCAAAGGGCTGCCAAAATGCTGCTCATGCCTTCTAGACAGTGTGTGTATCTGATCAATCCATTTGATTTGTAGGTTAGAACTAAGCCTCACAGTCAGACCCAATGATCTCATTGCTGCCAGCATGAATGCAAAATACTTTGAGTGAAAACAAGGGGATTGATCTAAAAGGACACAGGTAATTTAGAGCAGAAGTTGGGCTTTTGTGTATTAATTAAAAAGTTTGCTGTAACCTATGGGACACATCAACTCTCTTGCAAAGGTTGTCATCTCTGTGCAGCCAGCCATTTGTTTTGTTTGCTTCTGAGAGAAACTTGATTTTTGTGATGGGCTATGCCTTTTGCTACTATATCCTCTGGGAGAGAGGTCTGGTCAGATGATTAACATTATCTTCTCTCTTAAACATTACATTATGAAAATTGGGCAGGTTTTTTTTTTAATAGCAACTGACTAATTAGCCCCACGTCTCATCTCAGCTGTCAAAAATCTCTATTCATTGACAGTTTACTTTAAGTGGTTCAATTAGCATAACAAATGACTCACCAAAAGTTCTGTAGGCATCCTATTGATTAATGTCATTTATCTTGCAAACCAGCAGTAGATGCGTGAGTTGCTCCTAACAATTATTATATACATTTATACATGTATATAATAAGTGCCTCTCAGAGAAGCAATGCAATTTAGGTGTTATTTGCAGACATTTAATAGCAATAAAGGGCTTTCATCAGCAGCAATAAGATGGATGATTTCCCAGTCAAGAACCAGGTAGAGGACAGGGCTGTGTTTCCCTGCACATCACACTACATGCATCCAAGCAATATAAAGAAGAGAAATTTCTATGAGTATGAGATCAGACTGAGGAGGATAGAGACTGATCAGGAGCCACAGAGTCTGTATTTTTTACTTTTTCCTACTGTTCGCATAAGCTTTTCATTTCACTGGTATATATTGTATTAACAGCGCATTATATAATTTTTTGTTCATGCTTTTCATGTTCATGTTTTATGTTTGGGTAATGCACAGAAAAGGGCTGGGTTCTTCCATTTCAGCTTAAAGACTTGCCTTGGAATTTTTGCTCCTAAAACTTATGTGATTTTGAAATCTCAGTGTCCTTAGACCCATGCCTAGAACTGATAGCAGATCAAGGTGCATGGTACAGCAACAGGGCAGCTAATTTTCTATTTTTACAGGACCCTTAACTAGTGACACTACAGCAGTACTGAGCAGGTGGGGGAAAGGAAGGGTTTTTCCCCTCAGCTCTGCCACTCACCTTTGGCACTCACTTTGGCCTTACTTAATCTCCTCTCTCCATTTTTTTCCTACCTGCTTCGATTTTATCCATGCTGCTCATGAGGTCTGTGCAGTCCTTGCCACCAGAACAGTCCCTCACTGAATGTTCATGCAGTGCCTTACCCTACAAAAGGTCAGAGCCTCAGAAACCCCCAGGATATAAAAATGCAACATTTCACCACAGAGCAAATTCCATAAATTCACCACTGGGGGGGAAAATGATCTCCCATCAGGTAGAGACTCTGATCAGATGATGATGTTCTAGAATTTTTGCAAAAAGATGTTTTCTGCCAATGAAATCAGAGATTGCCATATAGTGCACTGAAAGGCATTAGTATGGGTGCCCCTGTAATCATAGTGAAAAAGTGTGTGTGTGTTTCAGTTGTTTCAAAGTACTTCTCCTAGAGGAAGAAGCTTTTATGACTGAACTCTTTAATAAGGGCTCTTCCCCCCAGTCTCAAGAGGGACAGTGCAAGCTTTAAAGAAAGTACAGCAAGTGCTCTCACTACTGAAGCCACTAGGAGTATATTTTATAAAGCAATATTAAAAAAATACTGAAAGCAGAATAATTTAATCAGATTCATGAAATCAAATACCCCAAGGCAGCGATGAAGATGCAGCTCAACAGGTACTGGCATTTCATTCCATAGGAAGAGGAAAATTCATCAGCTCTTTCTTTTATTTTCTTTTTTTTCCCCCTCTTTTTTCTTTATAGAAGTAAAACTTGACACTGAATAAAACTAAAGCCAAATAACCCTAGGACATAAGGGTTAGTGCAAAGGCATCTTGGGCTTATATTCAGTTACATTCTGTCTCTTCTTGTTTGGGAGCTGGAAACTATTCATTACTAGAGAGTTGGAGGGAGTGTTGTCAAGTGTTTCTTTAAATGGCTTTTATTTTTTTTCTGTGATCACACAATCACTAACTGGCAAAATATTTCATCTTTTTGTTCTTCCATTTGTGTTATGTTGCTATGACTGCATTCTCTTCTGGTAAAGGGCAGCACAGCAGACCTTTATCCCAACCTGGGGTCTCCTCACGCTGCAGACAGAGTTAACAATAATTTATGAAAACCATCTTGAAAAACTAGCACTGGAAGAACCCTCTAAAACTTGAAATTTAGTGTTCCCATGTGTCCTAATTTTCAAAAATCTCCTGCAAGGAACGATATTTTGTTCTTTTGTGCTGTTACTCATACACTCAGCTGATGGCTGATGGCTTCTTCAGAGTTGTTGCAGGAGCAGTGTTTCTGTGATTATGTAAGTGTAGGCTATGAAAGTGAGGAGTAGACTGACATTGATAGCAACTTGTAATATTAACTAGGAGATCTTGGGAAAAGCTCTTGGAGGAGAAGAAGGTACAAATCCTTAACAGCTACTGTGGTCTCACTGAAATACCAGCTGAGCAACAATTCAGGAGTGTACATGTCCTTCAGACATCTCTGGAGGAGTCAGCCCGTTCTCATTTGCCAGGGAGGTAACTGAGGGATAAATTCAACTCAGTTAAACCCAACCAGCAAAATTCAGACATCAGGTTTGTTGCAGGCATCTCCCCTTGCTGCATCATCAACGGGGAGTCAGGTGCCCATGCAATGAATCATCCTGTGCTGCAAGAGGAGGCACCCACTGGTTTACAAAGGTGCCTGTGTCTCCCTGTTAGCGACACAAAGAGCTGTGAATAGCAACCCAGGCTGAGAGCCTTCCCTTTCACTAGCCCTGCATTTAGCTGAGGAGATTCCCATCCAGCTGTCTTCTCCAAAGCAACTCAGCAGAAGGTGGACAGAAGAGAAAATGATGCCTCCAGTGCACCAGGCAGATGTGCTGTGCAGAGGATCACCCTCCCTTTTTACGTGGGCATCAAATCGACTCTGCAGTGAGGGAATGGAGTTGAAACACCAAATCTGTGTGACTGAGGTCTGGGTGAATGCAGTTCACGAGGACTAAGGTAATCTGGATAAGCTGAGCAAGTACAGAGGGACAAAATATTTAGGCAGTGCACGATTCTGACAAGTGGCAACAATATCCCTGGGACAGATTTTTGAAGAGTATGGAGAGAAGATCATTCAGTTTATGATGCATGTTTAGCAGCTAAAATATAGCAGCAGCACTGTCCTCTCCTGCCTCATGGCTTCTTTCTCCAACAAGGCCATCATAAATTCTGCCTTGAGCAAAGCAGAACTGATTTGACTCAATTTATTCTTCTTTAAAATACACACACAAACACATTCACTAGGGAAGGATATAGAAGTTCCAGGAAAGAGCCGTAACTCAATTGCCATTATAGAACAGAAAGATAATTAAGTAAATGTTGGCAGGGGATAGCATTGAATAACTTTAGCAGAATGAGTTCTTCCTTGGTTTGCCCTTTGCAGAAAGTATACTACATTCTCCAGAGACCCCACCCTAAATTGCTTTGGATAGCTTCCTTTTCCCTGAAGGAAATCAGAGAGAGCAGGGCTGGAAGGGAGCTCCAAAGGTCGGTTTCCCCCAGTACAAAGCAGGATTAACTCAAGCTAAGCTGGTAAAGATGAATGTTTTCTCTGCTGGGGGGCAGGAGGTCAGCCTGTATCCTGTATAGTTTAACCCTTCCCATATTGCTACCTGGAACTTAGGAGGATCCAGGTAATATCTAAATCACTTTGGTCTACAGTTTGGAGCAAAGAGAAGCATTTTACAGAGAAATTAATAGACAAGTAGACACCCTGAAGTGTAACTGGGCTCTGCTTGTGTTTGTGTGTCAAGAGTATAAGGGATCCAGGAGCTGCAGTTACTAATTAGTTCCAAGGGCAGATAAATAGCAGCTCTGCTTTTTATTCATCCCATGTGGTGATCCACTGGGTTTGTAGACTTTGGCACATTTTATGTCTGAAATTTATCATGAGTTTATAGCCAGACAATAAGTTAACAGAAAAAGAAAAACAAAAGACTCATCATTGTAAATTTTATAAGACTGTACTTTTAAAACTAGAATATAAGAAAGAGTACATGTGATAAGAAAAGAAAGAAAACAGAACAGTGAAATGTTAAATTAGCATGTCTAAGTTCATTCTTGTTGGGGCAGGTAGGTTTCAAGTCAGAGAGCTTCTCTTTAATGTCATTAGGTTTTCGACAATGAATATTTCTCCTTTTTCATTTCATTGCAAGAAAGAATCCTGTGCAAAATGCTATGTGTATAAAACATATGCAGCCACCTCTAAAATCTAATTATTTAAAATCAAAATCTTTGAAATATTTTATCTTACTGTCTATCATGGAAGGTTATTTGAGCTTCTTGGTAATGAATCTTTGTCTAAAACATATTTGGCAATCTTTGCATAATCATGTCACTATATGTCATAGACTACACCTCCAAGAATCACCACATGATGTGTGAAATGAAGCAAAAATAGCAGATATCCTTAGAGTGACTTTGGTAAAACAGTGCTAATTTCTCAACCTTCAGAAAGATCAATGTAATCTCAAAGTTTCAAACACATCAACAAAAATATCTTTGAGGGGGAAACAGAGATGTGTAAGTGGGCTGTTTTCATTTAATAGGAAAGTTAGCATAGAGAAATTTTGGGCTGTCACCAGAAATGAAATGCATGGTAAACTTGGGATGAGAAGAAATGTTTCATGATTGCAGAATCACAGGCATTTCCAGCCTTACATGACATCTTTAGAGCTGCATTTTGTGTCCTAGGGTCTGTTACCACAGCAGCTGTTTAAAATGTGATACTTCCAACAATGCTGTCCTGTGCCCATATAGGAAAGACAAAACAATAAGAAAAATTGCATCTGAATCAGAAAATATAGAAGCAGAACTGTCATGCTTATCCAGGGCACTGGATAAAACACAGACACAGTAAGAAGAGTGTGTATTTAGCATATGATTAATTTAATCTCTGTCAATTGGAATTTTAACAGTGTAGTATTTAGTTTAACCTAATCATTCCAGCTCCTTCCATGATCAAATAAAGTGACGCACATATCTCCAAAGAGACATTTCTTTTGTTCTCAGTCATAGTTTCATAGTATACAAGACAAACTTTATTCTGTGATGGTCCATTTTCTCCATTGTCTATAGAAAGGTTTAGATGACCAGATTAACCTTAGTACCTTACTTCCAGACATCTAAAGTTCGTGTATGTTGAATGTAATCCTGTAAGAGCTCTCATTTCAGCCTGGAAATGGTAAGATAAAAATGGTTGAAAGCAGACGAAAAGCCATATATGTTTTGTTTAAATACAATATTGGAGAAGAGAGATGACCTTAATATAATTTATGATTTATATTTTAGTGCTAGCAGGAAGCTTAAGCTGCGTAAAGACTCCACAATGTAAGCAGAGATGATGGATAGGAAGGGATGGAAAGTTACAGGAACTCTAGTACTGAAATTAAGTGACTACATGAAGGTCACAATTGATGAACACTTTTTTCACTTGTGTATTATAAAGGTACAGATAGAAAATGTGCAACATTGGGCAGCTGATGAGGAGAAGGAGAGTGTTGCACACACCCTTATGTTTCCCTAAGGATTTGAATTTAACCACGGTTTTCATTAGGCTAGACACCTGAATTAGTTACATCAGGCTCCTTCTGCAGTTATCCCACAAAATTGAGGCACTTCTTGAGAATAACTCAAATGCCAAGGGACTGAATTGCAACCCGAGTGAAACCTAATACTGACCCCAATTAGAAATGCAGAGTCAAATTTGATAAGAGGAAAGTCTCTATGAAGATTAGAAGAATCGATAAATGAATGATAAAAAAAAAAAAAAAATCTCCATAATTTGAGAATCTTCCTCTGGATTAACAGGGTTTGGGCACGAATCAGATCTTTGCCACAGATTTCAGCAGAAACAGGATTTTACTAATAGTGGCGAGTCCCAGAGGAGGTGCTCTGGAGCTTACAGATAGGATTGCCACAGGTTGTCTGATCTTGGGACAGGCATCCAAAGGATGAATAGGACATCTACAGGTGGTCTAGGTTTAAAATAATCCTCTAGGAGAATCTAGCAGATGACATCTGTATCTGAGGCTCATCTGTCATAATTTCTTAGTAAAGATGAAATGAGGGACAAGATCTGCCAAAAATACACAAGATGGATCAGCCAAATTGTTTCTAAATGGTACCTTAGTCAGAAATCTCCACAGGGGGCCAGCAGCCAGCTGCACTGCACTATAGACTAAATGTTACTGTTTTGGAAAAGAGTCAGTGGCAAGTGATTTGCATTAAACCATTTTTTCCTTTTGTTGTTCTTGTTGTTGGTTTTGTTGCTATTTTTGTCTAACACAGAAATGCATCAGCATGTGAAATTTACAGAGCAAGCACCCAGTTGCTGATTTCCAGTACAATTTTTATCTCCATGCTTAAAGGTTTTTCTCCCAAAAGGTAGGGAGGAAGGGGAGAGCAGCAGGGTAGAAGCGGTGATAAGGAATCCAAAACACCCAGTCAAACAGAGAGGCTATCCAGAACCACAAATGGTTTCCATTTTCCAACATTTGTTCCTAGTTCAAGAATACAACAGAAATCTGTGAATTAAGGGTGCCTGTGGTTCCCTTTCCTTGGAAAGGAGAACAGAAGATGGAACAAAACCTATGCTGAAAGCCACTGAACTCATGAATATGAACAGGGGGCTGAAAGAAAATGAAGCCCAGGGATTCATGGATCTCGTCATGGTCTAGAGATGCTTTCAGCATATGTCTAGCGTGCAGCAGGGTCTGGCAATTTTCCTGGTATTTAGGCTGCTTTTGGGACTGCTGCTCTCCAGCACATGTTTGTCCTGGAGGATGGTTTTCACTGATATGGTGTGATGAAATTCCTATCTAAACACTTGCAGGTGTATGTGGGGATGGATCTGGCCAGAAACCTGATCATTTGCCAAGAGAAGAACATTGCTAAGGGGCAGCAAAATGGCTCTGCCCCTCAGCCTGCCTGCTCTCATCTAGGGACAATTTGGGCGTGCTGGAAAAATGCTACACTGATTCTGCATCCATCACTATTCAGGACTGAAAAGGCAAAGAGGAAGATCAGGTTTTTTTTTTCAAGGATCTGCTTCCAATTCTGTTCCCTCCTGTGACAGAAACAACCTTATCATCCCAGCCTCCAATGCCTGGACTGGAAAACACTTGGGTGCTTCCAAATTTGTCTGTACTGATGTTTTTCACATATCCGGACACACATGGATTTACATGTAAGTGCAATAACAAAAGCATGTGGAATGGTTGCTATAGGATAATTGTACAGGTAGTTATCTACATTAGCATGCATCACACATACAGGTGCATGAGAATGTATTAGAAAGAAAAGCAAATACAACAGAAGATTCAAAAAAGTTAAGGACAGAGGATGACCGCAAGAATGATCCATGAGTTTTTTTCTTGCATTAGCCAGTCATTATTATCTAAAGAAACCTCTGCCAGGTGCACAAGATGCTGAAATCTTACAGTATGATGAGAAAAGAAACAAGAACAAACCATGAAATATTTAATATCCTCTAGTGGCACTGATGCAGTCTTTAAGCACAGTGCATTAACACTGTTCACTGTGCCTCCTAACTCAAGTGGCTGTAACTAGACCATGGGAGAAAAGAGGTGAACAGTTCTTACAGTCCTTTTGTACTGAAAAAGCCCCAGCTGAACCAAGGTTTGAACTTTCCTTGAAGAAATGTGTGGATTGATCAGTGAATTCAGAGAAGGGTGAATTAGAAGCTGAGGAAACACTGTCCACAAGAAACAGTTGAAAGAAATATTCCTGCTTAGAGTGCAGAAGGGAAAAATGAGTAAAGGTATGAAAATAGAATTAAAGCAGAATTAAAGTTAAGGCATCAGAGGATTTTAGCCAAGAAGGATTACCTGTCTTCAGGTAAGATAGCTCCTATCTTCCTGAGATGTCACTTTCTTTCTACTGTTTGTGGAACAGGTTTAGTCAACACCCCTAATTATTTTTGTGTGATGATGAGAACACTTTCCAGGCTTGGCAGCTCTGTCTGAAATACAGATGTTTAATGAATCAGTGCCATCTCTGTCAGGCTATTTTCTTTTTTTGTACCTTTTCCCTGAGTGTGTGCCACTTGCCACAGATAGACATTCAACTAGTCGGTGAATCTTTAATTTGACTCAACAGGATTGTACACTTGCTCTTACATAAAAAGCTCTACCAGAATACCACTGAATTTATTTTGGACTGATGTGTACAGCGTGGACATGGATCTGTATCCTATTTGGGATCCTTTGCCCCACAGGCAGGGTGTAAGGATGGAAATCATATCCAAGAATCAAGAGCTACATTTTGAATACCCTGAAAATTATAAAGATTTCTGTACTCTTTTACCAAAGTCAAAAACTTTGACTTCTTGAATAAAATGATGGTCACCAAGTTTGCCGTGGATTCATTTCCTACCTTTTAAAATGTTCCTACAATCACCCATAGGTTTTGATGCCTTACAGAGGAAATGCTCCTGGAATAATACGTTTGCCTTTAAGATTTGTTTGTCTGGGTTTGTTGTATACTGTTTTTTTTCCTATTGAAGTTCTAAACCCCAACCTTTCCTCAATTTTTTTTTTGTTACTTCTTTTTTCCTTGCTGTAGGAGAAGCACATTTACAAATCACTAATACTGATTAAAGCTTTAGAAATGTGCAGGCCTCCTTGACCTGCTTAAACACACTGTTTGTGTGCATGGAAAGGATGCATGTACAGTGATTACCAGATCTGCTGTTCAAGCAGACCTTTTCTTTCTGGGTCTAGTGGTCCTGAGTGAGAGTAGTTTGTAACTCCACTCGAGGAAGACTCAGAAGAGTACAGCATTCACTGCAGCAGAAGAATCAATTTAAAATTCAAATGCCTTAGTCTCAGCTGACTAAAGACCCTTCCCCCCTCAGCACTCTCTTGACCATCCAGCCCCATCTCCAAGGTTGTGCCTCAAAGGCTGGCAGGAGCTCCCAGACACTCAGAGCAGATTTGGTAAACGAGACCCAGTGCTCAGACTGCAGGTGAGCTAATTCAGTGCCATTAGCTGCAGCCAGGACTCCATCTCCTCATTAGGAAACAGATAAATTATGCAAAGTGTACTCTCAGTACAAGCAGCAAGAGCCGGCAAAGACACCGAAAAGAGAGAGGTGGAAGGAAAAATGATCTGTAAAGCAGGGCAGAGCAAATGCAACACTGCCCTGGAAGTTCTGGGAGGGAACCCTCATCTTGGGTCAGCCCCTGGATGGAAGCAAAAGGTTTCACCTTCTTTGACCTCCTGCCAGCTGCAGTGAGTCAAGCTGGAGCAAGGGCTCTGCCCTTCTGTGCTTGCCCATGCTGCAAAGATCCCCCATTAGTTACTCCTATTGTGCCTTAATCTTTCATATGAAATAGATTTACTTAAAACTCCAGAGCCCAAGGTGGAAAATATTTACCTCTTATACCCCAAGCAGACCCTCCACAAGAGATTATCTTCCCTGACAATACTTTGCACAGCCTGATTTTTTTTTCCTAATGGCTGTTGCCATGAAGCATGGCATCAGTGAAAGCTCTTCTCTTATATTGTGCTTACTTTATTTCCAAAAGAAGCCAAACCACAGCAGGGAAATGACTGTATGAAATATCCTACAGCCACCTGAGCAAGATAAAATATCTCAGGTATGGGCAGGAAAAAATAGTTGACATTAGCTTAGATACCAGACCCCTCTCAATCCTGGTCCCTGCAGGACTGTCAACTTGGTGACCAACCATTCTGGCACCCTTCTGCGTCAGGGAAATCCTGCCAGGAGTTGGGCTGGACTCACATTAATTTTCTCCTGGCCAACAAAGACTGACCAGATTGCAAAGACTGTGAACTCGTGACCTTGATTTGTTTCTCCTCCAACAGCTTCCTGGAATGCTGGGTTTCTCAGCCTCCTCTCTGCCTCCTCCTTCTCTTTGCCCAGGAGGCATCATGGGGGCAGATACTGCCCTGGTTGGGAAGCCCAGAGAAGCAGAGGATGCTGGAGAGGCTGGAGTCCATCCATCACCCCCTCAGCACAGGTAGGACTGGGCTGCAAGGATGGCATAACAAAGACAGACTACATTTAGCTGGATACTTTCCCTCAATCACTGCATTAGCTTTTCCTGATCCTATAGTTAAAAACAGCTATTTATTCTGTCACTACACGCTGGCAAAGATATATTGCACCAAGTCAGCGCCTACAATTATTATAGTACAGAAAACCTTTGCTGTAGCATGTTTAGTGCTGCTATTTATCAGGCACAGCTATTACATCCTGGCTCCCAACAAGGCTATACAATTCTGGCACCCAGGAAGACAGCAGGTGCTCTGAATTAAACCAGGGCCCAAAGACGTTCCCTTCACCTTCCTCTGGCTTTCCTTAATATCCTAGTAAGGACTGGGGGTTATCAGGAAGGAAAAAGGTTGCAAGAAAGCACTTTGCTTATCTGACACCATGTCTTAGTGTCACAAAACACCATGTGTAGGGTGCAAAACATTGCTGTTTTGTGAGGGAGGTGACAGGATCTCTAGAAATTAAAATAAATTAGGATCCAAGTAGGTTATACAGTTCTTGAAGGTGCCAGAAACACAGTATTTAATTATCGTGAATATTTGCTTGTGAAATCCTTATCCAATACTAACTGATAACCAAAAATATTGCACATTGTGGTCCACCTGCCTATCCAGCCATCAGAAAGCATACTGATACCACTGCTACTAATTCCTCTACTGCTCCATTTATATACACTCTCAGGGTTCTGAGTATATTTTTCTTATCTTTGCTATATCATCAAAACCTTGTTCTATTATTACCAGGAAAACTATCTTGCCAATGGTCTGCTCTCAAGATTAATTTAAATTCATGTCTTCCAACAGAATGGCATTTAAAAAGATGTTTCTTATGGAATCCTCTCCAACTTTCTAACTTGTTATTAGCAAACTGAAAATTTAACTCACAAAGTACACACATTTATTGTAATGATTTAAAAAAAAAAACAGAGAAGGAAGTGCTAGAGAATAACTTACTCATCAGCAAAAAAATGAATTTTTTTGATAACTTCCTGAAAGCCTGCTAATCCAGAGCTGTCTCTTTCCCACTGTCACTAATTTTCAAAAGAAATTCAAGCCTGAATCTAAGAGACTTCCCTGATGATTTCTTTCAGGAAAAAAAAAACAAAAAACAAAAAACAAAAAAACAAAAAACAAAAGGAAAACCAAAAACAAAAACCAAACAAAACCAAAACACCAACAAAACTGTCTTTTTAAAAAACAAACAACAAAAAATACCTAAACAAAACAAAAACAAACATGAATTTTCAGTAAGATAAAGGTATCTAAACTACTTTGATCAGTCGTTCCCAACATGTCTCCAGCCCAGAGCTGCCAGCAGCTGCCTGGAGTAAGGTGGGAGCGTCTGGGCACTGCTCAAGGAGCCAAAAGGCACACGGGGTCTGTCAAGTATCGACGTGGAGGCAGAACCAAACCTGAAGAACTTCTAAGTTCTCTAAGGAGGCCCAAAGGCAGAGAGGACTACATAGGAATAGCTGAATAGGGATCAACACTTAGACAAGGATGCAAAAGTGGATAATAATGCAGAATATTTTGGGTCACTGCTGTCAGGGATATTTTCCTTAAGAGGTTTTTGGGGTACTTTGAGATACACAGATTTAGCTTTATTCCCACCAGCTCCCAGCCAAAGGCATCTTTTTGAATCTGCTTTGGAAAGTCTTAAGCTTCCAGGCCTCCTGTTGGCAGGAAGCATATTGTCATCATACTATGGAGCTGCTACTGACCACAGCTGCCTGATTACTTTGCCTTTGCAACATGGGTAGAGGTGGTTCATGGGATTTGGTGTGATTTATTTGTTTGGGTTTAATGTTCCAAGACAACAGGCTCTTTTTTTTTTTTTTTTAGAAGGAATAAGCACAATAATCAGATTGTGTGAGAGAGGATCAAAGAGAAATGGAAATTAAAATATTCTCAACAATATTCTCAATAGTGTTAATCACTAATGCAAAAGGAACATTTTGCTTCTGGCCATTGTTGCCGATGTGCAGGGCATCCACACTGAGTGGATCTATTGACCTGATATTCCTGCTTACTGTGCAAGTGGTACTAATGTTAGCAGGACTATATTTAAGAGACAGCAGCCCTTAAGAGGCATCTGCTGATGGAGCTGCAGACACCACCAAAGATTCATGCTACTAACTAGGAGAGGGACTCAGACAGTGGAAATAATTTGCTTAAAAGCATGTTGATTTGGACATCACTAATCTCAGCATTGATCTTTGCCGGCATTAACTTTGCTGTTAATGCAAATAACTGAACATAAGGATGCCATTAATTGTATTGATATAATGGAAGGCACTGCCCTTGACTTCAAGGCCCCCCTCTTTGATTTAGTGCTTGCCAACGACTCAACATTTTTGTCTCCTCTCCCCTTTTCTGCTTGTCCAAAATGATGTTTCATTCCTTTTTATGTCCCTGTTATGCTGGGAACATCCTGTCTCCACGTTCCACTCCTTCAAATGCTCTTTTCTTCCTGAAGGTCCTGCATTCACCTTCCCTCCTTTTCCCAAGTGCAGCCTCACAACTATAACAGGAAGAAAGCAAGAGTGCAGATCTATCCAGAACACAACAGCAGCGACCCACATGAAGAATTCAGGTTGCACTGCCAGCGTGGCAAATTCCCTCTGTGATTTCCTGGACCAAGAGGATTGTGAGTTCCAGGAGTAAAGGCTTAATGAGGAAAAGGCGACAAATGTGACTTATCCATAGGGCTTTGGTGAGGATGTTTAAATCAAAACAGTGCATTTTTCAACTGCCCATTTTACAAACTGAACACTGATAAAATGGGAAGTTACTGGAAGAGTTAAAAAAAAAAAAGAAAAAGAGTCCTTGAAACTTTTCTTTCAGGAAGGGATTTAAGGAGCTGTATGTGTAGCTTATACACAGGAAAGACAGGAAAATTTGTTGTCCTTCATTATTACCTACCAGAAGAAAAAAAGTGTGATGGCAGAGGGCATTTTAGTTTAGGATGTGAAGACATCACAGAATATCACATTAGACAAACTAAAATTACAGCGTGGTTTATTTTGATTGAGTCCAGTCTCTGAGTCTCAAAATCTGTAAATCAACTTTAATTTTCTACAAGGCATATCCAAGATATGAAGAAAAAAATAATTATACATTAGGGAGAAAATTCCTGTTTTCCCAACAGAAGTGTTAATTTAGACCAGAAACTTAACAAATACATATGAGAATCACTTTCTCTGACCCAAAGGCTTAGCAGTGCCAAAAGGGAAGATACAGGAAGAGAAATACTATTGCAGATCTATCATGGGCAACCACAGTTTTCATTGAAGAACAGAACAAGCATCAATTAACTTTGCATTTTTCTCAGCCATTATTAATTGTTTGGTTTCCCGAGGGCACTATCACGGCAGAAACTGGTATTGAGTGGATCTGAAGAAGTAAGGGAATGGGGAAGATGTCATACGTGTAAGTGGCTTCCTGGATCAGGAGGCCTTCAGGCTGTCTTTTTCAACCAATCACCACAGCTTCGTTTAAAACAGGGTTGCTGACTGTTTGAAATGCTGTCAACTTTGAGATAATCAGAGGCATAGCCTCTGGAAACTAGCACATTGTGGGACTGTAAAAGGAAGCCCCTGCAGGGGAAAGTAGGAATAGTGTACGTAGCAGCATTAAATTGGCATCTATTTGTCAAAAACATCGTTTGCCACCTCATTTCTCCAGCAAAAATATTCCAGTGAAAAAAAAACTAAACAAAAAACCACCAACAAAACAAAACAAAACAAAACAAAACAACCCAAAACCAACCAACCAAAAAAGAACCAAACAAAAAAACCCCAATCCACACTCATCTTTCAGTTCCTCAATTAACATCTGAATTGGAATCAACAACTTAGGAGTCAAGGAACCTTTGAAGAGATGAGAAATCAAATGCTGTTTTTCAAGCTGGACATGAAAACACTGTGATGATAGTGGGATTATTTGGAAATACATGGCCAATAGAAACCTTGGAGGGAATTGATCCATTCCAAATCCAAATCCCTTTTGGTCTCTTAATCCATAAATCTTACTAGAGAAGTATGCTAGTGCTAAACAGTTGTGTTTAAGATATGCAGCTGGATTTTCATGAACAGTTGTCTGTCATCATACGTTTGTAAATTCATCTTCAATAATTATTTTTCACTTGCAAAGGGTTTGTCTCTGCAAATCAGTTGTAAAAATGTTAATTTTGAATAACATTTCTGTAAATGGGACATATTTATTAGCTCTGTCTTACAAATTAGAAAACTAAGGGACAGAGGGTTAATTGAGCCTAGTTTTTTTAAAAAAAAATCTGAATTATTTTAATCAAAAGAACACATAAAGATGCAGATGTGAACCAAAACCCACTTATAATTGCGACCGTAAGGAAGAAGAAAAGGGAATTGCTGTCTCAAGTATCTTTCACCCTAATTACAAGATTATAATAGTGTGGACAGGTGGATTAGCACAAAAAATACCATGAACAAAGATTGCTTTGTCTTTTCCCCTTCGTTTGACTGTATGATACCCATATGGGTTTTAATGTCTCCTGATTTAGTGAAAGGGACAGAAAATGGGTGTGTGGCCTCGATTTAGCCTTCATTTGCTTCCATGTGGCTCATGCCAAAGGTGCCATTTACCCTAAATTGTCATTCTGTGGTGTAGGCTGTGAGGAATACAGTCTGGGATGCTCCTGCCCAGCAAAGCACCAGGATATTTGTAGTATCTGTCTTTTCCTTATCACATGGAATATAACATGATCTGTGTGTCCTTTAAACTAAGAAGCAAGCCAAGACACTCAGAAGGGCCAAACTTTGTGCTGCTTCACTCCACCTCCACTTCAGCTCACTTCAAGCTGCTTTAGCTCCATTTCAAAATCCAAGACCTGGGGACCCCAGACATGCCACAGATCAGTCAAATTTCAGTGGTTGCACAGTTCCTGAGGAGGAGGAACAGATGGACAGGAGCACAAAGACGCTGATTGCATAAATTCTGTTTCTTAAGAAACTAGACTAAAATTAGGTGTTTTGAAATCCAGGTCGAGGGTTAATTTGTTTGGAAATAGGTGCCTGAATGCTAACACACATGGTTAGGACAGTAGCTGTTTCTTTTGGTGTTGTCAAAGCCGTGTTCTGATACACCAGATCCAGTTCTGGGATACCATTAGGGACTGTTAGGTCATGAGATATGCTTCATGGCCATTTCCACTTCAGCCATGCAACCTGCTAACAGTAACTTCTGGTTTCAGTCAATTACTTTATAATTATGTTTTAAAATGTCATGTCTGATTTGAGCCAAACACTTGGCTTTTAGCCTCCCCAAGAAAAAATGAAGACAGTGATATGAAATTGCAATATTAAAAGCAGAACCTGTGCCATCTATAGATGTATTCACAATCCAGGGCTATATTTCTACACATAACTTGGGGCATGGTTCCACCACAGATATCCCTCTACCGCAGAATCCTCATAAATGTCTCAATTTAAATGCTTGAAAAACTATCCATTGGCAAAATAGTGAGTACCAAAACATGCAAAAAAGCAAAACAGAAAAAAACTCCAACAAAAACAACAACTCATCGACAACAACAAAAAGATTAAACCCTTGAAAACCCACACTGCTAAACCCCCCCAATCTTAAGTAAGAATGTCCCCACCCAGAAATGGAGTTAATTTAAAGTTCATCCAAACAAGTATGTTTGTTTGTAGAGATGAGAAGGACTGTAACTCCTTGCAGACAATGGTGAGGACAGGAGATGCTCACACAGAAGATTAGTTATGTTTGATGGTTATGAATATAACCTCTTTCTGAAAGTCCAGAAAACAGCTGTCTCTTCTGACACGCATTCCAGCTCTCAAAACGCTGGAGACACTCCTTCTTGATTTCTTTTTCTCACCTATCCAGATGAAAGGTTTTGCTCTGAGGTGAATTTGCACAGAATTATGGGGAAGAGAACCTTCTCTAGCACTATCCTGGAATATTCACAGGATCAGAAGTTGCTGCAAGTCCCAGCACAGCTGCCACCTTACAGGGCTCCCACGAATTTTCTTCCCAATCAATTCTCCCAACATTCCCCACTACATGTTCTGATATGAATCATCCTTCACAGCAGGAAAAGAAGCTAAAATTCCCTGGCATTACCTAGATGTGCTGCTTTAAGGACTGGAGTGTAGCTCTGAAAGTACTCTTCCTTTCACAAGGCCAAACCTCCCCTTGCTGGGTAATCCATCAGAACTGCCATTAACTGTGCATTCATGGCACTTACAGCCCAAATCTCCACTGTGGCTTTGAAAAATCCACCCCCAGTGTTATTCCAGCATTGTTGTTTGTCTCCCTGTGAACTTATAATGATAATAATGATAGTAATAATGACTGACACTTATACAGAACCTTTCATCCAAAAGGATCTCAGAGCGCTTTGCAAACTGATTTGCAAACAACTGCACACCCATATTAAAAACCCCATCCCCATCTTAATGCAATATTAATGTTGCAAATGTGAAGTGGCAAAAAAGATGGGAAGTGCAAAGATTGCAGCTTCAGGAGCAGAATCCATACATGATGTACCTTGCCTATGAGGGTCTGTCATTTACAGCATCACCTGGAAAATGCTGCACAGCAAATAATGCTTCCCAAACTGAAGGAAAGGTGATCAAAACCTTGTGCATCTGGCCATGAAGGTAATTGGGTGGAAATTTTGCTCAGTCCCCTTCCTCAGGTGCTGATATGGAAAGCTGAGTTCTCTAATTTTCTATTTTTATTTGCTGCAATTGAGAGGGCAACATTAGATGTAGATGCCCAACAGTTAGAAGTAATGTGGCTAATGATGCTGCAATTGGATAAGGGAGGGAATGGAAAGAATCCTGCTGACTTCAGTGAATACTGGATCAAACATTTGTTGAATAATCTGAACAGTAGCAAAATTCCACTCTACCTTTTTTCCCCTACTTATTATTGTTATTGTGGGTCGCTTTGTGTTTTTGCAAAGGGGAAAAACATTCTTTTCCTTTTTGAACCTTTTTCCTTCAAAACTTTGGGTAATGTCTTTTGGAACCCGATCTCACATGACAAGTTGGAGCTGCAAGGGGTTTTGCATCCATTTGGGCTGTGTTCCTCTGTTGATAGAACAGATCAGCCCAATGTTAATGGTGCAAATGGCGCTGTTTTCAATGCACAATTAACCAAGTCAACACCGTGATGAATAAAAATTAAAGCTGGCATCAGGGAAGAACCCATAGAAGTTGAAATCAGTTGTTCAGGTGCCTATGACTCTGAAAACATCCTTATCTTTCAACAGACATTTTTTGTCCCCCATGTAAGGTCAAATTACCTGCATCAAAAGACGGAAAGAGAAGAGTTTGAAGGAGAGGAATCTCTATGTGTGAGTGAATGGATTAACAAAATCAACAGCTCTAACCTTTTTGACTCCAACCACCTGTGAGTTGCTTTTTTTGGACCATCTGGACAGATAGAAATTTTTTATTTTCCTGTTTTTCTCTATTGAAGGATAACCTGCTTAAGAGGGTGAAAGTGCACTCCAAAACACAATAGAAACTGACTGTATGCACAGGGCAAACACCCACCAACTCATTGCTACAGCTTGTTAAAAGCAAATCTTAAAACTAAATCATCTGTTAGGGCAGTCATTTATCACATATTGGAAACTAGATTCTGACCATGCAGATCATTTAGTGGTTCTGGCAGGAGTTTGGCATTAATCTGGACTTGTCTGCCTGAGCTTCTGGCATAACTTTTATTGCAGGATAAATCTCTCAGCAGAGTGGGGAAATATAAGTACAATTTTATCTATCAAGTTCCTTAAGGCCTTTCTTTCTCTGTTTTGAGAGGATATTTCCTGCCAGCTCTGTTTATCTTCACACCGAGATGGCACCCAGAGAAAAAAAAGGGGGGAAAAACCCACAGCATTATATAGAATATAAATGATTTACTTTGAGAAGAACTTCAACCTGTGCTTCCCTCAACATCTATATCAACCCAGAAGGGTTCAAATTCCTTTCACTGTAGCTGTTGCTGTCAAAGCAGGTGGCAGACTGGCACCCCAGATATATTGAAGTTACCCTGGGGGTGAATTAAGCTTATCATTTTTACACCATGAAGGCTTTCACTCCACCTCAAGTGAGACTCTGTGGTGGTTGGCTTTGCTCAGCTCTGGGAAAATAATAGTTAATAGTGTCATTTTGGAATTTCTTATTAACAGGCCAGCAAAACTGCAAGGTTGACAGCACTATTAAATATGACAAAGTCTTCTTCAAAACACTGACTGTTTGACTAGTGAGAGGGAAAAAAAAAGTCATGGCATGATTTATGTCCAGGTGTACAAGTCACAGACAATCCTCTACATCTTGTGTCCACGGAATGATTGCTCATTTATAGTCAGCAGTGTCCGCACAAAGCTTATCACAGATGGCTCATCTTGACTCTGAAACTTGTGTGTCACCCTGCACGTTTCCTGGACAAACCAACCCCTTGTGGCCCCCAGCCCATAGGAGGGTCCCCTCCAAAATCAAAGTGTTTGTAATTGATCCTTACACCAGACACCTGTTTGTTCTACCTGAAAATGTGCTACCTGCAGTGGATGTCTTCATTGTTTGGGGTGGAGATTTCATAGCTGGATTGATAAGGTGGGAGGACATCCTAAACCAGAAGGCCACTTTCAATTGGAATTGAAGAATTTATTAAAAAAAATTTATATATATACCTGGGAGTTTTTGAGACGCACAAGAAAAATGCATTAGGATTAGATTAGATGAGATTAGATTAAAAAAGCACTGAAATAGAGGACAAGATCAACAGTCAGTCTTAGCTCAATAGCCTGTCTCAGACTGTGGTCAATACCATCTGCTTCCCTGCAACAGGCAGGGCACCCTTCAGTGGGCAGCTATGGGGATAACATATTCATAAGGACAATGTCTTCCTAAACCCCATTAATTAGAAGTTGGTTTAGGCACTGAAGCAAGAAAGCTTTTATCCACTCTGAAGCTCTGGGATTTTTATTTTTTTTTTAATCCTCACAATACTAAATCTGGATGTTCTTGCTACCTAATATAAGTCTAATCCCATTCTCCCCCTTCCCCTTCTCCTCCTAAACTGTCAAAATTTTGGTCTCAAATAGTAGTTCTTTTGTGTATTTTTTTTAACTGAATTGCAGATTTTGCTTGGGCAGGACACAGAAACTCGTCTAATAGCTCACAGCAGCTACCTGCATCTTAGAACAAAGAGAGAAGAAGAATTCCTTCAGAAGAATTACTGAAAACAGAGATGTCAAATTTTCTTGTTATCTGGCTGTGATCATTAAAGCAGCCTGAAAAATGCCCTTCCATGCATTTTCACTTTCCACACTTAGCACCCATTTCCTTTATGAAACAAGCCTAGTAACTAAACCTGCTTGGAAAGGATCCAGGGGACATGTTTAGCATTCTGTATTTCAGACATTTTAAGTGCATGTTTCTTGGCTGGTCCACTGTCTTTACACCCCATTTGAATAATACAAGGTTTTATTGAGAGGAAGAAGAGGTGTTATCCAAGAGAAAAAGGAGATACATCAGCTCTGACTCATTCCAAGTGCCAGTCCACTGTCTCATTTTACTGGATGAGCTGTGTAAGGTCAAGAATACAACCACAGGACTCAGAAGGAGAGAATGTTTGTAGAATTTCTCCACATGAAGCTTCAAAAAAGTCTAAAAACACAACAAAATACCTTTTAGAGAATATAGTATAATTGCCACAGATAAGGTTTGGTTATTTTGGTCAGTGTTTCCTGTTTACATTTCACAGAACCTTGAAAAATGTTGGTGGAGGTTTTAGTGTTGGGAAAGATGAAACAGGAAAACCTTATAAATATGATTGCCTGGTGAAAGATTTTGAGAATATGGAAACTATAAGAAACTATAAGTGAGATTGAAATCAAAGCCACCTTTGAGATACCAAACCTTAGTTTCTAAATAACTAGAAAATAATAGAATGGCCAGCTGAAAGTAATTCCCTCTTGATTGAACAATTCCCTCTGCTTGCAGACAGGTCCAAGGGTCAAAGAAGACCCTGACAACTTGGCAGAAGGGGTCCAAAGAGTAGTTTTTAGGGTTTAAAGTGTAACAGAGTATGGTAATGTAATGATTCTCATAGGCTGTATGCAAATGCTATAGGATTTGTATCTTGTATTAGATTGGTTAGTGGAAATTAGAATGTTCAACACAGAAGAAGGTTTATTGCATTTTAACGAGAACCTCGGTCTCTGAGCTTTTCCTCTTAGAACTCTTTGCTTTTCCTCTCACCTCGCTCTTAGCTCTCTCTCCCACCACTCTCTTAGCTCTGTACTCTTTCTCTCTCCTCCTCACTCTCTCACTGCCCTGCTCCGAGCTGTGGCTGCAGCTCCAGGCAGGGCCCTTTCACCCACCCCCTTTACAATAAACCACAAGTTCCATGACCTGGCTTTAGAGATCTCCCTGTCTGTCCCGACCGTCCTGCCCACCGTCGCTCCTACAGCTCCTACATTTTAGCATTGTTCTGGGAAGCCCTAAAGAAATAGTGTGAGGTACTGTTCTTTGAGGCAGGACTCTTGTGATGGGTTCGCTTTTTTACAGTGGTATGTCCTTTATCTTATGCAACTGTTAATCTGGTCACCTGTAAAACCTTATAAGCAATAATTTGATTCCTAAGGAAAATAGTTCTGGGGTTTTTTTTTGCCTGACAGAGTTTTTAGAGAAGAGCCCAAATATTTTGGTAAGGGTTTGTCCTGATGAGCTAAACGGTAGTTGCCAGAGGTTTACTTTCTCCTCTCTGATTAGTGATCTCCAGGTGGACTTTGTGTCTGGCAATGAATTGGCCCTTTTAAAGCAGAAGAGACTAGCAATGCAACTTAAAAAGTTAAGCCTACACAGATAAATAAGAATATGAGCCATTTGAACTTCTACCTGGTGTTACTCTGATATTTTTGATAACATATTACACCTTTCAAATGAAATAACTTCTTTTAAAAATTTACTTTTACATGGCATGTTTGTTTGTGTTTCTTCAGTTGGTTTTTTTCCCTTCTTTTCCTAGTGAAAGGGGAGCATATTCTGAGCAGAAGCAGTTTTGGTATTTGACTGTTGATCTCCAGCTTTGAAAGGCAGGACTTCCCATTCTGCCATTTAATCATGGGGAGGCAGAGAGGATTTAACAGTTCAGACCCAGAGTGGTATAGAGCTCCTGAGAGACACCTGAAAATCTATACCCAGAAAGCATCTGAAGAAAATGTCTTTGCTTATCTATGGTTGCATGTATATGTGGGATTTTATTTTATTTTATAAGATATATTGGCTAACTGGGAGCATTTTATTAAAGAGAAAAGTCTGGGTAAAGCGAGCAAACTATTCACTGCCAAAATTTACCCAGAAGTACCTGTGTAATTGAATTTGGCCAGCTCTAGCAAGATATTTGATTTTCTATAATTGGATTGGCTAATGGGGGGAAGAGGGTGGGGAGAGGGAGGAACTGGAAAGTTATCTATCTCCCTTGACAAAATGATCCAGTGAGTTGGGAAATTTCTCTGCCCTCAGGGAAAGAAGGGCCAGATAAAAACAAGAAAACAAAGCAAGTGATAGACTGAAGCAAGAGGTAGAGCTGGAAAACAGGGGTTAGTCCATGGCTCTGCTACAGACTCCTGAGATGCTTGTGGGCAAGTCATTTAATCTTCCTGTGCTTAAATTCTCCACTGTGCCTGTCTTATTTCAAATTTTGAGTCCTTTGTGCTTTTGCAAGTGCCTTGTGTGCTACATCACACAGCAAAAACTCTCACTGAATAACCAAAAGCCAGTATGAGGATGTAGAAAAGTGTGTTTGAAGGGCTATCATGTCTCCAGCTTACATCTGTTTCTGTCACTTCATTGTAGACACATCGGATTAGAAGACTTGGGTGATTTATTCTGGGCATTCAGCAATCCTGGACATACCTGGAGTGTGCAGCGCTGCTCTGTGGGTGTGTTTCTGGCATGAAGTGTCCTGAGGTTTCCTTTCAGCTCATTTCCTGTGCTGATGGATGTCATGCTCCCATCACAGCACCGTCATGATAGTAAATATTTTTGAGGAATGAGACCAGTTCTACTGGATCATACAATAGGTCCATCCAGCTAAAATTCCTCTCCTCACAGATGGAGCATAGGGCAAAACTAGGTAAGAAAGATTACATTTAGCCTAAATTATCACCTATACTCCAGTAACTTCCATCTCAGAGGGTTCTTGAGATGCAGCCTGTGTATAGCCAGCAGCCTTCACTGCATTCCTCCATTCATCCTGCACGCTGGACCCATGATAAACAGGGAAAGCAAGGCACCCTCACCTTACCACACAGCCATGCCACTGCCAAAAATGAGACTTTTAATAGCATAGAGTGCAAACTTGTCACTACAGCAAGATCAGCAGATGGGAAGGGAGCAAAATTTAACCAGGAAGACAGAGACAGAGGCAGAGTTCTTATCTAAACCCTCCCCACCTGTGTATACAAGTGATACTTTTATACTGGCGTTGTGAATATATTAGGTTTGGTGGTGTCTTGACACTTTTGGATAACAATATCTAGAAATACTCTATTGCCATCCTTATTCTTCATTAAAAATGCAACATTTTCATTTTAAGGGATTTTAAAATGTCTAATCAATCTTCTTTAAAACATGAGATAGATTTAAAGCCAAGACAGAAAAGAATCTTTGGTTCTTAGATTGAAATGATTGCTAGAGTCCTTTTTAGTAAGTAGAGCTAGATTTTCTAAAAAAATTAAGTTAATATGATCAAGTTGTGTGTGTGTTAGCCTATGACTCTTTCCTGATTACATTATTGCATGATTCAGCTGAACAGAATAAATTCTATTTATTTTGCAGATAGATGAGCTATTACACTGAGGATTGTAAAACTTTTTGAAATTAAAATAGATGGAGGAGGAAGAAAGAAGAACACATACCTAAATCTTTCTTTAAGATTTAATGACAGTCTTCTAAGAACAACCTGTTGGGAGGGCTGGTTTTACAGCCATGCAAAACTGCATCCTGGGTTACCCTCTGTGCACCAAACCCTGCCTGCCTGCACTTTGTAGGAAATTGTACCCTCCAGTATCAATAGACATGAAGTCAACTTCCTTAATCAGTTTAAAAGCCTTCAAAAATGTATTTTGTGGGTGTCTCACTAGCTGAATCTTTTATTTATGGCCTTGTACCGAGATGGTCATTTGAATTTTTGTTGTGAGTCCGTATTTTATCATGCATTTTATTTGTTTTTTATTGAAAGCTTTCTGAAGCACTAAGAAAGATCCTGGGCAAGTGATTGAATAAAAGCAAACTCATTTCAAAACCCCTCCCTGATTTTTCATCCTCTTCCCACAGCAGATATGTGCACACCTAGATTTCTGCCCTCTATTTCATAGCATACACTACTACCACTTTATTTTCATCTTCCATGAAAACCTAGCAATTTCTGTTATTTCTAAGAATAACCAACCATCACAATGCTAATAGATGTGATAGGAACTGTAGCAAATTTATTTATTTTTTATTGAACCTGAAGAAACATAGGAGCTGCCTCATTTTTCTGAAAGTTTAGGATTGTTTTTCCCATCCGATTTCTCTCTGTGAAAGAAATCTAATAAAAATAAAGTAAACATAATTTAAAGAATTTTTAGAAACTTTCCAGTTACAAAGAAGATAATATTGGGATAATGCTTTCTCCTTTTTTTGAAAAAGAACTCTTAATAAAATTACCAAAATTTTGTGGGGGAAAAAATACATTTTTTCTTGAAAAGAGAGTGGAGAAACAGTATGTTCTGTTTCCTGATTTGCTTTGTATTTTCTTCTGCTGTTCCCCATATACTGGCAATTCTTCAAAATAGGCTATTCCACAGACAAATGAAGTTACAGTGTCCAAGTCCATAAAGATACTTCCCACTCAGACTTCTGGCCTACTCTCACTTTCCTTTGGAAACTGATGAAAGATAAAATCTTAAGGGAAGCCAGTGATGTGTTCCAGAGCTTTTTACTACTGGCTGACCAAGCTACAGGAGTAAAATGCTGTCCTGGGCTCCAAAATGCCATCAGTTTTTGAACAGATCATCTGCTGATAGAGTTACACACAAATACAGGAAGAAAAATGAAGGACATAGATGCCAAGGAGAATTTTCGTAAATGAAAAGTATATTAGGTTGTAACCACCCTGGGAAATAAAGAAAGCCCTTTTATTTAGGATCTTGAATACTCACTCAGACAGATGTAGAGGAAATATATAACAGAAAACAATTGGCAAAATTGCATCCTACATCACCCAATCCATCCTCCTAGATCTTTTTTTAACAGGAGTGTTGAGATTGCAGGTATCTTCTGAATATGGCTGTCCATAGCCATATCCATGTTATATTTACTCACTATGAGCCTCACCACACAATTCCCCCTCTATTCCAAATAATCCCACGTAGAGAGATCTTTATTTTAATATTTTGCTCAAAAGATTGCATCAACATCTTTTACCATAGTAATCTATATAATGTGTATCCAGCTTATGGAAAGCTAACTTTACAGCAGCACCTTTTGCAGGTTATGCTACCCACATTTTGAGGGTCTACAGCACCAATGGCATGGCATACATGTTTTCAACAGTTTTACAGCAGTGATCTTATAAATTACATAACCTCCTGATGAAGAGCAGAACTAGTGATTAACTGCATTAACCAAACACCTTTGACCAGGTCACCTGCACTCTGTGCACTGATTTATCACCCCTGTGTCAGACAAACATGGCTAAGATTTCAAGAAAATGGTAGAAATGTTGACAGATCTATCCCCAAAGTGCTCAAATACCAGCATTTTCTTCAGCACTTGCAGCTAGGAGTCATTCATATACTGAAAACAGGCAGATGAACTTTATGTACTTTAATATCACATGGCTCAGCTGGACATGGATCAATGTACAGTTCATGTTTTCTTTTTTCATTACTATTTTTTTAACATGGGGGAAATATTCTAAAGTTTAAAGATTGAACGCCTGTAAAGTTGTGATGCAGTCTTTGTACAAAAATAAATGTTTCAATCTGACTGAGTTAAAAGTCTTGTAAGAACGTATTTCTCCTAAGGTTCTTGCATAACACTTAGTTCAGGAGGAGCTTTTCATCATGCTACTACTTAAAGGCATGCATAAGACAGCTGCAGATTAAATATTCTTTGGAGAAAGCATCCTTGAACTGGCAGGGGGCGGGGACTTGAACACAAAAATGATGATCATGCTGTCACCACACAATCTGATTGATATCCTTTCAAGAGGAGGGTAAGCTCAAACAAAACATCTCCATCCCATTTTGGTAAAGCAGAAGCCAGGGTAGGATCTAGGAAATGTCTGTATGCTTGGGTCTTTTTTCACCTAGGGATGCAACTGCACCTTCCCTTATTTCCAGGCACGCAGGAATCTTTGACATCAGAGATATCACAGCCTGTAATGAATGCTGCTCAGGGGTAGGAGATAATATTTTGGGTTTGGTACCTCAAGAACATTTCTCCTCCAGGAAGATGGAGTGAGTTTAAGTCTATCCAGCCAGATGTGGTCATTGAACAGAGATTACTTCATCTGAATGAGTCACATTTGATATTCTCTATAATCAACAAAGAGAAATGTGTGCTTTTGAGACACAATTAATTTGACTGATTTTAGATTTCAGCATTAGGATGAGAGGAATCACATCATAAAAATGTGTATTTCTCTCTACCAACCACAACAGAAGACCATGATGATTAACTCAAGCACAGGTAAAAAGAAATAAATCTCTGTAGCTTGAGATGATGAGTAGCGTGTGTGTACAGACAGACTGTAATGGGAGTTCTAGTAAGAAAAGTTGGGACAAGGGAGTAATTAAATAAAATCTCATCTTTTCTTATTCAAAATTTAAATATAGAGTATGGCAAAGTGGCTGAACAAGAATTAACTGACAGAGTTAATGAGATGGGGGGGAAAAACACTCGAAACAGAACGAGCGCTAGGCTTGGTGTATCAGGATTCCTGTGTGTACCTTGCAAATTTACAATGTCAAATTGACATAATTTGAAGGAGATGGCGGGCATTATCCTAGGAAAAAAAAAAAAAAAAAAAAAGAAAGAAAGCAACCCATTTCTAATTTGCATATGCATATTTATTTATCTGATATAGCAGCAAATTCTGCTGTTCTCTGAGCGGCACCTTTGCATCTTACAAATTTTTCCCCATTTGCACAATTAGTGCTGGCAGATAAATGTGCTGGCTGGTGAAGCATTCCCTTCTATACTTTCCCCTGCCAACAGCACAGGCCTCAGACATTTTTTTGAAATGCAAAACAGGAGCACATCACCGATAGGTTAACCTGCAAATTTGTTACGAAACTTCTCTGTGGGGGATGGAGGATGGGGACACCTCTAATGTGTACTCACCAACAAGAGGTACTTATTATTGGAAAACTTGGAATAGGTGGACCAGGAAAGTGATAGAGTGACCATCCCTAGAAATGTTAAAAACAAGAGCAGACATGGCACTCCATGATGTGGATTAATGGGAATAGTGGTACTTGGTCAAAGGTTGGACTTTATAGTCTTTGGGGGTGTTTTCAAAACTTAATAATTCTGTGATTCTAGTTAGATTCTAACCTGCACTGGCTACAAGAGATATGTGAGATCCAACAAACACAGATGAGCTGAGCACATGATGTGGATAATGGTTAGGGCTGCAGGGTATTTGCGTCCTTAAACATCAGCATCCCAGCTGCTAAATAGTCCAAAAACCAGAATTTCTGAGTTTCCGTCCAGCTTTGATTTTTTTTTTTTTTTTTTGGTTAATTTGCTTGAAAGACTTGGATTTCTCAATAGCTTTCTTCATTCACTGATAGAGCAGCTGGATGCTGTACTGCAGGTTACAAAGCTTAATGGTCATAAGTTGTTCCTTATTGCTCATTTCCAGAAGACTCAAACACAAAACATGTACTTCCTCATACAAGACAAGTCTTCTCCTGTATTTCTCTTTGTCCCACTGCAGAACATGCCCAGAAGAACAAATAAAGAATAATCCAATGGCAATATCACATTTGGGGCCAAAATCACCCCATTTCTTTTTCTCCTAGACCACATAGACCTCTCCAGAACAAGAAAAGGATTCTCAATTAGACATCAAATTAATAAAACACTTCTGATGCTCCTTTCCTACAGGAAGACATTAGTAATTTGTTTGTTCCAAAGGCGCTACTCATATTCACACAAAATGGCATTTAAATGTTAATCGAGTCAGGGGATGGGGAGCGCTTGCCAATCACTACGCAACTTAAGGTCAAGGTTTTTGTCTTAAAGGAGGACTCAATGTTAATTTTAAATTTAAAATTCTTGACAGATAGCAGGTTTTCAAATGCCTGCTACAATCTGGCTTGTTTGATTCATTTTAATGAGTAAGTAACTCCTGGCAAAATGAAGGTTTTCCCATGTCTTCAAGGAAATGGAAGGGCAAAGAGGCACAGTGGACTAATCCTGCAACCACTACAGGGAACAGGAAGCAAAACCAATTTAGACTCCCATTCATCTCCTTGCTTCGCACATAGAGACCAAAAAGAGTAATTTACATTCCTAGGAACACTAGGCAATTATTGGAGGTTTCAGTTTAAAAGCAAGAAAAAAGTTCTCAGTGTTAAATTCAGCTTTTGACTCTGTGCTGGAGAAGAATTTTATGTGCATGTGTATGAACATGTTTGGTTTTGTTGTTTCTGTGCTTTGTTTTCTTTTATGTTTTGGTTGTACTTTGTTTTTTTAACTTTCAGAATGGTCAAGTAGCATAAGGAACCCGTGATCTCCTCCTTCCTTTTTTCCCCTCAGCGTGCCAGTCCCAGAAAAGAGCTGGAGAACTTGGCTGTATTTACCCCTGGGTGTTGCAAGCTGGATTTAGGACTGACATCTCCCTCAGGCAGTTCTGCTCAGGTGTGTATCAGACTGACAAACCTCCCAGGCAGCCTTGCAGGAGGTGTTGGATTCAGGTCACCACAAACTCCAGCTTGTGACCTCAGTCACGTAGGAAGGTATAAGGACTAGTTCTGATTAGAGGCTGGAATGTAATGAGAAGGGCTGTCAGTGATCAGTGCAATCACTGAGATAACAAAAATTGAGCAGTTGAGCAACGTGGTGCAGTAGTAGTAACGTCCCTGCCCATGGAAGGACATGATATTTAAGGTCCTTTCCAACCCAAACCATCCTATGACTGTGTGCTTATAGAAAGGGTGTGAAATTAAATTTCGTGTTCAGGAGATAAATTCTAGGGTTCACTGCCTGCAGTGGTAGAGGAAGGAGGTCATGGGGATCTCAGAAGGGAAAGAGGCTCTACGAATATCACACAACCATTTCTCTCTGTCGGTGACTTCTTCCATACCCCTAACCCACGGGCTGTCAAGTTAGCTGAAATGAACTGCTATCAACTCTTGATAGTAATATTGTGAAAGAATTTATTTTGGGGTCTTCCAACATCAGTGAAAGTGTGTTCTCTGCTTTCCTGTGTTTAAACTGGAAACCCGTGTCTGCCCCACTGGCATGTGTGTTGCTGATGTGCAGACACAGATGGACAAAACTCATGGTGCTGGATGCTTGGCACTATCTGAACCTTTCTGGATCAATCCCTTTCTATTTTATTGCCTTGTCCCCCCAATCCTCCTATAAATTAGAGGAATAGCATCTCCATGACTAACCACAACACTCAATGGTCTGGAGCTGTTCAGATGCCCAGCAATGACACCTTTGTTTTAGACAGAGAGTATTTGAAGAGTGAAGAGGTTTGACTGCTTTTTCACCATTTAACTTCATCAAAAATGGAGAGAGTTAATGAGATTTAGGCCTCTCCGTGGAGCTATTCAGTCCAAGATCTGGAGCAAACTCCAAGAATATGAGACTCCTCTGTCAAATGGAATGAATCTAGATATTAAAATTGTGCAGTGGTGGAGCTGTCAATTATATAAACACATAATCCTTGATACAGAGGCCTTTGAACTGTCATCTTGACCTCTACTTGTTTAGATAACATTTCACAACCCCGTAACACACACCTGTTTTGTTCATATGCCAGCACCATAGGCACGTGTCCTTTCTGTGGTTACATGAGACAACATGCTTTCTCTCACAGAGCTGGCATGCAACTCTGTTGAATTGAATTGCCAAAAATCTCACAGGCTTTTTAAAATATGAAGGTCAGGAACTAATAAACTAATCAAAATTGAGCACACAGAGTCAGAAGTAATCCCAGCTAAAAGAAATATCCGTTTTACAAAGTCACGTAGTCCAGCCTTCAGCTAATGCAGAACTTTGACAGTCCCTGATCTGTGTGATGGTGCTTAGTGAGCACCATTTCTATGGATGTATATCCCTATCTATTGGCTTTTATCTATTTATTTATTTATTGCTATTTGTTTTATTTTTCCCTTACTGTGCAATACATTCTAACTCTTTGTCCAATTTTACCTTCTCATACTAGCACTTTTCTTTATGGAGTTACTTAAGTTCTTTACATTTGTTCATAGAATGTGTAAGTTCAAAAACACAAAAATAAATTCCTGGTCCTGAATACTTTCATTTATATATGACAGGTCACTTACTTCTTCTGCAGAGTAAATACCAGTAAGATGGTAGGATACAGAAATATGGCACTAGTAAGTGTCACCATTGCTATCTGTTCTTCATTTCTCATTTAAGGAAACTAAAGAAATATCCCAGGAGGCCAAACTGACAAATAATGATATAAAACTCATTGTTTAAGGCAGTAGTAGAACAACTGCTTTGAATAAAATGAGATCAGTCTATGATTTTTCATTCCAAGGAAAAGGAAATCTATAGGCTCCATCAGATTTGGTTAGTTGCAGAAGCAGTTAAATCATGTCAAGCTCTTAATGTAATTTGAAACCTAACCACTGTGAGTTACCTACAAGAATTTCTAATCGGCACCTTCCCCAGATAAGTGTTCACATCATATTCATGTCTCTGAAGAAGCCTAAGACTAGAACTAAGCTGGAAATCAGGACAGCAAAGTTCCCTTCCAGCTTGTCACTTACCAGCTGTAATCTTGGGAAACAAATTTCTCCCACCTTCTTCAATTATTCCCTGTCTTAATACTGGTTACTTGGAGTTGTGCTGTTTTTCGGTGGGGTCTGTACTTGAACAAATGCACACACAGCACCAGGCACTGTGAGATCTTCATTGTGATGGTGACCACTGGATGCCACTGAGATTCAGGTCAGTAACAGCCAAAGAAACTCTCCTTCCTCCCTCATTTCATCTTCTCCTCCATCAGAAAAAAGCAAGCAAATCAACAAATACTAAGTCATAAATAAGTGCACAAGTTACAAACATAAGCTGCTGTTTCTTCAGATTTTTATACTACAAAAGGGATAAAAAAATAAAAAAGGGAGATCTACAGATATTAAGGTTGGAGAATTTAAAATTCAAAGAGAAATTACCCCATCAAATTACCCTAAAAGAATGAATTCCTGCATGTGATTATTTAAACTCTTCTCAGGACTTTGGTTTCTCAGCTTATTTCAGACATCCATATCATATTTACATGGCTTTCTATGGACAAAACACGCCCTTTTTTTTGTTTGTTTGTTTTTGTTTGTTTAGTTTTTTAACATCCTAATACATATAGTGCCCTGTACCCTGAAATATTATCACTTCTTAAGAAAAGGAAAATCCAGTGCATTTTAGTCAGCATGTGAAAAAATTTTATTTTTTCTTTGTCTGGGGAAGCAACAACTGAACACATGAATGCACTGTGCCCACTGGGGTCTGGCTGTACATTCATTATACAAGGTCAGGGTCTCACTTCCATTCCTCCTAGTGTAATTTAGGTAAAGCCACCACACAATGCCTGACCTTTCCATGGGACAAGCTCCCTGCGTCCCTCCTGACATGCTGCAGTAAATTTGTGTGTAATTAAACACAGTGTTCCGACATGGTGGGTCTCCACGGCCATCTGGCCTCCCCTCTCCAGCTGACCTTTCAGATTGAATCCAGCACAGACCACCAAGGCTGGGAAGTGGCTAGTGCTGGAGAGTGGCACAGCAAAGCAAGGAATGTCTGCTCGGATTAAAACATGAGGCTGAAGAGTTGGATTGCAGCTTTTCCTCCCAGGGGTGTTTCAGCTACACCTTGGGCACAAGATGCATCCAGGTACAGTGAGAAATCCAGCTGGCAAAAGAGAAAGGGGGGAAGACCAGGTTCTCCTCTAAGGAGTTTGTAATCTCAAAAACCACTTTAGGAAGGACTGAAGGCTCTTTACAGCAGGGCCCTCACAAGGTTACATCTGTGGTTGGTCCCTGTACTGATCTGGTTATCAGCACAAAACCTCTTGGCCATGAAGGTGGGAGGAGATGGGGAATGGCCAGACTGAGAATCCAGCTACAAGAACCTATTCTCTCCCACAGAACAATACATAAAATCTGAACTCTCTCTGTAGGAAGGTGTGGAAAAATGTAGGAATATGGTGCAACATGCCATGTTTGGAAACACGCTGTTTTGAAAAAAAAAAATTAAAAAGCCAAAATTAAATGGTAATACTAGGCATCTAAAGGCATTCTCTGAAGGTTGTAGGTATTATTCTGGAAGAACTACAAGAGAAGGCAAATAATTCACAGGACTTGGTTACAAGACCGAGATTCAACTCAACTGTTTCCATTTCTCTATGTCTGTATTTGAATTAATCCTCTAGTTTATAATCAAAGAAAAGAGACTAAAAATTCCAGACATCTGACCAGTCTGGACAGCTGGGTAGAGGTTTCAACCATTCAGATTTGTAATGAAGTGTCAGAGAAATCCTACCCCAGCTTCTTTATTTACCCACATACCAGTGAGCACCATTGTGATGATATGTGGGGATCTCAGAAGCCCTTTAGGGCCCTGAAAGTCAGGCTGTCTACTCCCAGCTATAACAACCTCAGTATATTTAAGAGAAATCACCTCTTTGTGCTTCATTTTCTCTAATAGAAAAAAAAAAAGGAAAAAAAAAGAAGACCACGTAAGAAAATATGAAAAACTATGTTCTTCTAAATTACATAAGGATATTACCACCAGGAATGACTAGCATTGTCTAGAATAATTCAAGAGAAGCCTAAAAATGAAGAATTTTGAAATACCATTCCCTCAAACAAATAGTACTGCAAATCTGGATACATTCCTTAGAAACATTTCTCTGCCATGACAGGCATTTAGGACTAAGATTAACTTCCTGTTAGTAAGAAACATCATTATCATGCTGGTTCTTTTCTGCATCAGGAATGAAGACACCACAAGGGAAAAGGCACTGCAATGTACTTTCAGACCAGTCTCCATCATTAGAAACTCTGCTGTTTATCATCACCTTCTCTCACAGACAGCCCTAACAAGGAAGTGGTGGTATATTAGGCAACTAAATGACCTTTTGGGTTCAAGATTTTCAGATGCACTCTATCAAACTTATTACTAAAACCTTATCACATAACCTTCCCTCTGCTTTGTCTTTACACTGATGTTATTAATTCTCAACCCCATCTTCCTTATGGCTCACGATCCCATTGTCCTCTAGAAGTTTCATGATATTTTCTCTGTCTTTATATTCCATTATTTTAATGGGGAGAGAAGTTAGATTTATAGGACAGTAATTGCCAGGACCAGGAGTAAGAAAAAGACCTATTTTTTTTTTTTGTAGGTCATCCAGCCATTTCTACTGCCAGTGTCTGAATGTTCCTTCCTGTGCATGTTTCCCCATTTTGCTCAATGTGCCTTGAGGTCTTCTCAACTTTGGATTTTCCACCCTTTTCTTTGGGAGATCATGGTTTGATATACTTCAATGACAATAAGTGTTTCATTCTTGATATATATTGTGAGCTTTTCTTTGCCTAATTTTATCCTATTATTCCTAGTTATGACCCCATGAACCATCTTAAATAACTCTTTCCTTCATAGGCAGCTTTTCCCTTCCATTTTGTGTATTTATTTCTTGTCCTTTTAATCATCCTTTAAGAAAAACACAGTCTTTCAGTACCTACATCCTTGAGATATAGAGGAGATGTCTCTAACAGTGAGGGTAATGGTTCCCTAAAACCACAGAGCTTGTCAAGGTAATTTCCTCTTCCTATAAACACAAAATACTTAAAATAGAAAAACTTTATCATACAGTGTAAGGGTGAGAGTGTTAGAAGAAGCTGAAAGAAAGTGATCTAATTCATTTAGTAAGCTTAAAACCATAACTGGGGGAGTTCTTTTGTGTTGCTTCCTTGCAGAATATTTGGAAAAATGACCTCTGTTGAACCAGCCTCCTCAGTAACCTTCACTTGATCCTAACACTGCAACACTTCTCTAAAAGACAGAATAAAACCAAGGACCTGAAAAGAAAATTAAGCATTCAAGACTATTAAAGCAAAATGCCCTCACAGAATCAAGCATTTGGGTTCTTTCTGTGCTGTCACCTTCCTGCAAATTAGTTGTTTCGAAGCTTTCTCTTATCAAGGCTCAGAAAGAAGCAAAGTTCTTGCTGGATGAAAAATCTGTTTCCTGCCCACTTTGAGTTTTAAGTCAATAGTTTGCAATTTCTAAGGATCAAAAATATAGGATTTCAACTCAATTATAGGGTGCAGATTTGGTTGCACTCTGCAACTGAATCTTCAGTATCAATACCACCATCATATTTTCTCATTATGTCACCGGGGTGCAGTGAGGATTTCTTAGTTAATGCCTGTAAAGGACTAAGAAATGCTGTTTAAATGTTATTCTTATGAGCTCTTTGGTTTTTTAGACTAGTTTAATTTCTGTTCAAACTGTCACTAATACTTCCTTGACCTTTTGATTCAGGTGCAGCACCTCTGGCAAGAGAACTCACTTTCGAGGCTGATGATATTTCATCCATTTGATTTACCCCTGAGCCTGAAGCACAGTTATTTACAATCAGAATTAAAGCATTGGGAAAAAAGGGCTGTGGAGTTAGTTCTTCAGCCCTAGTGAAAAATCTGCAATTAAAAATTGTCAAAGGAAGAGCCAGAAAACAGACAAAGTGTGTTGGTGTCAAGTCCGTTCCAATGCACTCCTTTTGCAGCTTTTGAGGTGGGAGGAAGAGATGTAAATCAAATCCAAAGGAGTGTTAGATAGAGTAGAACTGACATTTGAAGCTGCAATACCTTAAAGTCAATATCATTATCTCTGATATTTACTGTAGCACACAATGCTTGGATGAAATGGTAAAGTTCACCCATTCTTCCTGTACACACCACGCTGTCATATGTGCTGCTACAGACGTACTCACATACACACACACACGGAAATTAGAAATACCTTCACCTAAATGTCCAGTGTAAACTTCCATCTAAGGACATCTGCTGCTCAGACTCCTCAGAAGTACTGTGTTGGTGGGTGAAACACTTTTTGAATATGATTTGTCTCATATATGTAGGTTTTCTCACTTAAATGCCATTTCAAAACATAAATACTGGTACTATTTGGGGTGAGTGGTTGGTGGAGAAGACTAAAATACTAAAAATATAGTATCCAAAGGTTGTAAGGACTTCTCAGGTGGGTGCAAGACAACAGGAATTTCACTTTCACTAAGACATCTGCATTCAGACAGTGAGGACTTTATGTTTGCAGTCAAAGGAAAGAAACAGCACGCCCTGGGAGCACACAGCTGGGTTAACTGAGATGTGCATCTCAGGATGTGATGAATCACTCTCAGGAGAGGACTATTTCTTTCCACTGTCCATAAAGGCAGTCTAACAAAACTAGTCCAGACCTTGATGTCTCTCTTTTGGCCTTCAAGTTTAGGACAGATGGGTGTCATCCAGGTATTTTTTCTTTAGTGTGGAAATATTATAGATATTTAATATGGGGAAAAAGAAGAGTATGGGACCAAGAACTCCTGCAATTTCTTCCTACCTCTGTAATGAAGCTCTGGAGCAATCTTTTGCAAGCTTTGGCACTGAAATATTTATTTCTAAATATATCAATCAATTTTCTACTTTACCAATGGGGTCTGCTCTGTGCCACTGAAGACTTCCAGAAGAAAAGCTACATTCATTTAACCACTGGACCATGGCTGCTCATGTCACAAAACTGTTTTCAAGTCCTCCTTTCAGTGATGAATACTTCTTCCCACTTAGTTTTAATGTTTTTAAACAACATACAGTTGTCTCCCATAGTGAATGCTGTTTCCTTTAGTGCAAATCTCACCTTGACACCACTTGTGCCAGGCTGTCCTGCACTGAATTCAAAACTTTCTCCTGCAGACATGCAGGTCATAAACCAAGATTTTAGAAAGTCTCTGGTGTCTCAGACACTTGTATCATACTATTGCCACAACTTTGTCTCAGAAAATACCCAACCACATGGAATAGCTCAAACTTTTGGTGTATGACTCCTGTTGCTGTCAACAGATAAAGGCTACAAGAAAATTTGTGGACCATAGTAGGACAGGGTTTCAACCTCCTGACTGATGATCTGAGAGACAAGAGTGATGCAGACTGAGAGCAAATTATCCTGGTGATTAAAGGAAATAATTGGGACAAGAATTTATTGGATCAGATAGGAATGTTATGGCTATTTCAAGGGATGCCAGTGTTTCTAGGTGCCAGAATGCTTCACACTCCAAGTGATTTAGGTTGTTCCTTCTAAGGGGAAAAAAAAAAGAAAAAAACAAACAAAAAAACCCCCCAAACAAACAAACAAAAAACACACCAACCCCCCCCCCCCAAACCACCAAAAAACCCCCCACCAAAAAAAAAAAAAAAAAAAACCCAACAAAAAAAAAACCAAAGTGCCACCCACAAAAAGAGCCGTTCCCCTAGGTTCCCAGCTTTCTTAATAAACTCAGAGTTGGCTTCCTGAGAAATGACCACCAAGATGACGCAAACCATCTTGACTTCAAAAGGAATCCTGCTCATTTTCATGCCTTTGTAATTTTACATGAATTAAACACTTTATTGTGATCAAGAGATGCATTCATCATGTATGGCATTATCTTGGGAGATGAAGGTATTCCCTTTTTTTTCTATTTTCTTGATAGAAATATTTCCCCTTCTTTGCTATTATCTGAAGGTGTGGCCTTCAAGAAAAATAATTTCTATTATCCTGTAGCACCAGCAAAAGTGGAAATAGCAAAACACACATAATAAAAAACAACACTGAAATAAACAAAAATAATAAAAAAAAGACTTCCTACAAAGCACCTTCAATTTTTTAGAGGGGATTTAAAAAGCTGTCAATTTTCTGCCACTAGCTGACTAGTTCCCTGTACCTCTAGCCACAACAAGCAATAATAATGAAGCTTTCCACTTCCTATTTCTTTACCTGAGCTTCTCAAAAGTCTTGACTAAATCTGAACCTGGAAGCCTGGCATCTGGGAAAGCTAGATAGGCTTTGCTACGAATTCTTGGCTGTTTTCAGGATTCATTATTCAAAGACATGCTCTTGGATGACAGGAGTTGACTTTTTATAGGACAGAGGGCCAGGGCTGGAGCAGACTTGTTTTTCATGACAGGGAGCATAACAAACTGTAGTGGAAAATGGTGTTACCTGCCTTAGACACATCATCTCCAATGAAAAGAAAATAGTCAGATCTCCTTTTCTTTTTTGGTGATACCAGTGCTTACACAGGTGCTCTTTCCCCACAGTCCCTGGATCTCAGTTTTTAATTTAAGGAGCTTTGCCTGCTTTAAGCATGTGCTAAAGGCTGGGCACCAGTTTACTCTGTCCTTTTTTTTCTCTTATCTATTCATAAAACACTAAATGGTTTCCTCTGCTGGTAAGAGTGCCTTCTAACTTTGACTCATCCTCTAAACAGTAGAGTTTCTCTTACTTTCTGCATCACAGATTCCCTTCAAATCACACTTGAATTTTAATTTTTCCCTGCAAAAATGGGTCTATACCTGGAGGTTCTGAGACTCAATTTATGTTTAATCTGTTAAGGATGCTCCATTTTCTCACTGCCCCCATCTTTAGGGAGCTGATATTTCATTCACCTGACATGTGACAATTTTTAGCTACTCTAGGATACTCATTGCTTGGGAACTGCTCTGCAAACTGTTTTGTATTTTAAAGTTCAGATTAATGTATTCCAGTAAGGGGCATCAGGCCCCTTACATGATATCATTTTGCTTGTAAGGAATGTAGTCTTGTTTTACTGCAATTACTCAATCATGTCCAACTGCTGGCAATCCTATCAACACACTCTGGAAGTCTGAAATAGTTTTGCAAAGGGTGGGAATTCCTGATTAAGAAATACATCACAGCTCCCACAGAAGGAGTAGTGTAGTCGTGAAGCTCCTGGTGGAGTTATGGAAAGCAGAACCCAAGTTACAAGCAATGGAAACTTTCTCTAGGCTTGCCCAGGCATCCTCCAGCCTAATCCCAGCACTGTACTCCTGCTGCTTCAGGATCTCTTTCCTGAGCATGGAAATATGGAATATTTTTGGAAACAGGGCCTTCCATTTCTCTGCTGAGACAAAGCCCATGAATAATACCAAACCTTTTGGAATCACTTGTCTGAAACTCTGCTTTCCTCAGAAAACTCTGTTTTCTTCAGAACTCTACCAAACCAGAAAGGAGAAAGAATGAGTGAACATTCCTACAGGATCTCTTAGTTCATCCTGCAGCCCTTCCTGTACTGAGTTAAGGGCTTGAGAATGCTCTGCCATTTCTTTTTTTTGGACAAGGTGTTACTTTTGCCAAAGAAGAATGAGACACAACAAAAGGGAGCCACAGGAGGGCTCATTACTTTCTAAAGCCAGCGATGAGCTGAAGAAAAGAGACTGAGCAGGCCAGCTGCTGATGTTTGGAGACAGGAGAGGGCAAGGAGTGCTAAACACTCACCAGTGAATAAAGACCTAGTTCACCAGGATGTGTGGTTTCCTTAATAGTATTTTAGGTGACCTTTGAGTCACAGTTGCATTCTGTGACTTGGTTGCCCTACCTAAGGAAAAACAGAAAAATCAAAGCAAAGATATTTGCAGGGCAATATAACTGCCTCAAAACAGATTCCAGCCTTGAGGAGCATATTAGCAGCTTGGTATCTCCCAGTACTATGAGGCCTTGATTCCAGTTAAACCCATATCTTATGGAATTTAGTGGGAATAGTTCTGGTGTGCCTTACACAGAATTTAATGAGGTTTATATTAATATATCTATGTGAAAGGGGGTTAATAAATAAATTGCTGAAAGAAAAATCAGCCAGAAAAAGACCCTAAAACAATCCAGAATTTTAGTTATGAGAACTGCAAAAAAGGATTTTGCAGATAAAAGACAAAAATACACCTTTGGCAGCATTTTATTTACCCATTTAATTGATATTCACTCTCTAAGCTGACGCATTTTCGTATCAGAGTGGGATGATCTATTGCTTAGCAAACAAAAATGATCTAAAGTAGAGATGGAAGAGATCTACAGGGACAGATTTTCAAGCAATTTACATGCACTCTTATATATACAAAATATGAGCACCGTTGAACACATAACTATACATGCAAGCCTGTATCAATGCTTATGCAAATAAGGCTATTGTGCAGGGTATTATGCCCAATCAGCGATTCAATTGGTGCAATTAACCAATTTCTACACAGAACTCTTGTAACTGGGCAGGCAAATTAATGCAACTGCATGCAAAGCTTACACCAGCATTTGTGTACCTAAACGTTCTGTGTCTCTAGCCCATTAAATAAGGGTGTGTTTTAATTAGACTTTGTAATTCAAGCCAGACCAGATCACAGTGTGCTTGGGAGTCCAGTAAATAGAAATAGAAACATATTTTTTGCTATGCTTTGTCATTCAAAGATACCATGAACATCCCTCCTGTCCCCCCTGTCCCTCCCTCCCTTGGATTATGAAATTGCAATCACAGCCTCTCAGACTTTAATACTGGAAAAACATTTCTCCTGATGTTCAGTCTTAATTTTCCCTCGCTTAACTTAATCTTATATCCTCTAGTCATCCTCCCACTCTAAACACCATCTCCCACAGAACCACAAAGTGGCTGCTGTGTTTGCTTAATTCAATTACAATATTTCTAGGAAATGAATTATTGCCATGTGAAGGAAGCAGGAGGTGTAGAAGAGGGTCCTCTTCCATGGGTCTAGTTGTTGACAAGAGTCCTATTTTGACAAGTTTTGACAGGGTCCAGTTCAAACGAAGTTAACCTTGAGTGGCACTATTAATTATACCCTAAAATTTTCCTCAGTTCATCTCAAAGCTAGGCTCAAATAGGCCTTTCCCTGTGGACGGAAAAAGTAAAGCACAGAAGAGGAAGTACCTTCTATGGAGTTTCACTGTAAATCAGTAGCCAAGAAAGAATAAGTCTAGATCTCCTGAGACCAAGGAAAACAGCAAAATCCAGTGACTGAAAGGGTTTTCCAATAAATTATATGGAAAGCCCCTGTTCTTCAATTGGACCTACACTAGGAGGTCAGTGCAAGCTTAGACTGTGTGAATAAGCATGGACTGATCCCTGAGTTCATCATGGGAGTCCTTAAACTGGTACAATTCAGCCCCCAGGGCTGCCAAATCCCAGAGTCACTTTGTTTGGAAAGGGATCATTTGATCCAAGCTCCTCTTGAGTAGTGTCAGCTGGGATGAGGGTCCCTTCCTTAACTTACATAGACATAGATCTTTTTCAGTTTAAGCCCTTTGATAACTGTTTTCTCTAAGTATGCAATGCTTATTTTGTTAATGCAACTGTGCCATGATAAAAGGGGAAAAAAATTAAAGCCTTCAAAGGTAAAAAAAACCCCAACTTGTCCAGCTCCAAAAATGAGGTTTATCTATGGATTTTCCTTATATGGGTGATGGTGTTAAACCAGCATAAACTCAGTGGTACACCACTGAGTTAAACCCTTGTCGCTACAAAACCTGCTTTAGCTAATGGCTTAAAAACATTCTGCTTTATCAGGCTTATGTAATATTATGCTTTGCAGATCACATATCTTACAGCTGTACTAGGAGCACTTATTCTATGTTCAAGGTCTCCTTTCCTATATATCAAACAGCACAATAATGAAGAATTATACTAAGTTACTAAAATATTAGAGAGAGAGAAGGAGGGAGAAACACATTTTTGCAATGTTTTGAACTTACTGTCACTGGGATTTTTTTAATGCCTAAGAGGCAGAGTAATTTTGCTCTAGTTCCACATTAATTCCTGCACAATATGCATTGGGGATATTATTTTTTTACAAGACATTTTAAAACCAGGCCTGAAAACAAGCAAAATCCATTACTGACTTACAGTAAATTCCTAGAGGATTCTCTGTACTTCTGTTCCTACTTCAAAATGGCTACACACACACACACACACACACAAAAACAGATTCAGCAAATGTGGCAGTATATTTTAAGATTAACTACCCTGAAGAAAATAAGACAAGAAACAGTAGATCCCATTCAGTAAATTTATTGTACTTCCTTAATTTCCAAACCTCAAAAGCACAATGGGCACTTACAGTGCATGACCATTTTTAATTCCTAGAAAGTGATTTAAGATGGCAACATTCCTAATCATGATTTCCAACAAACCATTCAAACATGGCCCTGTTCCTAGATTTGAACACTTTGGTAAGACTTGTAGCTTTGTTAGGGCTTCATACTTAATAGGAAACAGAATTGAACTTTTAAAACTATTCTTTGCCAGGAGACGTAGATAACAATTATATATCTGTGACAATACATATATATAGGTATATATATGAATAAATATATAAAAACATGTACACATATATAAAAATATATATACACATGTTGTATAGTACTGCAGTAATGGAAAAGTAATGAATAAGGCCTCCCTTAAAGACAAAAAGAAAAGGAAAAAGTGAAAGAAGATATACATTGTTATAATTCCCAGTGTTATACAGGTAAGGAAAAAAGACTGGAGAACTTTCTTAGATGTCTGCACAGAGTGTAGCAACCATGCCTATTGAGGCTTTTCCTTGAGATTAAAGGGATTTGGGTCAGATCCTAAGGAAAGCTGTGGCTGCAGAACTGGGAAAGAAGCTGGGAGGCTGGTGAATGAACCTCAGGCCTTCAAAAGTCTGAGAATGAGGAGATGACTTCGCATACCTCCCAATAAAACAACAAAAAAGCAAGCTATAAATATCATAAAATTTTTTATCATCTAGCAAAACCAGTTTTGGCCATGGTATTTAGAAGTTCTGTAAATTCTGCAAAGATAATGCAGGTGAGGAGAAAATGGCACAAATATTTAATGTCAGCACTATCTAATTCTTACCCCATGAGATTTGGCTTAGGTTGAGGATTACCCAGGTAGCTGAATTGGCAGTCAGGCTGCCACAGCTCTTTGCTAGCTATCAATGGTTAGCATAGTGAGCAGCACACTTTTCCAGCACTGCTCAAGCTCACAGAATGAAAGGTGTGGTAGATAACTGGAATTACAGATGGGAGGCCAAGACAGTTCTCCAGGTAGTGATTGCATCTTTGGACACCCAGTTTAAGTGTTCTAAAGTCACTGATTGTCCTGGCTTCTCTCTTGGCTCAGATTCCCATTGCTTCTCAAAATCTCACATTCTTTTTTCTCTGTGGTTGTTTGTTTGCTCCTTTCACCTCAAGTGTCTCTCTTTAAAACATGAAAAGTCAGAACCCACCCTAACAGATACTGCTCAAATTTTTGAGTCTGCCACAAGTACAGAGAAAATCTTCAGGCCTGGGACTTTAATTAGGAACCTGCCAACTCTTTTGCTCTAATGTCCACAGATGTGGCAAGAGGAGACCTTATACAAGGAAAGGCTCTCTTGGATCCCTTGTGACACCACTCAGGATACATCCAAGGGATTGGGAGATACAACCAAAAATATATGCACATATATAACCTCTCCCTATGTGCACATTTCACACTAAGCCAAAGTTTTGGAGATTAGAAGAAGCAGCAGTGAATTCAAGTGGCAACAGCAGAATAGAAAGGCATTTTGATGTCACAGGAAAGATTTTTGCTCTCTCTCCTACTACTTCCCTGTAATGTTTTATTAATGTACAAGCAAAATCTAAACAGCCACTGAGATTTCCCCATCAAAAGCAGGGGAGGAGGAAGACTTCATCTCAGTTCTATTTTTAAAGCAAGAGAAGGAGGGGGGACGTGATTTTATATTTAGACTTTCAGACAAAGAAAGGGAAGATGGAGCAAGTAAAATGGTACCTTCAGAGAACATCCTAGGTTAACGTGATGCTGATTGTGCTTCCCCTCAGTCTTACAAGAATAAAAGATCCCTGGCTTATTCTATAAATTGCTGAGTCGTTTACATATAAATGACTCCTCTCCATTTAGCCACCTCCTCATTTTTTCTTTTTTTTTAAAAAAACCAAACTTTGGACTTTGTATCATCTCCATCTATACTGCCAGACAATAAAACAGCTGAACTCATCAACAGAATTTATAGGCTAAGGATTTGCTCTGGTCACCAGCCTAGGGCAATGCAACACAAAGAGATTCAGTCAGGTCTAAAAAGAAGGTACACAAGTGTGTGACCAGGCAAAATTAAAGAGAATTATTTCCAGGGATAATTCTTCTGTAATTACTGCCAGATATATGCCATGTATGTGCATGACCTTGTATAAACAGTTGAAGCTGGCTTTGTTGGGCAGATCTTTTGGTGTCCTGTATCCAACTTTATTGGGAAAGAGTGAACGTGCTGCTATGTAGAAACCAAGTTGAAGTCTACAAAGTGCGTGGAGTTCCTGTGGGAGGAATGTTCCTGTGCTGCTGTGTCCAGCAAAGTGCAGCAGGGCAGGAGGTTTAATTCTGGTGTCTGAGGTGTGTATTACAGCACATCTATAAGCATGCTCTGGCTCGCCAAAAGCTCTTTGAGCACAAAGCCTACAAGCTTGTCAGAAAGTCTGTATGATCATTAGGTGTGTGTCTGTGTGTTCAGGCACGTGTGGATACACACTGACTTGCATATGGTTATGTCACATTGTTCGAGTGCGTTTTGCCTTGTTTGAAAGTCTCGGTGAGAGTGTATATATCTGCCTTTAAAAATTGCATTGCCGCAGCATATAAATATTTATATATGTAACTGTCATAAATCTGTCAGCTTGGCAAACGTATGAGTCGCCAAGGTAACTTTGGGAGATTTTTATTGAAGAACTCATAAGCTGGAGTTGAGGAATAGCTGAAAGAAATGAGAATTAATGGCTACTCAGCATCACTATCATAAAGTTAGTTATCCCAAGTTCCAGAAAATGAAACAGAGAGCAGTTGGTAACCACAGACACCACTTAAGTACACCAAATTTGCAAAAAAGCTTAGTATTTTGACTAAAACTAAATCAGGGTACTAGGTCAATATACTGTGTACTGCTGGGGAACCCTGTACAGGCAAACATGGAAACCAAAGGCCATTGTCCTCCTGCACTGCACTAGGAATGCTTTTGAAAGAGCTAGCAGAATTTTCAGTTGGTTTTTGAATGTGTGGCAACGTACCAAAAATCCTTCAAACAGAAAATATCTCTTAATTGAAACCTCACTTGCATGAAGACAAGTAATTTCTTGTGATTATACAGTTTTTAGAAGCATTTGGTGATGAAACTGGTTTTGGTTAAAGACATCTCAGTGGCATGATATTGCAGAGATGTCGCCAGAAACTGAAAACACCTTTTCCTGAGGGCTTATCTACACAGAAAAGTCTTTGCAGAGAAAGATGGTGTCCTGCAGTTGGCTGGCTGATAAAGCACTTCCTCTTGGATTTAGTATGAAAATAATATTGACAACATACCAATGTTTCAGTTGTTGCTTACTGGTGCTCACTCTGATCGAGGAGCTTTTGGAGCCCTGAGCTCTGCCAGTGAGAGGTGCATGACAAGGTGGGAGGGAGCCTGGCCAAGAGATGACCCCAGCTGGCCACAGATCATCATGCCCAGAATATAAACTGTGGGGAGAGCTGGATGGGGGGCTCCGATAGCTGGACATCAGTTGGGTGGTGAGAAATAATAAATATTCTCCTCCTCCTCCTCCTCCTCCCCCTCCTCCTCCTTCTTTATATTATTATTATTATTATTAATTATTATAATTATTACTACTGCTATTATTTTGGGGAAGTCGTTTCAGTTTTTGTTTTGTTTTGCTTTTTTTTTTTTTATTAAACTTTCTGTATCTCAAAGTACAAATTTTCTCAGTTTTACTCTTTTGATCCTCTCCTTCACGCTGCTGGGTCTGGGGAGTGTGGAAGTGGCTGTGTAGAGCTGACAGGGGTTATTCACGAGAGCTGGCCAGTGTTTTTCACCTGTGGCCCACTGGCCTCTGCTGGCTCACATAAAGAGCATTTCATAAGGCTTAGTGTTCCTTAAAACACATTTGATAAATAATAATAACAAAAATCTCTCTACATTCTGTGGGAGGCAATAAGACAAGAGACTATTTAAAATTAAAAAAAAAATAACAACAGCAAGCACACAGAAACATGGGCCTTGTTTGCATTGGAGATGGCAAAAATTTGGAGCAAATCTACAATTTGGAAATTAGCACAGTGGTATGCAAGACTGACTATTCACACCCTGAGAGACTCTGCAGGGACTCACCTCTCCAAAAACACTTCTAAGTCTTGGGGAGACCTCTGCAATGGTGCAGATACAGTTACATGTAGTAAATTAATTTCCCTTCTATTATTATTATCATTATTTTTATTTTATAAGACATTCGCTGG